>NC_049253.1:37906307-38615839 GCF_011100685.1 Canis lupus familiaris
ATATATTAATGTATTTGCCTCTTTATCAGTGCATTTAAATTACAGGATCTAGTAGTGAATATAATAACTACCATAATTTTTAAAAAAGATTTTATTTATTTTTTCATGAGAGACACAGAGAGAGAGAGGCAGAGACATAGGCAGAGGGAGAAGCAGGCTCCATGCAGGGAGTCCGATGTGGGACTTGATCCTGGAACCCCAGGATCATGCCCTGAGCCAAAGGCAGACGCTCAACTGCTGAGCCACCCAGCCGTCCCAATAACTACCATAATTTTGAAGTAGTGGTACATACAGATGATATTTTGAGCTATCTGTAACAACTATCACGTGATAGGAAAATACAACACGTTAGTGACCAAAAATCATAGGTACTGCTAATGTTAGCTCTAATTGAAAGAGGTACTTAATTTTCTTTTTTTTTTTTTTTTGAGGTACTTAATTTTCATTAGATATTAGTGAAAGTGGTGTTGTGATTTCTTTCCTATGCAAATTTATAGATTTCCTAAGGTTTATGGACCCTAGGTTAGTAATCTTTGCTTGTATTCTCTCCTGGTTTACATCTATTTTGTGTATTTTTGTCATACTACTGTCTTTTTTTTTTTTCCACATGGCAATATTTTTTTAAGTCTGCTTTTGGAAATAACATCTGTTCCTTATATAAAAAATTATATTGAGGGATCCCTGGGTGGCGCAGCGGTTTGGTGCCTGCCTTTGGCCCAGGGCGTGATCCTGGAGACCCGGGATCGAAACCCACGTCGGGCTCCCGGTGCATGGAGCCTGCTTCTCCCTCTGCCTGTGTCTCTGCCTCTCTCTCTCACTGTGTGCCTATCATAAATAAATAAAAATTAAAAAAAAAATTATATTGAAAAGCATAATTTCCTGGTCATCTTATCTTACAGAGACAAGACGGTTAGTAGTGTTGAACCATTGTCTGTTTCTGGGCAATAATATGTGCATATATACATACATAAATAGAATGATTCTATATGCTCTTTTTTATATTGCTTTCTGATTTAACCAGCATATTGTCATTTTTTCCATCAGTAGATATGCCTTATGCTTTTAAAAAATTGATAGCATTTTTTAAAAAGAGATCACTATAGTATAAAAATCATGTTTATTTAATTTTTTAAAAAGATTATTCGACAGCACAAGCAGGGTAGAAGTAGGCAGAAGGAGAGGGAGAAGCAGGCTCCTCACTGAACAGAGAGCCCGATGTGGGGCTTGATCCCAGGGCCCTAGGATCCTGACCTGAGCCGAAGGCAGATGCTCGGCTGATGAGCCACTCAGGTGCCCCTCAAAAACCACTGTTTTCAAGTATACACTTTAGTGGTTTTAGTATTTCACTGTGTTGTGAACTACCACTATTATCTAATTTTAGAACATTTCCGTCACCCTCAAAAGAAACCTTAATCCCATTAGCAATTCCAGTTTGCCTATTTCTTCATCTACTGGCAACCACCAGTCTACTTTTTCTCTTATGGATTTGCCTACTCCAGGCATTAAATATAAATGGAATTACACAATCTATGACTTTTTGTGTATGGCATCTTTCACTTAGCATAATGATTTTAAGATTATTTTGTGTTGTGGCATGTAATAGTACTTTGTAAGTTTTTATGGCTGAGTAATATGCTGTCATGGGCATATATTTTGTTCATCTGTTTATCAACTGATGGATATTTGGGTTTCCGTTTTTTGGCTATTACACATAGTCCTGCTATGAACATTCATGTACAAATTTTTGTGTGGACATATGTTTTCAGTTCTCTTGGGTATAAACCTAACAGTGTAATTACTGGATCATATGGCAGTTCTTTTTCAATTTTTGGAAAATTGACAAACTTTCACAACAGCAGCATCATTTCACATTTCTACATATTATGCTTTCTAATGTCTGGATTGTAATTCAATTTATTGATATGCTACAATTCAATCCCCTACTGATGGGCAATTAATTTCCTTTGACAATTATCAACATTAATGCAAGGAAAAGATTCATAAATGCACTTTACACTTATTTATTTATATTTATGTATTTTTAATGGGGGGGGGGTACAGAAGGAAAGGGAGAGAGAATCTTAAGCAGGTTCCACACTGGGTGTGGGCTTGATCTCACAGCCCTGAGATCATGACCTGTGCCTAAATCAAGAGTCAGATGCTCAACTGACTGAGCCACCCAGGCTCCCTCTATCACAGTTTTTTAAAGGATGAATTTCTAGAAGTGGACTTGCTGGATTAAAATGATTACACATTTAAAATATTGATACATCATGTTGGGTTATCCTTTAGAAATGTATAAAATTATATTCTTGTCAACTGCATGATGGGTACCTATTTTCCCAAACTCTTATTTACATTATTAATCTTAGCCATTCCGATAATAAAGTCATATGTTTTTTAAAATTTGCAATTATTTGATTAATAGGGGAGTTATTTTTTTTCACTTTTTTTGGCCAGTCTTTTGTAATTTGCTTGATCATGACCTAACTTTACTCCCAATTTTTCTATTGGGGTGTTTACATTTTTTTCTTATTGATTTGTGAAAGTTGTTTTTATTTTAGAAACATTACCTCATTCTCTATTATAAGTATTAGATACTTTGCTCCCCTTTCCTCTTGATCTTTTGACTTTATGACTTAACTCTTTGCCTTACAGATAGTACATTTGTTTGTATCATTTAATCTGTCTTTTTTTTTTTATGGTCTTCACCTTGTTTAGAAAAGTTTTCTGCACTCCAAGATTATAAGATTATTATTCTGCATTTTCTTCTATAAATGTATGTTTAGAATTAAGTTTGTCATGATTTAGTAGAAGAATCTTGGGTTTTTGGGGATCCCTGGGTGGCTCAGCGGTTTCGCGCCTGCCTTTGGCCCAGGGCGTGATCCTGGAGTCCCAGGATTGAGTCCCGCGTCAGGCTCCCTGGCATGGAGCCTGTTTCTCCCTCTGCCTGTGTCTCTGCCTCTCTCTCTCTCTCTCTCTCTCTGTCTATCATAAATAAATAAATAAAAATAAATCTAAAAAAAAAAAAAGAATCTTGGGTTTTGTGGTTGGAATTATCCATATTCAAATTTCATTTTAGTCATTTACTAACAATGAGCCGTTGGGTGTTTCACAGCTTCTCCATTCAGCTTTGTCATTGATAAAGTGAGAATAATATGTAGTTTTTATTTTAGTGAAATTAAATGTGATAATGTGTTCAAATCTTCTAGCACAGTGTTGACACACAGGTCATTCAGTGCCTGTTTTCTTATCTCTCCCACTCAAACTCTGTCTTCCTTCAACCTATGTATAATCTGATTCAGAAGATAAGAGAGGGGAAGTTTTAAGATGTAGAGGGTGGTCCTCAGTTTTAGAGAAATCATACAGGATGAGCTGATTAAAAAGAGGATTGAAAATTGATTTAGTAATATTAAAGTTTTTTATGTTTAATAAGAACAGTTTTCATTGGAGTGATGAGAAATGGCTATATTTTAATAGGATGACTACTAAGTAGAGCAATACAGAAGACATGAGGGATGAAAAGTACATATGGGACATTACCCATAATTATATACATCTTTGAGAAACAGTTGTAACTCTTCCTATTTCTTTCATTGTTAGGATGCTGGTAAGAGGACAGGGATAACAATACTAATACATATATAGTATATGTGTATATAATTTATAGATAAATTTAGGCCATTTTTACTTTTAAAATTACAGTCCTTGTAGCACATTTCACAGTTAGTCCATCAGACTGGTCAAGAACATCAGACCGGTAGTTCTTGACTATTTGTATTTTATTCTTCTTAGTAGCCCTTTATGGAATTTGCATACATTCTCCATTAAATTATAGTTATTTGTAAAGAGTGATAAATATCCTTTGTACAAAGCAACTTTATGTGTGTTTTAGAAAGAGATGGGAAATACATAAATGTCATACAGTAATCATCATTAACATTTTTCTTATAAGGTTTTTAGGGTAACGAACACAGTTCTAATAATTAAAAATGGCTTTTTTTTTTTCAATTTTTAAAGATTTATTTATTTATTCATGAGAGAGACAGACAGAGAGCAGTTGAGACATAGGCAGAGAGAGAAGCAGGCTCCTTGCAGGGAGCCGGATGTGGGACTTGATCCTGGACCCCGGGATGACGCCCCGAGCTGAAGGCAGAAGCTCAACTGCTGAGCCACCTGGGAGTCCCAAAATAGTGGACTTTTTAAAAAAGGTTTTATTTACTTGAGAGAGCAGGAGAGATAACATGACGGGGGAAGGAGCAGAGCAGAGGGATAGAGAGAAGCAGACTCCCAGCTGAGCAGGGAGCCTGATGTGGGACTCTATCCCAGGACCCTGAGAAAATGACGTGAGCTGAAGGCAGATGCTTAACTGACTGAGCCACCTAGCTGCCCTCAAAATAATGGATTTTTGACAGATGTTTATTATGTATTTTTGACAAATGTTTACAAAGCAATACACTTTTCCTCTTTCTATAAAATAACCTCAAAATATTTTTTTTTTTTTTAAAGATTTTATTTATTCATGAGAGAGACAGAGAGAGGCAGAGACATAGGCAGAGGGAGAAGCAGGCTCCCTGCGGGGAATCTGAGGTGGTACTCAATCCCAAGCACCCTGGATCACAACCTGAGCCAAAGGCAGACGCTCAACCACTGAGCCACCCAGGTGCCCCTCAAAGTTTTAAAAATTTGTTAATAAAAATATTTATTTAGATATTTCTCAAGTGGAGAAATAGACTTGGAGTATGTGTAATTGGGATTTAGAAAATGTTGTCAAATTCTGTTCCTTGACTCTGTGTAATTGCCCTTTTTTCCTAGTATGTTGCAAGTATACTGTCCCCATTTTGTCAGCCTCAAAACAAGAAGGAAATTCTGTATTGGTTAGCTTAGGAGGAAGGTAATGAGTTTAAGTAACAACAGGAAATTTGCTTTTCTGTGACCTTTGATGAGTTTGTAAAGTTGGCATTTTGACTGCTGAATTGAAATTCAGAAGAATTTTATGTTTAGTTTGCTTTGTTGCTTTTGCAGAGTTATCTATCTGCTAGGAAAAAAAGTAGGAATCCAAGTTAAAGACTCTGCTACCTTTGTGGGAAGTAATGAACAATATTCATCCTTCTGACAAAATCTGGGTATCTGTATTTTACAATGGCTGATTTTTGCTTTCACATAGGACCAAAGTATCCTTTTCCTGGAACCAAGCTTGACTGAAAGCCTTTGTAAGTTCTTATTCTTTATCTTTTTTAAGCAACTACTTTAGGAACTATTTGAAAGCTGACACCCCTTCCCTTCCAACCTTTTCCGCTTAGTACAAAGCACAGCTTTCTTGGCAATCATTTGTATGAGTAGAGTGGTACTCTCCTTAGGCATTTATTCATGCCAAAAAGTTAAGGATTAGCTCTATTGTTTGATGCTGTTTTGGATCAGTGTGAGTCAGCGTTGGCCCTGCCATTCATTCATTCATTCATTCATTCATTCATTCATTCATTCATTTATATTTATAGATTTTATTTATATCTATCTATCTATCTATCTATCTATCTATCTATCTATCTATCTATCTATCTATCTATCTATCTATCTAGATATCTATTTGCAGGCAGAGACACAGGTAGAGGGAGAAGCAGGCTCCATGCAGAGAGCCTGATGTGGGACTTGATCCCAGGACTCTGGGATCATGCCCTGGGCCAAAGGCAGGCGCTAAACTGCTGAGCCACCCAGGGATTCCCCTGGCCCTGCTTTTTAAATTCTTTCATAATTAAGATGCTGGCACCTTAGAACCCTTTCCTGGATGGAGCTTTTCTTTGTGCCTTACCAAGTTTTAGAGTTTAGTTAACTAAGGTTTTTCTGTTTTACTCTGCTACTTTT
Organism: Canis lupus familiaris; assembly: GCF_011100685.1. NCBI lineage: Eukaryota > Metazoa > Chordata > Mammalia > Carnivora > Canidae > Canis > Canis lupus. The sequence continues at coordinate 37,912,170 of NC_049253.1, forward strand.
TTTTTTTTTTTTAAGTGGGCTCCACACACAGCTTAGAGCCCAATATGGGTCTTGAACTCACAGCCCTGACATCAAGAACTGGGGTGAGATCAAGAGTCAGATGTTTTATCAACTGAGCCACTCAGGCACCCCTACTATGCTATTTTTAATGGAATCTTGTACATTTAGATACTGTTTTTCCAAATTGTAAATCCTGGTTTTCAGATAAGTCAAACTAGTTTTAAGACCTTTTAAATGCATATCTTATTGAGTATATCTAATTCTGAAGCATTGTATTGTTTGGTTCAGGTTAAAAGTATGGGATAGTTATTTTGGTTACTTGCAGACTTTCATATCAGTCAAATCTTAAAGTAAATCCTTAAATTATTTTCTAAAGAAATAGAAAAGCTAAAATAATTAGCAAAGGTATGCATTGTGAAGAGAAATTTATTAAATTTTTAGCTTTTGATACTGATTCAATTTTCTAGTAACAGAAACCAGTTTCTTGAATTAGTGTTTATATTTTCTTGATGCAGTACAATATTCTTAGTTTATACACAGATGACTTTTTGCTCATATAAGCCAACTCAAGATATTATATTTGAAATACTAAAATTTTTGGTTTTATATATTAATAGAGAGGAAGAGCCTGAAATTGGAAGGTAGGAGAAGGAAAAGGGTGAAGTATTTTACTTTGTATGAAATATTAGAATGTTACTTTATTGTATGTGCTGCAGAAGGGAGCCCTAGAATGTTACTTTAGGTTGTTTTATTTTTTTCACATTTAAACATGTTGACTGAGTCCAGTTTTTCTAGTGGATTTGTCAAAGTTGATAAGAACTCTCAATTGTTGTTATGCTTACTTTTTAACAATGTGGCTTATCTGGGTGATCTGTGATCTTTTTACAGCTGCCCTTGCAACTTGTCTCAGAATCTGAACATATTTACTCTTGACTTTGACTCTTACTTTGACTTTTTTTTTAGCAGCAAAGATGTTTTCATTTCTGGTAGTTGAAGACACAGACTGTGCTGTGGATTCTTGTTAACTCTTCTTTCAGATTGCACATCCAATTGAGGAGAATACTTTCCTTTGGGCAGTACTCCTTACTGATTAGCAGTTTTAGGAGAATGCTTGAAGCAGATTTTCTGATATTGTAGACATCCTTGTGAATATAGTACTGTGCTTTTGTTCTTTCCCTCTCTACTTAATTTTCGTAGGTTTACTGTAGGGAAAAAGAAATTCAGATGAGAATTTGCAGCAGTTGGATATGGACCTTTCATGATTAGTATGCTACAGAGAATGCTGGAGAATAGACAAATGACTTTCCATTTTTATCCTTGAACACATGCCAGATGTATTGGATAGATCTGTCTTGACTACATAATAACATCTTGAGTACATAACAGGATGGAAACTTTGTTCTCCATCTGTGGCTTTTTTCTTGCTTACCTGGATATCTTAGAGATGTGAGTACTTTGAAGTTAGGCTGACAGTGAATTGGAGGATAAGAGTACAGATTAAAAAAAAAAAAATCCCAAACCATTTTTTCTTATTTTGTATCTGTGTTAGTGAGGAAGTAGGAAATGAAAGAAAGGAACTGCTAGTATAAGAATTTGTTAAGAGAAATGGGAACATGGTTTCTCTTGTGTTATCTCTAAGTTTGTTGAATAGTTAGCTGCTAAATTTGTTGTTTCTATGTCAGAAAAGTAAACTTTTTGAGTTACTGTGTAGACTATGCAGGTTACTTGGATTCAGGGTGTTAAGGGTGTGACGGTAATAAGCTGTGGTATCTTGGGTCTCCAGCTCTGTTATCTACACATCTATCCTTGGGGTTCATATGAAGAAAAATGAGAATTTAATTACCAACTTCTTAGTATAGAAATTGTGCTGGACTGTTTCAAAGTCAGTACCTGTTTGGACCTCCTATTACTCAATTCCCCTTTTCTAGACCATTTTTTTTGAAAATCAGTTTACCTGAAGAATCAATTTGCTGAAATTATTAAAATTGTTTTCTTTTTAAAATTTTAAGTCCAGTGTGGTTAACATGTTGTGTTAATTTGTTTCCGTTGTACAATATAGTGATTAAAAAATTGTTTTCTTTCACCCAGCAAAATTATTTTGAAAGTTTTCCATGTTCTTGTGTGTGTAAATAGGTCATTCCTTTTCCTTGCTGAGTAATAGTTCATTGTTGTATTTACTACTTTTTATTTTTATTTTTTTTATTTTTTTATTTTTATTTTATTTTTTTTACTACTTTTTATTTATCTACCAACATGTTGATAGTCATTTGGGTTGTTTCTAGTTTTTGGCTATTACAGATAAAACAAAGAACTTTGGAGATCAATTGAGTCTTTGGAAATACTTTTTCATTTTTGTTGGGTGAATATTTAGTAGTGGGGTGTCTAGGTCATATAGATATATATTTAACTTTTTGAGAAACCACAAAACTGTTTCCCATGGTTGTATCATTTTTCATTATATTCAGTGTATAAGAGTTCCAGTTGCTCTACATTTCTTAATTGGTCAGTCTTTTTAATAATAGCCATTCTAGTAGGTATGTAGTGGTATCTCATTGTGGTTTAATTTTAATTTCTCTAATGACTAATGACATTAAGCATCTTGTGCTTATTTGCCATCTATATATCTTCTTTGATGAACTATATATTAAAATGTTTTCTCCATTAAAAAAGTTTTATTATTGAATTTTAAGGGTTGTTTATGCTGGATACACATTCTTTATTATATATGATTTGCAATTTTTTCCCAACCTGTAGATTGTTTTTTCATTTTCTTGTTGCCATTCAAAGAAGAAAAGTTCTTGATTTTGATGAAATTCAACGTGACGATTTTTTGTTTTCTGGATTATGCTTTTGTGTTATTTAAGAAACCTTTGCCTGACTTAAGATCATTAAGGTTTTCTTCTAGATGTTGTATAATTTTGGCCTGTACATTTACAGTTTCTTCTGCTTCTCTAAAATAAGACATAATGAAAACTCCTACAACCTAGAATTTTGTAATTACTAGTGAATTAGTGATATAAATTAATACATGTTACTTATTTTACTTTGTTTTGTTTTTTAAATATTTTATTTAAATTCAATTTGCTAACATATAGTATAACACCTAATGCTCATCCCATCAAGTACTCTCCTTAGTACCCATCACCCAGGCACCCCCCCCCCCCGCCCCTTCTGAAGCCCTTTGTTTCCCAGAGTTAGGAGTCTCTCACGGTTTGTCTTTCTCTCTTATTTTTCCCCTCTCAGTTTCCCTTCTTTCCCTTATAGTCCCTTTCACTATTTCTTATATTCCACATATGAGTGAAACCATATGATGATTGTCTTTCTCTGATTGACTTCTCTCAGCATGATATCCTCCAGTTCCATCCAGGTTGAAGCCATACGGTAGGATTCATCCTTCCTGACTGCGGAGTAATATTCCATTGTATATATAGACCATGTCTTTTTGTTTTTTTTTAAGATTTTATTTATTTATTCATGAGAGACACAGAGAGAGAGGCATAGACTTAGGCAGAGGGAGAAGCAGGGAACCCAATGTGGGACTCGATCTGGGACCCCAGGATCATGCCCTGAGCCAAAGACACACGGTCAACCACTAAGCCACCTAGGTGCCCCGACCACATCTTCTTTATCCCTTCACCTGTCAAAAGACATCATGGCTGCTTCCAGTTTGGCTATTGTGGACATTGCTGCTATGAACATTGGGGTGCAGATGTCCTGTTGTTTTACTACATCTGTATCTTTGGGGTAAATACCCAGTAGTGCAGTTGCTGGGTCATAGGGTAGTTCTATTTTTAACTTTTTGAGGAACCTTCACGCTGTTTTCCAGAGTGGCTGCACCAGCTTGCACTCAATCTGTTTAACTTTTGTTAATATCTCATTGCCATAATTACTTTATAATAACTCTTGAATCAAGTAGTGTAAAGTTTTTTAAAATTTTGAGAGAGATTTTGAGATTTTATTTGAGAGAGAGAGAGAAAGCACAGGCAGGGTGAGGGGCAGAGGGAGAACCAGGCTCCCCACTGGACAGGGAGCCTGTCATTATAGGGCTCAATTCCAGGACCCTGGCATTGTTCCCTGAGCCGAACACAGGCACTTAACCGAACCGACTGAGCTACCCAGGTGCCCCTTAGTGTAAACTTTTAATTTTATTTTTCCTTTTCAAAATTGTTTGCCTGTTCTAGGTCCTTTCTATTTCCATATAATTTTATTTTAAGATTTCTTTATTTTTAAGATTTTATTTTTAAGTAATCTCTATGCCCAACGTGGGGCTTAGATTTACAACCCTTAGGTCAAGAGTCCTGTGTTTCACTGACAGCTAACCAGGTGCTCTTCCCTTTACATTTTAGATGGAGCTTGTCATTCAGTCTCTACAAAAACTACATGCTGGGATTTGATTGAAATTATTACATTGAATCTATAGATCAATTTGGGGAGAATTAACATCTTAACAGTGTTGAATCTTCTGTTCTATAAAGATGATGCATATCTCCATTCATTTAGCTCTTTAATTCTTGTCACTATGTGGTGTTTTCAGTATCCAGGTTTTGTACATCTTTTTCTTTTTTTTTTTAATTTGAATATAGTTGACACAGTGTTACACTGGTTTCAGGTATACAGCCTGGTGATTTAACAAGTTTTATGCATTTTGCTATTTTTCCACATTTCTTTTCATATTAATCCCCAATATTGCATAGTTTTTGATGCTACTATAAATAATATTTATTTATTTAAAAAATGTTTAAAGAGTTATTATTTTTTTTTAAGATTTTAGTTTTTCAGAGGGAGAGACATAGGCAGAGGCAGAAGATCCTAATTCAGGACTTGATCCCAGGACCCCAGGATCATGACCTGAGCCAAAGGTGGACGCTCAACCACTGAGCCACCCAGGTGCCCCTATAGATAGTATTTAAAAAATTTCAGTTTCTGGGGCACCTGGGTGACTCAGTTAGTTAAGCATCTGGCTCATGATCTCAGGGTCATGAGTTCAAGCCCTGTGTTGGGCATCATGCTGGGTATGGAGCTTACTTAAAAAAAAAAGAAAAAAGCAGTTTCTAAGTTCTTGTTACTTGTATATCTTTCCCAAATCTATTTTATTTCTATATATTTATCTAATATCCTACAACCTTGCTAAACAATTAGTTCTTGTATCTTTTTTGTAGATTCTGTAGGCTTTTCTACATATACAAAATCATGTTGTTTGAGACCAAAGATAAGTTGATTCCTCCTCCCAGGCTCATGCCTGTTAAATTTTTTTCTGTGTAATTGTGTGGGCTGGAATATTCAGTACAAAGTTGAATAGAAGTGAGAGCTGACATCGTTACCTTGTTCATGATCTCAGGAAAGCATTTAGAGATTAAGTGGTAAATATTAAGTATGATGTTACCTATGGCTTTTTTATAGATGGTATTTATCAGGCTGAATATAGTCCCTTTTATTATTTGAGTTCTTTCTTTTTAGATAAGAATGGTGGTTGGATTTTGGTGGTTTTGCTTTCTAATCTGAATATAAGTGGATTATGTTGATTTTTTTTAATGCTAGCCTTTGTATTCTTGAGATAATACCACTTTGTATGATGTATTATCCCCTTTATTTATTTTTAGATTTGATTTGCTAAAATTAAAAAAAATTAATGTGCTATCTGGTTTTGATGTTTTATAGTGGTCACTTCAATTTTATGGAAGAGCTTGTATAGACTCATACTGTTTCTTCCTTAAAAGCTATCCAGGGTTGAGAATCACTGGACTGAATACGATCATCTGTTTCTATTTGTAAAGTTTTAATTCTGTTCTTATATAATAGGTTGTATACATTCTCATAAAGAACAAGTTCTATGTCTTACACTACTTAATGAATGAACCTCCTTGGAGATAAGTAGGATAAGTTAGGTTTTGGTAGGTACAACATGGAGCAGGTTGATGTTTGATTTGAATTTTTTGGTGAAGCAGAATTACTAGGAACTAACTGAGCATCTAATAGAGGAAAAGTCAGGATTTCATATACTTAGTGGTATGCTAGAGTTGGCTTGGGCTGGTTTGAAAGAGCCAGCTATTAATTTTTCAGGAATGTTGCAAGCTGGTTATTGAGTTCAACCTATTGAAAATTAAATTACATAACACAGAATTAAACCCTGTTAGAAACAAATGCTAAAAAAAAAAAAAAGAAAAAGAAAAAGAAAAAGAAACAAATGCTGAATACTCATCATTTTCTCACATAGGGCTCCCTGGAGGAGCTCGCTTTTCCCTCTGCCTATGTCTCTGCCCCCCTCTCTCTATGTCTCTCATGAATAAATAGATAAAATCTTTCAGTGCTGAAAACTCACTATTTTACTATTATAATTTTGAGATTATTTACTTCTGAAATACAATATAATGATATGTTACTGGACATCCTGTTGACAGCTTGAAACCTGACTTTCAAAATATGGGTAATATTGTACCACAAATACACATGGGGGTATTTGCACCACAGAAATAGGCACATGCCACAAATAGAGATTAATTTGTTGATTGTCTAGTCTTAAGAAAATGATGAGGAAATATTAATCCAGCTTATTTTTTTTCATGTACCATTACAAAATTAATTATATACTCAGGAATGAAGTAAATCTCTGCAAATTATGAAAAATAAACATTTAAACTACACATTTTTTTTGATTCGATGTCCAGTTAGGTGACATATAGTGTAATGTTAGTTGTGGGTTTAGATTTTAGTGATTTGTTACTTATGTACAACCCCCAGTGCTCATCACAATAAGTGCCTAGCTTAAAGTTTATTATGCTTTGAGTCGATTGTGAATGGCACAAAAAATTAAGGAAACATTGTTCCGTATTAGACAGTCATTATCGGCAAAGATATTGCTCATGTTTAGCAGCACCCATGACGTCTACTTTACTAGATGCCATTAGCACCATTCCCCCATGTGACCACCAGAAATGTCTCCAGATGTTTGCCAGATACTTTAATGAGCAAAATCACAGCTAGTTGAGAACCCACACTTTTATTTTTGAAAGATTTTATTTATTTATTCATGAGAGACACAGAGGGGGCGGAGACATAGGCAGAGAGAGAAGCGAGCTCCTCCAGGGGAGCCCAATGTGAGACTCCATCCCTGGACTCTGGGACCACGCACTGAGCTGGAGGCAGATGCTCAACCACTGAGCCATCCAGGCAGCCCGAGAACCCTCACTTTTAGAGAGGATTTTAGTGTGTGCTGTGATTTGAGACTGATTTGTTATTTTAGTATTTCTTGGGAGTAATGACCATTGTATTAACCAGTACTTTACTTTTTTAGACAGCCATTAGTTTTATGCGGTAGATCTTTCTTATTTTAGTATAGCTGCTTGATTTAGTTGTGCTACTGGGGTTGGTCAATTGATGACTCCTTAAACTGATGGCTTAAAAAAAAAAATCCTTTCTTGCCCGTATTGATGTGTGGATATATGGAGTTGGGCACCTAGTGACGTTTTCAGTGGATAACACCCAGGCTTAACTTTTTGTATGTCTCTCTACACTTTGGTTTCAAAAAGGACAGGGAATCACATACGAATTTTATTTTTTTATAGTGTGCTCAGAAGTGGTTGGGGAAACAAATACTTTCTACCCCTAGAAAGAAAATTATTGCTTGGAGTTAGACTGTTGTCCTCAGGGGCATTTAAAAGTGACCTTTAGGCTCTTAAAAAAAAAAAAAAGTAACTCAGGGTATTTTATTTGAATTAAAATTATTAAATAAAGAATAAATACATTGTGAAATATTATTGGTAGTATGTTACCAAAACATGCTTTTAAATATAATGTTTATGTTTCAGATGTGTGTATGTGTCTATATTCTGGGAAGAATATGGTTTTGAATCTCTAAATTAAAAACCTCTATCATTTCCTTTAGATGTAGTTTGCTTTATCAGGATATTTTTCATAATTAAAAAAATACTGTTACATAGGTATATGAATGATTTATAGAAGAAAAATATATTACATTCATAGCTTAAATAATGCTGAAGGAAAATCAAGTTAATTTCCTTAATCAGAATATGGAAGAAGCTTCAGGAAAATATTAGGGGTGTAACAGATGAATAAACCTTAGAGAAATTGTATGCTATAGTGTATCTTCTATGATTGAGACTTTGAATAACTAAACATTTCACAGAAAGGCTTAAAAATAATTTCCTTTGATCAAAGAAAATATAGATGTCTCAATTGACAGTGATCTCTTTAACTGATTTTGTGATTTTTTTTTAATTGCGTTTATTTGGCAGAATTTTGTTCACTTTTGTATTCACTTTTGTGTATTTTAGAGTATAAGATTGTTACCTTGATATTTTTGCAGGTATCTGTAGGTAGTATATAACTTTCTCAGTATTGATAACATGCTAGGTTATTAGAATTATGACTAGGATTATTTTAAAAAATGAAAGTTTTCACAGGTAATCTTCAAATATTTGATATTTGTATCAATATATCTTCAATGCATTTGATAATGCGTTTTTAGTTTTTAATTAAAAATAATAGCGAAATACTATATACCTATTAGAATGGCCAAAAACCATTTGCAGCACCAAATGTTGGAGAATATGTGGAGCAACAGGAACTCTTTCATTGCTGATTCGAATGCAGAATGATACGGACACTTTAGGAGACTATTTGGCAGTTTCTTATAGAACTAGACATAGTCTTACCATATGATCCAGCCGGCAGTCATGTTCATTGCTAGTTATGCAAATAAACTGAAAACTTATATCCACATAAAAACTTGCACAGAGATGTATATGGCAGCTTTATTTATGTTTGCTAAAACTTGGAAATAACCAAGGTGTCCTTCAGTAGGTGAGTAAATAAACCCTGGTACATCGAGATAATGGAATGTTATTCAGTGCTAAAAAGAAATGAACTATCAAGCCATAGGAAGATCTAGAGGAGCCTTATTATGCATATTACTAAGTAAAAGAAGCTGGTCTGTTAAGGCTGTATAATGTATGATTCCAGCTATATAGCATTTGTGGAAAGGGCAAAACAGTGGATGTAATCAAAACATCTGTGGTTGCCGGGAGTTAGAGGGGAGAGAAGTATGAATAGGCAGAGCACAGAGGATTTTTAGGGCAGTGAAATTATTCTATATGGTGCCACAATGGTAGATACTTGTCATTATAGATAATGTTGAAATCCGTAGGATGTATAATAGCAAGGCTGAACCCATTTGTAAACAATGAACTTTGGGTGATGAAGTGTCAGTAAAGATTTATTGATTGAGACAAATGTACTACTCTGGTACTAGATGTTGTTGGGGGAGGGTTACTGTGTGGGGACAAGGAGTTTGTGGGAACTCTTTCTGCCAATTTTGCTGTGAACCTAAAACTTCTCTAAAAAAAATTATTACTATAAGGTCCTTTCTTCATATTATAAGAATAATTTATTGTCTGTATAGAAAAGTGAATATAGCTAAATAAGAAAAATAAGAATTACTCCAAATTCTGATTCTTTCCTACCTTTTTTGTATATGTTGGTACACACACAAATATATAAGTTTTGTTACAAAGATGAGATTATGTTATATGTAACCAGCTTTTGCTTTCAGTTAGCAATACATCTTGAATGCTTTCCCACATACTTAAATGTTCAGTGATTTTTAAAAACTGAATTAGTGCCCATCCACAATTGGAGAATAGACTTCTGGTTTTTAGAGAAATGCTTTTTACTTAATATAGATTACCAATTTTCTGGTTGGGCTACCAAAAAGTAAATATCCACACTATACTAATTGCAATTTAATGTTTTTCTTTGGGATTATTTAGTGCAGAACTGTAAGTTAGCACAAATGGTGGGTATTAGAACCAACTGATAGAATTCTGGGTAAACCAATTTTTGTAGTATTTTATGTTTTATGTAACTTTGAAAAATTCATTAAGTCCCATAGGCTTAAGTAAATAATAGGATTTTCAGGCAGTTGTTAGAGGAAACTTATACTTACTACCAATATAAAAGAGTGTTTTTTTTTTTTTTAAGATTTTATTTATTTATTCATAAGCGAGAGAGAGGCAGAGCTCCTGAGAAGCAGGCTCCCTGTGGGGGAGCCCGATGTGGGACTTGATCCTAGGACCCTGGGAAGAGTTACTGGTTTTATTGGAGGCTAGTTCTTTAAAGCAAGGAGAATGATACTTTGATTGCAGTTAATTGTATTAACGTTGTATAGAATATATGGCCTTTTAGTTACTCTTATACATACTTTTGTCACCATTTTAGAATGACTAGCATCACTGGAGAGTTATTTTTCACTTAATTCATTTCAGAATCATCCTCTAAGAACATGAGGGTTTATTATTTGGTATATTTTTTGTACTCTAATTTCCCATCTTAAAAGAGAATCATAAGGAATATGAAGTTTAGGAAATTTTTTTCCCTGAAGACAATTCATTTGTCTAAGTTTTATGGAGTTGAATTGCTATAGCTCTTTTTCTTGCTATATTTGTGTATCCCTGTATAAAAATTAAGTTTCATTGTCTTTTATTAAATAAGTATTAATTTAGACATCTTATGATTTTTTTTTTTTTAAAGATTTTTTATTTATTTATTCATGATAGTCACAGAGAGAGAGAGAGAGGCAGAGACACAGGCAGAGGGAGAAGCAGGCTCCACGCACCGGGAGCCCGACGTGGGATTCGATCCCGGGTCTCCAGGATCGCGCCCTGGGCCAAAGGCAGGCGCCAAACCGCTGCGCCACCCAGGGATCCCTCTTATGATGTTTTTAATGCAGCCATTTATGTATACATTAAATTAATGGTGTTTTTCACTAAATATGTGTTAATTCTGATTTTTTTTTTTTTAAGATTTAATTTATTCATGAGAGACACACACAGAAAGAGGCAGAGACACAGGCAGAGGGAGAAGCAGGCTCCATGCAGGGAGCCTGACATGGGACTCCATCCCACTCTCCAGGATCACGTCCTGGGTGGAAGGCAGTGCTAATGCGCCAAGCCACCTGGGCTGCCCAATTCTGAAATTTTTGAATAGGAATTTGGGATAGCCTAAAAATATTTCTAAAATTATAGCCAAGTATCACTGAGTAGGAATTTTTAATTAACTTTCATAAATCATAAATTTGGGAGTTTGTTGCATTTCTTCTGATGTATAAAATCATTCTTTTAGATGGAATAGTCTAAGTCTAGATCCTACCTAACATTTATTTCATGTAGTTTTCATATGTATTTATATTTCACATATGTTTTCAAAATCTGATAGATTTATTTTAGAGCTAGAAGGTAGCTAGTTGCTGACCTAAAGAATCCTGAATGTAGAGATTATTTGTTTTAAGTGGATTCTCTCAATTTCAAAGAAGAATATGAGTATATATTTTAGAATTGGATCTTATGGGGCAGCGCCGGTGGCTTGAGGTTTAGCGCCGCCTTCAGCCCAGGGTGTGATCCTGGAGACCCAGGATTGAGTCCCACATCAGGCTCCCTGCATGGAGCCTACTTCTCTCTCTGCCTGTGTCTCTGCTTCTCTCTCTCCTCTCTGTGTATTCTCATGAATAAATAAATAAAATCTTTTTTTTTTTTTTTTTAAAGAATTGGATCTTATGCTAACTGGATCTGTTCACTACACTAGTAATTATAATTGTGCATGCTGAGAAGCTTGGGTTAAATGTGATGACAGTTAATGCTATGCTGTAATTTGCTTTTATGATGCAAAGAGATAAGAATATTTTTATTTTTCATATAAGTACATGGCTTTTAAGGCATTTATAATTTCTTTAAGAATGTGATAGCTGACTCAGTAGAAGATATAGGCCCACTTGGAAGTGTGACTAGAAGAAATGCTATTGAGAGAAGAAAAGTAAAAGGGAATGAAAGAAGGAAGCAACCAAGATTAATAGTACATGTTTATTATTAGACTTTCTTATGGCTGGTAGTTATTTATATTAGGAAAACAGTCTATAGAAAGAAGTCAGGAAAGCAGAACAGACTTTTGAACTTTCCATGATCTTTCTTCTGTCCTCCCATACAACACAGTTTCATCATATTTAGTGTGATAGTTTTCAGCAACCCTGCACTGCTTGTAATCCCCTTCTCTTGTGTGTGTTGGGGGAGTGGAAGGAGAGAGGGAGGGATTTTACTTTTCAAGTGACTCTGATCACATAAACCCTCTTGGTATTTATTAGTTAGTAATAAAATTGACTTATTGTGACTCTTTGACATTAAGTTACCAAGAGACTGCAAAATGCTGTGGATTTAACTTCTGTGATTTTACTTGCAGGTCAATTGATGCTGTTTTTAGGCTAACGTATTTATAAATGCCTTGAAGAGAGGTTAAGAGATAGGGAAATCCTACATCTTGTTAGTTTATTTTCCATTTTTTACTCTCTTAATGGTTTTTGGATGTTATAGCAATTTTTCCCCCAAGGTCTACTTTACCAAGAGACAAGAAGGCTTAAGTTATTTTATTTTCTGAGTATATTTCTGATGGTAATATTGTGAGTAATTATAAATTAACCAGTATATCTAGGTCACATCACAAGAAAACTCACTCATTCCTTTTCCAGTCTCCTTCCATCCCTAGCCCCTGCTAGCCACTCATCAGTTTTCTGTCCCAATAGTTTTTATTCTGGAATGACATCTAAATGGATTCATATAGTATATAGTCCTTAAGAAATTGAGATACAGTTGAAATATAACATATTTTATTGTATTGCATAATGATTTTATATATGTCTATATTGTGAAATCATTACCACAATAAGTCTAGTTAACATCTGTGATCACACATAGATCTGATTCTCTTATGATGATAACTTTAAACATCTACTCTCTCTCTATTTTTAAAGTAAGCTCCATGCCCAATGTGAGCTTGAACTCATGAACCCAAGATCAAGAGTCTCATGGTTTACTGACTGAGCCAGCCAAGTACTCCTAAATATCTATTCTCTTAGCAATTTTCACATATATATAGTAGAGTATTAACTATAGTTACCATGTTGTACATTACATCCCAAGGACATACTTTTTAACTGGAAGATGTACCCCCATTACCCATTTTGCCCATCAGTCTATTGTGTCTATAATTCAGTTGTGTGTGTGTGTGTGTGTGTTTAGATTCCATGTATAAGATCATAAAGTATTTGACTTATTTTGCTTAGCATAATGCCTTTAAAGTATATCCATGTTGTTGCAAATGAGAGGATTTTCTTCCTTTTTATGGCTGAATAATAATCTGTGTTGGGGGTGTGTATCTATATGTGTGTGCATTATAATACATTTTCTTCATGCACATATCTGCCAATAGACACACAGTTTGTTTGCATGTCTTGGCATTGTAGATAATGCTACAGTGATCATGGGGATGCAGGTTATCTTTTTGAGATAGTGATCTTGCTCCTTTGGATATATACTCAGAAGTGGAATGTTGGATCATGTGGTGGTTCTATTTTTAATTTTTTTAAAGATTTATTTTTTTTTAGATTGCATGAGGCGGGGAGAGCAGCAGAGGGGCAGAGAGTTTTAAGCAGATTCTGTGCTGAGTGCAGAGCTTCATTTCTGAACCCTGAGATCATGACCTGAGCTGAAACCAAGAGTCAGATGCTTAACCAACTATACCACCCAGGCTCCCCCTATTTTTAATTTTTTGAAGAACTTCCATACTGTTTTCTTCTAGTAGCTACATCAGTTTACATTTCTACCAGTAGTACACAAGGGCTCCCTTTTCTTTGCATCCTTGCCAACACTTGTTATATTTGGTCTTTTTGATGGTAGCCATTCTATGAGGTGATACCTCATTGTGGTTTTGATTTACATTTCCCTGATGATTAGTGATGTTGAGTCCCTTATTGTATGTCTGTTGGTGTTCCTTGGAAAAATGTCTATTCAGATTGTCTACCCATTTTAATTAATTAATTAGTTTTGCTACCCAATTTTTATTCATGAGAGACACAGAGAGGCAAGAGACATAGGCAGAGGGAGAAGCAGGCTCCCTGTGGGGAGCCTGATGCGGAACTTGATCCCAGGACCCTGGGATCCTGCCCTGAGTCAAAGGCAGATGCTCAACCACTGAGCCATCCAGGCATCCCATCTACCCAGTTTTTTTTTTTTTTTTTAAAGATTTTATTTATCCATTCATAGAGATGCAGAGAGAGAGAGAGAGGCAGAGACACAGGCAGAGGGAGAAGCAGGCTCCATGCAGAGAGCCCGACGTGGGACTCGATCCAGGGTCTCCAGGATCACGCCCCGGGCTGCAGGCGGCGCCAAACCGCTGGGCCACCAGGGCTGCCCTACCCAGTTTTTAATTGGATTTTTTTTTCATTTGAGTTGTATGGGTTCTTTATATATTTTGGATTTTAACCCCTTATCAGATATATGATTTGCAAATATTTTCTCCCATTCTTTTGGCTATCTTTTCATTTTGTTGATGGGTTTCCTTTACTGAGCAGAAGGGTTCCAGTTTGATGTCCCACATGTTTGTTTTTTGTTGCCTTTGTGCTGTAAAATCCAAAAATCATTGCTAAGATCTAATCAAGAAGCTTCCAGGAGTTTTATGGTTTCAAGTCTTATGTTCAAATCCTTAGTCCATTTTGAGTTGTTCTTGTATACAGTGTTAAGATAGAGATCCACTTTAATTTTTTTGCATGTGGCGGTTCAGTTTTCCCAACACAGTTTGTTGAAGAGATTATCCTTTTCCCATTATATATTCTTAACTCGTTTGTTTTAAATTAATTGGTCATATATGTGGGTTTATTTCTGGACTCTGTTCCATTCCATTGATTTATATGTCTCTTTATGCCAGTACCATGCTGTGTTGACTATTATAGCTTTGTAATATAGTTTAGAATCAAGGAATATGATGGCTCCAGCTTTATTCCTCTTTCTCAAAATTGCTTTGGCTATCAGTATCTTTTGTGGTTCCATACAAATTTTAAAATTACTTGTTTTATTACTCTGGAGAAGTGCCATTGGAATTTTGATAGGGTTTACATTGAATCTGTAGATTACTTTGGGTATTATAGACATTTTAACAATATTTTTCCAATCCATGAGCATGGACTATCTTTCTCTTTTCTTTTCTTTTCTTTTCTTTTCTTTTCTTTTCTTTTCTTTTCTTTTCTTTTTTTTTCTTTTCTTTTCTTTTCTTTTCTTTTCTTTTCTTCTTCTCTTCTCTTCTCTTCTCTTCTCTTCTCTTCTCTTCTCTTCTCTTTCTTTTCTTTTCTCTTTTCTTTTCTTTTCTTTTCTTTTCTTTTCTTTTCTTTTCTTTTTTTCTTTTCTTTCTGATTTTATTTATTCATGAGAGACAGAGAGAGGCAGAAATATAGGCAGAGGAAGAAGCAGGCTCCTTGAAGGGAGCCCATTGCAGGACTCGATCCCAGACCAGGATCACACCCTGAGCCAGAAGCAGACATTCAGCTGCTGAGCCACTGAACTACCAAGGCTTCCCTCTTTCCATTTCTTTGTGTCATCTTCAGTTTCTTTTATTAGTGTCATATTAGTGTTCATTGTACTAATCTTTCATCTCCCTGGTTAAATTTATTCCTAGGCATTTTCTTAAATGCAATTGTAAATGGGATTGTTTTAATAATTTCTGATAGTTTATTAATGTATAGAAATGAAACAATTTGTATATTCTATATCTTGCTACTTCACTTTATTAGTCTGATAGTTTTGTGATGGAGTCTTCAGGGTTTTCTATATATAATGTCATGTCTGCAAACAGTTTTACTTTCTTTACAGTTTGGGTGCCTTTTATTTTTTTCTGGCCTAATTGCTTTGGATATGACTTCTAGTACTATGTTCAATAAAGGTGACAAGAGTGAGCATCCTTGTCTTATTCCTGCTTATAAATAAAACGCTTTTGGGGACTCCTGGGTGGCTCAGTGGTTGAGCGTCTGCCTTTGGCTCAAGGCGTGATCCTGGAGTTCCGGGGTCGAGTCCCACAGGCTCCCACATCAGCCTGTTTCTCCCTCTGCCTGTATCTCAGCCTCTCTCTCTGTGTCTCATGAATAAATAAATCTTAAAAAAAAAAACCAAAAAGCTTTCAGCTTTCACCATTGAGTATATTTGCTGTGGGCTTGTTATATGGTCTTTATTATGGTAAGGAACATTGTGCATAGCCTTTTGAGTATGGTAATGGTATTTTTAATTTAGCATAATACATTTGACATTTATCCATGTTGTTTTTATCATTAGTTCAATCCTTTTTATTACTGAGTAGTAGTTTATTGTATGTACCATAGTTAGTATCTAATTGTCAGTTGAAGGACACTTGAGTTGTTTCTAAGTGTGGGAACGTATAAATAAAGTTACTGCAAACATTTATGTACAGGTTTTTTTTATGAACATAAATTTTTATTATGCTTGGGTATATACTTGGGGATGGAATTGTTGGTTGTATAAGAGTACATTTAACTTGGTGAGAAACAACTGAACTCCTTTCCAAAGTGATAGTACTGTTTTGCTTTCTACCAGAGAAATGTGAGGGGCTGTGTGTATGTATATATAAAAATGAATATATGTTTATATATGTATATAAGCATACACACAAGGATGGGTCTGTGTGTGAGGTATCCTTATTGGCCCTAGGTATTGGAAGTTTTTAATTTACTCATTCCAGTAGTGATATCTCATTGTCATTTTAAGTTGTATTTCCCAAATGCCTATAGTTGAGCATTTTTTCATGTGCTTATTTTTTTATCTGTGTATCTCCTTTGATGAAATGCCTGTTGAAATCTTTTGCCAATTTATTTATTAGGTTGTTTTTCTTTTTTTCCTTTTTTTTTGAAGATTGTATCTGTTTTTTTCACCAGAGACACACCACACACACAGAGAGGCAGAGACACAGGCAGAGGGAGAAACAGGCTCCATGCAGGAAGCCTGACACACGGGACTCGATCCTGGGTCTCCAGGACCACGCCTTGGGCTGAAGGCGGCACTAAACCGCTGAGCCACCCGGGCTGCCCCTGTTTTGAGAGTTCTTTATATATTCTGAGTGCTTTTTCAGATTTATGTTATGTAAATATTCTTTTCAGTCTTGGACATGTCTTTTCATCTTTCAAAGAGCAGAAGTTTTAAATTTTCATGAAATTCAGTTTATCAGTATTTTTCTTCTGTGCTTTTTGTATTTTATCTAAGAAATATTTGCCTAATTCAAGGTCATAAAGATTTTTATGTTTTCTTCTATAAGTTTCATGGCTTTTGGTTTTACATTTAAATTCATGATCCTAGACTCCTAACTCTGGGAAATGAACTAGGGGTGGTGGAAGGGGAGGTGGGCGGGGGGGGGGGGGGGGGTGACTGGGTGGCGGGCACTGAGGTGGGCACTTGACGGAATGAGCACTCGGTGTTTGTATGTTGGTAAATTGAACACCAATAAAAAATAAATTTATTATTAAATAAAAAAATAAATTCATGATCCTTGTAAGTTTGTTTATAGTACAAAGTAAGGGTTGATGCTTATTTATTTATTTATTTATTTATTTATTTATTTATTTATTTTTGTGTGTGGATGTCTAGTTGTTCTAGCAGCATTTGTTGAAAAACTTATCTCTATTGAATTACCTTTGCACATCTGTGCAAAATCTATTGGCTATATGGATGTGGTTCTATTTCTAGTTTATAAGTTCTCTTCCTTTAAACTCTATGTGTCTATCCCTTCATCCATGCAAAACTGTATGGTTTACTAGATCTTTATAGTAAGTCTTAACATTAGATAGTGCATGCACCAAAGTTTATATTTCTTTTTCAAAAGCGTTTTTGCTATTCTAGATTTCTCTGTATAAATTTTAGAATTGGTTTGTTGATTTTTAAATGGAGAAATGTACTGAAGAAGAGGTGAACGATGACTTAAGCCATAAGGATGGATAGGAATTTGACATTCATTGAAAGAAATCAAAATGTATTCATCTGAGGAAATAGAAAACACAAGTTACACCAAAAAAGTGGAAAGTTATCAAGGGGAAGAAATCATAGTCCTGGAAAAATTGATGTGAAAATTTTAATCTAATCTCTTTACCTCCCATTTCCTGCAGGATAATTAGATCATATTCAGTATTTTTAGATAAGTGGGAGGCAGTCAGTAAATATAAGAGGCATTAAAGCATAGTGACTGTTAGGTAGAGACTAAGACCTAATTTGGAATGATAGAGTTACAAGCTTTGGTTGTCCAATTTGATTAATGATGAAATAAGATGAAACTTGTCTCATTATTTTGGAATTTTGAAGTGATAGATTTATAATCCCAGGTCTTTATTTTTCCTTTTAGTATTTATTGGTTTTGTGTTGCTGCTGCTGTTTTCTGGTAATGCACATATGAGAGAAAATTTCCCAATGTGCAGAAAAAGAGTTATATTCTGATTTTTTTTTCTTTCCTCCTAGTACTTTTTTAGCTGACAAGTAGACTGTGCCCTTAACCCTTTGTAGCGTTAGAAGCTTCTTTTGGTTATCATTTGTGGAATACCATAAAATTACCTTTAGGTTACCTTTAGAAAAAGATGTAGCAAGCATTATGACATCTCATTTTCATCCAGAGGCTTTATTGCCATGTATGCCTATTCATTTTGTTTGGATAAGTAACTAGTTTGGTTTGGGATTTGAAGTAGATCCCTAAGAATAAACCAACTAGAAAGAAGACATGTTGAGTTCAAGTGTTTTTATTTATTTATTTATTTTTAATAGATTTTTAGTGATCTCTGCACCCAATGTGGGGCTCAAACTCATGACCCTGAGATCAAGAGTTGTATGCTCTTCTGATTGAGCCAGCCAGGCACCCTGAATCCAAGTATTTTTAAAGACCAAAAGAATCCTTGTTACTACTGTTACCTAATTATTCAGTTTCTCAGTAAGGATCATAGAAAAAATAATGTCACTGGGTTAGGAAAGTATTTGCCATTGCCATATATTAAATGTACTGATAACCTGGTTATCTTTGGTCCATTCCCCAATATTAAAACTTGCCATTCTTGTTCTGGGAACTGTACTTTCTCCACCTGTCCTTGATCATTCTGTAGATTACCTATTATGGTTGACCTTTGAACAACTTGGAGGTTAGGAATGCCAACCTGCCATGTATTTGAAAACTCATGTGTAATTTTAGATTACCCTAACACTTAACCAGTAAAAGCCTACTGTTGACTGGAAGCCTTACTGATAGCATAGTTGATTAACATATGTTTTGCATGTTACATGTAGTATATACTGTATTCTTACAATAAAGTAAGCTAGAGAAAAGAAAATGGCATTTAGAAAATTGTAAGGAAGAGTAAATATGTTTATGGTACTGTAAAAAAGTCTGCTTATAAATAGACCTAAGCATTTTAAACCTAACGTTGTTGAGGGGTTAACTTCAGTACCCTCATCCTTTGTGGTAAGGATGCTTTATTTTCTCTTTAGTTGTATAATTCAGAATGGTGACAGAAGGGAGCAATGCAGCTACCTGATAAGGGGGAAAGAAAACAGTATCAAGAAATGCCAAATTCTTTATAACACTATTTGAAAGTAAATATATATTCTGTAACTTTATTTTTCAAGTAGTGCTATGAAAATGGTATAAGATACATGAGGGCAAGGATGTTGTTTATCTTGTTTACTGTAGAAATTCATGTGCTTAGTATATACATGATAGTAGTGGGCATGCAATACATGTTGAATAAATGTTAAACTGGTCAGAAACATGAAATTCCAAATATTGGAGGTTATTTTTTTCATAACGATGTGTGACTTTATCAGCATAAGATACAGGTTTTGCTTTACTTTTTTTTTTTTTAAGTAGTGTTTAGTGTTTTGTTTAGAGTGGGAGATACTCATGAAAACTTTGGGGTTCTTTTTTTGTTTGCATTATCATCATCTATGAACTTTAGTTGAATATGTTCTTGCAGACAAATGCCATCCAGATAGGCCCTTGGTGTAAAAGTAGAATGGGGAATGCTAATGAAATCATTATTAATCTCAGGGTGTCTTCTAAGCTCTTGAGTGTCATCAATCTTTATTTTTAACAATATGATCCTACTGTATGTACTGTGACTTGTTAGGTACTGTTTTTTAGTATCAGGTGGTGAGCCCATTTAGGGAAGATATAAATTTTATGTGACAGTTATAATAATTAAGAGTTGTGTATAGTTAAAAATAGCTATTAATGAGGAAGTAGAAACTTCAGTAATGCTGTAGCTCAGGGGTTATTTTGCTTCATTAGAAAAGGTGAGCTTAGCCTTATTTTCTCAGGAAGAAAAATAGTCTTAATGCTTAAGACCAGGTAGGAAGGATGGTTGTTAGTTGGGTGAATATTCATTAAATAACAATGTGTTTTGTAACCATTGGGAATAAATGCCAATATAAGACAGAGTTATCTGAAGATGTGTAAAATGTAACAAATCATTAACATCTTATTCTAAAATGTAAGCAGAAATATCTAATATGGGCTTAAATTTGTCTTCCTCTAACTTTGGGAATTTTGCCAGCATCTGTATTTCTGCCAAAGATTGCTCTGCAAACTACAGTTGAAATGACCACTTAATATTTATATGGAAATAAATATATGTCAAGTGATTTGTATTTTAGGGTTGAGTAGTTAGAAGTCTCTGATTCGTTATGAAGCACTCTGTGGTAGTTGTAGCATACTTTCTTTCTTAAACTGAATTCTAAGTGAGATAATTGTAATTGTGCTCAACTATGGAGTTGGATAAAATGACCTTAAATTTAGATAGGATGGTGAGTGGGAAGCTGTGGTTTAACACTGGAAGAACTGGGATCCCTGGGTGGCGCAGCGGTTTGGCGCCTGCCTTTGGCCCAGGGCGCGATCCTGGAGACCCGGGATCGGGTCCCACGTCGGGCTCCCGGTGCATGGAGCCTGCTTCTCCCTCTGCCTGTGTCTCTGCCTCTCTCTCTCTCTGTGTGACTATCATAAATAAAATAAAAAAAAAAGGGATCCCTGGGTGGCGCAGCGGTTTGGCGCCTGCCTTTGGCCCAGGGCGCGATCCTGGAGACCCGGGATCGAATCCCACATGGGGCTTCCGGTGCATGGAGCCTGCTTCTCCCTCTGCCTATGTCTCTGCCTCTCTCTCTTTCTCTCTCTGTGACTATCATAAATAAATAAATAAAAAAAAAAATAAAAAAATAAAAAAAAAATTAAAAAAAAAAAACACTGGAAGAACTTAACATCTTTATATGTATTATAGAGGCTGCTCTTTTTTTAGAAGTTGTTCTAGATAACTGCTATTAAGAGAAATCCAGTGCTAGCCTTTAATAGTTTGTTCTGATTTGGCTCAGATTAGTTTTTTTGTTTTGTTATTGTTTTTGGAGGAGGGAGAAGTTAAGTTGTGTTATTAGCCTCAGATATAAAAATCTGAGATTTATTTGGGATTCCTTAGTAATAGTATATTTGGGTTTATTTCATCTACATCTTATAATATGCTATTCACTGAATCAACATGATATTTAGGTATCTTGCATTTTATTTATGGTTTCAGAAACTCCAAATTAAATTTTTCTAGGGCAAAGTAGCTCTAGTGCTAGGTATAATATTGCTCGTAACTGGTGGCCCAGTTGGGTGGGTGGCTGACTCTTGATTTCAGCTCAGGTCATGATCAAGCCTCGCACTGGGCTTCCCTCTCACAAGGGAGTCCAATTGAAGATTCTCTGTCTGCCTCTGCCCCTCCTGCTGCTTGCTGTCTTGTGTGCATGTATGCTCTCTCGCTCTTTCTCTCTCTCAAATAAACAGATAGTTAAAAAAATATGGCTTGTAACTGAAAAAATTAGAATACATTTTCCATGCAGTTTGTATTTTACAAGTTTACATGAAGTTTTTCCTGTGGTACAGAAGACTGAGAAATAAATTAATGAAAATCTTCACTATGTGATAGTGATTCATCAGCCTTCAGTGATGGAGATTAAACTAGTTTACTTTTAGGATAGTTCATGTAGGAACGAACTAAGAAGTAGGACAAAATCAGGTTCTTGATGGTACTCAAGAAATTTTGCACTAGTATCTGGGGAGGGGCATGTAGGTGATATGCTAAGCTTCAATGAATGGAAGGTGGAAGGCAGGTTTTTTTAATTCTATATTTTATTTTTTTCAAGTATAAAAGAAATAAATATTTTTCCAATTACATTTCAATATCTATTAAAATAATTATCTCATTTAATTTTTAATATTGAAAATCCTTGTTACATTAAAAAAATTTTTTTTATTGGAGTTCAATTTGCCAACATTTGGCATAACACCCAGTGCTCATCCCGCCAAGTGCCCCCCTCAGTACCCATCACCCAGTCACCCCAATCCCCTGCCCACCTCCTCTTCCACTACCCCCTTGTTCATTTCCCAGAGTTAGGTGTCTCTCATGTTTTGTCACCCTCACTGATATTTTCACTCCTTTCCCTTTATTCCCTTTCACTAATTTTTATATTCCCCAAATGAATGAGACCATATGTTTTGTCCTTTTCCGACTGACTTATTTCACTCAGCATAATACCCTCCAGTTCCATCCACCTCAAAGCAAATGGTGGGTATTTGTCGTTTCTAATGGCTGAGTAATATTCCATTGTATACATATAAGAAGGCAGGTTTAAAGAAGCTTATGTAGTTAGCATTTGAGGAGCTAGGTGGTGTATTTTTTATAGTGTTGAAGTAGGATTGAAGATAGGGAAGTTAAACAGGTTGTGTTGCCAAAGGGGCTTTTATTGTACTCTGTTACATGATCAGGATCTCTAGTATAAATCAGGTTGATGTAACAGGAAGATCCTTTGGGAAACTGATGTAAGATGTTGCAAAAGTTAGAACTCCTGGAAAAACCAATTCAAAAACCTACCTGTTTCATCAGTTTGAAAAAGAAGATAAGGAATTAGCTGTTAGGCTTTCCAAAATAAACATTTCTAATTTTTGGATAAAAAATACTCATCATTCAGTATTCAGCCTTAGAATGACTTATGAGACTATTGGAAATCACACTATCAAGAGTCATGTTTAAAGAGTTAAACTACATTTGAATTATATTTTACATTATTTTGAAATAGGTTTTTGTGGTATATCTCTAGCATGAAAAGTTGATGCTGAGTAACTTAGAGGGGAAATAAAGCTGAATAGGAGGCTTCAGTATTACCAATTTCCTGAATTTGAATTCTCTAAATCTTTAGTAGCATATATGAAAACCTGATGTTTGAGATAGTATTGATCACGAGAACTGTAGACTCTACTAAATTGCTTGTTAGTTAACCCAAATGTAAGATGTTATAGCTTTAATCAAGCTATCCAAATCTATATTCATTTTGAATTGAGTGACTTGTATTTTTAATGGCTTCCTAATCAAATTTGAAAGAGATCTCTGAGCCCTAATATGACAGTATTAATATTCCTTTGGTTTTACATGTCACGTAAACATTTCATGAATTTGTTTTGCAGGAACAGAATTTGTAAATTTTAGTGATTTAGGAAGGTAGGAACTTACGAAAAATTTAAAAAGTGCTAGATAGTAGCTGTTTTTTAAATTAGAATTAGAGAGCCAAGAATAGACAGCAATTATTGACCTGTCTAGATTGTTAAAATATTTAGGGAAATTGAACATGTGGATTAATTACCATTTCCTGGGATTAATTTTTAGAGAAACATTGAAAATGTTTGTTTTTGCATATTTTACAGCCCTTATTTTTTCCCATCTTCAATGTAGTGAATGGATTTTGTAGCATGTCATTGGGTTTGGATCTGTTTGATTTGGCTTTGCTTAATCTGGTGTTTTTGTGGAATCTTAAATTAGTATGCAGATGTACTCATAGAGATACACGTAACTTGTGCATAGTAGAAATTCCAAAAACCTTGTTGTCTAAAAATTTTATTTTTAGAAGTATTTTTACATAGGCCAAGTGTGGTAGAAATCAAGTTTTTTTTTTCCCCTGCTGTGGAAAATAATCATATTCTTTGTGCTGTACAAAGATCTAGGATATTTATGGGAAATCAAATATGAGTTAGTAATAATGAAAGTGTATGAGAAGATTAAAGCAAAAAGGCTTAACCTGGAAACTTGGAAGCAAATTGCTGTTAAACAGGTGAATAAATTTGGAAAACTTTCTCTTTGCCTCTTTTAGTAAAGGGGAAAGTGACTATTTTACCTTCAGAAATATGAGTAGAGGGGCAGCCCGGGTGACTCAACGGTTTAGCGCCGCCTTCAGCCCAGGGCCTGATCCTGGAGACCCAGGATCGAGTCCCACGTCGGGCTCCCTGCATGGAGCCTGCTTCTCCCTCTACCTGTGTCTCTGCCGCTCTCTCTCTCTCTGTGTCTCTCATGAATAAATAAATAAAATCTTAAAAAAAAGAAATAGGAGTAGATTATGATATGGGAGATTTTGATTGTATTCTTCTTATGAAGTAGCTGTGATTTTTTTTAAACAATTGGAATACCACCATTTTTTCTTTATTCTCTGTATGTAACAAATTTCAGACCACCTGAAGGTAAATTCTATTGAATTATAAATTCCAAACTCTACTTGGAAATACTCCCAGATTTAGGCACTTGATTTTGGTGTGTGTGTGTGTGTGTGTGTGTGTGTGTGTGTTGAATATGAAAGAACCAACATTAAAAAAGCAAACAACAAGGCAATTTAGAGATAGTATGCAGTGCTTTGTCATTTGCTACTCTTGCTAGATCTGAGCTGGCTTTTATTTTCTGACAATTACCAAGCAGTAATTCTTGTGTTAGACCCCGCAAATAGTTAAATTTAGGGCCATTTATTATATGCTTCTACCTTGCACACTCGAGGATTTTTATACAGAGTTGTCATCACTCATGATCATTTGGTGATTATTTTGGCAGTTACATGAAGAATATATAGCATTAGTTTCAATTACAGTGGCCATGTAACTCATTCAAATTTGGACACTTTTTTTAAACTTGTTTTTTTTTAGTATATGTGCTGCCGAAGCGAGCGCTAAACTATTTTTTTTTAAGATTTTTTATTTGAAAAAAAATTTATTTGAGAGAGGGAGTGCAGAGAGAGAGAGAATGAATGAAGGGGGGAGGGGCAAAGGGAGAGAAAGAAGCAGGCTCCTCATTGAGCAGGGAGCCTAATGCAGGGCTCAATCCCAGGACCCTGAGATCATGACCTGAGCAGACACTTAACTGAGCCACCCAGGTGCCCTTTTAAAACTATTTTTAAGTAGGCTCTGTGCCTACTATGGAGCTCAACATGGGGCTTGAACTTACGACCTTGAGATCAAGACTTGAGCTCAGATTAAGAGTTGAAGGCTTAACCAACTGAGCCACCCAGGCACACTCCCCCATCCCAAGTTGGACACTTTTGAGAGAAAAGGCATATTACCTAAGAACAACAGATTATATCAAGATTGGCTCATACTAAGAAAATACCATCCTGTAGGATGCTTTTGACTGCAAGTAACAGAAAATACAAACTAAACTAGTTTAAACAATAAGCAAAATATGTTGGCTGTCTATCCAGAAAGCCCAGTGTTTGAGAGTCCTACAGGTATTGTTTTTCTAGACGCTGGCTTCTATGGCTGACTTCCTTATAATTGTTGGTTGGTTACCAATAGCAGTGTGGACTATATTCTTCTTTTATGACTAGTAGGAGAGAGAAGCCTCTCTTTCCATAAGCATAGAATGAATCTGAAGCCTCATGATTATTAGATACTTCTGAACTAATCTCTGTGACAGGAGGAATGTCATGTGCTGATTGTCTTGGATATGAGATATTTGAATATCACTTAGGGAGGATGGATTACTCTGATATTCTTAGACTAGTCAGAGTCCATTCAGAAAATGGTGTAGGGTCAGTCTGTTTAGGAAAGCAAGGCAGCTAAAGGAAGGAGAAGGGTTGGAATGGATGTTCATGAAGCAACCACAAAGTTCAATGTGAAATCCAATGTCATTGTTTGTTTACATTTTCCCTTAGGCATCTGTTACCAAGTTCCTGCAAGAGCCTAACATACTGCAGATGTGTTTTCCTTCTAGTGAGAATTTGTGGTATAAAATGAATTAGTAGCCTGGCAAGGGGAGAGAGGAAAAGAAAACTTACCATCCTATTTTTCTTTTTTTCTATAAGACTATAGTAATTGATGATCCTCTTGTTTGTTTATTGTTTGTTTGTTTAAACAGACTAATAGGGATGCCAAAGGAAAAATATGATCCTCCAGATCCTCGCAGAATTTATACCATCATGTCAGCAGAGGAGGTAGCCAATGGGAAAAAATCTCACTGGGCAGAATTAGAAATCTCGGGTGAGTGGAATATGAAGCATTAAATCCAGGATATAATAGCAATTATGAACATGAATTGAATATTGTACATTTTAAAATAGATGAATTCATTGAGAAAATACCAGATGCAGAGGTACTAGTGTTTAATTTACCTGTGTCTAAATATCTTTGTTCCTGTTCATTCTTGAGATAATACCTTACGCCAAAGTTGGCATTTGTAATTGAGGACATTGGGAATTCAGTTTCTGAGTAAATCCGATTCTTTGATATAATAGATTTTGGTTTGGCTGTCAGAGTAATTATTTTTGCAAATTGAAATCTTTGCCGTTCTTCTGTCATCCTAGTATTTGCAGAGTAGGAAACCTAGAAGTTGTTTATTGTAACAAGTAAGTAATAACTATGTTACATGACCCTTCATACTTAGGATTTGTTAAAATGAAATATGATTTCTAAAAACTTACAGTCCCAGGCTACTAGTGAAAAAAAAATCAAACCCAAACTGAAGGACATTCTACAAAATACCTAACTAGTAATCCTCGAAATTGTCAAGGTTATGAAAAACAAGGAGAGACAGATTCTGTCACAGACCAGAGGAGATATGCATTTAGTCAAATGCAAAATGGTATCTTGAATTGACTCCTAACACCAAAAAGTTGTAAAAACTGGTGAAATCCAAATAAAATCTGTAAATCCGTAAATTAGTAATGTACCAATACAAAAAAATAATGTACCAGTATTAGTTTCCTAGTTTTGACAAATGTACCATGGTAATATAAGTAGGTAGCAGGGGAAATGGGATGAGGTGCATACAGAGACTCTGTATTACCTTGGTAAAACTTCTCTGTAAATCTAAAATTATTGTAAAGTTAAAAGTTTATTAAAAATAGAATATAATTATTGTATTTCTCCTATGATTTGATAGAATACAGACAATATGTGGAATGGGTTTCTTCCCCCTTCTTCCCCCCAGTAGGCTTTCATTTGGAAGCATTAAACCCCCATTATAGTATTAACAGCAAGAATTATCTGTACATTTAGCTAAAAGGTAACTAAGTGTATAAATGATTGGTAATAAGAATAAATATGAGTAAATCCTAATGGGCTAACCCCGGGTTTCTCAACTTGGTACTGCTGACACTTAGGGCTAGACAGTTCTTTGTGGGGGCTGTTGTGTACACTGTAAGGTTGTTTAGCAGCTTTCCTGGTCTTTATCCACTAGATACCAGTAGTACTATCCTCTTTTTTTTTTATTTTTAAAGATTTAATGGACATTAATTTCATGGTAGACATGATATTGGAATTTTGACGGTGAAGATAGTTATTCAGCAATTTGGATCCTTAATGTGATAATTTGTCATATATATGTTTAAATATAAATTAATATTAACATATATTAAGTTTATTTTTTTATTTTTATTTTTATATAAGTTTAAATACACATGAATATTAACATGAGATATTACCATCTTATAAAGAATTCCATTAAAACACACATAAGATAAAAGATTGCTGTAATACATATCAGTAGAGATCTTAAGGACTATAATTTACATAAATTACAGTTTTTTAAAATTGAAGTATAGTTGACACACAATGAGACATTAGTTTCAGTTGTACAGCATAATGTTTAGCAGTATTCCTGGCCTCTACCCACTAGATGCCAGTAGCACTCTTCTAGTTTTGACAACCAAGAATGTGTTCAGATAGCCAAAGTCCCTTGGGGAATAAAATTGCCCCTGGTTGAGAACCAGTTGATTAAATCCCAGATAAAACTGAAATAAGTTTCTTTTAGACCAGAGCTCTCTTCACTTGAAAAATTTCTTTCCTATAAATACAAAATCCTAGTTGGCACTTTAAGCCTGCTTATAGACAGCATGAAGGAACCTGTGACAGAAAGAACCCTGGATAGATGTAAGCTGGAGCTTACTGCTTGATAGCTATGTGGAATGTAACAGTTACTGTCTGAGATTTTGTGTCCTCTCTACCTTTCACTGCTCCTTAAATCAAAATATGTTGTTTTAATAGTGATATAAAATGAAATTCTATTTTACTTTTGTAAAGTTTATAAAATGATCTTCACACAAATTATTAAGGTAATATCTCATTTTATATTAGCTGTGGCCAGTTGATTTGCCCAGGTTTATATAGCTAATAAATGGTAAAAAAAAATCAGAGTCTGAAATATGTTTTCTGACTTTTTCTGATACATGGACCTTGAATTTAATGCTTCAATATTTTGCCTTTTAGGTAGAGTGCGGAGCTTAAGTACATCACTTTGGTCATTGACACACTTGACAGCGCTGCACCTAAATGACAATTACCTTAGTCGCATTCCACCTGATATTGCCAAGCTTCATAATCTGGTTTACCTGGATCTGTCATCCAATAAACTCAGAAGTTTACCAGCAGAACTAGGAAACATGGTGTCTCTCAGGTAAGAAAATATTATAGATATGACTCAGTATATAAAATTCTAAATTTACCAAATAAGAAAATTATGGAATATTCCTCTTACAGGAGGACTTCTATGTATGTTTGAAAATCAGATGATATTGACTGTAAGCAACAGTGCTTGAGTTGGCTTCCATTGAACATTTCCTCTAATTTGAAGGTTTCTAGTTAAATGTGATTCTGTTTCTTTTGACAAGCTTGAGGTGGGGTGGGGTTAAAATATGACTCTCACTTGACGCTCAAGTGTATGATAAGATACTCATACAGAATTGGGAAAATATTGTGATCTTGTAGTAAACTTTCAGGAACATATCTCTGCTCTATAAGGCAAAGTATACTTATATGTCACAGCTCTTTAAGGAAATCTTGAAAACTTGATAATAAATGGATTTGTTTGTAGTCCTTCAGGATTATTTAAAAATCTCTTCATAGGAAAAAAATTTGTAGGTCCCTTAAGACCTTGTATAAATGTTCTCAATATCAACAGGGATTGCTTTTCTATGTTTATCTGCTGAGTAGTAATTTTTAAAAATTGCTGTCATATGTTTAAAATTGAAAATTCATGTTTGAGAATTTTACTCTTCACTATCTCCTTACTGTATGTTTGTTTCTTTTCTTTCATACTGTTTAGCTGTATAACAAGGGGCTGTTCATTTCTTATATAGTCTGGCCAAAATTTCAAAATAAAAAAATGTGGATCTTATCTATGTTATCCTACTATCTGTATTATCTTATGCTTTGTTTTCAGTGTTTATGTTCTATATCAGTGATTGTTCATCATAGTATCTTAATGAGATTACAGTTGTAATCAGTTATAAAAACTGATAAAGGTGATTGTCTATTTTTTCTATGAATTACACTGGATTCAATGATAGCAGTTGTCTTTGGATACTAAGAATACCTGTCACTCTGATATGTGTCTTGTAAGCATTTGGGTAAGAGAGAAAAGAGTGAATTTAGCCTGAGAATGATATACAATTCTTATAACTTCAATAATCTGTGTTAAGAGAGTAAGTTATAGAAACATTGTTAACAGTTGTGGCAGTCACACATTTTGTAGTACTTTAATATTGCACAATATTTTTTGATTGGAAGGATAGATATATACTTTTTTTTTTTTTAGAAATATACTTTGTATCACTCATGGTATGTTAGGAAAGGTTAAGAAAACAATTACAGATATTAATAAAGTTTGATATATTAAGCTAAAACAGGTTTTGTTTTGTTTTGTTTTTTAAAACAGGGAATTGCTTTTAAATAACAATCTGTTACGGGTTTTGCCTTATGAACTTGGTCGGCTCTTCCAGCTACAAACTCTAGGTTTGAAAGGTGAGTGATTTTTTTAAGAAGATGACCGCATTAACACTGAGTATTGAGGTGTTGTGAGCCTTTAAAACACAATTTTAGTTACAACATATGTCAGGTTTTAGAGTAATTTTTCGAATGTAACTATGCTTGCTTTTGAAAATAAAGTGGTTCTTTAGTATCAAAGTGAGCTTCAGTATTTCAACATGCTGCCATTCTTAAAGGAGATACTTTAAATTTAACTCTGTAGTCTTCTCACCACACCCTTTTAAAAGAATGACTTAATAAAGTAAACCTACCCAGAATGACCCATGTCAGGTTTTGATAGAGTAGATAAAATAGCATGGACATATTGTATGGTGTAAGAGAGAAAACACAATAACAGTAAAAATAAACTAATAAGTATGATTATTCTAAATAAATGAATCCAAAATATATGTTCCACTGTGCGTATAGATACTGTTACAGATACTCTTGTATAAGAAAATGGTCATCCATCGTAGGATTTTATAGGTTACAAAGAAAATGAAAAAATCCAAGAGCTGTTATAAGAATTTAATCCCCAATATAATAAGGTCTTTGTACATAGCATAGAATTAGTATCTAGGTGCCGCTTATTTAATTTTTGCTAAGATAAAGTAATACATTATTATTATTTTTAAAGGTTTTTATTTATTTATTCATGAGAAACACACAGCGAGAGAGGCAGAGACATAGGCAGAGGGAGAAGCAGCTCCCCTGCAGGGAGCTTGATGTAGGATTTGATCCTCAGACCCTGGGATCACACCCTGAGCCAAAGGCAGATGCCAACCACTGAGCCACCCAGGCATCCCAAGCAAGGAAAGTAATATAATAAAACAAAATATATATATATGTTCCTTAATAATCACCTCTCAATCAGTTTGGGATGAAAGTCATTCTTAATTCATATAAATAGTGAAATCTGTTAAAATTTTCTCATGGCACAGCATAAGAACGGTATATTTTAAATTCAGAGGGCTAAATACAGATGTACTGTATGGATTAAATGTTTTATTCTGTGCTCATGAGGAATGAACATTAAAACCTTATAAAGTAAACACTTCTGTTATTTTCCTTCAACGACAATTTGACTTTCTATGAACATGTTCTGTTTACCTTTGCATATGTCATATAATGGAGTATTAAGATTGAAATTTGAATATGAATGGAAAGAATCCTGACCTTATTGGTTGAAATGACCAAAGTGGTATTGGAATTCTTTGTACAGTTAATACTTTGTAAATTTACATAAGTATATGAATGGTCTGTCTTGTGTTTTTAGTTTCTCTGTAGAACTTTATTGATATTTTTTTATCATATATAAAGTAGACCAGGGGATACTTTCATCTAAAATATTTTCTTTTTTTTAAAGATTTATTCATGAGAGGCATTTATTCATGAGAGACACATAGAGAGGCAGAGACATAGGCAGAGGGAGAAGCCGGTTCCCCATAGGCAGCCCGATGCAGGATTCAATCCTGGATCCTGGGATCACAACCTGAGCCAAAGGCAGATGCTCAACTGCTGAGCCACCCAGGCGTCCCTAAAATATTTTCTTAAAGATGAACCCAAGGCAACTGTTGGGACATTTTACCTTAATCTCTATATACTAAATTTTATTCTTATAAAAGTAGTTCAAATAAGCATCCAGCTAGAGTTGGAGTGGGAACAAGTCTGTTCTTTTTTATTAAATAATATTATGGAATGATTGTCATTTTTAATAATCCTAGATTCATGAAGTATGAAATCATGCTTTCATACTGATTTTAATAATTTTTTTGTCTCTAAGAGTAACATACTGTTTGTTTTAACACCAATAAGAACAGCTATTCTCCTCCTGTTAATATCAATGGAGAGCATATCAGTGGCAAATGAATAATTTACTGTTGAACTCTGTGGATTTACCCTTTGTACCCTATGTTCCTAAAAAAGCAAATATTATATATCTTACTGTTTCATAACACTGTTATCTCACGTAGAGACATACTCCAATAAAATTTATACTAAGCATCAACTGAATGAATCACTCTGAATATCCATTATCTCCTTTGTCTTTCATTCTATTTTACTAGTTAAAATCTTAGTCTTAAAAAAATAAAGTCTTAGTCTCCAAACTACTGTTTTTGGCTGGTCTTCGATCCTAGTGTCTTTTTGTTTACTGATTCACATTTGTTAAAATCTCTTCTTAGATGTCTACTCTAGTACTTTAGATTAGGCATCAGCTCTGTTCATGCCTGTGAATAAATTTCTTTTCATTAAACTAGTTTGCTCCCCGATAAATACCTATATGCAGTCTCTTTCTCTTTCTTGAGAACTTTTCTGGCAGTATTCATTTCTATTCAAGTGATCCAATATAGAAAAGCCAAGGACCTTTCAAAAATGAAAGAAACTCGGAGCTCTTCCTGTCATTTTTCAAAAGTTTGAGAGAGTAAAAACAGGATTGGTTTTATGAAGCAACCGAACAAATAAAATGTCTCTAATGAATAGTAGCTCTATATTCTTAGGAAGGTAAACATTAAAATAATTTCCTAATCCATTTTAGCAGTCACATAGTAGTACTTTGTGTCTAGAAAAGGGAAGGGACTAATTGGAATGGAGCATTTAAAATGTCACCGTGATGTATTTAAAAGAAACAATGAGAATGCACAACCTCTGAGATGCCATTTGTCTTGAAATTGAAGAAAGGAGCACTTTTTCCCTATATCCTTGTCTTTCTCTGAAGCACAGATAGGGAAATATTAATAAGTTTGATCATCCTGGCCCAACAAGCTAATTTCTAGAAATTCTATTTTGACATTTGTGGAGTATGTGTGAAGGGTATGCACAGTATTTGAGGGGTTGGAATAAGAGGGCAAGTTAGAAAACTACAGACACGGCCAGTCAAGTAAGTTGGAAATGTTCTCTTAAATCACTGAAAAGAAAAATCCAGAGTGTATTAAGTTTATAGAAGAAGTAAGTAAAAGCAGGTCTTCTATAGTTATTTTAAATAATTTAGAATTCATGTCTTACGGTGTTAAGGTAGTACTTTCTCTGACATATGGGCCAAAGAGCTGTACTCATGCACTAAACATTGATGTCCTAGGTTGTAAACTATTTAGAACTTCAATAATTATGAAGATTTCTAGCCTTATTCCAGGAATTACATATCTCCCTTAAAATAAAATGGACCATGGCAGTAGAAGCTTCTTTTACTTGTGAAATTATTTATTCGTAAAATATAACATAAAGGAATAACATGTTTTTGTATTCATGAAGTTAAAAAGAATAGCCTAAATTTTAAAGAAAATATGATGAATAACTGGACACCCATTATATATATTCTCAGTACCTTTTTAAGAAATGCACTTTGAAAATCTGTCATTTATACAGGAGGTAAAGTACTTATTTTTGTATTTATAATGGGTTTCTAGAAATTAGAGAACAATCTAGTATATATTAATAGTTAATATAAGAGAATATCCACAAGGCTTTAAATCATAGGGGGTTCATCAACACATGCATAATAGCAACTGCAAATTGGAACTATTCTCAACTTTTACCATTTAGAAGAATTCCAAAAATGTGATAAAAACTGTTGGTGAGATTATTGGACATAGGCAGTCACACCTTGTTGGCATAGATCCCCTATACCTTACATTTTCCTGTGGGCCTTTTCATGATTACATCTTCATCCCTTTTCCCAGAGGTTATACTGTCCTGAATTTTGTGTTAGTTATTCCTTTACTTTTCTTTTCAAACAACAGGTATTGATGAATACCTACTATGTGCTAGATGCTGTGGTTATATATGTAACTATTACTGGTGATTTAACCTTTATATAAATAAATGAAATCCTACTGACTGTATTTTTCTATGACTTGGCTTTTTTCAACCTTATGGTTTTATAATTCAGCCATGCTCATGCATGTAATTGTAATTTAATTGCTGTGTTATCTCTGATATATGAATATGCTATAATTATTCATTCCACAGTAGATATTTAGATGATTTGCCCTTTTTATGGCTACTATAAGCAATGTAGCCATGAACATTCTTGTATACATCTCCTGATAGAGTTCCCAGGAGTGGAATAGTTGGGTTGTAGAGATCTACTTGTATTTCTTAGCTTTATTACGTAATGCCATAATGTTTTACAAGGTAGTTGTACTAAAATACACTCCCAAAAGTAATACAGTTTCCATTTTTGTCTTCTTCCCAACATGTAGTATTGTCAACTTTTAAAAGTTTTGTCTGGGGCAGCCCTGGTGGCGCAGCGGTTTAGCGCCGCCTGCAGCCCAGGGCATGATCCTGGAGTCCTGGGATTGAGTCCCACGTCAGGCTCACTGCATGGAGCCTGCTTCTCCCTCTGCCTGTGTCTCTGCCTCTCTCTCTCTCTCTCTGCATTTCTATGAATAAATAAATAAAATCTTAAAAAAAATTAAAAGTTTTGTCTGTTACTGAGTGTGAAATAGTTTCTAGTTCTCTTAATTTGTGTTTTCCTAATTGATAGTAAGACTGAGCACCTTTCCATGTATTTATTGGCCATGGTTTTTGTTTGAAGTTGCTATTGATATGTCTGAGCATTTTCACTTGACGTATTTATTAATGATTTGTAGGAGTTCTTTTGTCTATTTTGTATTGTATATGTCTTCTTCCATTCTGTGGCTTTTCTTTTGTTTTCTTAGGTATCTTGTAATGAGTAGATTTGATATTTTTACTGTAGTTGAATTTATTTTTTTTTTATTTTTTTTTTATTTTTTTTTCTACTGTAGTTGAATTTAAAAATTTTTTATGATTAATGCATGTTTGTCTTGTGAAAGAAATCCTATGCTATCCCAGGTCGAAAACTCTTTTTCTGTATTATTTCCTAAAAGTTTTGTAAACTTCTGCTCTTCATAATAAGTTCTCTCATTAATTTGAAATTACAAAAAATTTTTAATTGAAGTATAGTTGACATATTAGATTCAGGTACAACATAGTGGTTTGACAGATGTGTATACGTTACAAAATGCTCACCACATTAAGGTTAGATACCATCTGTTACCATATAATATTATTGAAATATTATTGACTACATCCTCTGCTGCACTTATCATCCCTGTGATTTATTCATTATATGATTGGAAGTTTGTACTACTCTATCTTCTTCACTGATTTTACCCATTTCCTCCCCATCCTCCTACCTCCTGGCAACCTCCTGGTGGTTCTCTGGAAGAGACTGTTTGGGTTTTTGTTTGGGGTCTGTGCACGTGTGTTTTGATTTATTTATTTAAGAGCACCAATGTGGCGGGTGGGAGAGGGAGCCAGAGAGAGAGGCAGATTCCCTCCCTGCTGAGTGTGGAGCCCTATGATAGGGGGTCAGCCTCACGATCCTGAGATCATGACCTGAGTTGAAACCAAGAGTTGGCTGCTTAACTGAGCCATGCATGCAGCCCTGTTTTTTTTTTTTTTCCCTTTTTTAAAGATTTTATTTATTTATTCATGAGAGACACAGAGAGAGAGAGAGAGGCAGAGACACAGGCAGAGGGAGAAGCAGGCTCCATGCAGGGAGCCCGATGTGGGATTTGATTCCAGGTCTCCAGGATCAGGCCCTGAACTGAAGGTGGCGCTAAACCGCTGAGCCACCAGGGCTGCCCTGTGTGTTTGTTTTTAAAGTAAACTCTGAGTTCAACATGGGGCTTGAATTTACAACCCTGAGATGAATAGTTGCATACTCTATGGACTGAACCAGTCAGGTGTCCCTGTTTTGTTTTTTAGTTCCTACATGCAAATGAAATCCTAAGGTATTTGTTTTTCTCTGTCTGATTTAGTTCACTTAGCATATTTCCCTCTAGGCCTGTGTTTTCATAAATGACAAGATTTTATTCTTTTTTTATGAGTATTATTTCATTATATATATATGTATATATATATATATATGCCACATCTTTATCCTTTCATCTATCATTGGTCACTTAGGTTGTTTTCATATCTTGGCTGTTGTAAATAATGCTGCAGTAAATATAGGGGGTGCATATATCTTTTTAAAGGTCAATTTATTATTTCTTTTGGTATATTTGACACACGTTACATTGGCTTCAGGTATACAACTTAGATATTCAACAATTCTATAAGTTATGTTGTGCTTAACATAGGTGTAGCTACTATCTGTCACCGTGTAACACTGTTATAACACCATTGACTTTTTATGATGTGCTTTTTAGTCTAACTTAATTCATTCCATAACTGGGAGCCTGTATCTCCCACTCCCCTTCACCCCTTTTGTCTGTTGGCAGTTATCTGGCAGCCATAACTTTGTTCTCTGTATTTATAGGTCTGATTCTGCTTTTTTATTCATTTTTTTAGGTTCTGCATATAAATGAAATCATATGGTATTTGTCTTTCTCTAACTTATTTCACTTAGCATGATACTCCCTACACCCATCCATGTTGTCACAAAAGGCAAGATCTCATTTTTTATAGCTTAGTCATATTCCTCTGTGTGTGTGTGTGTGTGTGTGAGAGAGAGAGAGAGAGAGAGAGATTTGCATCTCTTTGATGATTAGTGATTTTGAGCACCTTTTTATGTGTCTGTTGGCTCTCTGTATGTCTTCTTTGGAAAACTCTACCCGTTTTTAATCAGTTTCTTTGGTGTTGATGTATAAGAATTCTTTGTATATTTCAGATATTAACCAAACAGTATTTGCACATACCTTCTACCATTCATTAGATTGCTTTCTTGTTTTGTTGATGGTTTCCTTCACTGTGCTAAAAAAAGTTTGATGTTGTCCCAGTTACTACTTTTTCTTTTTGTTTACCTTGCCTAAGGAGAGAGATTCACAAAGATATTAAGACCAATGTCCCAGACTTGACTGCCTGTTTTCCTTTGGGAGTTTTACGGCTTCGGGTCTTACATTGAGGTTATTAAACCTTTTCGAGTTTATTTTGGTGTATGGTGTGGGAAAGTGGTCCAGTTTCATTCTTTTGCATTTACCTATCCAATTCTTCCAGTACCATTTTGGAACTAATTTTTTAATATGGCTTGAGGGGGTGATATAGTCTTTTTTTTTTTTTTCTGTGAATAACCATCTGTTTCACTATCATTATTGAATAGTTTTCCCTTTTCCCACTGATAATCAGCAAAGTCGCTTCCCTATCAGCTTGTAAAGGTCTGTTTTAGGATCTCCATTTTATATATCCAGAAGTTAATTTGTCTGACCTTGCACCAATTACTGCATTACCATTATCATTATTATGGCTTTATATTAAGACTTGATATCTAGTCTGGGAATTCCCCTTACATTTTTCTTTCATAGTGTCTTGGCAGTTTGTCTTGGATTCCTCATAAATAAGAAACAGCTTGTTATGTTTCACAAAAAATACTCTTGGGACTTTGGAATTGCATTGAATGTGTAGATCAATTTAGGAAGAATTAACCTTAATATATTGAATCTTTCTATGAATTTTGGTGTTTCCCCCATTTATTTATATATTAATGATTTCAAATAAAATTTTATAACTTTCTGCACATCTTTTTCCCAGGCACATCTTTTATTGGTTTTGTTTCTTAGGTACCTTTTCTTCTTTTTCTTGTTACAATTTTTTTTTTTTTTTCAATGAGAGATAGATAGAGAGGCAGGCAGAGACACAGGTAGAGGGAGAAGCAGGCTCCATGCTGGGAGCCTGACATGGGACTCAGTCCTGGGTCTCCAGGATCAGGCCCTGGGCTGAAGGCAGAGCTAGACCGCTGAGCCACCCAGGCTGCCCCTGTTACAATTATTTTTAAAGTTACTTTTCCTGCCTATTTGCTGTTGGGGTATAGAAATACAAGTAAGAGGGAAAAATTGATCTGTAGTAAGCTTTCTTGGCTAAATTCTTATCTTTCAGAAAATTTGTCTGCAAATTCTTTTGGGTTTAATTATTTCAACTTACATGTTTTCTTAATGTACTGAGCAGGATGTTAAGTACAATGTTGAGTAGAAGTATTAATACTGGATGAGCATGCCTCTATTCTCAATTTTAAAAGAAATGCTTCTAATATTTTTCCATATTTGCTTTATGTTTTTCATAAAATACACTTTTAGTTTCTAAAAGTTCTATTTCTGCTTTGCTAATTGTTATTTAAGTGCTGACTTTTATTAAATGTTTCATCAGTTGTGGGAGAACTTTCTCATTTCATAGGCTGAGTTAGTAAATTATACCTATATATTTTCCCTACTTATTTATTCATTTTTTAAAGTTTATTTAGGTAATCTCTACACCCAGCATGGGGCTTGAACTCATGAGCCCAAGATCAGGAGTCGAATGTTCTAAGTCAGCTAAGTGCCCCATTTTTTCCAATTCAAACTATACTTGCATCTTGCATCACTGAGATAAAGCCAACCTTGTGCTTTTGTATGCTGGATTTATTTTGATAATATTTCTCAAGGACTGTGGAGGCGCTGAGATTTTACCCTACTCATAAGTTAATGATTGTTTCATGGATAGTGGCAGGAGGCAATGAGACTCCTGAGACAAGACAAAGAACATTATCCCTTCAAGCAACAAGATGGGTCTAAACATGCTATGAACACAGTGAGTTTACATTGCATTTGAGTAGTTCATGTCTAATGTTCTAGCACTTTTCAAGCAAGCAGCAAATTCTTTAGTAAGCAGCAGTATTGATTGCCCAGGAGGCAAAGAGTTACATGGAAATATTGCTATGGTTGCCTTAACCTATTTAGCTGCCTATATAACTAGCTATAGAACTACTCAGTATCAGACTGATAGACCTCAGAATCTGTCACCCTCACCAAGAATGAAGAGGGAAGCACTGGGTCCCTGGTGGACTGCCTTTCCCAAGAAAAAAAAATTTTTTAGGAATTTTACACATATGCTCATGAACAAGACAGACCTAAGTAAGATTCTTATTTGGTTCTCTTAAAGGGTTTGTATAAGATTGAACTAATGTGTTCTTGAAATTTTGGTATATTTTATATACCAATTGTGGTGATGGTTATGAAAACTAAATGTCTATCAACATTCACCAATTTTGAGTGTCTGCACTCACCAAAGATGTGAATTTCACTATATATAAATTATATTTATATAATTTATTTTATAATTCTATAAAACTATCATTGACAGTTGTTTCTTTATGGAAGATATTTAAGTGCCACCCCAATATATTTTTAGTTATAAGACAATTGAGGATTTCTAGTTGTTAATGAGTCAGTTT
The DNA here is from genome assembly GCF_011100685.1 of Canis lupus familiaris. Taxonomy (NCBI): domain Eukaryota; kingdom Metazoa; phylum Chordata; class Mammalia; order Carnivora; family Canidae; genus Canis; species Canis lupus. The sequence continues at coordinate 37,951,282 of NC_049253.1, forward strand.
TGTTGGATCATATATGTACCATTGGAATGTTTTGGCTTTTTAATTTTTCAAATTTATTTGCATGAAAGTGTTCATAATATTTTCTTGATATATTTTTAGACTCTGTTCTATTTATAGCTATATCATCCCCTTCTTCATTTCTAGAATTGTTTATTTGTGCCTTCTCTTTTTTCCTAATTTAGCCTCCCCATGGATTTGTCAGTTGTGTTATTTTCAGTGAATCAGTGTTGCTTTTTATTTTTCAAAAACGGGTTCGTTTTTGTTTTTCTTTGTTCTGTTTTGTTTGGGCTTATTCTATATTTTCCTTTTTTCTCCTTTTAAGTTGGATACGTGGTTTCATATATACCTAGATTTTCTTATTTTGTATAAGCATCTAAGTAAGGCTATAAAGTGTGCCTATTTGGATATTTTTGTTGTTGCTATATCCCACAATTTCAACGTGAAGTATTTTCATTTTTGTTTTGGTCTAAGTACTTTTAATATAGGTTATCATATCTTCTTTGACCCATTAATTATTTAATGTTTCTAAGCATACATGATTTTAAATCTTTTTTAATTGTTAGCATTAAAGTTAACATTTATAGGCAGGTAGGGTAACCTGTATGAATCTATCCTGTGACATTTTTTGGTTCTTAATTTATGACCTAGTATGTAATAAATTTTTGTAAATGTTTTATTGCATCTGAAAGAATATTTTTCTCTGATTGTTGGGCATAGGTCTGTATTATTTGTCCATTAGATCAGATTTATTGCTCAGATTTTTTAATATTTTTATAAATTTTTGACTCTAGCCTGTAATTAAGGTAATTAATGTAAAATTTCCACTAAAATTGTAGATTTGCTCATTTCCCCATGTAGTTCACTCAGCTTTTGCTTTATATCCTTTGAGATTATTTTATTAGGTATACCACCTACACCTTTTGCTGTATATTTGCTATATTGTATATCATGCTATATACCTTTTGGTGAATAGAACCTGATAATAGGTAGTGAGCTTCTTCCTTCCTTGTTGAGTATTTTCATCTTATGGTCTGTGTTGTCTAATATTGCAGCTGTGCAAGTTTTCTTTTGGTTAATGTTTGTCTAATATATCTTTTCTCATCTGTTTACTTTCAACCTTTCTGTGTACTTATGCTTAGGACTTTGTTTTTTGTTGTTGTTTTTTTTAAGATTTATTTATTTATTTGAGCCAAGAGAAGGCATGCATGTGCAAATAGGGAGAGGCGTAGAAGGAGAGGAAGACAAGCAGACTCCCTGCTGAGGTTGGGGGGAGCCCAATGTGGGACTCAGTCTGAGGACCCTGAGATCATGAAGTGAGCTGAAATTAAAGGGTCAGACACTTAACTGACTGAGCCACTCGGCTACCCCTGGACTTTGTTTTTAATACATTCTGACTTTATTTTGTTTTTAATGTGGGTTCAGATCAATTGCTTCACCTATATTGTAATTATGGGTATTTTTGTATTATGCTATCCTTCCTTTTGATACAACTTTCTGTGTCTTTTTTTTTTTTTTTTTTTTTGCCTAAGAATTTTTTTTCCCCTTTGTTTTATATACTTTCTTTTGCTTTGGAGTTAGTATGTTCTATTTCTAGACTCTTAGTGGTTACTCTTGAAATTATACCTTTAATATATTTTTGAAAAAATTAAATTGTTAGCAACTATTTTTAACAAGTTATAATTTATATATAGTGAAATTCAACTCTTTGGTGAGTGTAGACACTCAAAATTGGTGAATGTTGATAGACATTTAGCTTTCATAACCATCACCACAATTGAGAAATAGAAGTGTTCTCTTACCCCCTCAGAATTCATTTGTGTTGAAATCAACATCTACTTTCACCTACTTTACATCCTATAGGGAAACATACAGAATGTAGCTTTTTGAGTGTAGGTTCTTTCATTTAGCATAATACATTTGAGATTCAATCATTTTGGATATTTCAGTAGTTCATTTCTATTGCTGAGTAGTATTCTATTGTGTGGATATACAGCACATTTTTATCTGTTCACAAATTGAAGAACTTGGTTTTCAGTTATGGGTGATTAGTAATAAGGCACAATGTAAACATTTGAATACAAATTTCTGCATGAAACAAAATTTTATTTTCCTTGGGTAAATACCTGGAAGTGGGATTACCAGGTCGTATGGTAGGTATATGTTGAATTCTCTAAGAAACCATCAAACTGTTTTCTGTAAGTGGGTTGTATCATTTTACATTCCTACTACAAATAAGAGTTTTAGTTACTGTGCATTCTTGTCAGCACTTGGTATTAATCTTTTCAATTTTTGCCATTGTAATAGGATGCAGGAATAGCTCATAATGAGTTTCTTTCTGTAATGAATAATGATACAATGTATCTTTTCATGTGTTTGCGTATTTCTTGTATGTCTTCCTTGATGAAGTGTCTTCACATTGTTTGCCTAGTTTTATAATTGAGTTGCTTTTTTCTAATTACTGAGATTTGTTATATATTCTGGATTCAAATCCTGTTTAAGTGTTTTTGCAAATATTTTCTACTAGTCTGTGGCTTGCATTTCTGTTTTCATATAGGGCCAGTTTTCCATTTTGATGAAGTCCAATTTATCATTTATTTTCTTCTATGGATTTTTATGTCTTTGGTGTCATTTCTAAGAAATGTTTGCCTCATCCAAGTACATGAAAATTTTATTGTAGAAATGTTATAGTTAGGTTTTACATTTAGATATATGATTTGTTTTGAGTTAATTTCTGTATATGGAGCAAGGTTTGTTCTTTTGCCTATGCACATCCAGTAATTAAGCTCTATTTGTTGAAAAGGTTATACTTTCTATGTGGACTTCTTTTGCAACTCTGTCAAAATTCAGTGAACCCAAATATATGTGGATCTACTGCTAGATACTTTATTGTGTCCCACTGATCTATGCCAATACCAAAATACTTGATTTACTGTAGCTTTATGATAAGCCTTGAGGTTATGCAGCAGGAGATCTCCAAATTTTGATTTTTTTCACATTTGCTTTTATACTTTTAGGTGGCATACATTTCCATATAAATTTTAGAATCAGCTTATTATTTCTGCAAAATATTGTGCTGAAATATTTTTTGGAATACTGATGAACATATGGATGAGTTTGAGGAGGAGATTCATTATCTTAATCTCGAGACTTAAGATTGTGTTTTCCAATCTATGTATACAATATGTCTCTTCATTTATGAAGGCATTCTTTATTTCTTTAATACTTTATAGTTTTTAGCATGCAGATCTTACAAATGCTTTGCTGTATTTATACTTACTTGATATTTTTGATTGCTGTTGTAAATGATACTGCCTTTTAAATTTTCAGTTATTTGATACTGTAGAATTAAAATGCAGTTAATTTTTAAATATAAAATATTTATATTTATAAATATTACAAATGCTCGTCTCTTGCATCATTGGTAAACTTTTAATCTGTGCAAAGAGACTTTCATTTCTTCATTTATAATGCGTATGCTTTTATTTTTTTATTTTTTATTTTTTTGCATATGCTTTTAATTTATTGCCTTATCACATTGGCTAGGACAGTATTAAATACTTGTGATGACAGTGCACATCCTTGTTCTCAATTTTAGAGAAAAACAGTCTCTCACCATTAATTATATCAATGACAAGTTTGTTGGTAATGCTATTCAGATTAAATAAACTTCCTTCTATTTCACATTTGTTTGAAGGTTTTGTTATTGATTTAAGTCCAATTTGGTCAAATACTTTGTGTGTGACTATAGAGATGATTGTGTAACTTTTCTTTACTCCATTTATATCATTTTTCAGATGTTGAGTCAGCCTCTATTCCCATTTCAAAAAATTTGGTCATTATATGTTCTCTAATATATTGAGAAACATCTAAATATATACTGAATATATATACTAGTGTATATAGTATTTTGTTGAGGGTTTATACATTAATGGTCATAAGACATATTCTGTAATGTTTTTCTTACAATGTCTTTGATTTCAGAATACAGGTGACCTCATAAAATGAATTGGAAAGTGTAACACTTCTTTTTTCTGGAAGAGTTTGCAGAACATTTGTATTATTACTTTCTTAAATGATTGGTGGAATTTTCCAGTAAAACCATTTAGGCCTGGAATTAATCTTTGTTGAAAGGTTTTTAACTACTAATTGAATTTCTTTCATTGATAAAGAACATTGAGATTTTCCCTTTCTTAGTATAGCCACTCTTAGTACAGTCACTCCATTCTTTTTTGTTTGCATGGCATACCTCTTTCTGTTCTTTATTTTCAATCTATTTGTGTCTTTGAATCTATAGTGAATCTTTTGTGGACAGCATATAATGAATTATGTTTTATTCATTCTGTTAATGTCTGCATTTTAGAATTCTAATTTCTTCACTGCTAATATCTGAGTTTAATCCACTTATATTTAATATATTTTCTGATAAGATAGGACTTTTGTCTACAATTTTGCTATTTTTATTGCTATTACCATGTTTTTTGTTTAGTTTCTGTTTTTAAGTAATTCATTATTTTCCCTAATAGATTTTAAAGTATTCTACTTGTAATTGGCATTCTCTAGTTTGCAGTACAAAGTAAAATGAAATCCATTGATATACTTCTTTGTATACATTGTGCTTCTTGACTCAGTTTATTCATTTTTAAAGGACTATCTTTTGAAAGTTTGCAGCCTTTTTCTTTTAAAATAATGCGTCTTTCACTTCTCTCTGAATTCTTTCTGGCTAGGACTTAGTCTGTGTTAACTGTTTGCTGTTGTGTGTCAGAATCTAAAATTTCCTCCGGTTTTCTTGTTTTTATTTCCTCTGTTGCCTATGGGTTTTCCTAGAGACTCTGAGGCTTATAATTCTATTTACAATAATCATCTGTAATTATACAGGAGTAATACTGATGTGTAAGATGTAGGAAGAGAGGAAGAGTCCTATAGTTTTATGATTAGGTCTCAGTCTTTTAATGGGCCTTTGAGTTAGATATCCTGCTTCATACTCTTTCTGCCCTAAATCAGGCTAGATGGACCTGGAGTGTGGAGTAACTTGAGCTTAAATGGTAAAACCTGTCCTGATTATACTCTGGTAAAACAGTTTTCTTTGCATGTAGGACTTAAGAAGAGCATTGCCCACCCTGTCTCCTTCCCCCACTAAAAGCAACAAGGGGAATTTTTCTGCAGACTGTATATTAAAAAGCCCAGGGGGCTCTTAGAGATAAAACTCAGGGAAGTGTTGGAGGTTCCTAAGACTGGGTCCCTTTGCTTTTTTTCTTTTTTTTTTTTTTTAACTCTCAAGCTAATTTTCTGTAAGCCTCCAGCAATTTATCTTAAAGTGTGCCAACTGATACTAGTTCCATTTCTGGGCTTCTGTGTCCAGTATTTTGCTGCCGCTAGACTGTGATTTTACTATCTGCCTGTTGTGTTCAGGGCAGCAGTTTGCCTTATAACTTCAGTTGTCGGGGCAGGAGTGACAACTTCTGAGTCCATATTGAGCCAGAGACCCAACTTCTATTCTCTATTTCTAGAGTTCCAACTTGATATATGTTAAGATACCTTATCTAACTCACATATCTTTTGCTGTCTTCTACTTTATATCTTTCTCTTAGTGATACATTCTCGGTAGTTTCTTTGAATGTATTTTTTTTCTGTTCACTAATTTTATTTTTAGCTGTGTCTGATGTACTGCTTAACTCATTGATCATAGTTTTTTCCCTTAGTACTTTGAGTTATATGTAATAAAATACCCAAATATTTTAGTAAGATTTTATTTATTTGAGAGAGAGAGAGAACATGGAGTAGCGTGGAGGGGCAGAGGGAGAGGGAGAAGCAGGCTTTCCATTGAACAGGGAACCCCACACAGGGCTTGATCCCAGGAACCTGGGATCATGACCTGGGCCAAAGGTAGACGCTTAACTGCTGGACCCACCAGGTGCCCCTCTTATATTTCTTAAGGGAATATATAGATTATTAATAATAGCTTGTTTGTTTTTTTTATGTTTGATACATTTATACTGTTACTACTCAGATATCCCTGATCACCATTATGAAAAATTCTTATTTTCCTCTCATATTTAGCTAAGTCGTATTTGTACAAGGTTTCCTTTTTAGTTGAAATGTCTTCCTTTCTCCATATGTAATATAAATATTCTAACTAGGAAGACCCTCCTTTTTTTTATAGCATTCATTCTTTCTTGTATGGACTGTTTGTCTTTCAGTTAGAATATTGTCTTCAAAGATAAATATAGAACTTATAAAGGTAAATTCAGGGTGCTGAGTTTTGATATTACTTCAGAATTGACTAAGATATATATATGTTTATATATGTGACTTTGGCAAACATAAATTGTAGGTATATAGTATAAACAGTGAAATCTGGAAAGAAAGAACTTTTTTGAAATTTTTCTTTATGACTATCTTAACAAAGAGTCTTTAGATTCATATAATTTCTTTAAATTTATGTAATAACAGATTAAATACTATAAAATTTACTTTAGAAAATTAGTATTTTGTTTTATTGTGTACATTTGTCTGGTCTTAGAGTTGTAAGTCTTACATATGTTACTTTTGTATTCTGCTTTAGGCAATCCTTTATCACAGGATATTCTCAATTTATACCAGGACCCAGATGGAACCAGAAAGCTACTGAACTTCATGCTTGACAATCTTGCAGGTAACTCTTAATGACCATCAGAGAACTCTACATGTATTACTACTCGCTAATATGTCACATGTTGTTTAAGAGCATCTGACCATTTTTTAAAGCTTATCATAATTTTAGAGTTTCTCCCATTATTAAATCCCATGGTAGTGGGACATTCTTTTCATATACTGAGTGCTTTCTGTTTACCAAGCAATATATTAGGAGCTTTAGTAACATTATCTCATTTAGTCTTTCTAAGAATCTAAGAGGTCTGAATTTTTACTGGTAATATACAGATGCAGGTTCTGAGATTCAGAGAATAAATTAGTTTTTCCAAGTTAACACAGGTGATTAATGCCAGAGCTGTGAACCCAAGATTCTCTTGCTCTTAATCCCAGATACATAGTTATTAATTGTTTGAATTTGATGCAGATTATGTGGATCCCATACACTGTACACATTTTTTGTGAATTCACTATACTATGTGGAAATTTGGAAGCAGGATTTTGATTAAGAACACCAGGTGCACCTGACTAAAATAGTTGTATTCTAAGAAGTCTTTTAAGTATTTGACCTAAAACTTTTTCTTTTTTGCTTAAGTACTCAAAATATGAGTAAAAGTATATAGATGTTTAAATTCAGAGATTTTTCTTGGAATAATATAATGTCTTTCTAAAATACAGAATCCTGAAAAAGAGCTAGAGAACTCTAGATTCCAGCATCGCAATATGTAGTCTATATTCTTTAATTCTCTCCATCACAGAAGACATCTACATACAAAAATTTTAAAAAATAGTAATATTTACAATAATGTAAAACCAAATTAATACCATCTAAAATGTTTTGGCTGTAAAGACTAAAAGTTGATTAATGGGAGAGTTAATAAACTTGAGAGATCCTTTCTATAACAAATTAATAATATATGGCTAAAAGTTTAATTTAGCTATATATATAGTATGTGTACACTATTTCTTTCCTGCTTTAAAAATCCATATCTCCTTTGTCTAAATAGATGTAGTCATTCATATGGCATGTGTGTGGGGTGTATGTGTGTATAATATTTAAGGAATTCTTCAGTGCTTTGGATACAAGTCATTTGGTGATATATATATTGCAGGTATCTTCTCCCATGCTATTGTTTGCCTTCCTTTTTTTAATTTGTCTTTTATTTTTATTTTTTTAATTTGTCTTTTGGTGAACAGAAAACATTTTAACATAATTGAATTCATTGATCTTTTCTATTATGGTATTACTTTTGTGTCCTATTTAAGAAATTTTTTCTACCTCAAGTTCAAGATTGTATTTTACTGTATCTAAAAATACCATATTTGGGGACACCTGGGTGGCTCAGCGGTTAAGCATCTGCCTTTGGCTCAGGGCATGATCTGGTGATCTGGGGTCAAGTCCCACATCGGGCTCCTTGCATGGAGCCTGCTTCTCCCTCTGCCTAGGTCTCTGCCTCTCCCCCCTACCCCCATGTCTTACGAATAAATAAATAAGTAAAATCTTTTAAAAAATACCATTTTTTGCTTGTAACATTTAAAGCTAATATCTTACTAGAATTGAAATTTGAGTAACACAGGAATCAATTTTCATAACTTTTCCATATGTAGATTAAGTTGATCTTGAGCCATTTTTTGAAAAGACTGTTCTTTCATTAATGTTTTTTAGTGCCGGGCAGCCCGGGTGGCTCAGTGGTTTAGCGCCTGCCTTCAGCCCAGGGTGTGATCCTGGAGACCTGGGATCGGGTCCCACATCAGGCTTCCTGCATGGAGCCTTCTTCTCCCTCTGCCTGTGTCTCTGCCTGTCTCTCTCTCTCTCTCTCTCTCTGTGTGTGTGTGTCTCTCATGAATAAAAAAATAAAATCTTAAAAAAAAAAGTTTTTTAGTGCCATCTTTGTCATAAATTATTGTATGATGGGTTTATTTCTGAGTTTTGTGTTTTCTGATCATTGCCAGTAGTCTTTATGGCAATATAACAATGTAATTAGGATATTTTTATAAATTCTTAAGATTCAGTAGAGTAAGTCTTCTTGATTTGATTCTAAAGTCCAAGTTAGTTTTGGTGTTCTTCCTTTACCTTGTATTTTCATTAAAATTGTTGGAATTGGCTTTTCAAATTTCTCTCCTTCCCAAAAGGTAGAGATTTAGGTTGAGAATATATTAAATCTATAGATTGCTTTGGAAAGAATAATCAACAGGGCAGCCCTGGTGGCTTAGCGGTTTAGCGCCGCCTTCAGCTCAGGGCGTGATCCTGGAGACCTGGGATCAAGTCCCACATCAGGCTTCCTGCATGGAACCTGCTTCTCCCTCTGCCTCTCTCTCTCTCTCTCTCTCTCTCTCTCTCTCTCTGTGTCTCTAATAAATACATAGAACCTTTAAAAAAAAAAAAGAAAGAATAAATATGTTTACAACTGGATCTTCTGATCTAACAACGTTGAATATTCTTTGATTTATTGTGATTTTTCTAATTTCTCTCTATTGAGTTTATGTTTCTGTGTAGTGGTCTTCATGTTTTTTATTACATTTATTTTAGGTATTGATTTTTTTGATGCCCTCATAAATGTTCTTTTAAAAAATGAATTTTATCTTAATAAGATTATTATTGCTTATTTATGGAATATAGTTGGGTTTTGTATATTCTTGGTTTCCAGGCACCTTGCTGAACACTTAAAATGCCTTTGGTAAATACATATTTAGCCACTTTGCTAAACTCTTTTTAATCCTAATGTATTTTTATTTCAATTTTTACGATTGTGTCATCTGTGAATAATGACACTTTTATTACCCTCTAATTCTTATATCTTTTATTTCTTTTTTCTTGCTTTATTGTGCTTGCTAAAGATCACAGTAGATGCTAACTAAAAGTAATGATAATCTATCTAATTTCAAAAATTACTAGCTTTTAATAATTACAATTAAATGTGACATTCACCATAATTTTTATATAGGTTAAGAAAGTTTGTGTGTGTGTGTGTGTGTGTGTGTGTGTGTATCCCTTATTCAGTTTACTAACAATTTACCTAGGATTTTTTGCATATGAGTTTGAGTGACATTGGCCAGTAATTTTCTTTTCTTCAATATTCTTGTCAGGTTTTAGTATAAAGATTTTACTGGCATCATAAAATTTATTTTCTATTATTTAGAAAAGTGTATTTAAGAATGGTTTCTTTTTTTCTTAAATGTCTGGTAGAATATATCTGAGTCTGAGGTTTCTTTGAAGGAAGTTCTCAATTACTGATTTAATTTCTTTAATAACTGTAGTACTGTTCTGATTCTTCATTTCTCTTATCAGTTTCTGAAAGTTGTGTTTTTTGGTAATTTGCCCATTTTCTCTAAATCTTCAAATTTATTGACATAAAGTTATTCAGAATATCTTTTAATGTTTATTTGATATATAGTGATGATGTCTCTTTTACATTCCAGACATTATTTATGTTGCTTTTATTTACTTCATGCATAGAAAAAGACCAATTTTTAGCTTTATTGATACTCTTATTAATAAATAATAGTATCAGTGAGTTTATTTATTTTTTATTTTTATTTTTTTAAAATTTTTAAATTTTATTTTATGTATTTATGATAGTCACAGAGAGAGAGAGAGAGAGAGAGAGAGAGAGAGAGAGAGAGGCAGAGACATAGGCAGAGGGAGAAGCAGGCTCCATGCACCAGGAGCCCGACGTGGGATTCGATCCCGGGTCTCCAAGATCTCGCCCTGGGCCAAAGGCAGGCGCTAAACCGCTGCGCCACCCAGGGATCCCAGTATCAGTGATTTTAAATTTTTATTCCTTTGCCTTTCTTTGGGTTTCATTTGTTGTTCTTTTTTTAACTGCTTAACATCTTAATCATTAACTTTTAGACTTTCCTTTTTTTGGGTACCTGGGTGGCTCAGGGGGTTAAGCATCTGCCTTTGGGCTCAGGTCATGATCCCGGGGTCCTGGGATCTAGTTCTGCATTGGGGTCCCTGCTCAGCAGGACTCTGCTTTTCCCTCTCCCTCTGCTCTTGCTTTTCTCTCTCTCTCTCTCTCTCTCTGTCTCTCTCTCTCTCTCAAATGAATAAATAAAAAATCTTCGACTTTCCTTTTTTTCCTCAAAGTATTTTTTTAATGTCTCCCTTTAAACATGGCTTTTAGCTGCATCCTTCAAGTTTTAATTTTATTATTTTCATTATCATTCAGTTCATGTTTTCTAAAAGCTCTCATCACTTCTTTTTAGATGAATCACTTAGAAGTGTCTTTATTTCTAGAGGAGTTGTTTTTCTTTGTCATTGAATCCTGGTTTAGTTGCATTGTGGTCAGAGTACTTTTAATTGGTTAAAATTTTTAAAATGTGCTATTTATTAGCCAGCACATGCTTAATTTTTCTAATTGTTAAGTATGTACTTAAATAGAATGTGTATTCTGCAGTTATTTGGTGCTGTTTTCTATAAATACAGCATTTGTTAACTGTTTGAATATGACATATACACTTGGTAGTTACTTTTTATTTATTATTGATAGAGCTGTGCTAAAATTTCCCACTTTAATTGTAGGTTTGTTTATATATTTTTAAAGATCTTATTTATTTGAGAGAGAGAGAGAGAAAAGCAAGAGAAAGCACAAGCAATGGGAGGGGCAGAGGGAGAGAGAGAAGCAGACTCCCCCCACGGAGCAGAGCGCCTGACTCAGGTCTCCCTTCCAGGACCCTGAGATCATGATCTAAGCTGAAGGTAGACCTATAACAATCTGAGCCACCTGCATACCACAGATTTGTTTATTTCTTACGGCTCTTACAGGAATCAAAAAGATTAATTCTTTTATCATTATGTAATCACCTCCTTTGTTCCTTGTGTTTCTTTTTAATTACATATATTGAGGGTATATTTTCATGTATTTCATCTTTCTGGTTATTTGAAATGTTTATCAGCTCCTGATGCTCTTCTTATTACTTTAATATTAGTATGGTTATATGAAAATACCTAGCTACGCAAATTCTTTTTGGTTAGAATTTGCACTATATATCTTTTTCTGTTCTTTTATGTTTAACCTTTCTTTTTCCTTATATCTTAGTAATTCCTTCTGTCTACTTATTTTGGGTTTATTTTGTTCTTGTTTGAAATAAAAACTTAAGAGTTTTGACTTGAAATTCTTCCTCTTTATAAATACAATCATGTAGCATTACACATTTCCCTCTCAGAACTACATTAGCTAACCACAAATTTTGATATGTTGTGTATTCATTCTGTTTAATGTAGTTTTAAAAATTTCCTTTGAAACGTCCTCTTTTACTCATGGATTATTTAGAAATGTGTTAATTTCTTGTTCTTTCTGTTATTCTTGTTTTATTCCAGTTTGGGAACAGTTGGAAAACATTCTACATTATTTCAGTTCTTTTAAGTTTGCTGGGATTTGTTTTATTGTCTTGGTGAATGGTTTTATAAATGTAAATTAGATCATGTTAGTGGTGATGTTCCATTCTTCCATATTTTTTCTAGTTTTTTATCTCATATTGTTATAAATACATTATAATGTTGAAATCCCCAACTGTAATTGTAGATTTGCATATTTTTCCTTTCAGCCCTATCAGTTTTTGCTTCATATATTTTGAAGGTATATTGTTTGGTATGTACATATTTAGAATTTATACTACATTTGATATGGTGGATTGAACCTTTTATCATTATGTAATGCCCTTCTTTGTTTCTAGTATTTTCCTTGCCCTTAAGTCTGCTTTATCTGTTGTTAATCTAACCACTCTGCTTTTTTTGGTTGTTGTTTAATACTGGCATGGTATTATCTTTTTCCTTCCTCCTTCAACTTTACTATGTTATTATATTTGATATGAGTTTCTTGTAGACAATATACAATTGAGTCAGGTATCACTTTTTTCTTATCTGCCTTGCCAAGATTCTGCTCTTTTAATTTGTATATTTAGATCATTTCATTTGAAGTAATTATTGATGCATAGAACTTAAGTCTGCCATTTTTTCAGTTTTCTGTTGCTTGTGTTTCCCTTTACTTTATCATTTCTTGGTTTCCTGTGGGTTAAATATATTTTAGAATTGTACCTTTTAAAATTTATGCTATCTTTGAGTATATTGTCTTCTGTAGTTTTCTTAGTGATTGCTCTAGATATAATATACATATTTAGCATAGTCTACTGATAGTGGTGTTACCACTTTTAAGTGCCTTGTTGATGCCTTCCCTTTTAAATGCCTTCACACTCCCCAATTTTATTAAAATATAATTGTCTATAATCTTTCCTTGACTTACAGAGTACCACACAGATGTTATAATTTGTGCTTTAGCCATCAGGTATGATTTAAGAAGCTCATGTGGAGAGGATAGTCCATTGTGTATACCCCTAATTTTACTCATTGCTTGTTCTTTCTTTTTTGATGTTCCAGTTCTTTTATCATTTCCTTTCTGTTTAGAGAGCTTCTTTTAGCTATTTTTTAAGGGCAGTTCTGCTAGCCACAAAGTTTCATGGTTTTCCTTTTATAACATCTTTATTTCCCCTTGATTTCTGAAGGGAAATTTTGCATGATACAGAATTTGTGGTTTGACAGTTCTTTTCTTTCAGCACTTGAAAATGTGCCACTTCCTCTGGCTGCCATGGTTTCAGAAAAGAAACCCATTGTTCCCTGATAGGTAATATATCTTTTCTCTTTGATGTTTTTGAGATTTTTTTGGTCTTTAGTTTTCAGCAGTTTATGATGTGTCTTAGTGTGGATTTCTTTGGGTTTATTCTACTTGAAGTTTGCTCACCTTCTTGAATTTGTAGGTTTTGTCATTTACCAAATTTGAGGCATTTTAGCCATTATCTCTTAGAATACTTTTAAAGCACATGTTCTTTCTCTTGTCATTCTGGATTCTGATTATATGAGTCATAGAGCTTTTGTTAGTCTCTCAAGCTCTGTTCATTTTTTTTGCCACAGTTTATTTTCCTTTTAATTGTTAAGATGGAATACTCAGATTCACTCATTTTTTGGTTGTCTTTATTTTTGTGCCCTTCCAGTGAGTTTCATTATTTTGATTATTGTGATTTTCAGTTCAGTAATTTCATTCAGTAATTTCTTTTTCAGCAAATAGAACTTCTGCTTCTTTGGGAGTTTTATTTTTTTATTTGTTTCAAGGGAATTTGTAATTACTTCTTGAAGCAGGTTTATGATGGCTGCTCTAAAATGTCTGTCAGATAATTTTAACATCTGAATCATCTCTGTGTTGGTCTCTGCTGATAGTCTTTTTTCACTTAATTTGTGATATTCTTGGCCTTTGGTATGACCAGTGATTTTCAGTTGAATCCTGGTTATTTCAAATGTTAAGTTTGGAGACTCTTGATCCTTTTAAAATCAAATCTCAATTTTAGCAGACAGTTGCCCAGTTTAGATTTAGTATATGGGTTCTGTCAGCTGTTCCTGGCTCAGCTGACACCCTTACTTACCATGGTCAAATGAGGCCCAGTGCTTCTCGTCACTGGAGTGATGGGGTGGGTTGACTCTCTTGGACTCTGCTAGATTTCCACTAGCACATTGAATTACAACTGCCACTGAGTGTAAGTTTCCCACCTAATACTTGCTGCACTTCTTTTTGGCTTCATTGGCCAGAGAAATCATGATTTTCTTGCTGCCCTACTCCCTGCCCCTAATCTATTCCTCATGGCTCCAGGGCTGGTTGCAGGGCTGTCTAGCACCATGTGTGGCATGTATGGGAGATAAAATGGGAGGATTACTGTTTTATCACATTTTAGGTATGATCCTGAGAGAGTTATTACTATGTTAACTACTGTCTCTTCTTTTCTATTCATGAGAACAGACTTATCTTTCATATTAATCCAAATTCTAGTACTGTGTCAGTTTAAACAGTCTTTATTTTATTTTATGGTTTGTCATATCACTGACATTGTAGTTTAATCTTAAGAACATTAAAGTACATGGCACACATGTATATATTATTCTCCTTGTAAAAAATGTTAAATTCCCATTAAGACCAAAATTTTCTTTGACCACTACCTTTAATTGCATGTCCCCTCCATCATAAGTAAATACACTTGTAAGTTGAGTGTGTGTTCTTGTAGGTATTTTTATAGACATTTACATATAAAAATTATGCCAGTAGAATTTGATAATACTACTTTTCCTGTGTGTTTTTAAAATGTTTTCTAATAAAACATATTCTATTTTATCATTATATATATATTTTTTAAAGATTTATTTATTAGAGTGTCTGTGTAAGTAGGAGGAGGGGCAGAATGAGAGAATGAGAGAATCCTCAAGCAGACTCCCTGCTGAGCATGGAGCCAATGGGGTGCTTGATCCCTCACAGGACCCTGAGATCATGACCTGAGCTAAAATCAAGAGTTGGCCACTTAACCAACTGAGTCACTCAGGCACCCCATCATTATATATTTTCTAGTTGTTTTCACTCAGTATTTCTTATATAGCTTTCCATTTTAGCACATTTGTATCTCTGCTTTTTTTTCTTAAACTGTTGCATAGACTTCTGTAAAATGGGTATTAGCCATTTACCCTTGTTTTTGCTGTTATAAACAATAATGTAGTGAATATCTGTTTGAATGCTTTTTTTCAAATAGATAGGTCTGATCCCAGGAAATTAGAATTGCTGAGTCATAGGGACATATATGTTTAAATTTTAAAAGATGATCCAACTTGTCCTCCCAGGTAGCTGTACTAGTTTGTATTCTCACCAGCAGTGTATGCAAGTATTCGTTTTTTATCACCATTATCAATTCTGGTTATATTAAAATTTGGGGGACAATCTGGATAAAGACATGCCCTCTCATCTTTATTTTTCTTGATTACTGGTTAGATACAGTGTTTTTTCATAGGTTTTTGGCTCTTTGGATATTGTCAGTGAATACTACACATTTTACTTATATATTGTGATGAATTAATTAAAATATATTGGCAAAGTTTTGGGAAGCACCAAAATGTCAGCATCACCTTACTGGTTTTATTTTGAGGATTTTTTGATTTCTGAATTTTTAACCATTTCCAGATAAGGAACCCAGCAGCTAGAAAGTTCCTTATTTACACTTCATTGTATTTATATATTGGGCTTTCATTTTTTTTAGATAGTTGTTATGATTGTGGCTTGGCACTCCTGGCAGGCATGATTGTTTTCCAGGATATTCAGTATGTTGATCCAGCTGGATGGTTTGTTCGTCATCTAATGATATCCTTCATTCCTTTCCTGACAAGATATGGAATATGCAAAAGAAAATGTTCATTCCACATTGTGAAAAGTATGGATGCTAAAACATGCATTCTTTAGATAGGCTTTTGGAACACCAAAATGGCTAGTAAAGAGAAGCTTTTAAAGATCTTGGATACTCTGGTCAAAATTTCTGTGGCTGGATGAAGATAAGAGTGTTTTATTCTAAAGGAATACATTTCTCAGCTATTGCATACCCTGGGAAAATCTGCAAACTTGAATCTAATTGTCCTGTAATTGTAAATGTTCTTAAAGGGAAAAAAGTAAAAGGCTAGTTAAATCTTAACTTAGTGAATTTTCTCTCATCTGATAGTTGGGTAGGTTTTAGTTCTATAGTATTGATAACCATATCTGAGTAATTAATGTTTAACCAGTGCCTTCTTTTTTTCTGTGAGAGAGGTGAGGGAGAGAATCCTTTTTCTTTTTTCTTTTTTTTTTTAAGATTTTACTTATTCATGAAAAACACAGAGAGAGAGGCAGAGACATGATAGAGGGAGAAGTAGGCCCCATGCAAGGAGCCCAATGTGGGACTCGATCCTGGGACTAAATGCAGATGCTTAACCGCTGAGCCACCCAGGCATTCCCAAGGGAGAGAATCCTAAGCAGACTCCCTGCTGAAAGCAGAGCCCAACTCGGGGCTTGATCCCAAGCCCCTGAGATCATGACCTGAGCTGAAATCAAGAGCTGGATGCTTAACTGACTGAGCCACCCAGGCACCTCGATCTTACTTAAGGTTTTAAGTAGGTACTTCTCATAAATGCTGTGTAAGTAGAAATGTCAGTAATGAGTTTCCTAATGTTTTCATATATTCATTATGTTTCAGCATAGGTCTGCTTGAACTTCCTTTGGCTTCTAAATTTTCTTTATGTTTCAGTATTAGATTTTTAAGTCAGTTTGTGGGCCATTAGAGCTGAAGAGAAAACAGAAGTTGATTTGACATTATAAAGTAAATGATACTGATTTTAGAAGCACATGAAATTAACTTATGTTTAAAAAAGATTTTTCTTCTCCCTAGTTCATCCAGAGCAGCTTCCTCCGAGGCCATGGATTACATTAAAAGAACGAGACCAAATTCTGCCATCAGGTAAATAGTTTTCCTTAGTCTTCTTTGAATATTTTCAGAAATACTTGAAATGCATTTGGGCTTTGTAATATAAGTATAATAAACCTTCATTTTTATGTCCACAAGGTAGATGAGCTTACTACTGATGGATAGATTTGAAAATAGAAAACCCATATTAGGGCCACATGTAGGAATCTTCTCTATCTTTCATAGTGATGGAGCTCTTGGTTTTAAAATTATTCCTTATAATGAAGCCTCCCAATAAGAAAATAAATAAAGCCTTCCAAGTGGCATCTTCACACAAAGTATTGGGTGACTTAAAAAGAAAATATGAAAAATAATGAATTTTCTTCCAAAAATTTTAAACTACTTCGGTACTTTATCTATCTTGAGTGGGTAGAGTGATAACACTTATGAAAGAATAATTTAGATTGAGTCTATATTTGCTGTATTGGAAAAAAATATAATACCAGGCCAGTGGTGTAGAAATTGTAGAGCATGAATATTTAATCAATTTAAAGATATGTTAGCATTTCTAGAACTGCAAGGTAGAAAAATATAAAGCCTTCTCTTTTCAGTGGAGACTAATAATGATTAGACATCATTTATAGTGCTTCTTACTGCTTATTAGACATTTTATGATTAGGAATTCTACTTAAAATAAGTTGTTATGAATTAGTATGTTTCCAAATGCCTTCTTTTTAATCACAAGAGTAAGTTTTCATTATATCCAATTTCATTTTAAAATTCACAAATGAAAATTATATTGTTTTAATACGAAGGTTGAACCAGTCACTGAATACTGACACTTAAATTTTTAAAGGGTGAATTGCAGAACTTATTATGTACTTTTTAAGCCCTTCTGTATGTGTGCTTTTTTTTTTAAAGTTAGAGGATTCAGAAAAAATTACTTGCTTTGAAATTAGGAAATGTAGGAAGTATATCATCTTCATGGTTCTGTTTGCATGTTAATAACACTGAGAAATACCAGCATATACAGTACAATTCTGTTTCTTCCAGGGACAGTGATCTTAAAACTACCACGTGCTTAGTATCAGCCTTGTTCTAGGAGGCACTGTGTCCGTGTTATGAGTAACACTCCTATTAACAGGATACACATTGATGGTCTGAGTAAAAGGAATACTTAAGGTTTTCTACAAAGCCTTGACATAGATGGATTTATTTTGTTTAGCCTTCCTTAATGCATAATTAATTGTTACCTTTCTGATTATAAAAACACCATATTCTGGTTCTTCAAAGTGATCCCTTTTTGAGCACTAATGAACATAATCTTGAAAAAAAGCCTTCCTGATACTGCATACCTACATTTTCATTAAGAAAAAGAATGACAGAAACATGATTTCATCCATCAGTTGAATTCTCAAAGTAATGTATCCTTGGGTTTTCCTTATTGAAAAATGAGAATGAATTTTTCTCAGGATTTGTTGTACTTTCTTAAGTAGAATCTGAGTGCTAAATAAAGTGGCTTTTATTCCTGGTAAAAGTAGGGAGTAGGGAGATGTTTATAATAACTTACGATTTATAGGTACAAAACGATAATGATTATTTTGTAAGAATCAGTACCAGATAGTGAAAAAGCTGACAGTGTACAAAATGGCCTCCAGTCAGATACCCAGGGAACCACTGAACTGAGTTTCTCTTAATTTTGCCCCCATTTAGCTGAATCTTAACCAACCAACTTCAATCAAGTACTATTACTTTCATTATTTGGATTCCTCACCTTTTATTTAAGTATGTGATTTGCAACAATGCCTGCCCACTATAATCATCTGAGATGCTTTTTAAAAATATGAATTATCTAGACCCTAAATACACTAACTTAATTAGTCTTGAGCAGGGCCTTGGGTATGAGCACTTTTTAAAAATGCTGTACAAAGTGATTCTAATGGGTAGCCTGGATAGAAAATTACTGATAAAAATCAGGGCTTTTCAAGCTAATGTACATGTGATTCACCTGGGGATTTTGTCAACTTTCGGATTCTGACTTAGTAGGTCTTTGTGGTACCAAAGAGACTGCATTTTTGAGTTCCTAGGTGATAACTGATGCTCTTGTTCTTCAGAGCACAAGAATATAAACCTTATTGTCTTTTTAGTTTGGTCACAGTCCTTTTATAATCTAAGGGCATTTTAAAATGAGAATTCAGTTTCAGAAATGGATATATGACTTGGCAAAAAGGATTCACTTATAACTAAACTTTGTTATTAGTCCATATGCTTCTGGCTCAGAGCAGTAAGAGGCTCCCAAAAGTATTAATGTATATTTTTAAAAATTAATGAAATTAGAGCCTTTTAATAAAACTAAAATTTACTTTTGTTCCATTTAGAGTTTGGTCAAAAAATTATGTACAATTAGCATTCAGATTTAGAATTTGAATTTTTGTTAAAATAAATTTCCTAAAAATCTAAAGTATGAACTGTAAGTCTAATTCTAGTAATAGAATTTTGATGTGATGGATTCTAGTGAAGTCTTTGTAGATATAGTTTAACAGAATTTTGCCAACGGCATTCCACAATATTTAGGATAGGTTTGTGTGCCATGTGTGCTTGTGCAGGTATACACATGGTATTTCTTTTTTTAAAAAGTTGCCTAATTTTCTCCCTTTTGTCTTTTGTTTTTTTTCTCCCAATTCTTAGCATCATTCACAGTTATGTGTTACAATGTGTTATGTGATAAATACGCCACCCGGCAGCTATACGGCTATTGCCCATCCTGGGCATTAAACTGGGAATACAGGAAAAAGGGAATTATGGAAGAAATTGTTAACTGTGATGCAGATATCATTAGTCTTCAGGTAAAACTATAGAAATTAGTTGTCTGGGGGCACCTGACTGGCTCAGTTGGTAGAGCATGCAACTCTTGATTTTGGGGTTCAAGTAAGTTCGAGTCCCACATTGGGTGTAGAAATTACTTAAAAATAAAATCATAAAAAAAATTTAAAAAAAGAAATTTAAACTTAAAGGTGAACTTAGTAGTTCTTACTTCTGGGAGAGAGTCTGTATTCAAAACAAAATTCAAAAGGAATTGTTTTCTCTCTTAAAAAGGGCAGTTTTAATAAGCATATAAGACATTTGCGCAGTGAAACTATTTTGCTAAGTATAACCTTCCCCCTATACTCATTTACTATTAAGTGAAAATAATCTTATCCATTATTCATGTTAACAGTTCATCTTATGAAGAGATCATTTGTATTGTAGAAAGAGAAAACTGCAGAAGGTTGTGTCTTAGGAATCTAAATTTAACTTACAGACTCTGTAAAAAAAAAAAAGAATTATTTGTTCACTATTCCTTAATGATAAATAAACACTGTAAACATTTAAAAATACTGTGCTATAAATCATGCATTTTTGTGTTATTTTAAAAACCATATCTGAAATTTAGACATTTGTGTTTTATAACACTTTATTATAATGAATTAAACTGAAGAAGCACCTTTCTGTTGAAATTTGTGTTTTAGCACTTCTTTTCAACACTTAGCTAATGAATAGTCAAGGTTTCTAGATAGTGTTTAGTAATTTTTTCTTAGCAACTTTTCAAAGCATGTTACATGATTATGAAGGTATTTAAAAATTTTAAGTGATATAATTTCATAACTGCTTTTTAGCATAGCCTGAAGAAAGGTATTATTTTTTAAACAACCTTTTATTTTTTTTACTTGAGTAGCTTGATAATTTATGTTGGCTATGGTTCATATGATTTCCTGAGAAATAAAAATCTTCAAACATTAATTTTTCTTCTAAAAACTGAGAACTGACATTAGAATTGGGGGAGAGAAGGAGGCAAAGTCAGCCTTGTTGTAGTTATTTAATTGTCCTTTTTTAAAATTTAGTATTCGCGGTAATAATAGCCTCACATTCTTCTAAGCATAGTTTGAAGGATAAAAATGTCATAATTTAAGAAGCATTTTTTTATTGTAAAGGTAATAAGGTAATACTGTAGAATAAAATGTTCATTCTAGAAAAATTGAATATTTTGGAAAAAATATAAAGAATGATGGAGGAAAACACCTAATGTCATAATCCAAAAATAGTTTCTCTGTTAAAACTTCTGAAATATTTATTGCACGTATTTTTTAATTCAATTTTCCTATTTATTTACAGATCTATTTTCAAAATAGATTTGAGATCAAACTATTGTACTTAATGCACTTTCTATATTACTAAAATTCTTCATGCCGATTCATTATATGAATAATTATTTATTGATTTAGCATTTTCTCTATGTCTGAAATTTAGGCTATTTATTAGTTTTTACTGTTATAAAATCATGTTATGAGCATTATCATATAAATCATTATCTTCACATTTGATTATCTCATTTGGAAAGATTGGTTAAAAAATTTTATTGGTCAAGAATAAAATAGTCTAACTTAAAAGTACTGGATTAACAGGGACCATTGGAATGATTGGTGTTCAGGTACCTAAAAATTCCTTAGAGTAGAACTTTTTCTTGATAGATCTTAAACTTCTCACTTTTGGGTATCATTCCTTTCTATCACAGTTGAGAAAGATAAATAATTTTAAATATTATACCTCTGTATAAAATTGACTATTCCCTACTGCTTAATCTGTAATATGTCCAGTTTTACCAGTTTTGATAAATTGAAGTATGGTAGAATGAACTCTAAACTGGGACGAAAGAGAGTTGGGACCAGCTAGCCATGTGAGCAAGAAAAATCATACCAACAGTTCAGGTTCTTTGAGTTTTAAAAGCTGCCATTGTGAAATGGCTGCTGCTAGGAATAAGGTTAGAATAGATAATATTTGTTATGTGAATTATTTTAACTTAGTCACATTTTACTCATAATGCTGAATATTTTTATATCTTAATCAGAGTTTTCCTCTGTCATGTTGATGACAACTTTTCTTTCACCTCAGGAAGTGGAAACAGAGCAATACTTCACTCTCTTTCTGCCAGCATTGAAGGAGCGTGGATACGATGGATTTTTTTCTCCAAAGTCACGTGCCAAAATCATGTCTGAGCAGGAGAGAAAGCATGTGGATGGTTGTGCAATATTCTTCAAAACAGAAAAGTGAGTTAAGGAAACAAAGCATAATAGTGCATACTTATTTCTTTAACACACAAATTAGCAAAAAGTTAGAAAGCAAGAGATGTAAAAATTAAAAACTCTTGGTAATGTTATATTTCTTAGGCTGTGTATTAGAATTAAGAATCTTTATTTTACTTAATGCTTTATTGCCAAATTACATAAAAATTTTGAGAGGTGTATACTTGAGTATAGTGTTAGCATGGTATTTCCAAATATGTTTTCATGAAGTAAAATACTAGTTCTAGTATAAAAAAAGAAAGCATAGTACATTTTAAGATTTGAAATGAGTGGTCTGAGTCTTTCTGTGATTTTTGTTTTGAGGTTGGCTTTTTTCAGAAACCTTAATTTTATTAACCTTTTTCAATTCACATTTCATATATTTAATCATTTATTCACTAAATGTTTACTGAACATTTGCTTTATGACAGGTGCTGTGCTAGTAAAAAAAAAAAAAAGACACAAAGACAAGAGACATAGTTCCTTATCCCACTCAGAGCTCTAGTCTAGTAGGAAAGGGTAATCATATAAGAAAATCAAAGTAAAAAAAGGTATATGTAAGATGGAGATTGGCATAGATAGATGAGGGAGGATGGAAGAGAAACACAGCCTATGGAGGTGGAGAATTAAAGGATTGAGATAGGACAATGGAAAACAGTCATCAGACACACAGAAAACAGGATTTGTGTTTTTTGGGGGGTTAATACGGTTGATTAAGTCAGCGGTGAGAATATTCTGAATCTGCTTAATAAAATACACAAATGATCTTGTAGAAGCCTTTGTTATCTTGTGTACACTGGATTTAGGAACCTGCATTTCCTACTTGAGGGTGTAGAGCCACAACACACTCAGAAAGCGGTCTTCTTTTGAGTGCTGGCTGAGCCTGAATGCTACAGGCATATTCCTTAGTTATCATCTTGAGGAAAAGAGAGGAACATATTTTTGCCTCAGAAAGGCTGCCAGTTTTAGAGTGGAAAATATGAAGGAATCTCCAATAGAAGACTGAAATGTGTAAAGTCCGATCGAGGTTAAATCCTATGGTTAATAATTTGGGTTTGATATGTTAGATAGGGAATCATCTACTTATAGGATAAGCATATACTGTATTCCAGTATTGTCCCTTTATTAGTACCAGTTATAACAAAGCCAGTTACATGTTTTATTGATACAGGCATATTACTAGCATGTTATGTTAAGTATATGAATTAAGTGAATTTGAAAGTATCTTTCAAATACTTGGCCTACTTTTCTCATTTATTTGTACCTACTTCCCTATATTTTTTGTGAATTTTTGTTTATTTTACTCTCTGAATTTTGAATAGAGATATTCTCATTTTGGCTAATAATTAGTACATAGCCCCTAAAGTATTTGAGGTTAGAATATACTAAATTCTTCTAGTTGGTGATTTTTGTTTTATGAATTTCAGAATAACAATAGATACTACTTCGTAGTAATGTTAGGCCTTTTATTTTATGGATTCTCTTATTTAATTTTTATTTTTATTTATTTTTATTTTTATTTTTTTATAATTTCTTTTAAATTTATTTATGATAGTCACGCAGAGAGAGAGAGAGAGAGAGAGAGAGAGGCAGAGACACAGGCAGAGGGAGAAGCAGGCTCCATGCAGGGAGCCCGATGTGGGATTCGATCCCGGGTCTCCAGGGTCGCGCCCTGGGCCAAAGGCAGGCTCTAAACCGCTGCACCACCCAGGGATCCCCTCTTATTTAATTTTTAAAGCAAGCCTCAGAGCTAGAGGTAGAAGTGTATCCTCATTTTTATAGATGAGGAAACCAAGGTACAGAAAGTAGTATGGCTCCATAGTCAGTGCTTTTAACCATAGTGCTAAACTTTAATTTTTAGGTTTCTTGTTGATCTTCCATTATTACTTGTATGTCTTAGAAGGTTACCTCACTTAGAAAAATTACCTTGAATTTGTTGTTTGTTACCTATATTCATATATACATTTACTCCAAACACCATAATTGAAAAAAGAGTACTGGTAATATTAACATAAAACATCAAGTTCTTTTTCCATTTGCCATTGTTTCTTCCCAAAGGAAGATAATATAATTTTTATCATTCCCTTCACAATTTGAGAGGAAAATCTAAAATGCCTTGATAATTTACTAGAGATGATTAACTAACAAATATGACTATTGTCTAGGGGAACTTTAAACAATTAAGTATTTGAAAATCGATGCTTGAATTATTAAAAATGCTATGAGTTAGTTAAGGGATGAACACATAGGAAATACTTAGGTGCATCATTAGATTTTCTTCCAGACATCAACTCTTTTTGCCTGAATAATAACCTGGATCTAGTAACAGATTAATATCTTTATTATATTCTCTTCTGAGTAGTATCAAATAGTTGTTGATGTCATAGGACCTAACTATCCAATGCCAAACTATTTGAAATTTAATACAAAGTATACTACCATGTTTATTCTACTCTTCCTTCAGGTTGGAGACATAATACAATGCAAAGAAAAGAATTGTGAAGCCTGGTGGTTCTCCTACTTATGTAGCTATATAACCTTGAATGAGTCACTTACCCTTTCCGGGCTTATTTCCTCATTTGTATATATTTGTATATTACCATCTAAGATAATTTTTTTTAATTTTTATTTATTTATGATAGTCACAGAGAGAGAGAGAGGCAGAGACGCAGGCAGAGGGAGGAGCAGGCTCCATGCACCAGGCCCCGATGTGGGATTCGATCCCGTGTCTCCAGGATCGCGCCCTGGGCCAAAGGCAGGCGCCAAACCGCTGCGCCACCCAGAGATCCCTTTTTTTTTTCAATTTTTTAAAAAAAATGTATTTATGATAGTCACAGAGAGAAAGAGAGAGAGAGAGAGAGAGGCAGAGACATAGTAGGCAGAGGGAGAAGCAGGCTCCATGCACCGGGAGCCCGATGTGGGATTCGATCCCGAGTCTCTAGGATCGCGCCCTGGGCCAAAGGCAGGCACCAAACCGCTGCGCCACCCAGGGATCCCAATTTCTTTATGTAGTTAACAAAACTGACAAAGTCAAAATATAGCTGTAGGAAGAGTACTTAAAGTCTCATTCTTCTAAAACCCCAGAGTATCTCATAATTCCTAATCTTCATTGATGACAGTTTTTCCCTTTGTGGAAGATGGTGGTACAGAGTAGGTAACAATAAATAGAAACTATAATAATTACTGTTTTTAGCAAAATGCTATAATAAGAATTTCTTCTCTATTTCTAAAATAGAATACAATAAAATAATATACTTGTAGTATATTCATTGTAGTTTAGTCTTCGGGGTTTCAGAAAGCACTTTAAGATTTGGCAGGACCTTTTGGTTATCATGACAAATTTTTTTGGGTGGTTAGATGCATGGATACCAGAAAATAAAAGTTTCAATTCATAAAATTCTAGAAGTCAACTTTTGCTTGTCCTTTATCTCAGTAACTATTATTTTAAGTGCAAAGTATTTTATAAACTACATAGATGGATTTTTTTGTTCTTGTGTGTGTACAGAAAGACTGCTACTATAGATAACTTTTTTAGACTCAGAAACTTAAATTTCCTCTTACCATATTTTGTCTGTATACTTAGCAGTTAGTAGAAATGGGCTTGGATCCAGATGCAGAGTTGAAAATGGAGAAATTGAAATTGAAAATGGAGAAAAATGGAGACAAAGATCTAGATAATAGACTTATTTGCTGTTCCTGAAGTCTTATATATTGTTTTGCTTGCTCATAGTTGACATTCACCAATGATTTAATCACATCACAGCCCATAAAATTACTTCTAGATCACAAGCTAGGGAAAAAAATGAATTATCTCATTGTTCTGTTTGAAGCACTGTTTTGGACATGTTTTTCCTGTATTTGAAAGATTCAACCTAATAATCTTTCTCAAATCATGTAAGAAGGGTGTGGGGTCTTTGGTTTTTGATTATGTCAGTCTTTATTATATATGATGTCTTTATGCCCATTTAACTTTCATATAAGACTTTCAGGAGGTAAATAGGAGAATTCTTAGACTGAAAAAAAAGCATGAAGATTAATGCTTATAGCATCTGTGTTCTACATATACAATAGGAATGATAAAATGAATTTAAATAGAGACAAGTTACAAGATTTTACATGTTACCAAGGCTTGATGGTTTAGATTAGTGAGTGAAAAGTAACTATAAACCAGTATGTTTTATTCCAAACATCTAATAGAAGGAATGAGGAAGATATCCCTGTATGTCAAAATGTCACCTATGAGACAAAGTCAAAGCATAGCGGAGTGTGTTTGGTTATGTGTTGGAGGGGAAATTAAGAAATAGTATTAGTAAGGTAGTATGGATGGAATATGGATAATTATTTCTTATTATATTATGAATATATTATAAATACAGTGTAACACAAAAACAAGACAAATTGTAGGAGACGGCAATGATCTGCACTAGTGCTGGAGATTTTCTTAGAGTACCTGAAAAGTTTTTACCATTCAAGAAGCATATCTTGCTCTTAATTCTCACTGTAAAGAAGGAACTTTCTTTGATTGCTTAGTTCTCAGCTATCTCTTTGGTTCTTCAACTACTGGTGAAGGGGCATTTGGATGGTGCAGTTGGTTAAGCATCTAACTCTTGGTTTCAGCTCATCAGGGTTGTGAGATGAAGGCCTGCATCAGGCTCTGCACTCTGCTTGGAGTCTATTTAGGATGCTCTCTCCCTCTGCCCTTCCTCCTCCACCCCCACCCCCACATGTGTGCTTGCTCTCTCTCTAATAAGTAAATCTAAAAAACAAAACAAATAATTGGTGAAGCTGAAATGATAAGATTCAAGAATGTGACCCTGTCCTCTTTCGTATTTGTAAGGGCCAAGGAAGGGAGTGTTAGTTATAAGGATGTACATACTATACTTTGTTCAGGAAAACTGTGTTTATTTTTATGAACTTTTTGAAGCCACAGACATTAAAAAACATACTTTAAGAAGATTGGAAGTAAAAGTCAAAAGTGAGGCAATACAATCATTAATTATACCAATTAGGAAGTAAGTTGAAGGGTAGGTAGAAGCATGTCATAAACTGAATAATTGTTCAGGATTCATTTTTAAATGAAGAAAAGTCAGTAACCAAGCATGTATTTTAAAAACAAGTTGGCTGAATCTGTGATCTTTGCTAAGAAGACTAAGAAAAAGCAGAGGCTTGGTGAAAATGCTTAGGCAATGAGAAGGATATTTTAAATACCATGCACTGTAAAGAAGGGATATACCCATTGTGAATTGTATAATCACTAATTGAGGATCAAGGTAAAAAACAGCTGTACAACTTCTATTTTGCTTTCATGATCTCTATTGAGAATTATCTTCAAAGTGGAAAGACTAAAGACGAAGTGAAGAGGAGATTGGTAAGCCAAGAGTCACTAAACTGCCTGAACTAGTTAGGTTTCCAAATCAAGATAATTACATTCCGTGGTAATAAAAGATCTTGCAAAAGTATGACTACAGAGCTGACATGGGTAATCTATTATGAATCTTGAAGTGTAGGAGAAGTTCCTAGGATATTGAAAATGAACAAACCCATGTTATTTTTCAAAAAGATAAGGTAGTTTGATGTTCCCCAATGGAAGGGAGCAGGAAAGAAATCAAATTGGGCGTAGAAAACAGAATTGTGTTATAAGCCTACAGCCTCAGCTGATCCTGCCTGTTAGCTTTGGAGCTGAAATGGTCTGTGAGAGTTAACCCAGGAGGGATCAAAATCCCTAAACTTTTATCTTTTGCTTTCGATATATAACTGGATGTAGATCACTCCTGGAAGTACTTGACCTTGAGTGAGGTAGCTTTTTGCAGCTGGAGCAATTCCTGAAGGGTTGATGAGGAATCTGGACAGTGTGTTTCATATTCATCCCTTTGCAAAGTTTTTGCAAGTTATAGGATTAAAACATACGAAGTACCTATCACAAGTTTTTTTTTTTAAGATTTTATTTATTTATTCATGAGAGACACAGAGAGGGGGGCAGAGACATAGGCAGAGGGAGTGGCAGGCTCCATGCAGGGAGCCTGATGTAGGACTTGATCCTGGGACTCCAGCATCACTGCTCGAGCCGAAGGCAGATGCTTAACTGCTTAGCCACCCAGGTATCCCCCTATCACAATTTTGACACAAAGTAGATATATCCTCAGTAATGGGCAGCATGTATTATTTTTATTATTGGTTCTGTCCTATTGAGAATTTCGATTATTTAAGGGAAGACCAATAAACACACATAAGATTTGTGAAAACCAAAAGGAGGGAGGGATATTTAATCTTTTAGAAAAAAAGAATGAAGCTTCAAGTGTCCTAATCAGTGACTTCTCTGACATCAGCAATAGCAAATTTTTTCTAAATAGGTCTCCTGAGTCAAAGAAAATAAAAGCAAAAATAAATTATTAGGGCTATATCAAAATGAAAACTTCTGCACAGCAAAGGAAATAATCAATAGAACTAAGAGGTAAACTATAGAATGAGGAAAGATATTTGCAAATGACATATCGGATAAAGGGTTAGTATCCAAAATATATAAAGAACCATACAACTCAACACCCCAAAATACCAAATAATCCAATTAAAAAATGGGTACAAGACATGAACAAATATTTCTGAAAGATGACATACAAATGGCCAATAGGCACATGAAAAGATGCTCATTGTCACTTATCAAGGAAATACAAGTTAAAACTACAATGAAATGTCACCTCACACTTGTCAGAATGCCCAAAATCAACAACACAAGAAGGAACAGGTGTTGGTGAGGATGTGGAGAAAGAGGAATCCTCTTACACTGTTGGTGGGAATGCAAACTGGTGCAACCACTCTGGAAAACAGTATGGAAGTTCTTCAAAAGGTTAAAAATAGAACTACCCTATGATCTAGCAGTTGCACTACTGAATATTTCTGAAAGAATACAAAAAACACTAGTTCAGAGGGATGCATTTTACACCTATGTTTATAGAAGCACTATGTACAATAGCCAAGATATAGAAGCAGACCAGGTGTCCATTGATTGACGAAGAAAGAAAGATTTGGGGTGTGTGTGTGTATCTGTGTATGTAATGGAATATTATTCAGCCACGAAAATGAATGAAATCTTGCCATTTGCAAGGACATGTATGGAGCTAGAGATTATTAAACTAAGTGAAATAAATCAGAGGAAGACAAACACCATATGATTTCACTCATATGTGGTATTTAAGAAACAAAACAAATAAGCAAAGGGAGGAGAAAGATAAACCAAGAAACAGACTCTTTAAAGAGAAGAAACTGATGGTTACCAGAGGGGAGGGAGATAAGTGGGCGGATGGGTGAAATAGGTGATGGCTGTAAGGGAGTACATTTATGATAAGCACTGGGTGACATATGGAATTGTTGAATCACTATATCATACACCTAAAACTAATACAACACTGTGTATATTAACTGGAATTAAAATAAAAATTTTAAAAAATAACAAAGTATCCTTAATATGAGTGGCTTAATGAGAGTGGCTGAACTAATGAATAGAAAGTCATGAAATGATACTCAACAGAAATAAAGTGGCTACACTTAGATTATTAAGGGAAGGGAAAGAGTGAGGGATACAGTCATTTGAGAGTACAGAAAAATATTTATGTGAAAATGTTCATAATGGCATTAGTTATAATAGCTCAAATCAGAAGCAATTTAAATGTCTGCCACAGAATGTTAAATTATGGTGAGTCTGTATAGTGAACTATAATACATTTCATATATACTGGTTTTGAATATTTAATTTTATAAGTCCTTCTGATAGAATGTTTATTAATAAACCAGAATATAAAATTATAGAGTATTATAATTGTATAGGAATATTTGCATGAAAATGCATGGAGAAAGGTCTGGGGAAATATATTGACTTGTTAGGATATTTGGTTGCAGGTAACTCTCAATTTTCTTTGTATTTTTCCTTGTTCCCAAATCTGTGCAATATGTATATTGCACATTTTTTCCCCACTTATTTGTTGATAAGCATTTATGAAATGCGGAACTGAAGAGACCTGGTTTAAGAGGGAAAAAGTCCAGGAAGTTTTAGTTACATCTTAGTTCTCATTTGGTTTATGATTAATATGGCTTTCCCCAAAGTGCAGTTTCAGTCTTTATTAACAAAAATACGGTCCAAAATGAAGACCTCACTACTTCATTTATGCCCAATTCTAGATACTGTACCTTTGGGAAAACTTGAGATGTTCAGGTGAACAACTGTCTCACACCATATATCATGTAAAGAATTGGCCATTTCTGGGACACCTGGATGGCTCAGTGGTTGAGCATATGCCTTTGGCTTAGGTCGTGATCCTGGAGCCTGGATATCGAATACCCTATCGGGTTCTCTGCAGGCAGCCTGCTTCTCCCTCTGCCTATGTCTCTTCCTCTCTCTCTCTCTCTCTCTCTGTCTCTCATGAATAAATAAATATTTTTTAAAAATTGGCCATTTCTTAGAAAAGATGTGATTGGATATTTAAAGTAGTGGCAAGTAGAAGAGATACTAGGTTTTATTCTATATTTGCTTAAGGAAAATATCTAGATCTAGATTAAATGGAAGTTAGGTACGGGGAAACAAATTTTAGTTAACAAAGACATTTCTAACTATTAGATACCCCCCTCCCTCATAACAACCTGACTTTGGTAGAAGTAAAATATTCCAGTACTAACAATATTACCATTAAGCAGGATTTTTATACTTTTTTTTTTTAGACATGCCTTTATTTATTTATTTTTTTAATTTTTATTTATTTATGATAGTCACACACACACAGAGACACAGAGAGAGAGACAGAGGCACAGGCAGAGGGAGAAGCAGGCTCCATGCACCGGGAGCCTGACGTGGGATTCGATCCCGGGTCTCCAGGATCACGCCCTGGGCCAAAGGCAGGCACCAAACCCCTGCGCCACCCAGGGATCCCCGGAATTTTATACTTTTAAAAAAATATATTTTATTTATTTATTCATGAGAGACACACAGAGGCGGAGACACAGGCAGAGGGAGAAGCAGGCTCCATGCAGGGAGCCCAATGTGGGACTCGATCCCGGAACTTGAGCCAAAGGCAGATGGTCAACCACTGAGCCACCCAGGTGTCCCTTTTTATACTTTCTTACAAGGTTCCTGTAAATACACCTTAAGAGTTCTGTAAATATTTAGAATATATTTCAAAAAGTAAATACAAATAAATTATAATTTTAAAATAATATATTCACTCAAATATTTCAAATACCTATTTTTAACACTTTGGAAATTAATAAATATGTTTTGGATGTGCTGCTTAGTTGAATTGTTTTGGTGTAGACCTCTGAATCAAGTTTTTACCTACATGCTAAGGTTTTCTGAGTTCAAGGTCAGTTATTTGCAAATTATATCTGTGTGTCTCTGTGGATCAGGATTTTTATTAATACTTTATAACCCAAACAAAAATGCAGAAATACTACTCAGCCATTAGAAACGACAAATACCCACCATTTGCTTGGACGTGGAGGGACCTGGAGGGTATTATGCTGAGTGAAATAAGTCAATCGGAGAAGGACAAACATTATATGGTCTCATTCATTTGGGGAATATAAAAATTAGTGAAAGGGAATGAAAAGGAGAGGAGAGAAAATGAGTGAAAATATCAGTCCCTGAGGGTGACAAAACATGAAAGATACCTAATTCTGGGAAATGAATAAGGGGTAGTGGAAGGGGAAGTGGGCAGGGGGTTGGAATGACTGGGTGATGGGCACTGAGCAGGGCACTTGGCAGGATGAGCACTGGGTGTTATGCTGTATGTTGGCAAATTGAACTCCAATAAATTAAAAAAAAATATACACTACAGCCTGTAGAAAAATAATCTTCCAAGAGGAAAGAAAGACATGGTTTCCAGAGAAGACTCTTAAGCATTTTGAATGAATAAAAGAGGTTCTGCTTACGAAAAAGCAGAAATAAGTTGGATGCAGGGACTGATAACAAGACTATGATCTATACCCTTCGATTTGAAATTTTTATACTCATAAAAACGTATTGTTTTCAGTGATTGATTTAGTCAAACATAATACTTTATGTACGAGAATCTTACCAGAAATTGTTTGAAAAAGATGTTCTGCTTAGATGTTTGGAAAAGTCTGGTATGGAGGATCGTCAAGTCTACCTAGAGCATACTTTGAATCTTCCTTCTCTTTATTACTCTTGCCCTTGTTCTTCTCCGTGCATGAGAACTTCAGAATTGGGGCAGGGAAAGGAGTACTGTTTTTATCTAGCACAGTGTCCTGCAGCATAGTAAGATTTTAGTCTGTATTTATAAAGAGATGAATACATGCTTCAGTTTCAAAGCTAGGAGGAAGATGGGGTGGAAGCCTGTTAAAAGAACAAAGGTGTCTTCTGTCCACATAGTACTTAGGGAAAAGTAATTATATTTAGTTGGTTTTGGCCATTTATAAATATCTTACAAACCTAATAAAACTAGGCTGTAAGTGGTTAAATGGCTTGCCCTAAAGTCATACTGCTATTAAATGTCAGTGCTAGATTCAATTCTATTAAGTCCTATAAATCTACAATACTTAGTTTGGAAGTAAAGAAAGAAAATACTATTCATGCAGAAACTATACAGGGAGAGTCATTTTTCACCTTATAGAAGCTGTCTTTCTGAACCCTTACATATGTGAGAAAGTATGTATTCCACCTTTTTATACTATAAAAAGTATTCCACCTTTTTATAGTAAAGATCAGATGAAAAGATTGGCTTCTCCTTAGTTGAGATATGGGTGTGACAAATAACTTTTTTGTGTGTGTGACAAATATCTTTTTTTTTTTTAAAAGATTTTATTTATTTATCCATGAGAGAGACAGAGAAAGAGAAAGAGAGAAAGAGGCAGAGACACAGGCAGAGGGAGAAGCAGGCTCCATACAGGGAGCCTGACCTGGAACTCAATCCCAGGTGTCCAAGATCATGCCCTGGGCTGAAGGTGGCGCTAAACCGCTCGGCCACCGAGGCTGCCCTGTGACAGATATCTTGATGTGGTAAGAATAAAACTGCAAACAGCAGGGTAGTTAAATTTTATTTTGTTCTTTTTCATTAATCTATTGACTAGTTAAGGTTGTGTTCACCTTTAAATATCAGAAAGTTTATCAGAAAGTTCTAACAATAGCTTAAAGAAATGAGAGAAGGGCAATTTTCTCACATCAGTCCAGAACTGGTTCAGCTGCTTCCCAGTCCATAGTGGGTTAGCTTTTGCCCTCCTGCTTCTTACCACATGGATAAACATATAAAAGGGCAAAGAGATATGTATGCAGTCTTTGCTAGGTGGCACTTCTTATGTCCCCCTGGCCAGGACTAATGCATGTCCCCTTGCAGATGGAAAATGACTAGGGAGATAGTGAACAGTGTATCTTTTGCTCCCTCATTTAATGTCTTTCAGCATGATAGTCCAGGTATCTACTATTACACTAATAATGCATTGTGCCTTTTAGATTTACATTGGTGCAAAAGCATACAGTGGAATTTAACCAAGTGGCAATGGCTAATTCAGATGGATCCGAAGCTATGCTGAACAGAGTGATGACAAAAGATAATATTGGTGTCGCTGTGGTATTAGAGGTCCACAAGGAACTATTTGGAACAGGTGAGTGCAGTTTAAAATATTCTTACTAAAAATAAATACCATCTCATGCTTTCCCATCTCAAACAAGTACACAGACTCTTGCTTATTTATTGCACAGTTATTTTTTTTCTTTTTGTCTTTAAGAAAGCTTAAGGGAAATGGGCAGGAAAATAGGACTAATTATGTAAACCATCATATATATCTAGGGATATTACTTACCAGGTAATCTGTAAAAAGGAAAGTCTTTAATATGCCATTATTTCCAAAAGGCTATTTAAAGTAGGAAATGCTTAGTTGGCTCAGTTTGGAAATTATAATGAGTTGGTTCTCTTTTTAACCATATTTTTAGCTTCTTGAGTGCGAAATCTTTTATCTTTAAGGTTAAGTACTTGGCAAGTTTTCTCTAATTTCTTTGTTATATCTCAGTCATTACTGGGATAAGAGCAGGATCTTTTATCTACCTGGTAGTTATCTTTTGCATTTTAGATTATTTATAGCTTCCTTCAAAGTCAGAAACTCAATATGTACTTTGCATATCCAGACCTTTTTTTCCCCTTTCTCCTGCCTGCCTTTGAGCATTTCACTGTTTACTTAATTAGTATATTTTAGGCAAGAGCAAGGAGATGTTAAGACCACATTAGGGCTTTATTTGTAAACTTTTTTTAAAATACTTATCATAGAAGAAAAGATGTTTGTCTTGAGTATTGATTTGGATTATTCAGACCATACCTATCTGTCCAAACCTTTTCTCTCTGGTATTCAGTTTATCCATCATCAAATAATCTTTGATATTTTATTTTAAATTTTTCTTCTTTTTTGGCCTTTCCCTTTTTACCTACTGTTATGTCCTTTGCAGTCTCATTCTTTTCAAAAGTTAGGTACCTCTTTTTCTGGTAACATGAAAATTGAATTTCTTTTGAAGTTTTATTCTTTTAATTTTCAGAAGAGTAATTATAAATTATACAGCAGACTGTTTCGTATTTTGAAATATGTCTCTTACTTCTATAAGAGGAATTTAATATTATAGAAGGTGCTTATGGCTCCATTGTTTTTAATAGTTCCTTAATCTCAAAAAATATTTATTTATTTATTTATTTAGATAGAGTGTGTGCACTCAAGCAGACAGAGTGCGTGCAAGCAAGCACAGCAAGGGGAACAGCAGGCAGAGGGAGGGAGAGGGAGAAGCAGACTCCCCGTTCAGCAGGGAGCCTGATGCAGGCTCCATTCCAGGACCTTGGGACTACAACCTGATCCGGAGGCAGACACTTAACCGACTGAGCCACCCAGGCACCCAGTAGTTTTGTTTTGTTTTGTTTTGTTTTTCTTTTCTTTTTTTTTTTTTAAATTTTTATTTATTTATGATAGAGAGAGAGAGAGAGAGGCAGAGACATAGGCAGAGGGAGAGGCAGGCTCCATGCACCGGGAGCCCGATGTGGGATTCGATCCCGGGTCTCCAGGATCGCGCCCTGGGCCAAAGGCAGGCGCCAAACCGCTGCGCCACCCAGGGATCCCTTGTTTTGTTTTTCTTTAAGATTTTACTTATTTATTCATGAGAGACAGAGAGAGGCAGAGACACAGGCAGAGGGAGAAGCAGACTCCATGTAGGCAGCCCAACGTGGGACTTGATCCTAGGACTCCAGGATCACGCTCTGGGCTGAAGGCAGGCGCTAAACCACTGTGCCACCCAGGGATCCGGTACCCAGTAGTTTTTAATTTTAATATAGTGAACATTTAATCTATAGCCAGAAATGACACTATAAAACTTCTCAGAAAAGAGTAAAACTTAGAGAATTTGGGCTGTTAGATTTTATCTTATTACATTGCTTTAAATGGACTATTTCTATATTTGTAAATCATATATCCGATAAAGAATTAATATCTAAAATATATAAATAAGTCATAAAGCTCAATAGGAAGAAAATGAACACTCAGATTAAAATTTGAGCAGAGGTACTGAAGAGACATATCTCCAAAGAAGACAGAGATGGCCATCAGGCACATGCAAAGATATTCAACATCACTAATCATCAGGGAAATGGAAATCAGAACCACAATGAAGTATCACCTCATACCTTAATATGGCTATTATTAAAAGGACAAGAAATAACAAGTCTTGATGAGGATGTGGAGGAAAGAGAACCCTTATATACTTGGTGGAAATATAAACTGGTATAACCACTATGGGAAACAGTATGGAGATTCCACAAAAAAAAAGTTAAAAAAGAAATACTATGTGATCCAGCAATTCCACTTTTGGGTGTTTATCCAAAGAAGATGAAAATACTAACTTGAAAAGAGATAGGCATCTCCATGTTCATTGGAACATTATTTACAATAGCCATGACATGGAAGCAACCTAAGTGTCCATCAACAGGTGAATGGCTAAAAAAAAGGTAGTATGAAATGCTATTTAGTTATAAAAAAGAATATCTGCCATTTGCATGACATGGATGGACCTTGAGAGTATTATGCTAAATAGAATAAGTCAGAGAAAGAAATATTTTATAACCTCACTTATATGTGGAATCTAAAAAACAAAACAAATGAAGAGACAACAAAATCAAAATCATAGATACAGAAAATAGAATGGTGATTCCCAGAGGGGAGAGGGACTGGGGAGTGAGCAAAATGAGTGAAGTGGATCAAGAGGTACAAACTTCTACTTATAAAATAAATAAGTTATGGGGATATGTACAGCATGAGGGGGCTATAGTCATTCATATATTTTTTTTAAATTTGAGAATGTATGTGCACAAGTGGGGAGAGGAGCAGAGGGAAAGGTAGATGCAGATTCCCTGCTGAGCAGGGAGCTCACCACGGAACTCAATCCCAGGATCCTGAGATCATGACCTGAGCAGAAGGCAGATGCTTAACCAGCAAGCCACCCAGGTGCCCTAGTCATTCATGTTGTAAAGTGTACTTGAAAGTTGCCAAGAGAGTAAATCCCAAGAGTTTAACTTTATACGGTGACAGATGGTAACTAGACTTACTGTAGTGATCATTTTGCAATGTATACAAATATTGAATCATTATGTTGTACATCTGAAAGCATTATTATATTAATTATACCTAAATAGAATTTTTAAAAAATGACTACTTCTGTCACATATAACAGACAGTTCAGTTACTTGTTTATTATTCAACATTGAAGGTAAGTTCCTTTTCACTTTACTAAGATATAATAAACTTTATCAAAATAGTAGACTTAGAAAATTAGGTCTTTTTCTGTAGAGTTTATATTTTCAATAGAAAAATTTAAGAGGCATTTCTCTAGATTTTTTGGTAGTTTTGATTTTCTGGAAATTACAGTTAATATACAGTATAATATTTCAGGTATAGAATTTAGTGATTCATTACTTACATACAGTATTCAGTGCTCATCACAAGTGCCCTCCTTAATACCCATTACCCATTTAACCTATCCCTTCACTCCCCTCCAGCAACCCTGAGTGTGTTCTCTATGGTTAAGAGTCTGTTTTCTGGTTTGCCTCTCTTTCCGCCCCCCTCCCCCTCAATCTTCATTTGGTTTTTTCTTTAAGTTCCACATATGAGTGAAATCATATGTATGGTATTTGTTTTTCTCTGACTGGCTTATTTCACGTAACATCAAACTCCATCCACATCATTGTGAATGGCAGGATTTAATTCTTTTTGATGCTGAGTAATATTTCATTTGTGTGTGTGTGTGTATGTATATCTTTATCCATTCATCAGTAGGTGGACATTTGGGCTCTTTCCATAATTTGGCTATTGTTGGTAATGCTGCTGTAAACATTGGGGTGCATGTATCCCTTCAAAACGGTATTTTTGTATCCTTTGATCCTCATAGTGCAACTGCTGGATCATAGGGTAATTCTATAGAAATTTTAATAAAAAATGAATTTTGCATGTTTACTAATATTGCAGTAGTACAAAAGTATATAAAAAGAAGTTCCTTATCTCATTCATACTCTTTAGGAAAAGCTCTTGCTAATTTCTTTACTCATTACTGATATAGACTGTATGTATGTAGATTTATTTATTTATTTATTTATTTATTTATTTATTTATTTTAGTTTTATTTATTTATTTATTTTTATTTTTATTTATTTATTTTTTTACTTATGATAGTCACACACACAGAGAGAGAGAGAGGCAGAGACACAGGCAGAGGGAGAAGCAGGCTCCATGCACCGGGAGCCCGATGTGGGATTCAATCCCGGGTCTCCAGGATCGCGCCCTGGGCCAAAGGCAGGCGCTAAACCGCTGTGCCACCCAGGGATCCCTATTTTTTGTAGTTTTATTTAAATGGCCTCATACCATGCCTACTGAGCTTTGTATTTTAAATATTTTTGATTATCTTTCTCTGCCTGTACATGGTAACCAAGTTTTAATGTTCACAATTTTTAATATATTATATATTTTGTTTCCCATTTTGAAAGTTAATACTATGTTAATACTTATTTTGACAAAATTTTAAAAACAGAATTTTAGGGGGAAGAAAGAACCTCACATATTTTCTAATTGCATTTCTCACTTTCCAAATGAACCTGAGTACCAAAGGTTACGTGACCATCCCAACACGAAAATAAACAGTAAAACAGCCAGATTTAAAACCCCAAGTGTCCACATTTTGAGAGCACACTATCCCCTAAGTCTCCATTTTAAAATTACTTTATTTGGGTGTTGTTTTTATTTTGTTTTATTTTTTTAGAGATTTTATTTATTATTCATGAGACACAGAGAGAGAGAGAGGCAGAGACACAGGCAGAGGGAAAAGCAGGCTCCATGCAGGAAGCCCAATGTGGGACTTGATCCCAAGACCCCAGAATCACACCCTGAGCCAAAGGCAGACACTCAACCACTGAGCCATCCAGGTGCCCTATTTGGGTGTTTGGTATGAATTTGTTTTAGTAGGAAACTTTCTTCCTTAGTTAATTTGTATAAATTAATATATATAGTATTACTGCCTTTTATTGTCGATCCATCACTGATTTGCTCAGGAAGTGCAAGGTGAATTGAGTACTGGGCAGTGGGAAGAATTTAAGTTAAGGTTTAGGTAATTCAAATAACTGAAAGCCTGCCTCACTAGGTAATTGTGATCTTTAAATGATAGCTATTTAAAGTGCTTGTTTACCTCAAGAACTCAGCAAATCAAGGCACTAAAATCAAATGTTGATTATATCATGATAAAATTCTTAACTTGGGTGTATAAGAGCAGAAATTGGCAAACTTTTTCTGTAAAGGGGCAGATAGTTAATATTTTAGTCTCTGTGGGTCACCTACAGTCTCTGTCAGTCTTTCAAAGAAATTTTTGTAGAATCCTTTAAAAATGTAGCACCAGGCTTATTATATCCTATAGGCTGTACAAAAATAGGTGGTGGGCCAGGTTTAGTTTGTGGCTGCAGTTTGTCTACCCTGATCTAGAGGAGTAATTCCCATGTTGGAATTATCAGAATCTTAGCACTTTAGCTTCTAAGACATTATGAGATAAAAGGGAAGGTATAAATTAATGGGAAAAAAATAAGGAGCTACAGGGTTTGGGGAGAAAACCTTAAGCTAATTGCTTTTTGGATATATAAAGCATAATCTTACCTTTTTTTCTACTGTTTAAATTTAGGTATGAAGCCTATTCATGCTGCAGACAAACAGCTGCTTATAGTGGCAAATGCCCACATGCATTGGGACCCAGAGTATTCTGATGTGAAACTCATCCAGACCATGATGTTTGTCTCAGAGGTTAAAAACATTCTGGAGAAAGCCTCTAGTAGGCCTGGCAGCCCAACTGCAGATCCTAATTCCATCCCGCTGGTGCTATGTGCAGATCTTAACTCATTGCCAGATTCAGGTATTTATGACATCATTTCCTTTTGCTTTTAGTTTTGCTTTAGCTTCTAGTTGAAGGGCTAGCTTGCTCTTAACTTTTGAGTGGAGAATTTTTCTGTGAAATTAGGGAATGTATTAGTAAGAATCCAGGGATAATAAGACATGGGGTAATTGCAGAAAGTTTAGTAAAGAAGCTATTTCCAAAAATTTGTACAGGGTTAAGGCAGTACTCTATTACTAAGGGAATTAGGTACTCTATACCACATCTACACCTCAACGTTTGGAGAGTGGTGGGAACTGTTACCAGAACTTAGAAAAAGTAATTATAAAGAGAGGATTATGTAGTAGGAGTGATGGCTTTGAGTTAACTGATACTATTAATCTCTGACATCAACAAAAAGGGAGCCAGGGGTAATATATCCCCCTGTCTCACTCTACTGTCCTGCCAGTGCTGCCCATTGACCAAATTCAACTAGAAGGTAGAGTGGGGTGGGGGGGTTTGCTGTTGATGCAAGTAAAAAATCAGCATCCTGAGGCACCGAGTGCAATGGAGAAGAAACAACGAGGAAATATTCAGCACGAGTAGTTTAATAAGCTTGGCAACTTTTTTTTTTTTTTTTTTTTGAGGATCTGATGCTGCTTGCTAATCAGCTCTTTTATTACATAGTTAACTAAACAAGCAAGTAGAGAAACTTTTTTTTTCCAATTGTTTTTTTTTATTTCTTTTTATTGGAATTCAATTTGCCAACATATAGCATAACACCCAGTGCTCATCCCGCCAAGTGCCCCCCTCAGTGCCCATCACCCAGTCACCCCAACCCCCCACCCACCTCCCCTTCCACTACCCCTTGTTCATTTCCCAGAGTTAGGTGTCTCTCATGTTTTGTCACCCTCACTGATATTTTCACTCATTTTCTTTCCTTTCCCTTTATTCCCTTTCACTATTATTTATATTCCCCACATGAATGAGAACATATAATGTTTGTCCTTCTCCGACTGACTTACTTCACTCAGCATAATACCCTCCAGTTCCATCCATGTTGAAGCAAATGGTGGGTATTTGTCATTTCTAATGGCTGAGGAATATTCCATTGTATACATAGACCACATCTTCTTTATCCATTCATCTTTCGATGGACACCAAGGCTCCTTCCACAGTTTGGCTATTGTGGACATTGCTGCTAGAAACATCAGGGTGCAGGTGTCCCGGCGTTTCATT
Source organism: Canis lupus familiaris (assembly GCF_011100685.1). Taxonomy (NCBI): domain Eukaryota; kingdom Metazoa; phylum Chordata; class Mammalia; order Carnivora; family Canidae; genus Canis; species Canis lupus. The sequence goes on from NC_049253.1 coordinate 37,991,851, forward strand.
GCATCTATATCTTTGGGGTAAATCCCCAGCAGTGCAATTGCTGGGTCATAGGGCAGATCTATTTTTAACTCTTTGAGGAACCTCCACACAGTTTTCCAGAGTGGCTGCACCAGGTCACATTCCCACCAACAGTGCAAGAGAGTCCCCTTTCTCCGCATCCTCTCCAACATTTGTGGTTTCCTGCCTTGTTAATTTTCCCCATTCTGACTGGTGTGAGGTGGTATCTCATTGTGGTTTTGATTTGTATTTCCCTATGGCCAGTGATGCGGAGCATTTTCTCATGTGCATGTTGGCCATGTCTATGTCTTCCTCTGTGAGATTTCTGTTCATGTCTTTTGGCCATTTCATGATTGGATTGTTTGTTCCTTTGCTGTTGAGTTTAATAAGTTCTTTATAGATCTTGGATACAGTCCTTTATCTGATAGGTCATTTGCAAATATCCTCTCCCATTCTGTAGGTTGTCTTCTAGTTTTGTTGACTGTTTCTTTTGCTGTGCAAAAGCTTATCTTGATGAAGTCCCAATAATTCATTTTTGCTTCTGTTTCTCTTGCCTTCATGGATGTATCTTGCAAGAAGTTGCTGTGGCCAAGTTCAAAAAGGGTGTTGCCTGTGTTCTTCTCTAGGATTTTGATGGAATCTTGTCTCACATTTATATCTTTCATCCATTTTGAGTTTATCTTTGTGTCTGGTGTAAGAGAATGGTCTATTGAAGAGACTGTCTTTTTTTCCAGTGGATAGTCTTTGCTTTGTCGAGTATTAGTTGACCATAAAGTTGAGGAACCACTTCGGGATTCGCTATTCTGTTCCATTGATCTATGTGTCTGTTTTTGTGCCACTACCATACTGTCTTCATAACAATGAGACTGAAGAAAGAGAAATTAAGGAGTCAATCCCATTTACAATTGCACCCAAAAGCATAAGATACCTAGGAATAAACCTAACCAAAGAGGTAAAGGATCTATACCCTAAAAACTACAGAACGCTTCTGAAAGAAATTGAGGAAGACATAAAGAGATGGAAAAATTTTCCATACTCATGGATTGGAAGAATTAATATTGTGAAAATGTCAGTGTTACCCAGGGCAATTTACACATTTAATGCTTGGCAACTTTTCAATGAATTCATTAAATGATATATGAATACTGATAATTAGATGCAGAAAGCTGATCCACATTCTCCTTGGATTTGACATTACTTCTTGAGCTATACTAAACCACTTTATATCCTAATTTATATTATTTCAGATCTTTGTAAAAAATCAGTTCTGCATTTTAGATATTAAAGTTCAAATGTGAGACATTTAAGTGTTACTGTTTTTCTATTACGTAGCATATTCTAAATTTTTTATATTTTCAGTAAACTTTTAAATTATTTGAAATTATCACTCAACAATAAATGTGAACCCAAGTGCTTCAATTTTCGTAAGTCACAAATCTAGAAAATATCTTTACTTTTTCTCCTTAGCAAATGCTGAAATCATCCTTTTGCATACTTGTCTTTAGCCCCTAGCCCAATTGGCACCTTAACCACGTCTTCCTTTCTCAGTCCTTTTTTGAGTTGAAATCCTCTCAAATATGTTTCCCCCATTTCATTTGATTTGTATAAGCTGTCATTGACAGTGCAGCGTGGTGAGCTGATTCTAGAGCCAGACTGCCAGGGTTGGATCCTGCTTCTACCACTTACAGGTGCAATCTGTAAGTTCCTCATTTTTAAATAAGGGAATAATTTTAGCCACCACATAAAGTTGTTTGTGAGGTTTAAGTGTGTAAAGTACTTAAAACAGTGCCTGGCATATAGTAAATGCTAGATACATGATAGCTCCTTTTCACAGTACTGATACTGTGCTCATCACTTATTCATTATATGTTGCTGTCATTCCTGATCACAGATAGAAAGAGATAGCTAACAGTATCAATCATTATCATCAGCAGCAGCAGCAGCGGCAGCAGCATTGTGATATATTTTTCATATTTACTTGTTAAATGGAAGCAGTGTATTTTGTGAATGGTTCTACTTTAGCTTTTATACATATTTAATATTTTTTACCAAGTAGTTTTTTTGTAGCATATAATGTCCCTTATATAGTATCAGACTAAAAGAATTCACTATAGTTCAAAATAAAGAATACTTTCTACCTAATATAGACATTGAAATATTGAAGATGCAAAGTCTATTTTTGTTGTAAATGACTTTTTATTATGTATGCTATATTATACATATTCCTGAAAGTTGTTGATTGACTGCAGAGGATAGTGAGATACTAATGAGATAGTGGTTTAGGATAATATTCTAAAGCCTTCAAGGTTAAGTCTTTCTTGGTGAATGCCACCTTTGCCTCAAGGAATCTTCTTTAGTTTGAAGAACCCATTAAAAAACTGAAGATATTTCTGGATGATCCTGATACTTTGTTTTGGAACAGGCAAATACCCTCCAGTTTGATTTAACCATATGAAGTTATTGATGTTTGATTTTTTTTAACAACCAACCACCACAAAAAGGCAGTTTCATATATGGCTCAACCTAATTAAGCTGCTCTGAACCTGGTATATCCACCTGATAATGAAATTTTGGTCGTATAGTCTTATATTAAGGTCTAAATGCTAAATGGTAGTATTTCTTCTTTCTCTTTTCTGTTAGGTGTTGTGGAATATTTGAGCAATGGAGGAGTAGCTGACAACCATAAGGACTTCAAGGAACTAAGGTACAATGAGTGTCTTATGAACTTCAGCTGCAATGGGAAGAATGGAAGCTCAGAAGGGAGAATCACACATGGCTTCCAACTGAAGAGCGCCTATGAAAATAACTTGATGCCTTACACCAATTACACCTTTGATTTCAAAGTGAGTAATAGTCTCTGAGCTGATATAGAAATTATTTTAAATACAAACATAGGATAAGAAAGACCTGTATTATTTATGCTTAATTGTATAATCTTCAGGAATTTTTAGATTCTCAAAATGCCTTGAAATATGCTACTAAATGTCAGGGGGTTTGTTAGCTTTGTTTTTTGTTATTGCTAACTTGAGAATTTTTTTGAACCCTTGTTTTCCACATTTCAAGTAATGCTAATAAACAGCCCAAACTCCCAAAATGCCTACTATGTGCCAGGCACTGTTCAGAACACTTTATATTTATTAATATAGTTAATCTTCATATTTATTAATATAATTACTCCCTAACTTTCAGTAAGAATCTAAATAATAGGCAACTTGATATGGGTATATGAGTAAGTTTACTTTGAATGAATTTATATAATATTCTCAAAGAATTTTCTTAGTAATTTTCATAGATGTCTTATCTATCTTTAAATTTTCCAAATTTCTTTGGGAGATGGGGTTAGAGAGGGTCTGTTTTTTTTTACACACACACACACACACACACACACACACACACACAGCCCTCTATTGATGTAGTCAAACTAATATATTCCCAGGCAGTGGAACACTCCAGCTTATTAATAAAAGGAAAAGAGAGATATTTTTTCAAGATAAAAAAATTTAGAGGGCATATTTAGAGGACATATTGTTCTTTAGAAAGATTGACTGTGTGTGGGATGCCTGGGTGGCTCAGCGGTTTAGTGTCTGTCTTCAGCCCAGGGTGTGATCCTTGAGTCCTGGGATCGATCCCACATCGGGCTCCCTGCATGGAGCCTGTTTCTCCCTCCGCCTATGTCTCTGAGTCTCTCATGGATAAATAAATAAATTAAATTAAATAAAAAAAGAAATAAAGATTGTAGTGGTTTTCTGTAACTAAGATTACTTTCCTGTTGCCAATTATCTGATCAGTCTTTCAGACTATAGTTCTCCATTATACTTCTGTTTGACTTTCCGGCATTTCAGGCATCTATATTAAAATCTTATACTTTCCTGGAAAAAATACAGGTGTTAGAAAGTGGTTTGGTGTAAGAAGCCTAGGGGTCATATATAAAAATACCAAAGAAAAATTTTGAAATGAGCTCTTTCACATCTCCAAAATCTTTTTATGTTTTTATTTTCAGTGATTGTTGTTAGTTAGCCCCTTTCTAAGGAACAAATTGGAGGAGGAGGAAGGGAAATTGCTGTGATGTTATTAGTCAACTTTGTAATCATAAAGTGGAGAAAAAATTGCTTAGAATAAATTGAATCTAATTTTAGTACTTGCTGTTAGAGTAGATAGAGATATCCCCAGTGATAGTTCGTTTTGTTCAAATCACTCATATGCAGTAATGTGCTAGTAGATATTTAATAACCAGCTTTCCCAGAAAAAGAAACCCTAACTTGCAGTGTTTGTTGATTTCTGTGGTGTAAGTATTCCCCACTATGGTAGATTTCAAGCTCCCAACCTAATACCATTGAATTCAGAATTGAGATGAAACACTAAGAAAGCAGGTACAGCTGGCTGTAGCATACCACTGCTCTTGTGCAAGCTTAAAGGAAAACCTCTAGACTTAATGATCCACAGTTTACTATACGTTAATTTCTGTCCTTGTGACTATAGTGATATATAATACATCTTTGCCAGCACAACCCAGAAAATCCAAATTAAAATTCCCTAAAATGTTTAATAATTCTGCTACTCTTGTTGTTTTGGCATGGGTGTGGTAGAAAGACCAAATTTCTACCTCATCTAGGCTTTGATAAAGGTTATTTTTCCTTGTCCATCAATGGAAATTAGAGAAACAAAATTTGGGATATTCACCTAAGCCATCTTTCTTAACCAGCTAATTGTTTTAAATTCCTTTGTTGTTATTTCTTCAAAAGATTTTACATGTGGTGATAATTTGAATCAAAAATTGTACTGAACCATTTACATTGTCCAAAGAGGTACAGGAAAAGAACCAAAAGCACATGACTCAGAGAGTGTTTGATGTTTGAATATGTAGGTTAGGATGAGACAGAAGGACAGCGCTATAAATCCATGAGAGACAGGTGTGTACAGGAAGATAAATACACTGGCTGGCTTGATAGATAGATGGATGGGATGGGAGAGTGGGAGGAGATTTAAAGATAGGATGACCAGAGAACAAACCAAGGGCATACCTAACAACAGAAAATGAAGCTTTTAGTCCTAATAACAGTGAGTGTTTCAGTTTTATGTAAAGCATTTTATGCCATCCCAGTATTGAAGGCAATCAGTAAAAAAGGAAAGATAGTATCAGACATAAAAAATGTCATGTAATTAACATTACATACAGTTCCAAATACAGAATTCTGCCATTACATCAGTGGAGTGTTGTTAAATTTTATTTTATTTTATTTTTTTTTGTTAAATTTTATTTACTTGACTTATAGCATCTGTTTACTTTCTTGGTCCTTGAATAAGTTAGAAATGTAGAAAAGTGATATTAGAACTCAGATGCAGGGGTGCCTGGGTGGCTTAGCTGGTTAAGCATCTGCTTTTGGTTCAGGTCATGACCCTGGGGCCCTGGGATTGAGCCCCATGTTGGGCTCTGCTCAGTGGAGAGCTCCCTTCTCCCTCTCCCTCTGCCTGCTGCTCCCCCTTGCTTCTCTGAGCTCTCTCTCTGTGTCAGATAAATAAAATCTTAAAAAAAAGAGACCTCTCTAAAATAAAATAAATAAATAAATAAAATAAAAAAATAAAAAATAAATAAAATAAAAAAAAATAAAATTAAAAAAAAAAAAAAGAGAGACCTCTCGAGTGAGGGGAGAGAGGTTTCGTGTTGTTTAGAACTCAGACGAATTTAATCTAGAAATGATTTGGGATGTACCAAAGGATGGGTAAGCCATTTAGGACAATTGCTTGTAGACCAGGTGTCTTAGTGATAGCTAACAGAATATGGGCCATAGACTGTGTGGGTGATAAGCAACAAAAGTTTATTGATCACAGTGCTGGAGGCTGGAAGTATAAGATCAGGGCACCAGCATGGTCAGGCTCAGATTAGGATTTTCTGGATTGCAGAGAGCTGTTTTTTTGTATCCTCACTAGGCAGAGAGTCTGAGAGAACTCTCTGGGGTCTCTCTTTATAGAGCATTAATCCCACTCATGAGAACACTACCTTAATGATCTAATTACCTCCCCAAAGACCCACCTCCTATTTCCATCATGTTAGGAATTAGGATTTCAGAGTGTGAATTTTGGGGGGACAGAAACCTTCAGACTGTAACAACAGGTAAATTGAATCAACAGCTTAATGCAGATTTGCTGCCACCACTATTGCTGCTGCTGCTCTTTGCCCCACCAATCTAAGGGTGTACCTGAACCAGTTAATGAAAAAAGGACACTTTTCCTATTTTGTCAAGTAGTAAATCTTTCTCTATTAGAGTATATAATTTTCTCACATTCTTTTATAAGTAAAACTTATTAGCATAATGTTAGCTCATAAACTATTTCCATTATTCTTTTTTTTTCAAATACAGTTCTATAAACTTACTATAGTCTTTACTAATATTAAGGCTACTTCCCCACATTGTAGCCTTTGAAAAAAAAGTTTGAATTAAAAAATGTTAAGAATCATTAGTCTAATAACCTACTTTGTGGGTTTGACAGTATGTAAATGTACATACATATGTACAAATATTTGGGTGAGTTTGCAGATAGGACCTTACTAAGGGTTTTGATAAGAGCTTTTACTCTGGATGTTTCAAATTAAGAAAATAGTTAAAAGTGATTCCTCCAGTTAAATGTGTCTTACTCTCTAGAGTGTTTAACATCTTCTTGGGGCCTGTGTGTGCAAAGGATTCTATAAGTCTAGCAGCTAGTGTGCATAATGGCACTCTTAAGAAGTGATACAGGAGATTTATTCAACCTAAGTAACAGAGTATTTCATTTATGTTTTATTTATAGTTGAAACAAAAGTGGTCTCATAAAGACAAATCCACTCTGACCCTTTTCCTAAAATGTCACTGCAAAACTGGGCATTAGCCAAAACGAAAGGATAATGCTTTGTACTATCATTTTTTTTTAACTGTTTAGACTTTGAGTATTCATGGCAAAAAGTCCTTCCTTGGAATCAAGTAGGTACCTTTTTGTGGCAAAATTAAGGTTTCTAAATGTTGAATGAGGCCCTCTTGCTCAAAAGCACAATCTCATTATTTTGGTCTTGGTCAACAAACTGAGGTAATTATTTCCAAATTTCATAATACAAATTTTTTTCATTAAAAGTCTCTACTTTCTTTTTTTATATTTTTTTAAAGTAGCCCATTTCACTATAATATTATAATATTTCGGGAACTCATTATGTTTACTATTTCTAAATAGATATTTCCAGATCTGGAAATATTTCTCCACACTTGGGCTCAGGCTCTTTTGATATGGATAGGAAGAAATTTAACTTTATCTTCCCCTCCCCTTTTTAATTAGGCTCCATGCTGGGCTTGAACTCCTGATCATGAGATGAAGACCCTGGGATTAAAATCTGAGCTGAAATTAAGAGTCAGACGTTTAACTGACTGAGCCACCCAGGTGCCCCTTGACTTTAGCCTCTTGTGTCCACAGCCCGGGGCAATAAAAAGCACAGTAATTTTAAAACTTGATGATGCTCAGACAAACCAAATAAATCATCTAGTTTCATATATATATATCATTTGTATCTCTCTCTCTCTCTCTCTCTTTCTCTATGTATATATACCTGTCAAGTATTTTTTGCTAAGGAATCCAGAATTTACAGTATACCAGAATTTGTGAAAATGAGTATTCTAAAGAACACATTGGAAAAATTAACTGTATGTAGTATTTGTACGTAGGTAGCATATCTGGGAAAGCTGAACTAGAATTGGCAAATATAACCTGCTTTACCATGGATTCGTTCATATGTGTTTGGATATCTTGATGTGTAAATAATTGAAAATAATGCCAGTTAACATTAAAAAGTTAATTTGAGTCATACCTTTTCATTATGCATTTATATAAAAAGCTTGTTGTGACTGATAGATTTAGTGTATTCCCATAATGTTTATACTGATGTATTAGATTTCAGTAACTTAAGCAAGCCAATTTTAAAGATGCCTAGATAGGTGTGTTTAGCTTCTCCGTTTGCTTACCACTTATGCACACATACAAGGCTTTATGACTCCAGTTGGGTCCTGTATTTCCCTGTTGAGCCATCTTTATTTTATGTAATACCCACTGAAGACTTGAGTCGTATTTGACCCATTGTCAAGATAACAGGTACTAGAAGTACAGGTTAATCAGGTATTTGGCTTTTACAAATTATGAATTGTTCTTTATATATCTTGAGTTATTCTTTTTTTCTAAGCATATATTTTTCTTTTTTTTCCAACCCCTAATCTCTTTCCAGGGCGTGATTGACTACATTTTCTATTCCAAGACTCATATGAACGTGCTTGGTGTCCTGGGGCCTTTAGATCCTCAATGGCTGGTTGAGAACAACATCACTGGGTGTCCACACCCTCACATCCCTTCAGACCACTTCTCACTGTTAACACAACTTGAACTCCACCCTCCACTTCTGCCTCTTGTTAATGGTGTTCACTTGCCTAATCGGAGGTAGTGGAGTACTGCCCCGCAAAGACGGGGGGATCTGTTGCTATGGACCTGTACAGTTGTAAATCAAAGTATGTAGGAGTGAAGTATGGCCATCCTTAAGCTGCTTCTTCAGGTTCCTTTCATTATGTGTTTGCTCTAAGATTTTGTACATTTTTGTGTATATTGGTATCATTTGGCACTAGGGCTGGAACCAAAGTATTACTCTTTCCAAATTTTTAATTTGTTTTTAAGTTGGACCTTCTTCATATTATATTAGGAGTCAGCATTCGTAATTAATAAATCACCAATTCAAGGCCCAACAACAGTGTATTTGTTTTTCCAAAACAAATACTTTCTTTTGAATGGTTTCACATGAGCCAACTATTTTTGTAAAAGGCAATTTTTAAAAACTATAAATATGACATTTTAAACTGACTGGTGGCATGCCTTACGGGAAAAATTTCTTAGATTTCTGTTTTCCATTATAACAAACTGATTTTTGGCTCCCCTGGTCTTTTGCACATTAACAAAGCACTTAAATTTGCTAGATCTGTACATAAACTATGATACAGCTTTAACCATAATAGAAGAAGAGAGAAATTAAAGATGGTTGCACAATATGCTTTCAAAATCAAGCATTCAACAGCACATGACAGTTTGTTGGGCAAGCACTGGTTGTTTTGTTTTGTTTTGTTTTTTTGAGGAATCACTCTGTATTTAGTTCCTCTGTTAGTTATAACCTCATTGGAAGTATTAATTTTAAGCCTTTCTCTCTAGTTTATTAGGAAATAGTAGGTAATTTCTACTGCCACACGTCTTGAAAGTAGAATTTGTTATATTTAGGATGCCCACAAAATTAGTGTCTAATATCTTCATTATTGTCACCCACCTCTTTCTTCTGCCTGATTGTGCTGGAGAAATAGATAAGATCTGGGTATTAATTTTTGCTGTTATAGTTCAGTGTTTAAAAAAAAAAACAAACAAAACCCAAACAACTACTGAATAAAAAGGCCCTGATCAAAGTTTTAAAAGGGAAAAGTGATACAAATATCTCATGTGTTTCTTGAAGTAGGACAGGTGGCTGCTGGTTTGGGCTTTTTGAGGTGACAGTGGCAAGGACTTGAGGGGTAGAGAGAACATGGAGTAGTTGAAAACCCTGGATCATTTTTTTCCTGACTCTAGTTGCCAAATGGCCATTATATGCTTTTAATCTTTGTTTCCGTTGTCTGTCAGGGTTGAATTAAGAAGCTACTGGTTTATTCCCAACTGTTGTTGCTCTTTAGAAATGTTGGAATCCTTTTTTTGCCCAGGAGGGGCCAGTTGAAGATCTATGACTCAAGAGGCCGTGAACATAATAGGTTTTCTGGGGGAAAAATTGGTTGGCTACTTGATGTTAATTAGGGCACAGTTAACAGGAAAAGGTTGTGTCTCTGTTTTTAAGTTTTTCTTTATTCTGCTTTTTTGCTGCTATAAGAGTTTTCTGAAATTTATATTTTAAACTTTTCATGCACTTTACTGTTTCTAGTCTCAAAATGTGATATTTTTAATAAACAAGAAATTTTCCATTATGTGAATGAAATTTTAAAAGAAAATAGCCTATATTTGTGTCTCACTAATATATAAAGTACAGGTCAAATCTAAATTATTTAATTAGTTTTAAATATATACAATTTGCCTCCTCTTTCAAACCTGACATCTTAGGCTGTTTTATTAGTCTTAAATGATGCATTTCCTTTGGTCATTTTCTACTAATTTCTTCCATAGTAAATTAATCAGGCTATATAAGATAATGTTTCCCCAGAAGGGTGATTTTAGTGGGACGAGGGTGGTGGGATGATGTAACGTCATATATGGGATTGCATCAGAAGGGTTCCGTAGAGCCTAACCTCCCTTTTAAAAGTGCCTAGTGATAGAGGCGTTGTTTGTCATCTATTATAATTGGAATGTCATTGTAGTTGAGTGGAGTTTGATGTAAATAAAATATTCTTTTAAAAATGGTAAAGTACCAGAATAAACAAAGAAACAACCCTTAAGGTGACAGATTTTCCTCAGTGTGCAGGTATCCCTTCTTATATACCTCAAACATTCAACATCTAGCCATGCAAATTGATTACCTGAACCATAGTACTGGAAAGTAGAATAGCATGAAAAACTTAATTTTGTGGACATTACCTTTTTTTGTAATCAGCTACTGTATGTTTTATTTTAAATCTTTTGTTTTGCGTGGGTTTTCTGCTCTGGAGGTATATGCACTAACAAAACATTTTCCTCCTTTCATATGTGCATGTTAATTAGCAATGTGAGCAATATTTCCTACCATACTTCACTCCCAATATTTTTTGAGATGTTTGTATAAAATGGAATTTAAAGTTCACTTATGATTGTATATGAACCACAGAGGAGCCCATTTATTAATAAAAACTTTTTTAATAGTTAAATGTAGAGGGAAAAAATAAAAAAAATTGGGAAACATTGTAAACAGCTTAAGTTTATTTTGTGTATGATCGAGGCACTCTGTTGCAGGAAGGTGTGTAATTGGGTTCTCTCTGCTTCCAAATGCACTCTTTCAAACCATTCATTATCCTGTGTATTTTTAATGTGGTTTTAGTAAATGTTGGTAATAGCTCTGTTGAAGTAGGTAATTAATTGTGTTATGTTTTGGGTGGCACACACACTTGGGGCATGGTAACCCAAATTTCATGTGCACGGTTTCCCTTTAGCCCACTACCCAAATTTCACACACCTTTCACCCTTTGTTCCCTTTGTAAAAGGAGTGGTATCTGTTTTGAGCTGCCAATTCAGATGATCAGAAATGCTGCTCTCCTCAGTATTGTCTTGTTAAAACGCATGCCATTTGGAACTTTGGCAGTGAGAAGCCAAAAGGAAGAGGTGAATGACATATGGTATATATTCAATGAAAGTAAAATATTTATGCTTATATACTTTCTAGTTCTCAGAATAAGTTTAATAAGCTTTATGCCATGGGGCTGCTGCATATTTTATCTGAAGTTAAGAGAAAATTTGGGCATTTTTAGGTTGTGATAATGTGTGGTTTTTTTTAACTGTTAAATATGATTTCTGATATTTGTCTAAGAACTGGAGTGTTCTTTAAATTTATTAAAACAGTGTTGTTTGAGGAAGGGAAAACTGCACTGTTTGCTATTACAACAGTCATACAAGTGCATGTCAAGTCACCCACTCTCTCAGGCATCAGTTTCTGCCTCATAGCTTTACACATTTTGATGGGGAATATTGCAGCATCCTCAGGACTGACATCTGGGAAAGGCTCAAATCCACTTACTGCTCCTTGCTTTGTTGACTTTGTTTTAAAATATTGTGCCTGGTGTCAACTTTTAAGCAACAGCACTGCCTAAAAGCAAGCAGAGAACAGAATCCCAGCACCATTCTATAGGCAACTTTTTAGAATTCAGATATAGTAAATCTGTTCAAGATTTATGATGTTTTATGTAAAAAAAATTTTGTACAATGTAGCTGAATATTTTTGTTTCATTTCTTTGATGTAAGGCGTGTGAACGTTCGTTTGAATATCACATGTTAAAGTCAGGTAATGGCACAATGGGTTCTGAGACCAGCTTCACCCTCCCCCTCACCCCCACCCTTCCACCCTCCCATTTGCCTTGTTCCAAGCTCTTTCTTTTCAAATTACTTTTCTGATATTCATAGGCAGATATTTAATTTTACTAATAAGCATCCTGTGTGAATGTATTAAATAAGCCACTGTGTTTCAGTGTTGTAGTTTGCAGAAATATAAAGCTTTGTTTCTTATTTGTCCCTATTATTTGGTGTGTTACAGTTATGTATTGAATCACAGAGAAGGGAGAAAATACCTAAAACTCGTATCACTTGATTCTATGATGGGTTATATTAGAATTGAGGATGTGGCACATTAGAAATGGAACATGGGCAAACATAACTATGTTCCATTTTGAAATTGTATCTCCTAAGTATCTGTTGTTAAGTGGGTGAAAAATTAAGTTTGTATTTGCATTTCCAAGAGTTTCTAAAAATCACAAATGCCATCTATACTTTCAAATCAAATAGCAAGAAGTAGAGAAAGCACAAGACAAAATAGGTTAAATGTGTTCTTTGATGGAACCAGAGGCATATGGTTTTTCATTCCTAATACAAGGCTAGGTTTTCTAGCAAATTGACTGTGTCCCAGTACTTACAGTACTTGTTTCTAAGTCTTACATTCTGAGTGATTTTAATAGCTTTGTAAAATGCACTGACTGATCAGTAGCTTTGGTCACAGAAAACATAATCAGTTTCTGATACATTTGGCAGGGCCATAGAATAATGGTTATATAGCAAGCAGTAACTTTATGGCACGTTTTCAAAATAGCACTCATATATACTTATATTTTGACAGAAATGTGAATTGTCACATTTATAAGGTACTATCTTTTTCCTACCTGCCCTCACCTTAAAAAAAAAAAATCAACTAATATGTAGATTTGTTTAACCTTTTCCCTTTGAATTATATCATGTTTATAGAACTCTGAGAATTATAGGTAGACAAATTAGCTAGGAAAATTAGGATATTTTTCTAAGCCAGGAAATTCCACTAAAGTTTCCAGTTCGTAAACAAAACTTTTATACTTATGGTTACTTTGAATGATTTTAATTTTTTTTTTATTGCATCATGATCACCAAATTCAGATTGAAACTTAATTACTACACCTTTAACCTGGCTTATTTACCAAAGTTGTAATTTAAGAACAGGATGCCAAGGGCATGTTTGATTTTACAGAAAATGATTTGGGAATCTCTGTGAATAAGTGTCATCTTAAAGCTTAAGGATAAGAAGAAGAAAGTTCTTATACCTATACTGCAGGGTGTTCTGAATAAGATCCATGAAAAAAAAAAGTTTTTTTCAGGAAGGTGGTGAGGGAGAACGTGCATGTTTTCTTATTTTAACCAAATACCTTCTTTATGTAAGTTTCTCTGTTGAATTACTTACTCAAGTCTTACAGTAGGAAGTAGGCAGGTACTAGGAAAAGCAAGCTTTGTTAACCTACTTAGTAATTTATTTTGGCGTAAGTTTGGGTTATTCTTGGAACCAAAGGAAAACAAGCATGTTTGAGGTTTTATTCAACATACATCATGACATTAAAGTAATGGAATGTTTTTAAGTAAAATAGATTTTACTTTCAAAGCATATAAAATAAGGACATTTCTGCCTATTAAATGTTCATTTTTTTATGGCACTTAGTTTAAACTCAGTAGCATTGTCTCAAAACTAGAAATGATGTTATCAGAAACAGTAAATCACATTTTGAAAAGGGTATGTAAATGCCAAGGGATATGACTCTTGGCATACTTGGTACATGCAGTTTTCAGAAACTTGGAGAAAGCATAGTTTGGCACCTGTTAGTACTTCTTTTTGTTACAACAGTCTCCCCAGATTTAGATTATTTCCCTACTTGTACCTCTGTCACTTTTAAATCTAAAAGCGTAAGAATCATGGTAACCCTCTCAAAAGTGGCCCTTTCTTGCTTCAGTTTTGTGTTACTGACATATAACTGTATTTTCTTTGAAGCTATTAATGGTTATATGAACCACATTTGTTTAATTAGTTATCTTAACTCACACAATTGGCTCAGTGTTGATGTGTCAAACAATGGCTTTGCTTAACAGGCTTAGTTTCCTGCTACTTGTTTCAGTCTTGGTACAATAAGTGATGCAGTAGTCTGGGTGTGTATGTATTCAGAAGCTGTACTGTTCTTTCTCTGTGCTTAACTTGCTAAAAATATATTCCCTTACCTGTGAAATTCCTGAGCGTTGCTCTGCCAACTTTTTTCAGGGGTGGGGGTGGGTGGGAGGAGTTTGGATGGCTGTATTACTGCACACTGGATCTGGAATTGTTCAGTGTTGTGAGTGGCAAATTTCTTAAACACCAGCGGCACTGAGAAGTGCACTATGGGCATTCGTACAGTTGTCCAAATGCAAGCATTTCTTTGATCTAGGAAAGGTTGAGGAATAGAGTTCATTGGACTACTTGGAATATTTTGAGGAGGATGAACATTTCAAACTTTGGCTTTTTTTTTTTTTACTTCTGGATGGGGTGGTAATGAGGGAGACTTCTTTTTTGGTAAAGAGAAAGAGTGTGTTTGTACCTTCTCTTTCGGAAAGGCCAGGGTGTTTGCCATATTCACTATGGGTTAATTTATATCTTGTATTGTGATTTCTTTCAACCATAAAACAAGTGCCAAATAAATGACGATCTACTCTTCAACTCAACTTACCATTTGAATAGGGAAGGATTCATCTATTTTCATTATTTGGCAATAAATTAATAATGCATTGTTTTGCATATATTTGAGTCATTCTGTGGCCTATAAAGTGTTTTTGTGATTAGTTTAATGGTTGGAAAGCAAAACACTTGAGTTTAAAACTGAGCAAGATATTTTGGTAATTTATCCCTTGAATGCTTGGGAGTTTCTAGTGGTACTATTCCAGAACAGATTCTCCTGTTTTAGGTTATATATTTACTTTACTTTTGTCCTAGGAAAAAGCCAAGCACTAAATCAATTTGTTACTGTGTTCCATTAATCAGTTTAAAAATCTAAGATTTTTTTTCCTTTTTTTCTTTTTTCATTCATTCTCTTGTTAGAAGACTTAATGAAGTGCCATGTAATTGTAGCTTACTAGTGTTTAATGTTTAATAGACTGATTCTGTGGCGTTCTAATCATTTAACACTCTGTTATCCTTGGAGAAAGTGGTTCTACTCTTACTGAACACATTCTCTCTGACAAAATCACCAGCTGCTTTATTTTTCTATTTATTAAACAGTTGATGAGGTCTGAAACTTGACCGAACTGCTCAGCTGAGATGTTTTTCACAGTAGACACTGTACAAAATGTGCGTGCAAAAGGACACAGTTGGGTGGTAGTATTTTTTCATTAATGTGAACATTGACTAAACAAAGCAGTCCTGCCTTTTAAATCTTGTGGCAGCTCAGAAGGGAGGTGCTTAAGAACCTTAACTACTATGTCAGATGACAAAATACTTTTTTCCATTTTGGAGATTGGGTACTGATCACACATGATGTATAGGGCTAAATATATGCTTGTTTCCTTGCACCTGTGTACTTCCTCTTCTCTCCCTCCCTTTCCCCTGTAGGCAATAAATGGCCATTTTGCAACTGCGTACCTTTGTCTTGATTTTTTACTCTTTCTCTGTGCAGTATGTGTCTGCTTTTAGGTCAGTACATCTCTTGGAAAGTGAAGTAAGAAGCCAAGGTAATTCAGACAAAAAATTATAAATTCATGCTACATTTTTTTTCTAGTGAAAACTGTATTACTGTTTAAACAGTACCTTGATTAGAATAGATTTGAAAGTTAGCCGTAATTATGACTTGCTTTGGCTGAAGATATCTGAGCAGAGGGACATGTGTCACTTCTGAGTGAGGCTTTAAGACCCAGTGTGCAGTTTGCTGTATTCCCTTTTGTTGCTTTGGTGATAATGGAAGCATATATTGAGATTCAACTTCCCATCCTAGATCTTTGAGTGACTGATGAACAGAGCTTTCCTGCTGACGTACACAGAAATGTGTGAGAAACAACAGCCAAATCTCAGTGTCTTCATAAAGGTTTGTTATTGCAGCATGGTCTAACCCATACTGGCTGATATGCAAACTTCAGATCTGCTGAGTTACCACATTAACCAGTCTTAATAAGTAGACTTCCCAAGACAGAGTAAACTCATTCAACACTTCAATTATCTACTAGGAACAAGCTGCTTTGGGGATATAAAGCTGGACAGATTCCTCATCCTCGAAGAATTCACTTTTCAAACATTTCTATTTTTGACACAAAATATTTGAAGTGTTTTATAGTAATGGTATCTTCCATCTTTAGAGTCTTGGGACGGAGGGTGGGGGAAGGCACACTGAAATAGCAATTTTGAAACTACATTCAGGGATATTCAGTTGAAAAGTTATTTAAGATATGGTATACTTGGGACCAGATTATTCTTGAAGAGAATGAAACAACTGAGCTGTCCAGTTTAGTAAGTGCTTAGGGAAGATAATGGATGATTTGGGGGGAACAGATTGTGAACATTGACAGATCTTTAGCCCAGTGCCTATTGATTGGCCCTTTTTACCAAGGATCCAGTATAAGTTGGTCACTGACTCCAAGGATCCTCTCTATATAGAGGTCTTGACATTGGCAGCCTTCAGGAAGTACTCCAAAAGTAGAATCACTTGAACTGTATCTCAGAGGGACCAGGCTTTAGGATAACTGGCTTATTAAGAAGATACTCTAAAATAGAGGAATCAAGACACTAAGTGTCCTTGCATTTCACCACGTGACCTTGACAAAAATGTACCGATACTAGTAAAATGAATGTAAGAAACAATCTCATGAAATTATAGAAAAAGGCACCAAGACAAGCTTGCACGCAGGTAATTTGGAGAAGTGATCCCAAGAAAGAGTAAGGGGGTAGGGATAACAATAAAGAGGGAAAGCCAAGTCAAGGATGCAATATTGAGCCGATCACCTCTATGGGCAACTGGGACATAAACTGGCCACTGACTCTGAGGAGCTGACTAGGGTGCACCTCAAAATTGTCTTCATGAGGGGTGGGAGAGGAGAGTAGGGGCTCCCATGAAAAAAGGGTGTTAACTCTTACCTGTGTGCATCTATTAAATTCACTAAGTAGATTCATGCAAGAATCTCATAGGGGGGAAATGCATTGGGTGGTGGTCCGGAAAGCAAAGCGCTGTTGAGTTACACCTGTGTGGGCAGCCCGGGTGGCTCAGCGGTTTAGCGCCACCTTCAGTCCACGGCGTGATCCTGGAGACCAGGGATGGAGTCCCACGTCGGGCTCCCTGCATGGAGCCTGCTTCTCCCTCTCCCTGTGTCTACCTCTCTCTCTCTGTCTCTCATGAATAAATAAATAAAATCTTTTTTACAAAAAAGTTACACCTGTGTGCAACTGGTTGCTAAGCTATGATTGCAGTAAGGAAGTGAGCTGAGAGGATGTGAGGCATCTGAGGAATCTGACGTAATGACACACTGTAATCTCAACAAAATAAGGAGTCGGAGAACAAGGTACAATCCATTGCAATTGATTTTGAGGCTGATTAATATTTGTCACCTTCTCTCTTCTGTCATGCATTCCAGATTTTACTCAGTTTTGCACCAGCACATCAGTGGATCTAGATTGCTTTCCTAAGATTTGGCGACCCAGACCGTCGTCCCAACAAGATGTTTTGTGCTTGTTGGGTATAGGTTGCTTGGGTTTTCCAAGCCACCCCTGAACAAGGAAGAACCAAGAGCTGCCCCATGAATCCCTTGGGTTCCAGATATACTTTTTCCTGCCTTCCATTGTGTAGCAGCAGCCCTACTTTCTCATGCCAATATGATGAATCTTTGTGCACCAGCATTGTGAACCCTAAATGACCCTTCCTGGGAGCATCCAATGCCTGGGAGGTATGTGGGTATTAAGTTTCAGTCTAAGTCCACCTCAGCACCTCTGAAACACCATCCCATCTTCAGTTTCCTACTAATTGCATATTAATCTCTATTTCAGACTATGCTTCCCAAGGAACACAGCCTGCCACACCAAATTTCAAGGAATCATGCCAGCAGCATATTAGGACTGATTGTTTGCTAAGACTTTAAATCTTGAATCACAATAGAAGGCCACTATGTCAATAAATTATTCCATATAGAGTCTTACTCAGGTCTCTCAGATTCAACACTTTTCAAGATCCACATTCATATCTCTCTTTAATCCTGGTCATAATGTTAGCCCAGGTCTTAGAATTCTTTGGGTGTGAAAGCTAGTTTCTTTTGGTTTAAGTGCTGTATACCTCTGCTCAGTTGGTACTGTAATGTCACCATAGTTATTGGTCCCAAGTTCAAAGAATGGAGGCATGAATGGGACTTTGGAAGGACTTTTGAGGCTTCTGTAAGTAAGAACTTTGCAAGTTTCCAGGCAAAAGGAGGTTTCTTTCTTCTAAGAAGGGAGAGGGCCCTGAGAATTCAATGACATCTGGGGATTTGAGCTTCTCTGGCTTTTCCTTTTTTATCTTTTTTTTTTTAATATTTAAGAGAGAGCATAAGGAGAGGGACAGTGGGAGAGAGACAATCTCAAGCAGACTCTGCTGAGCACAGAGCCCAATGTGCAGCTCGATCTCACAACCTTGAGATCATGATCTAAGCCAAAATGAAGAGTTGGCTTCTCAGCTGACTGAGGCACCAAGGTACCCCTTCTCTGGCTTTTCTACAAAATATTTCCATCCCAGGGTTTACAGTTTCACTTTGCACAACCTTGAAGATTATGCTCATATTTGTTGTGGCTCTACTATTGTTATACAAATCCTGTGCCTGATCTTTAGCATTGTTTGCCCTGTGGCTACTGAAATAATCATTTAAGCACTGCCCTGGATGTATTTGACTTTCACAGTATGTCTTGAGTTACAGTTGGCTAATCTGAGCCTGTCATTTTCTTTTTTCAAGATGTCCAAAGTCAGTTTTGAGAACTGGACACCCTCACAGTCCTTATACTTAAAATTGTGCCATACTGTTTGTGTGTGTGTGTGTGTGTGTGTGTGTGTGTGTGCAATACTGTTTAAATGCTACTGCTTTACATATAAGCCAGTGCTTCTCTTCTACCTGTACTTCAAATCCACCATGAGTGAAAGCACATTGGGGTCATCAACCAACAATGGAGTGACTAGAGAGTGATCCATGTCCAGAAGCATTTGCTTTTTTTGAGCTACTTCTGTTAATGACTATCTTGGCCTAAGTTTCTCAAAAGGACAGAGTCTAGGAGATCTTCCTTGCAGGTTGTTGATGTTGGGATGTGATCCTAAGAAGTCAACAAAACTAAAAGGCAACCTACAGAGTGGGAGAAGATATTTGCAAATGGCATATCATATAAAGGGCTAGTATCCAGGATCTATAAAGAACTTACCAAACTCAGTACCCAAAAAACAAACAATCCAGTCAAGAAATAGGCAGAAGACATGAACAAACATTTCTCCAGAGAAGACCTATACATGGCCAACAAGCACATGGAAAAATGTTCCACGTTACTTGCCATCAGGGAAATACAAATCAAAACAATGAGATACCACCTCACACCAGTGAGAATGGGGAAAATTAACAAGACAGGGAACAACAAATGTTGGAAAGGATGTGGAGAAAGGGAAACCGTCTTGCACTGTTCATGGGAATTACAGCCACTCTGAAAAATTGTGTGGAGGTTTCTCAGAGTTAAAAATAGAGCTACCCTACGACCCAGCAATTGCACTACTGGGGATTTACTCCAAAGATACAGATGTAATGAAATGGGACAACTGCACCCCAATGTTCACAGCAGCAATGTCCATAATAGCCAAACTGTGGAAGGAGCCACAATGTCCTTCAACAGATGAATGGATAAGGAAGATGTGGCCTATATATACAGGGGAATATTACTTGGCCATCAGAAAGGATGAATACCCACCATTTGCTTCGACGTGGATAGAACTGAAGGATATTATGCTCAGTGAAGTAAGTCAATCGGAGAAGAACAATCATCATATGGTTTCACTCATACGGGGAGTATAAGAAATAGTGGGAGGTACCATAAGAGAAAGAGGGGAAACTGGGGGAATATTAGAGAGGAAGACAAACCATGAGAGACTCCTAACTCTGGGAAAACAGAGGGTTGCAGTAGGGGCGTGGGCGGGGTGGGGGATGGAGTAACTGGTAGGCAGGCATTAAGGCAGGCATGTTATGTGTGATGAGCACTGGATGTTATATGTTGGCAAATTGAATTTAGATAAAACAAAACAAAGACAGGTGGAGACTAGGAAAAGTTAAATGAGGAAAGAACCTAAGCCAATTCAATGGTGAGTTCTTGAGCTGATCACTTCTGTGAGCAGCTGAGGCTTGATCTTTCCAGGAGCTCTCCAAGGACCCAAGTAAAATGCACCTGTGAATGTCCACCTGAGGAGTGGAAGAAGAGATTTATCCAATGGTTTCTAGATCCTCTTGATCAAAGGTCATTTACCTAAATGTTAACTCTCTCATCTGTTCAGGCCCAGGTTTTATCCTCAAATATGACATAGTAGGGGATCTTGAACTTATATTAAAACAAGTCAAGGAAATGTACTTAAATTTACAACAGCAAATGTTCAAGTTCTTATTAAAATAAATTTAAGAGTAGTCCTGTGTTTTCTAAGCATATTATAGGTACTTGTATCCCTTTATTGTGGATCATGGCAAATATGTAAATTAATATAAAAACTAGAATAGCTCCAGAGCCCTGATGGCAATGGCTGGGATCTTTGTTGCGACTGTATTGCTTCCTTCACTTCCTCTTTCAAGGTTTATTTTGTGCCAGGCACTATTTGTATGCTTTATATACATGAAATCATTTAATCTTCACAACAGCCTAATAAAATATGTACTGTAATTCTCTTAATTTTTCAGGTGAGGAAACTGAGACTCTGAGAGGTTAGTAACTCAATAGCTCTGTGTTCTTGGTCATGAGCTGGTGTAAGAAGCAGGAAAAGGCTTTGCAGCAGGTTTAGGCTAGAGTGCAAGTGGCCCTTCCTATTGAGCCCTGCAGACCTATGGCATTAGAGGTCCAGCTGCTACTACACAATGAGAGGAGGGAGGAATATATTTAGCACCCAGGCGTACACTTGGGTGACTCTTGGCATTTCCCTGCTCCATTTTGCTGTGTAATTGGCAAGTGCAAGAATCATGAAAAGGGCATGGTAACCAGATTCTAGGTTACCCCATCAGATCAGGCACTAAGAGCAATAGGGATGCTCGTTGAGAATGAGAGGGAACTTAGGGTGGGTGGATAGTGGAGAAGGGAGATGAATATCAACTGTAGCCCCAGAACAGCTGTAGCACAAAACTAGTTCATCTTATTAAACTTTCCCTTGTAAGATTTGGGGGGCAGAGAATGGAGATGCTTTCAAAATGTATTATGCAAAATGAGTGACTGACTTAAGGTGGTGGTGTGGTATACTACTCTGATTACTCTCTTCAGGACTGAAACACTTATTCTTTCATCTGGGAGTGGGCTCGCCACTGAGAATGTTCCTAATAAGTACCTTAGGCTGAGGAAGGACAGCTGCCTTGCCCAACATCATTCCCCATTCTGTCTGGGGCCAATGGCTGGCTAATGTGAGGTTTACTGACTTTGGCCTCCTCACATCAACATGTGACCATTCTGAATGGACATGGCCAGCTCCAGAGCCCTGATGGCAATGGCTGGGATCTTTGTTGCGACTGTATTGCTTCCTTCACTTCCCAGGTTTGATTTTGGCACTCTCCAAAAAACTTCCTGAATGCCAGTCTCCATCTCAAAATCTGTTTCTTGGAATATCCACAAGGTGGGTAATTATACTAGTGTTCTTGAATTATAAGAATCTTACTAAAGAAAACTATAGTACTTGTCATATATGATAAATTTCCAGTATGTATGTGTGTATCTATGTGTGTATATTTTATAAATGTATATCAAACACATAAAGCTGTGCAAAACATAGAAATAAACATGTAGACCTTATTTAAAAGGCCTGTAGATCTGGGGCACCTGGGTGGGTCAATTGAGCGCCTGATTCTTGGTTTCTGCCCAGGTTTTAATCTTATGGTTGTGGATTGAGCCCTGCATATGGGCTCTGGCTCCACGTTCAGTGGGGAGTCTACTCGAGATTCTCTTCCTTTGTCCCTCCCCAGCTTGCATGTGCTCTTCTCTTTCTCTAAGATAAATAAATAAATATATTAAGAAAAAAGAGGTCTGTGAATCAAATGGCACAATTTATGGGGATTTATGGTCTCTTGTGGATTGGTTTGGAAGTGTCTATAATAAGATTACATTAGGTAGGATTCAGTTGAAAAAGACCAGAAGATACTCTATTTCAATCAAGATGAGTAGGATAGGGATCCCTGGGTGGCTCAGCAGTTTAGCGCCTGCCTTTGGCCTGGGGCATAATCCTGGAATCCCGGGATTGAGTCCCACATCGGGCTCCCAGCATGGGGCCTGCTTCTCCCTCTGCCTGTGGCTCTGCCTCTCTCTCACTCTCTCTGTGTCTCTTTTGAGGAACCACCATACTATTTTCCACAGTGACAGTGCCATTTTACATCCTTACCAGCAAACACAAGAGTTCCAATATTTTCACATCTTCACCAACACTTGTTATTTCAGTTTTTTATATTTTTGGCAGTAGCCATCCCAATAGGTGTGAGGTGGCAATGTCTCATTGTCGTTTTGATTTGGATTTACCTACTTATTAGTGATGTCGAGCGTCTTCTTATGAGTTATTTTTGTATCTTCTTTGCAGAAATGTCTGAGTCCTCTGCATTTTAAATTGAGTTTTGTTTTTTTTTTAATGGTTGAGTTTGGGGAGTCTTGATATATCCTGGATATGAATTCCTTATCAGATATGTGATTTGTAAATATTTTTCTCCCATTCTGGGGATTGCATTTCTATTCTGTTGATAATGTCCTCTGATTCACAGAAGTTTTTCATTGTATAAGTCCAATTTGTCTATTTTTGTTTTTGTTGCCTGTACGTTTGGTGTCATATCTAAGAAATCACGGCCAAATCCAATATCTTGAAGCTTTCACCCTATTTTTAAAAAGTTTTATGGCTTTAGGTCTTACATTTGAGTAATGGATCCTTGGTCCATTTTGAGTTAAATTTTGTACATGGTATTAAGACCTAATACCTAATCATTCTTCTGCATTGGATATTTATTTTTCCCAGCTTTATTTGTTGAAAAGACTGTCCTTTTCCCATTGAATGATCTTGGCCCCCTTGCTAAGAATTTAACTATTTACATGAAACTTTATTTCTGCGCTGTCTTTCTATTCTGTTCCATTGGTCTGTATGTCTATCTTTATGTCAGTACTATAGTGTTTTGGTAACTGCGGTTTTGTAGTAAGTTTTGACATCAGGAAGAGTGACTCTTCCAGCTTTGTTCTGCAACTAACCTTTATATGAATATGCTTTCACCAATGAATTTCTCGATATTGAGGTGAGAGAAATGTCTTCTGTATTCTTCATAGTGAGGGTATGGATGGGAGTGGCTAAGCAGTTTGTACATTATGAATCCACTCCAAATTCCTGTCTCTAGGATTCTCTAGACTCCTTTGACTATGCTATGCTACCCAGTATGGTAGTCACTAGCCTCATGTGGTTATTGAGCACTGGAAAGAATAGTTTTAAAAATACATATTCAAGGGAATCCCTGGGTGGCTCAGCGGTTTGGCGCCTGCCTTCGGTCCAGGGCGTGATCCTGGAGTCCCGGGATCGAGTCCCGTGTCAGGGTCCCAGGATGGAGCCTGCTTCTCCCTCTGCCTGTGTCTCTGCCTCTCTCTCTCTCTCTGTCTCTCATGAATAAATAAATAAAATCTTTAAAAAAAAAGAATATATTATTATGATCTATATGATTGTGTCACTCCAAAGTTTGTAAGTTGAAATTCTAACCCCCCAAAGATGATATTAGGAAGTGATGCCTTTGGGAGGTATGTAAGCCATGAGGGTGGATTCCTCATAAGTGGCAGTAGTGCCTTATAAAAGAGGCCCCAGAGAGATCCTGTGCCCCTTCCCCAGTGTGTAGACACAGTAGTAAGATGTCAGCTATAAATTAGGAAGAGGGCCCTCAATAGAAGGTGACTATGTTGCCTTGATCTTGGGCTTCCAGCCTCCAGAACTGTGAGAAATAAATTTCTATTGTTTATAAGCTACTAATCTGTGGTATTTTGTTATAGTAGCCTAAACAGACTGATATATTCTCATACATGTTCCCCAGATTTCTTTTAATACAAATTGACAGAATTTTGCAACTCCTTTGATGTGTTTGCTGTATCTCATTGGAATAGGTCCTGCACTTTTCCATCTGGGCTGTTAGGATAGAACTCTTGTGAGACTAGAAACAATGATGGGTGGTTAGAATGGTTTCTGCAGAGAATCAGCGTTCTCTTCTCAGGCAACTGCCACAGTGAAGTCATGTAAATATTTTTATGCAAGTGAAGATTGGTTGCCTTAGGTGGGGTGTTACATTGACCAACCGACAAGAGGAGAACTGCTTCTGTTAGCTAGGAGGGTCCTAGGTCATTGAGGGAGTTAAGAATTCACAGCCTCCTCTCTGTCTGCCCAAATGTCACCAACCAAAATCTCAGTGAAACACTCCTTTCCATCCAGGGCCCTTAACTTAACATAAAATACTTGGTAAGTAATTTAACTAATGTTGCAGCTTTGCAACCTATATTAAGACTTGGGCATGCTTTTCAGCCCTATCTATCCTATGACTATAGGACTATGGAATGTGGCTACATAGCCTAAGATTTTGTGTTAAAAGTTCAAGGTCTTAGGCTTGTCTTTGTGTACACTCTTCCTTGTTAATCACAATTCTTGTTAATCAAAATTATTAAGATGGTCAAATGTATCTGGAAACTTAATCTCCAGTTTGGGTGGTAGTGTATGTGAATGTTTGCAATAGTCAATAAAGGACAATGAAAACTTTATCAAGTGTGGGCATTTGTAAAAATGGAAAACTTGTCAAGGAACTAATTGAATCTCCTTGTACCTCTCTTCCATATACTTCCTCAAATTTCAAGCCACAATGAATGGAGTTTGTTACTGGCCTATACTCACCTAATTTTTTTTTCTCTAAATTATCTATGGATAGTCCTCCAAAATGATTCCATTATGAATAAAAATGGAATAACTGGAGATGGTTCTTTGTCTGACAGGGCTGAATTATATTTTAAACATCTGCTTTTTAAATACATATTAAAGGACTCCTCCAAGTAGATGCCATTGTCTATCCATGGGAATGCTCAGCTGTCTGGAGGGACAAATGTTTTGTCATGTGGGCTCTCAGTGTTTTTGCCCTATCCTGCAAACAAATGCAAGAGAGAGAAATAAGACCCTTTCTGCATACATGCCAAAGGCCTGAGAGTGCCTTATATTACAGTTTTTAAAAGTATTGTATTTACTTGCCTATTTGCCAGAATTAGGCAATTACTATACAAAGTTCTAATCTCACCTGTCTGAAATTACAGTGGTGAGATTGTAATTTTTTATTTTTATTTTTATTATTTTTTTAGATTGTAGTTTTTTAATAGAATTGTGTACTCAGGGGCAACCAGTTTTTCTCTGGTGACAGTGTCCTGTGTCTTCTCAGGGATTCAAGGAAGAGAGTCTTAGTAGAAAGATGAAATAGGAGTATTTGCTGTATTCTGCTTTTCTACTCCCCTGAGCTGTGACTCAGAGAGGTGCCAAGAAGTAGACCTGGGATGACTTTGAGAAGAAAGAGAGAAGAGACGAGAGAAATAAAGTAGTTTTTTTGTTTTGTTTTGTTTTGTTTTGTTTTATGGAGGCATTGTTGAAAAATTGTTAACAGAAGAAAGTTCCAGGACTTGGTGGAAGCAATAAAAATAGTTTATCCCACCTGTCAGCTGTGGGTTTATGCTAGTTAATATGCTGTACCTACACCAGAGCTATTGTATTTGCACTGATTTATTACTATGAATATGTAAAAGTGGTTTTTTAAATGTTTTCTAGAATGTATGTTGCAGGAAAAAAATAATTGGATAAAATAAAATGGTTACTAAAATGGTTACTCAAAATGGTTACTATTTGATGCTTTTTTTAAGAAAGATTTTATTTATTTGTTCATGAGAGACACCAGGAGAGAGGCAGAGACACAGGCAGAGGAAGAAGCAGGCTCCCTGCAGGGAGCTTGATGTGGGGACTCGATACCAGGACCCTGGGATCACGACCTGAGCCAAAGGCAGATGCTTAACCACTGAGCCACCCTGGCACCCCATATTTGATGCATTTTAAAAAGGTTTTATTTATTTATTTGACACAGAGAGAGAAAGTACAGGCAAGGGGATCAGCAGAGGGAGAAGGAGAAGCAGACTCCCCACTGAGCAGGGAGCCTGATGCAGGGCTCTATCCCAGGACCCTGGGATCATGACCTGAGTCAAAGGCAGATGCTTAACCAACTGAGCCACCCAGGAGCCCCTAATTTATTTTTATATTCTTCTTTTCCACTTAACATTATAACTTAAGCATTTCTGCAGGTTAATAAATATATCTCAAAACCATAGAATATTCTAAAGCCATTTAAAACATTTTCGTTGTGTTCTCATAGGGCTGAATTTTGTATTGAATGAATATATAAATTGCTTCTAGTATTTTGCTATTACGTATCACTGAAACAAACTGACATAAACATGCTTTTCAATATCAAAACTTACTTTGCTGACCTTGAGTGGAATTGCAGAGAAGCATTAAAGTATTATGTGGCTCATACCTACTCACATATGGAAACTTGTGTGTCTGATCCACCTCCACTGTTAAAACCCAGGGAGCCAGGGGTTAAACTCCTA
Source organism: Canis lupus familiaris (assembly GCF_011100685.1). Taxonomy (NCBI): domain Eukaryota; kingdom Metazoa; phylum Chordata; class Mammalia; order Carnivora; family Canidae; genus Canis; species Canis lupus. Next base: position 38,018,660 of record NC_049253.1, read on the forward strand.
GCAGATGGTGATGCTGCTGACTGAGCATCCCAGGAATTTAAAGACTTGCTTAAACAGGGTTAATACATGGCCTGTGGCAAGACAGCTGGTCTGTAGCAGAATTAGAGGTCAGGAGGTTAGCTACATTTCCCTGAAAACAGAGGACTCACAAAAGCCAGAATCAGTGAAAGCCATTTAGGGAAAGGAAAAAGTAGAAAGGCTCTATTTAAGGGAGCAATCGAATGAGAGGGTAGATGATGCTGGGGTAGAACAGAATAATGACTAAATATGGAGGAGGGGAATGGGAGAATGAGGGAAGATAGAGACAAGGGCAGCAGACTGCCCCACAGCCTCCACTCTTGAGATGTGGAAGAGACCACATCTCTAGCCCAACCTCAACATTCACTGACGTGTGCTTTTGCCAGTATGTGGATGTGTGTAGGAGAGCTTTGATCTTGTCAGGCTATTAGGCATTTAACATGGCCAGTTCACTCTGTAAGAGGACCCAGTGGGATGTTATCAAGTTGGAAGAAAATATTAATGTTGTGGAATTAAAATATAAACAAGGACAGTGGCTGACATCTCTTGCAGTCTGAATTCTGCAAATGCCTTGAGGCTTTATTCTTTGTGGAGTGCTGTGATAGATACTGTAGGGTTTGAAATGAAAAAAGTAAGACATAGTCTTAGCTCTCAGGTAGCTTATTATGTAATACGAGGAAGATGGATGGCAGAATTAGGTTCACCAATGACTGTAACACAAGGGGACTAAGAAACCTGGTACAGAGAAAGTGGCAGGAGGTTCAGAAATAAGAAACAAGGATCAATGAGATCGTTTTTTTTAAATGTAGGAAAATGTTAATAAAGATGTAGGAATGTATTAAAAGTGAAAAAAAAAATCCCATTAGCCAAGGCAAAATGGACTGCCCGCCCCCAGCCCCCAAGCATATAAGGGTATATATATTTCATTTTTCATTTTAAAGTACTCAGAGATCTCTTTATGGAATAAGTCAACCTATCCTCAACTTTAATTTCTTTCTCTCTCTCTCTTTTAAAAGATTTTATTTATTTATTCATGAGAGACACACACAGAGAGAGAATTAGAGACAGGCAGAGGGAGAAGCAAGCTCCATGCAGGGAGCCCGACGTGGGACTTGACCCCAGATCCCCAGGATCAGGCCCTGGGCTGAAGGCGGCGTTAAACCGCTGAGCCACCCGGGCTGCCCTTCAATTTCTTTTATAAAATAGCGTTCCATTAATATATTTTGAATACTTAAAGACTCGGTTTTTATGTGGCCTATAGACTAATACAAGGAAAGACATGGGCTTTAATGCTAGACAGATTTGAGATAGAATTTCAATTTACTTCCTAGCTGTGTGACCTTGAATAAATTAATTTCTCTGAGCATTTTTCTTATCTATAAAATGGAGAATATAAGAATGAACTTTAAAGTTGTTGTAAGCATTAAATATGAAGAGGTTTTAATGCACTTGCTTGGTAAAGGTTAGGCACCCTTGTCCTGACCATCCTGACAGCCTTGCTGCCTCCTTAATAACACCAGAGGGCAACATCGTCCCATTCTTATATCAAAGGCTTCAGGAGTGAGAACCTTCTTTGCAGATAGGATTTTTCTAAGTGCCTCAGTAACAGAGGAAGCAGAAACTGTATGTTAGAACATGAATAGGACAGTAAAGGAAAAACCATGGAAGGACTTTGGAACAGCTGCTATGCCCCTCTGTGGGCAACAGCTGTGTATAAAGACACCATTGGAAGGCACCATTCCAGCCCTCTATTTCAGCCAGCTGGGTTGGGAGAACTTCTAGTGCTGAGAGCAACAGAACCTTAGATTGGGCATCTAAATGACCTGTGTTATTACACTAGAAAACCACTATGCTTGTATCGTATCTCTGAAAAGCCTACTGGAATTTGTTTGCTACAGAGTCAGAACTGTGGTGACCATGTATTTGGGTTTGCTGGTACAGTCCTGGTTTATGCCTGGCATAATTATTAACAGTGTCCCTTTTACTCTTGAAGTATCCTACTTTGAAGGATAAGTTACATGTCTAACCTACTCAGAACATTAAGAGGAATACTCACTAATAGTATGATCTGAGCTAGTAAGAGTCTTTTTTTTTTTTTTTTTTTTTACTAATAAATTTATTTTTTATTGGTGTTCAATTTGCCAACTAGTAAGAGTCTTTGGGTCAGGTTAAGTCCATGCATGGACTTTGGACTTGCAAAGTGAAAGATGTATCTAAGTTAAAATTCCTGCTTTGTCTGTTGGCAAGTTATTTAACTTTTCTAAGCCTTAGTTTCCTGGTGGATAGATTAGAGATAATAACAGGACATAAATGCATCTACAATTTAATCCTAATTAAAATGCTTATCAGCAGCTGGGTGTAGCAATATGTGGCAGCCATCCTTCTTGTTTTTAAGATTCACAATAAGATTCAGACTATCTTCTTAGCTAACTGGTAGAAGAAGAGGTGAAGAAATTGAGGACCAAAATAAAATGAATTGCTCAAGGTCATAAGACAGTTATTTAATTTTTTAAATTTAAATTCAATTAATTAACATATAATGTGTTACTAGTTTCAGAGGTAGAGTTCAGTGATTCATCAGTCTTGTATAATACCCAGTGCTCATTACATCATGTATCCTCCTTAATGTCCATCAACCAGTTACAGCATCCTCCACACCCCATCTCTCCAGAAACCCTCAGTTTCTTTCCTATGATTCAGAGTCTCTTATGGTTTGTTTCTCTCTCTGACTTTGTCTCATTTTATTTTTTCCTCCCTTCCCCTATGATATTCTGTTTTGTTTCTTAAATTCCACATATGAGTGAGATCATATAATTTCCTTTCCCTAATTGACTTATTTTGCTTAGCACAATACCTGCTAGTTCCATCCACATTTTTGCAAATGGCAAGATTTCATTTTTTGATGGCTGAGTAGTATTCCATTATCTTCTTTATCCATTCATCTGTTGATGGACATCTGGGGTCTTCCACAGGTTGGCTATTGTGCACATTGCTGCTATAAACATATGCCCCTTAGAATCAATACATTTGTGTCTTTGGGTTAAATACCCAGTAGTGCAATTTCTGGGTTGTAGAGTAGCTGTATTTTCAACTTCTTGAGGAACCTCCATACTGTCTTCCAGAGTGGCTGGACAAGCTTGCATTCCCACCAACAGTGTAAGAGAATTCCCCTTGCTCCACATCCTCAGCATCATCTGTCATTTCCTGACTTGTTAATTTTAGTCATTCTGATAGATGTGAGGCGGTACATTGTGGTGGTTTTGATTTGTATTTCCCTGATGCCAAGTGATGCTGAACTTTTTCTCATGTGTCTGTTGGCCACTTGTATGTTTTCTTTGGAAAAGTATCTGCTCATGTCTTCTGCTCATTTCTTGATTGGATTATTTGTTCTTTGGGTGTTGAATTTGATAAGTTCTTTATAGACTTTGATACTAGCTGTTTATTTGATAAGACATTTGAAAATATCTTCTCCCATTCTATAGGTTGACTTTTGGTTTTGTTGACTATTTCTTCTGCTGTGCAAAATCTTTTTATCTCGATGAAGTCTTAATAATTCATTTTTACTTTTGTTTCCCTTGCCTTTTGGAGAAGTGTCTAGGAAGGAGTTGCTGTGGCTGAGGTCACAGAGGCTGCTGCCTGTGTTCTCTTCTAGGATTTGGATGTATTCCTGTGCCATATTAAGGTCTTCCATCCATTTTGAGTTTATTTTTGTGTATGGTGTAAGAAAATGGTCCAGTTTCACTCTTCTGCATGTGGCTGTCTAATTTTCCAAACACTATTTGTTGAAGAGACTGTCTCTTTTCCATTGGATACTCTTTCCTGCTTTGTCAAAGATTAGTGGGCCATAGAGTTGAGGGCCCATTTCTGGGTTCTCTATTCTGTTCCATTGATCTATGTGTCTGTTTTTGTGCCAGTACCGTATTGTCTTGATGATCACAGCTTTGTAAAATTGCTTAAAGTCTGGCATTGTGATGCCCCCAGCTTTGGTTTTCTTCTTCAATATTCATTTGGCTATTAGGGGTCTTTTGTGGTTCCTTACAAATTTTAGGATTATTTGTTCCAGCTCCATGAAAAAAAGTTGATGGTAGGGATTGTATTGAATGTGTAGATTGCTCTAGTTAGCATAGACATTTTCACAATATTTATGCTTCCAATCCATAAGCATGGAATGTTTTTACATTACTGTGTGTCTTCCTCAATATCTTTCATAAGTGTTCTATAGTTTTCTGAGTACAGATCCTTTGCCTCTTTGGTTACGTTTATTCCTAGGTATCTTATGATTTTTGATGCAGTTGTAAATGGGATCAAATCCTTAATTTCTCTTTCTTCTGCCTCATTTTTAGAGTAAAGAAATTCAACTAATTTTTGTGCATTGATAGTATATCCAGAAAGGTTGCAACTTGCTGTCCTGTATGAGTTCTAGCAATTTTGGGGTGGGGTCTTTTGGGTTTTCCACATACAGAGTATCATGTCATCTGCGAAGACTGAGAGTTTGACTTCTTTGCTGATTCAGATGCCCTTTATTTCTTTTTTGTTGTCTGATTTCTGAGGCTAGGACTTCTAGTACTATGTTGAGCAACAGTGGTAGTAGTGGACATCCCTGTCGTGTTTCTGACCTTAGAGGAAAAGCTCTCAGTTTTTTCCCATTAAGAATGATATTTTCTATGGGCTTTTCATATATGACTTTCCTGATTTGAGGTATGTTTGCTCTATCCCTACCTACACTGTGGAGAGTTTTAAACAAGAAACGTTGCTGCATTTTGTCAAATGGGTTTTCTGCACCTATTGAGAGGATCATATGGTTCTTGTCCTTTCTTTTATTAATGTAGTGTATCACATTGATTCTGTGGATGTTGAACCAGGCTTGCAGCCCAGAAATAAATCCTACTTGGTCATGGTAAATAATCTTTTTAATGGATTATTAGTTCCTATTGGCTAGTATCTTGGTGAGAATTTTGGCATCCATGTTCATCAGGGATATTGTTCTGTAATTCTCCTCTTTGGTGAGGTCTTTGATTTTTAGGATCGAGGTAATGCTGGCTTCATAGAATGAGTTTGGACGTTTTCCTTCCATTTCTATTGTTTGAAACAGCTTCAGAAAAATAGGTCTTAGTTGTTTGAATGTTTGTTAGAATCCCCTTGGGAAGCCATCTGGCCTGAACTCCTGTTTGTTGGGAGATATTTGATTACTGCTTAATTTCCTTGCTGGTTATGGTCTGTTCAGGTTTTCCAATTCTTCCTGTTTCAATTTTGATAGTGTATAAGTTTCTAGGAATGCATCCACTTCTTCTAGATTGCCCAATTTATTGTATATAGTTGCTTATAATATGTTCTTAAAATTGTGTTTCTTTGATGTTGGTCGTGATCTCTCCTCTTGCATTCATGATTTTATTAATTTGAGTCCTTTCTCTTTTCTTTTTGATAAATTTGGCCAGGGGTTTATCAATCTTGTTAATTCATTCAAAGAACCAGCTCCTAGTTTCATTGATCTGTTCTACTGTTCTTTTGGTTTCTATTGCATTGATTTCTGCTCTGATCTTTATTATTTTTCTCCTCCTGCTAGATTTAGGCTTTATTTACTGTTATTTTCTCCAGCTCCTTTAGATGTAAGGTTAACTTGTGTATTGGAAACATTTATTGTTTCTTGAGAAGGTTTCTTTTGCTATGTACTTCCCTCTTAGGACCACCTTTGCTGCATCCCAAAGGTTTTGAACAGTTGTATTTTCATTTTCATCTATTTCCATGAGTTTTTAAAATTCTTCTTTAATTTCCTAGTTGACCCATTCATTCTTCAGTAGGATGCTCTTTAGCCTTCATGTATTTGAGTTCTTTCCAAATTTCCTCATCTGATCGACTTCAAGTTTCAAAGCACTGTGGTCTGAAAATATGCAGGGAATGATCCCAGTCTTTTGGTACCAGTTGACACCTGATTTGTGACCCAGTGTGTAATCTATTCTGGAGAATGTTCTATATACATGTAAGAAATGTGCTGTTGCTTTGGGATGGAATACTCTGAATATATCTGTGAAGTTCATCTGGTGCATTCAAAGCCCTTGTTTCAGGAATCCCTGGGTGGCTCAGTGGTTTAGTGCCTGCCTTTGGCCCAGGGCATGATCCTGGAGTTCTGTGATCGAGTCCCACGTCGGGCTCCCTGCATGGAGCCTGCTTCTCCCTCTACCTGTGTCTCTGCCTCTTTCTTTGTGTGTCTTTCATGAATAAATAAATAAAAATCTTTTAAAAAAGCCCTTGTTTCCTTGTTGAGTTTCTGTTTAGATGATCTGTCCATTGCAGTGAATGGGATGTTAACTTCCCTACTAGTATTGTATTATTATCAATGAGTTTCTTTAATTTTTCTATCAATTGGTTTATATAATTGGCTACTTTCATGTTAGGGGCATAAATATTTACAATTGTTAGATCTTCTTGTTGGATAGGCCCTTTAATTATTATATAATGTCCTTCCTCATATTATAGTCTTTGGTTTAAAATTTATTTTATTTATTTTTTTTTAAAGGACCAGGTCTTTTTTCTTTATAATTTTTTTATATTTTTTTAAATTTATGATAGTCACAGAGAGAGAGAGAGAGAGAGAGGCAAAGACACAGGCAGAGGGAGTGCAGGCTCCATGCACCGGGAGCCCGACGTGGGATTCGATCCCGGGTCTGCAAGATCGCGCCCTGGGCCAAAGGCAGGCGCCCAACCGCTGCGCCACCCAGGGATCCCCTTGGTTTAAAATTTAATTTGTCTGGGATAAGGATTGCTACCCCAGCTTTCTTTTGATATCTATTAACATGATAAATGGTTTTTCATCCCCTCACTTTCAATCTGGAGGTATCTTTGGGTCTAAAATGAGTCTATTGCAGATAGCATATTGATGGGTCTTGCTTTTTTATTCAATCTGATGCCCTGTGTCTAGAGTACATTCAGAGTAACTATTGAAAGATATGAATTTAGTGCCTGTAAAGTCACTGTTTCTGTAGATTGTCTCTGTTCCTTTCTGGTCTGTGTTACTTTTGGGCTCTCTCTTTGCTTAAAGGATCCCTTTTAATATTTTTTGTAGGACTGGTTTGGTGATCACAAGTTCTTTTAGCTTCGGTTTGTCCTGGAAGCTTTTTATCTCTTCTATTTTGAATGACATCCTAGCTGGATAAAGTATTCTTGGCTGCATATTTTTCTCATTTAGTACCCTGAATATATCATGCCAGTCCTTCCTGGCCTGCCAGGTCTCTGAGGATAGGTCTACTGCCAGTCTGGTATTTCTACCCTTGTATGTTAAAGACTTCTTGTCCTGAGCTCCTTTTAGGATTTTCTCTTTGTCTCCTCTCCATAAGACAGTTATTGAGTTGCTCAAGATCAGAGCCAAAATGAGCACCAATTTCTCAGAACTCTCTATGTGGTGCACCAAGGTGGTTGCTATTTCTATGGAGATCATTCAAGGTTAAAGAAGTGGCCTAATTTCTGTCCTGAAAACTTTAGCATATACTTGACCTAATATTATTCTGCAGCTTAGAGGACAATAGACAAATGACTACTGCATTTTTCTTTGTATTTTATTGCAGAAGTTTCAGACTATGAATAATTAGAGAATCTTGGGGTTTTTTAAAGTTTTAATTTAAGTTCCTGTTGACATACAGTGTATTACTTTCAGGTGTAAAATATAGTGATTCAACACTAACATACAACATCCAGTACTCATGACAACAAGTGCACTCCTTAATCCATCACCTATTTCACTCATTTCCCCCACCTCTTTCCCCTATGGTAACCATCAGTTTTTTTCTCTATATTGAAGAGTATATTTCTTGGTTTGCCTCTCTCTCTCTCTCTCTCTCTCTCTCTCTCTTCCCTTTGAAGGATAGAGAATCTTGTGATGAATACCAGTGTATCCACCTCTATCAAATCCTACCATTATGTTACGCTTGCTCAAGTCCTTTTTTCAAAGAAATTAAATGTCATAAATATAATTAAGATCTACTATGCACTCCTCTTTTTACAAGCCTCTTCCCTTACTTATTACATACTGTTATTTAATAGGCCTTAAACACATGGTCATACATATCACTCTGTAATATTTTTTTTTGTTTTGCTTGATACATTTTTGGAATTTATCCATGCTGAAACACTATATATGTGGTATATGCTATTACATCAATGTTCCACAATTCAGTATCCACTTTCCTCTTAACAGACATTTTGGTTGGTTCCAGCTTTCACATGTGTGAGAGTCTCTGTAGGGGCTATAGCCAGAAGTGGATTTGCAGGGTCTTAGGATATGAGTATCTTCAACTTTACTCAATGTAGCCAAGTTCTGTCAAGTATTACCAAAATTTTTCCAAAGTGGTTGTTTTTTTAATATATATATATTTTTATTGGAGTTCTATTGCCAACATATAGTATAATAACCAGTGCTCATCCCATCAAGTGCCCCCCTCAGTGCTGTTTTAATTTTTATTGTATTTAACATATTTTCCCAGATGAAAATATATTTATTTTTAAAAAGTCATAGTTCTTCCAGTAACAAAGGATCAGAAAACTCATGCTAGTTGTATGTCTATGTACACTCTTAAGAAATAGAGAAATTAATGTTTATTGGATGCCTACTATGTGCCAGGCTTATACCAAGTAATATTTGTTTCTTTAATTGCTTTTCAATTCATCCCCTCACCTGTTTGTCACCAAATCCTCTTCTACCTCAAAAACATCTCTTAAATTCATCCCTTCCACAATTTCTTTAAGAAGTTTTTGCAAAAATACAGATGACACCAGCTTAACTACATCAGTTGATCTCCTTGCTTCTAGTCTTTGTTCCTTGCCAGTACATCCTTTGTGCAAATGGGATCTTGTCACTTGCCTCTGTGGAAACCTTCTTAGAGATTTTCCATTGACCATAGGGTAGAATTCCACCTGTTTGGATGGGGACAGAGTTTGAAAGCCTTTCTATAACATTGGACCTTTCTAACCTTACCTCCTTCCCACAGCTTCAGCCTTCATTTCTCCTGCCACTACAGATTAATTAGTTTCCCAAATATGTCATGTACTTTCCAAACTGAGAAGAGCATAAGCAAAGCCATGATTTTTATATAAATTTATTTCTTATTGGTGTTCAATTTGCCAACATATAGAATAACACCCAGTGCTCATCCCATCAAGTGCCCCCCTCAGTGCCCGTCACCCAGTCACCCCCACCCCCCCGCCCACATCCCCTTCCACCCACCCTAGTTCGTTTCCCAGAGTTAGGAGTCTCTCATGTTCTGTCTCCCTTTCTGGTATTTCCCACTCATTTTTTTCTCCTTTCCCCTTTATTCTCTTTCACTATTTTTTATATTCCCCAAATGAATGAGACCATATAATGTTTGTCCTTCTCCGATTGATTTATTTCACTCAGCATAATACCCTCCAGTTCCATCCACGTCGAAGCAAATGGTGGGTATTTGTCGTTTCTAATGGCTGAGTAATATTCCATTGTATACATAGACCACAGCTTCTTTATCCATTCATCTTTCGATGGACACCGAGGCTCCTTCCACAGTTTGGCTATTGTGGACATTGGCAAAACCATGTTTGAATGTTCTCTACACCACCCTCACCCCAGGAAAATTTATCATAACTCACAGAATTACAGATTCATTTTCTGGAATGGGTTGGAGAGGAGTGTCGGAGATGGCTTGCTTCAAAAGTGATCAGTTGATTGAATCACTATGTGTCACGGGTAGGGAAACCACATAACATGACTTAAGCAAGACACTTTAAAAAAAAAATTGTGGTGGGCAGCCCGGGTGGCTCAGTGGTTTCGCGCCCCGTGGAGGGCGCTGATCAAACCAGACTTGATCCTGGAGGCCTGGGATCAAGTCCCATGTCAGGGTCCCTGCATGGAGCCTGCTTCTCCCTCTGCCTGTGTCTCTCTCTCTGTGTCTCTCATAAATAAATAAATAAAATCTTTTAAAAAATTAAAAAATGTGGTAAAAAGTCTTCCAATCCATGAATATGTAATGTCTTTCTATTTATTTGTGATGTCTTTTATTCTTCGACAATGCTTTATTTTTTATTTTGGGGGGAACGCTTTTTTATTGTTGAACTATAATTGGCATACAATGTTATATTAGTTTCAGGTGTACAACATATTATTTCAATAGTTCTATACATTACTCAGTGTTCAACATGGTAGCTATAGTCACCATGTGTCTCCATACTATGTTACTACAGTCTTACTGACTATATTCCCTATAGTGTACTTTCATCTATGTGACTTATTTATTTTATAACTAGAAGTTTTCATCTCTTAATATTCACCTATTTTTTTTCCCACCCTCCACTCTCTGTCCCTTTGGCAACAACCAGTTTGTTTTCTGTGTTTAAGAGACTATTTGTTATTTTGCTTGTTTTTTAGATTTCGTATGGTATTTGACTTTCTCTGTCTGACTTATTTCACTTAGTGTAGAACTTTCTAGGTCCATCCACATTGTCAAAAACGACAAGATTCTACTCTTATTGCTAAGTGATATTCCATTGTAAATATATACACCACATTTTCTTTATTCATTCATCTGTCATTGGACACTTGGATTAATTCCATATCTTGGCTATTATAAATATTGCTGTAATAAACATAGAGGTACATATATCTTTTCTAGATAGTGTTTTTGTTTACTTTGGGTAAGCAGCCAATAGTAGAATCACTGGATCATATGGTATTCCTATTTTTATTTTTGGGGGGTTGGAACTCTCCATCCTGTTTCCCACAGTTATTGTACCAATTTTGGGTATTCTGTTGAGTATTTTTGTGTCGATATTCATAGGGATATTGGTCTGTATTTTTCTTTTTTTATGATATCTTTGTCTAGCCTTGGTATCTAGACAATGTTGGCCCCCAAAGATGTGTCTAGAAATGCTTCCTCCTCTTCAATCTTTTGAAGAGTTTGAGAAGTATTGGTTTAATTTTTCTCTAAATGTCTGGTAGAATTGTCCAGAGAAGACTTCAGATCCAGGGCTTTTCTTTGTTGGGAAGTTTTCGTTTACAGATTCAATTTCCTAACTAGTTATAGGTGTGTTCAGATTTTTTTTACTTCATAATTCAGTCATGGTACATTTCCAAGAGTTTGTGTGTTTTCAGGTTATCCAATTTGTTGGCATATAGTTGTTCATAGTAGTTTTTTATAATACTTTTAAATTTTTGTAGTATAAATTGTCATGTCTTCTGTCTCAGTTATGATTTTTGTTATTTGAATCTTTTCTTTCTTAGTCTAGCTAAGAGTTTGCCAGTTTTTAAAAAAGAATTTATTTGTTTGTTTTAGAGAGAGAGAGAGCATGGGGATGGGGAGCGGCAGAAGTAGAGGGAGAGTAAAACTCCAGCAGTCTCCACGTTGCGCACACAGCGTGACACAGGGCTCAATCCGACAACCCATGAGATCATGAACTGAGCCAAAACCAACAGTTGGACACCTAATTGACTGAACCACTCAGGCACTCCTTGCTATTGATTTCTAATTTTGTTCTATTGTGACTGGAAAAGATATTTAATATTTGTTCCAGTTTTCTTAAATTTGTTATGACTTGTTTTGTGGCTTAACATGTGCCCTATCTTAGAGAATGTTCCATGTGTACTCAAGAGGAATTCGTATTCTGCCATTTGATGGACTGTTATGTACAACTGGTCTATAGTATTGTTTGAGTCTTCCGTTTTCTCTTATTTTCTGTCTGGTTGGTCAACCATTATTAAAAGATGCAGAAATCTCATTATGTAACTGTTTAGTTCTTCCTTCAATTTGTTCAGTGTTTGCTTCATATATTTGAATATTCTGATTTTAGGTGCACATATATTAAAAATATTATATCTTCCCAATGAATTGGCCCTTTTATCATTGTATAATGTCCTCGTTTGTCTCATGGCAGTTTTTGATGTAAAGTCTATGCTATCTAGTAAAGTATACCCATCTCTTCTTTCTTTAAGTTACCATTTGCATGACTGTCTTTTTCCATCCTTTCACTTTCAGCCTATGTGTGTTCTTACATCTGAAGTGAGACTTCTGTAGAAAGCATATAGTTGGGTTTTTAAAAATCTATTTAGCCATTCTGTGTCTTTTAAGAAGTTTAATCCCTTTATATTTGAAGTAGTTACTGATAAAGACTTACTGTTACCATTTTGTTAATTTTCTCTTTATGTCATGTAGCTATTTTGTTCCTCTTTGCTGTCTTCCTTTGTGTTTTGTTGATTTTGTGTAGTGTATACTATGATTCCTTTCTCATTCTCTAGGTGTTTTCTTTGTAGTTACCATGGGATTATCTAAAAAATCTTATAGTTGTCACAATCTATTTTAAACTGATAGCAACTTAACTTCAATTTTATACAAAGTCTCTACTCTTTAACATTATTTCCTTTGTATTAACCATGTCACAAATTACATCTTTTTATGTTTGTCTATAACATAATTTTATAGTTATTTTTTATGCTTCTATATTTTAAATTCTGAACAGAATTTAAAGAGATTGACACACCACCACTACAATTTTAAAGGATTCTGATTTGTCTATATATTTACCTTTCATAGACAGCTAAATATTTTTGTGTGTGTTTGTGTTGCTGTCTAGCATCCTCTCATTTCGACCTGAAGGATTCCCTTAACAAACAAAGGACTCCCTTTTTTGTAAGACAAGTCTAGTGGTGACGAACTTCCTCAGCTTTTGTTTATTCCAGGAAAGTTGATTTCTCCTTCATTTTTGAAGGACAGTTTTGCTGACTATAGGATTCTTATTTGGAAGACTTTTTCCAGCACTTTGAATATATTACCATGCTTTCTTTTGTCCTGCAAAGTTTCTGCTGATAATCTTTTGGGAACTCCCTTCGCATATGAAAAGTCACTTTTCTCTTATGCTGTTTTCAATATTTTCTCTTTGTCTTTGACTTTTCACAATTTGGTTATGATGTGTCTTGGTGAGGGACTTTTTGGATTCATCTTAGTTGGTATCTCTTGAGCTTCTTGAATTTGGATGTCCATTTTCTTAATCAGATTTAAGATGTTTTGGGTGTTACTTCTTCAAATAAGCTCTCTACCTTTCTTCCCTTCTCTTCCTTCTAGGACTCTTACAAGACTCCACAAATACTCCCATAAGTGGTCTCCTCTGTCACATCTCATAAATCTCTTAGGTCTTCTTCACTTTTCTTTTTTTCTTTATTTTTAAGTAATCTCTACACCCAATGTGGGGCTTGAACTCATAACCTTTAAATCAAGGGTCACATGCTCCACTGACTGTCCAGCCAAGTACCTCTCTTCTTCACTTTCTTCATTCTTTTTTTTTTTTGTTTCTCTGACTCAATAATTTCAAATGACTTGTGTTTGAGTTACTAATTATTCTACTTGATCAAATCTGCTTTTGAAATCATCTAGTGAATTTTCCAATTTAGTTGGATGATTCAATTCTAGATTTTCTGTTTGGTTCTTCTTTTAGTTTCTGTCTCCTTGTTGATATTCTCATTCTTGTTTGTGCATCATTTCCTAGTTAATTTTTTTTGGTAGTTATCTGTGTTCTCTTACAGCTGGTTGACCATTTAAAAAAGGGTTATTTTAAATTCATTGTCAAGTAATTAATTGATTTCTGTTTCTTTAGTGTCAGTTTCTAGAGATTTATTTTGTTTCTTTGATTGTGCCATAATTCTCTGTTGCTTTAGATGTGTAGTTATATTTTGCTGGAACTTGGGCATTTGATTTTTAAAATATTTTTATTTTTTCATTTGTTTTTATTAAAGTTCTGAAGTTCCATTTGCCAATATATAGTATAACACCCAGTGTTCATTCCATCAGTCCCCTCCTCAGTCACCCCAACCCCCTGCCCATCTTCTATTCCACAACCCTTTGAAAGTTTACCAGAACTATTGGGACTTCATCAAGATAAGAAGCTTTTGCACAGCAAAGGATACAGTCAACAAAACTCAAAGACAACCTACAGAATGGGAGAAGATATATGCAAATGACATATCAGATAAAGGGCTAGTTTCCAAGATCTATAAAGAACTTATGAAACTCAAAACCAAAGAAACAAACAATCCAATCATGAAATGGGCAAAAGACATGAACAGAAATCTCACAGAGGAAGACATAGACATGGCCAACATGCATATGAGAAAATGCTCTGCATCACTTGCCATCAGGGAAATACAAATCAAAACTACAATGAGATACCACCTCACACCAGTGAGAATGGGGAAAATTAACAAGGCAGGAAACAACAAATGTTGGAGAGGATGCGGAGAAAAGGGAACCCTCTTACACTGTTGGTGGGAATGTGAACTGGTGCAGCCACTCTGGAAAACTGTGTGGAGGTTCCTCAAACAGTTAAAAATATACCTGCCCTACGACCCAGCAATTGCACTGTTGGGGATTTACCCCAAAGATACAAATGCAATGAAACGCCGGGACACCTGCACCCCGATGTTTCTAGCAGCAATGGCCACGATAGCCAAACTGTGGAAGGAGCCTCGGTGTCCAACGAAAGAAGAATGGATAAAGAAGATGTGGTTTATGTATACAATGGAATATTACTCAGCTATTAGAAATGACAAATACCCACCATTTGCTTCAACGTGGATGGAACTGGAGGGTATTATGCTGAGTGAAGTAAGTCAGTCGGAGAAGGACAAACATTATATGTTCTCATTCATTTGGGGAATATAAATAATAGTGAAAGGGAAAATAAGGGAAGGGAGAAGAAATGTGTGGGAAATATCAGAAAGGGAGACAGAACGTAAAGACTGCTAACTCTGGGAAACGAACTAGGGGTGGTAGAAGGGGAGGAGGGCGGGGGGTGGGAGTGAATGGGTGACGGGCACTGGGTGTTATTCTGTATGTTAGTAAATTGAACACCAATAAAAAAAAATAAATAGAAACTCAAAAAAAAAAAAAAAAAAAGAAAGTTTACCAGAGTTAGGAGTCTCTCATGGTTTGTCTCCCTCTCTAATTTTTTGCACTCGGTTCCCCTCCTTTCCCTTGTAATCCCTTTCACTATTTCTTATTTTCCCTGTATGAATGAAACCATATGATTGTCCTCCAATTGACTTACATCACTCAGCATAATACCCTCCAGTTTCATATCAAAGCAAATGGTGAGTATTCATCATTACTAATGTTTGAGTAATA
Organism: Canis lupus familiaris; assembly: GCF_011100685.1. Lineage (NCBI taxonomy): Eukaryota > Metazoa > Chordata > Mammalia > Carnivora > Canidae > Canis > Canis lupus. The sequence continues at coordinate 38,033,806 of NC_049253.1, forward strand.
TTCCATTGTATATATAGACCACATCTTCTTTATTGATTCATCTGCTGAAGGACATCATGGCTCCTACCACAGTTTGGCTATTGTGGACATGGCTGCTATGAACATGGGGATGCAGGTGTCCCAGCGTTTCACTACATATGTATCTTTTGGGTAAATCCCCAGTCATACAATTACTGGATCATAGGGTAGCTGTTATTTTTAACATCTTGAGGAACCTCCACACAGTTTTCCAGAGTAGCTGTACCAGTACACATTCCCACCAACAGTGCAAAAGTGTCCCCCTTTCCTCACATCCTCTCCAACATCTGTTGTTTGCTGTCCTTATTAATTTTTGCCATTCTCTCTGATGTGAGGTGGTATCTCATTGTGGTTTTGATTTGTATTTCCCTGATGGCAAGTGATGCAGAGCCTTTTTTTCATGTGCTTGTTGGCCACGTTTATGTCTTCTTTGGAGACATTTCTGTTCATGTCTTCTACTCATTTCATGATTGGATTGCTTGTTTCTTTGCTGTTGAGTTTAATAAGTTCTTTATAGATCTTGGATACTAGTCCTTTATCTGATATGTCATTTGCAAATGTCTTCTCCCATTCTGTAGTTTGTCTTTCAGTTTTCTTCACTGTTTCTTTTGTTGTGCAGAAGATTTTTATCCTGATTAAGTCCCAATAATTCATTTTTGTTTTTGTTTCCCTTGCCTTCATAGATGTATCTTGCAAGAAGTTGCTGTGGCCAAGTTCAAAAAGTGTTGCCTGTGCTCTCCTCTAGGATTTGGATGGATCCTGTTTCACATTTAGATCTTTTATCCATTTTGAGTTTATCTTCGTGTATGGTGTAATAGAATGGTCCTGTTTCATTCTTCTGCATGTGGCTGTCCAATTTTCCAAGCACCATTTATTGAAGAGACTGTCCTTTTTCCATGGATAGTCTTTCCTGCTTCATCAAATATTAGTTGACTATACAGTTCAGGGCCCATTTCTGGGTTCTATATTCTGTTCCATTGATCTGTGCATCTGTTTTTGTGCCAGTACCATACTGTCTTGATGATCATAGCTTTGGAATATAGCTTGAAATCAAGCTTTGTAATGCCCTGGCATTGGTTTTCTTTTTCAATATTCCTCTGGTTATTTGGGGTCTTTTCTGATTCCACAAAAATCTTAAGATTATTTGTTCTAGCTCTGTGAAAAAATGTTGGTGATATTTTAATAGAGATTGCATTGAATGTATAGATTTCCCTGGGTAGCATAGACATTTTCACAATATTTATTCTTCTAGTCCATGAGCATGCAGTGTTTTTCCATCTCTTTACATCTTCCTCAATTTCTTTCAGAAGTGTTCTGTAGTTCTTAGGGTATAGATCCTCTACCCTCATTGGTTAGGTTTATTCCCAGGTATCTTATGCTTTTGAGTGCAATTGTAAATGGAACTGACTCCTTAATTTCTCTTTAGTCTCATTGTTAGTGTATAGAGATGCCACTGATTTCTGGGCATTGATTTTGTATCCTTCCACACTGCCTGAATTGCTGTATGAGTTCTAGTAATCTTGGGGTGGTGTCTTTTGGGTTTTCTATGTACAGTACCATGTCATCTGCAAAGAGGGAAAGTTTGACTTCTTTGCCAATTTGAGTGCCTTTTATTTCTTTTTGTTGTCTGATTGCTGATGCTAGGACTTCTAGTACTATGTTAACTAGCAGTGGTGAGAGTGGACATCCCTGTCTCATTTCCTGATCTTAGGGAAAAGGCTTCCAGTGTTTTCCCATTGAGAATTATATTTGCTGTGGGCTTTTCATAGATGGCTTTTAAGATGCTGAGGAATGTTCTCTCTATCCCTACACTCTGAAGAGTTTTGATCAGGAATGGATGCTGTATTTTGTCAAATGCTTTCTCTGCATCTATTGAGAGGATCATATGGTTCTTGTTTTTTCTCTTGTTGATGTGATTTATCATGTTGATTGTTTTACAAGTGTTGAACTAACCTTGCATCCCGGGGATAAATCCCACTTGGTCATGGTAAATAATATTAATATACTGTTGGATCCTATTGGCTAGTGTCTTGGTGAGAATTTTTGCATCCATGTTCATCAGGGATATTGGTCTATAATTCTTCTTTTTGGTGAGGTCTTTGTCTGGTTTTGGAATCAAGGTAATGCTGTCCTCATAAAATGAGTTTGGAAGTATTCCATCCCTTTCTATCCTTTGACACTGCTTTAGTAGAATAGGTATTACTTCTCTAAAGGCTTGATAGTCCCTGGGAAGCCATCTGGCCCTGGACTTTTGTGTCTTGGGAGATTTTTGATGGCTGCTTCAATTTTCACTGGTTATTGGCCTGTTCAGGTTTTCTATTTCTTCCTGTTCCACCTTTAGTAATTTGTGGGTTCCCAGAAATGCGTCCATTTCTTCTAGATTGTCTAATTTGTTGGCATATAGCTGCTCATAATATATTTTAAAAATCGTTTGTATTTCCTTGGTATTGGTTGTGATAGCTCCTCTTTGATTCATGATTTTATTATTTTGAGTCTTTTCTCTTTTGTTTTTAATAAGGCTGGTAAATGGTTTATTTATCTTATTAATTCTTTCAAAGAATCAGCTCCTAGTTTTGTTGATCTTTTCTACAGTTCTTCTGGTCTCTATTTCATTGAGTTCTGCTTGAATCTTTATTATCTCTTTTCTTCTGTTGGTGTAAGCTCTATTTGCTGTCCTTTCTCCAGTTCCTTTAGGTATAAGGTTAGCTTGTGTATTTGAGTTTTTTCCAGTTTTTTTGAGGGAGGTTTGTATCGTAATGTATATCCCTCCTAGGACCACTTTTGCTGTATCCCAAATATTTTGAATGGTTGTATTTTCATTTTTATTAGTTTCCATGAATCTTTTTAATCCTTCTCTAATTTCCTGGTTGACCCATTCATCTTTTAGTAGAATGGTCTTTAACCTCCATGTGTTTGAGTTTCTTCCAAATTTCTTCTGGTGATTTGGTTCTAGTTTGAAAGCATTGTGGTCTGAAAAAAGCAGGGGGCAATCCCAATCTTTTGGTATCTGTCTAGACCTGATTTGTGACCCAGTATGTGGTCTATTCTGGAGAAAGTTCCATGTGCACTTGAGAAGAAAGTGTATTCAGTTGTGTTGGGATGGAAAGTTCTGTATATATCCATGAAATCCATCTGGTCCAGTATATCATTTAAGGCCCTTGTTTCATTGGTGATGTTGTGCTTAGAAGTTTTGTCATTTGTTGAAAGTGCTGTGTTGAAGTCTCCTACTATTAGTTTATTATTATCTAAGTATCCCTTTACTTTGGTTATTAATTGATTGATATACTTGACAGCTCCCACATTAGGGACATAAATATTCATGATTGTTAGGTCTTCTTGTGGATATACTCTTTAAGTAGCTTCATATCTTACTACAGTATTTGGCATAAACTTTAATTTATCTGATATGAGGATTGGTACCCCAGCATTCTTTTGAGGACCATTTGAATGGTGCATGGTTCTCCACCCCTTCACTTTCAGGCTGGAGGTGTCCTTAGGTGTAAAATGAGTCTCTTGTAGACAGCAAATGGATGAGTCTTGCTTTTTTATCCAGTCAGATACCGTGTGTCTTTTGATGGGATCATTTAGTCCATTCATGTTCAGAGAAAGTATTGAAAGATGTGAATTTAGTGTCATTGCATTACGTATTCAGTCCCTGTTTTTTGTGGATTGTTTCTTGGGTTTCCTATTTCTTTTACAGGGTTCCCCTTAATATTTCTGGCAGAGCTGGTTTGGTGGTTCCATATTCTTTCAATTTCTGTCTATCCTGGAAGCTCTTTATCTCTCCTTCTATCCTGAATGAGAGCCTTGCTGGATAAAGTATTCTTGGCTTCATGTTCTTCTCATTTAGTATACTGAATATATCCTGCTAGCCCTTTCTGGCCTGCCAGGTCTCTGTGGAGAGGTTTGCTGTTAATCTAATATTCCTCCCCATATAAGTTAAGAATCTCTTGTTTCATGCTGCTTTAAGAATTTTCTCTTTATCTTTTAAATTTGCAAGTTTCACTATTAAATATTGAGGTGTTGAACGGTTTTTATTGATTTGGGGCGAGGGTCCTCTCTATCTCTTGGATCTGAATGCCTGTTTCCTTCCCCAGATTTGGGAAGTTCTCACCTATGATTTGTTCAAGTATACTTTTTGGTTCTCTTTCTCTCTCAGCCTCTTCTGGAATCCCAATTAGACATATATTCTTCCTTCTCAGGCTATCATTTATTTCTCTAAGCCTTTCTTTCATGGACACTTAATTGTTTTTCTCTTTTATCCTCAGCTTCCTTCCTTTCCATGAACTTGTCTTTTATGTCACTCACTCTCTCTTCCATCCACCTCATTAACCTTAGCAGTTAGAGCATCCAGTTTGGATTGTATCTCATTTAATCTATTTTTAATTTTGACCTGATTAGATCTCAATTCTGCAGTAATGAAGTCTCTAGAGTCCTCTATGCTTTTTTCCAGAGCCATCAGTAACTTTACAATTGTACTTCTGAATTGAATTTCTGACACCATATTGTAATCCAAATTCTGTAAGTCTGTGGCAGAGAGTATACTGTTTTCAGTTCTTTCTGTAGTGGTGAATTCTTCCTTCTAGTCATTTTGTCCAGAGCAAAGTAGCTGTATCAGTGGGCTGAGTTAAAAATACCAACCAGAACCTAAGTAAAATATACCCTAGATGATTCCAAGTTGGTTGAAGACCAGAAAATAAAAGAACAGAACAAAACAAAAGGACCACTAAAGTGAAAACCAAATTTTAAAACAAAGGAGTAAAAATAAGCCAAAAACAAAGAAGAAGGAAAAAGAAAGAGGAAAAGAAAAAAAAAAGAGGAAAAAGAAAAAAGCAGGGGGATGGTGGTAGTGAAGAAGTGGTAGTGGAGAGAGAATGTAGTCTACCTAAGGTGATCCTCTTGGTTCTGAGTGTATTTTGTTCTATATGTTAGAAGGTGCTCAATCCCAAATTTATACAGACCAGCAATACTTATATATAAGCTCCAACATTGACCACAAAAACCAACAAGATAAAAGAGGGGGGCAGAATGGTAAGGAAGAGGGAATATAATCTAACAGATTGGACCAGCATGGTGTTTTTCTTGGTTCTAGGTGTATGTTGGTCATTTCTTAGAAGATACTAACTTCCACCGATTGTAAAACAAAATGAGGCAGAAAAAAACAAAAAACAAATACCCATATCTTGTATATCTACCAAAATTAAGTTGAATACACCTGAAGGGAATCCCAAAGTGAAAAATATATCTGAGACATGTAATTTTAGAAATATGAAAGTCAAAAAGGAAAAAACTTAAAATTGAAGAGCTGTTAAAATATTGTAGTTAAGGTGGGAAAAGAGAAAAATATTGGAAAAGTTTAGTCTGATATAAAAACAGGTCATAATGGAAAAAGAAAAAAAAGGACCTTCTAGTTTTATATACTATTTTCCCTCAGTCCTGGCGCTTTTCAGCCCTGCTTGGGCAAGAACTTGCTCTTCCCCTGTCCTTCCAGCTGGTCTTCTGGGGGGAGGGTCTGCTGTGCTGATTCTCAGGTGTGTGTGCCTGGCAGTGATGCCCCCCACCTACCAGGTGCTGGGTTCAGTGGGAGCTGTTTACCCCGAGAGGCCTCTGTTCCCTGGTGGCCCCACCTCTCCCAGGCACAAGGTGACACAAGGAGGAACAACAACACTGGTGGTGGCCAGATCTCCAGCTTCAGAGTCAGCTCCCCCATTAATCAACCACAGTCACCCAGTCTGCACTGGCCTAGATGCTCACGGGCAGGGGCGATGACCTGCACAGCTTGGGGGCACCCAGTGGCAGGAGAGTCCTCACTGTCCTGTGCCCTCCCCGCCTCCGCCTGTCCTGGGGGGACCGCAGGATCAGGGGCTGTGTCCCCTGGCACCCTGGGATCCGGGGCCCTGTGCTGCTGGACCCATGCCCCTGGGGGCCACCTCCCGAAGGGAAATGGGGAACAGTTACCTCCATCTGGAGCCGGGGTCTAGGATAAAGGGAGCTTTGGAGCCAGCCTGCCTAACCGACTGGCTTCTCCCAAATGCCCGGAAGGCGGCTCCACTCCAACCATTTACCAAGATTGGTCCATTGTTTGCAGTGAGCTGCCTTCCTCCCAGGTGCCCCTCCTCTTATAGTGGCTCTGGGAATCTTGAGGCTTCACTGCCCGCCACCCCCACCCCTACTCTCCCACCCCCACCCCCTGCGACTCTGCCTGATTTCCCTGCTAAGCACTTTTCTGTCAGGGAAAGCTCAGGCTCAGATTTTCAAAATTCCCACTTCTCCAGGGCAAGGCTTTCCTGTCCCGGAGGCTCTCACCCTTTCACTTTAGCTTGGCTCCTCGCAGAGCCCCTCCCCCACTTTATAATTATTTATTTATTTATTTATTTATTTATTTATTTAATTTTTTCGCCTTCCTACCTTGTTAAAAGCGAAAACTTTTCTCTCTATAACATTCCAGCTGTTCCCTCTTTAAATCTCAGATCAAATTCATAGGTGTTCAGGATGTTTTGAAAGTTATCTAGGTAAGTTGTGGGGCCAGGTGAGTTGAGGACCCTTACTCTTCCGCAATCTTGCCCCTTCCCTCAAATTTGGGCATTTGAAAGAATAAGTACCTCTCCTGTTCTTTACAGACTGGCTTTGCATGGGGGAAGAAGACCTTTACCAGTCAGCCTGGCCTGATTTTGAAGGCCTCTAAAGTGTTTTCTTGGGATGTGTTTTCTGGGCTTGTACATATAATTTCCCAGCTAGAGAGATTTGCCTATTTCTTTTTCTTCAGTTCATAACCTCCAGTTCCCTCTGATGTCTATCCGAATTGCAGGTTCTCAGGTGCCACACAAGCTACTGAGTTCTCCTTTGTTTTCAGTGTCCCTCAGACATTGATAATATGTCAGCTCCCTGTCAGTGTTCCAAACTGGATTATACAGAAACAAGTCCTTGGTAGCACTTGAAAAGCTAGAATGTTAGATGGTATTCTGTTCTTTTCTTCCTGAAGGAGAAACCATGATGAGTTGGGTATTTTATCCTGATGAGGCTAAGCACTGTACCAGCTTAGTGAAAGTGTTATCTTGGATAAAAGGCAATGACTTTTCTTTCTTTTTTTTTTTTTTAAGATTTTATTTATTTATTCATGAGAGACACAGAGACAAGGCAGAGTCATAGGGAGAAGTAGGCTCCCTATAGGGAGCCCAATGTGGGCCTTGATTCCAAAATTCCAGGACCATGCCCTGAGCCAAAGGCAGATGCTCAACTGCTGAGCCACCCAGGCATCCCAAGCAATGACTTTTCTTACTTATTTCAGTACCATCATTCTTGCCTCTGTACTTGCCTGGAGTACTGTAACTAACTAACTGTTTTCTGTAGTTCTCAAAAAGACTCTTTGTACCATTTATTGCTATTATGTTGGTGTCTCTGTGGGGGAATGAGGTCTGGGTCTTCTCATTCTCACCCAACATCAGCACTTTTGAAAGTGAACTTAATTTACATATAGCTTATAACTCAACTGGGACATTTTTGAGATGGGGTGGTTAAAATCATGTAATTTTTGGAATTTGCTAACTGTGTAAGATAATGGCTTTTTTTAAAATTTTTATTTATTTATGATAGTCTCACAGAGAGAGAGAGGCAGAGACACAGGCAGAGGGAGAAGCAGGCTCCATGCACCGGGAGCCCGATGTGGGATTCGATCCCGGGTCTCCAGGATCGCGCCCTGGGCCAAAGGCAGGCGCCAAACCGCTGCGCCACCCAGGGATCCCAAGATAATGGCTTTGTTATACTGGTAGACCTATATAGAATAGTTCTATTTTAAAATATTTGCAAAAAAAAATAAAAATATTTGCAATAACAATATATACCTATGTATGTTAAGCCAAATAAATTTATCTTGTGTTGAAATTTTAAACTGAATTTACAATGGCATTCACAATAATGAGAGCTGTTTCACTTTCATCATAATGAACTTTTAACCTTGATTCCCTGCAGTAGAAGAAAACAATGAATTTTTATTGAACTCAACCTAAATTACTTTCTCTCTGAAGTGTCTGAACTTTGACTTTGATGTAAAACTGACATAATTTAAGACTTTGAGAAGTCCTTCTGCTATCGGAGCCAACACACTGATAGTTCTCACTTTCCTTTTGCACATGAAAAAAACACTTAGAATTGAAAATGAGTAAAATAATTTATAAGTTTGCTCCAAATGAAGTCATGCTTTATCTGGGAATATATAAATACTAGCTCCTCCTGAAACTGTATGTGTTAAATCTGCTTCCTTGGGCACAGTTTTTACATAATAACTGCTAACTTACTATAGAAAGAACTACATTGTCCTTTTTAAAAAAGTAATTATTCAGGCAGCCCCAGTGGTGCAGCGGTTTAGCGCCGTCTGCAACCCAGGGCGTGATCCTGGAGACCCTGGATCGAGTCCCACGTCGGGCTCTCTGCATGGTGCCTGCTTCTCCCTTTGCCTGTGTCTCTGCCTCTGTGTGTGTGTGTGTCTCTATGAATAAATAAATAAAATCTTTAAAAAATAAAAAAGTAATTATTCTGTTGAAGTGTAATTTATGTAATTCACAGGAAAATGCACAGATTGTAAAGTGTAGAGCTCAATAAACACTTTAGATCAGGAAATATAACATTAGCAGCACCCTGTCTCCCACCATTATATATCTTTCTTCTCCAAGGGTAATCATTATCCTGATACCTAGCACTATCATTTATGTTGATTACTTTTAAAGTTTACATATATAGCTTTTTTTTCCCTTTGCCTCCTTTGCCTCAATATTTGTGAAATTCATCCATGTTTCATATAATAGGAATTGGTCTTGTCTCTTTGCTGCAAAGTATTTCTGTGTGTGAATGCCACTATTTATTTAGCTGTTTTACTAAATTTCTACTATTTCTTTTCAGTTTTGACTATTATGAATACTATTGGGAGTGCTTATGTACTCATTTTTGTTAACTATATGCTCAGTGGTAGAATTGCTACTGTCATAGGGTAGCTGTGCGTTCAGCTTTAATAGATAACTGCAAAACAGATGTTCTGCACCTGGATTGCTTAGATTCTGTTTCCTTTATACATTTCATATATATTTCACCTATAATTCCCCATATTTCCTGTCTGGAGGCCCAGTAACTTCAAGCATCTCAGAAGATGGGGCATAGGCCATTGCATAATTAGTTGATACACCTAGTTGCCATTGAAGACGGCAGCATAGAATACTCCTCTCTTTCTGAATTCTTTGTAGGGAAGGGGTAAACGTATGAGACATCCAGTAGGAAAATATGGCTGAATCTCTCAAGGGACTACCAAACCTCGACAAATTACTTGGGATAAATTCCTCATCAGTGAACCTGTTGAGCACTGGTTCCCCTCACCATATCTATGCACAGCAAGCATGAACAGTGGTGATGACTAAAGAAAGGAGATATTGACATTCGTGGGCTTTTCTATAACCAGATGTCTTTTTCTCTGACCCCTCTGGGGTTGGACTCAGAAGAAGGGAAATTGCAGGAAAGGAGGTTATGCCGTGAAAGGGAATTCCCACATACTCTAGCCATTCCTGCCTAAGCTGTAAGTCTAGTTGCAAGGTAGGTAAGGGGAGTGTCTATCAAATAAGTGATTGAAATTTAAAAATAAACAGAAATGAGTCTTCATAAGCAAAAGCATTCTGTTATAATAACTGTAAGAGACATCAAATCATGTAGATGATAGTAGGGGTCTTGCTACCCAGTAAAAAGGAGAATTATTAGAGCAGAATTAAAAGATTTACTTGAAAAATAAAACAGTTCTTTGTTTATATCCAAATTGTTGAGGCTACTGAATCAAATTGATTACATAATCTGACATAAATTATTTGGCTAATGTCACTTGTTCCAAGAAGATAAGGCCTGCATCTGTTTTTGGCCCCCGTTATATCCTTACACTGAGCATAGGGCCTGGGACATAGCAAATGATGGTTCAATATTTGGTGAATAGATAACATAAGTTATCTGTTTTTCTCATTATCATTATTTATGTTCTAACTAAAAACTTGCACACAGTCCTAATGATAATTAAAAACTCTCTGAAGGCAATCATCTATAAAAGTATAATACCATATAACATTAAATTTGCAACATCTTTTGAAAAATCTAGCTTTGTGTGCCTAAAGTCAAAAGAGTAAAGAAAAAGTTGCAGAGATTCTGCTTTTCAAGTAGAAACTAGTATTAATCAATCTATAACTTTTACTTATTACCTCAATTGAGAAAAAATGAACAGAAAAATGGGATTGGCAAATAAAACAAATATTTTATTTTATATGTCTACAAGCTTCTTTCCAAATTGGTGTACTTTGCAATGGAGAGCAGATTGGGTTATTAAAAGTTGCCTACTGCTGCTAAGTTTGAACTTTATGGTATTTTTATTACATTGAGAAAGATTTTTTCCAAGAAAATCCAATTACTAATGGCATAAATAGCAGTGGGTTCCAGCCAATACTAGAATGGGCAGTATAATTGGCTTGGCTAGGCTAAAGTTTTATCTGTTCAAGTGTAGTGTGATCCAGGAATCCACCCACTTTTTTTTGGAATTACTGAGGCACTAATAGAAGCTTATGATACAAAGATCTTATTAATAAGATAATTACTTTAATTATATGGCATGGGCTCCAGGATGTTTTTATAGCAAGGTTCATAACAAGTCATTTATATTCATATTCTTTAGTAATCTATTAGGGGCCTGTACTAGAACAAACAAGGAACATTTTTCTTTTTATGTATAATAAACCTTTTATTTTAGAACAATATGGGTGCAGAGTTCCCATATACTCTGCACGCAGTTTCCCTATGGTTAACATCTTGCATTAGTATTATACATTTGCTATAATTAATGACTCAGTATTGATGTATTATTAGCTTAAATCCATAATTTATTCAGACTTCTTTAGTTTATTACCTAATGTTCTTTTTCCTTTCCAGGTTCTTATTCAGGATATCACATTACGTTTGTCATATCGCTTGGGCTTCTCTTGGCTGTGACAGTTTCTTAAACCTTCCTTGGTTTTGAAGGCTTTGACAATTTTGGAGAATATTTATCGGGTATTTTGTAGAATATCCCTCTTTTGTTTTTGTTTGTGAGAGACAGAAAGCCGGAGAGAGGGGCTAAGGGAGAAGAAGAAGAGAGTATCTTAAACAGGCGCCATGCCCAGCGCAGAGACTGATGCAGGGCTTTTTCTTACTGCCCTGAGTTCATGACCTGAGCTGAAATCAAGAATTAGACATTTAACTGATTGAACCACACATTTGGGATTTTTCTGATTTCTTTTTAAATCATGACTAGACTAGAGTTAGGTGTTTTGGGGAGGAAGGCCACAGAAATAAAGACCATTTTTTATCACACAATATCAAAGGTACATACTATCAACGTATCTTATTGCTGTTGGTGTTGATTAGACCACCTGCTTGATGATAGTGTTTGTTTTCTTTATTGTAAAGTTACTTTCTCCCCGTTTCCATACCATATCTTTGGAAGGAAGTCAGATTCACCTACTTTTGAGGGCAGCTCAGATTTCTTTAAAATTCTAGTTTTTTAAAAGAGATTTTATTTAACCATTTGTCAGAAAGAGAAAGAGAGTGAGCACAATCAGGGGGAGCAGCAAGGCAGAGGGAGAAGCAGGCTCCCTGCTGAGCAAGAAGCCCAATGTGGGACTTGCTTCCAGGACTCTGGGATCATAACCTGAAGTGAAGGCAGACGCTTAACCAACTGAGCCACCCAGGAATCCCACAAAATTTGAATTTTATATTAATTTTATTCTGGCATTACCTTTTGGATCATGTTATACATGGATATGCACTCATGTGCAAGTGTTCACCACAAAATCTCTCTTGTCTCTACACAAAAATATCCAAAGTCAAAATTGAGGCTACCAATGAAATCTTTCTGTGCCAGAAGTTTATCAAAGACTATACACTGAAACCAGAGGTTTGAAAGGAAGGGTTATTTTTAAAGTTTTTATTTAAATTCTAGTTAGTTAACATACAGGGTGATATTAGTTTCAGGTGTACAATATAGTAATTCAACACTTCCGTACATCAACTGGTACTCATCACAAGTGCACTCCTTAATCCTGGAAGAGAAGTTTCCAAAAATTATTCAGAGGCATTAAAAAATGAAACTTAAGGATGAAACTCAGAGAAACAAGACTTTACCTTTTGTTTTGATAGACTCGAGACAAAATTTATTTTATTTTATTGTTTTTTTAATGTTATAAATATTTATACACCCAGTATGGGAGCACCCAAATCCATGCAACAACAACATAAAGGAAATGTGACAGGCACTGAGGTGGGCACTTGATGGGTATTTTTATTTTTATTTTTATTTTTAATTTTTTTATTGGAGTTCAATTTACCAACATATAGCATATCACTCAGTGCTCATCCCGTCGAGTGTCCCCCTCAGTGCCCATCACCCAGTTACCTAACCCCCCGGCCCACCTCCCATTCCACTACCCCTTGTTCATTTCCCAGAATTAGGAGTCTCTCGTGTTCTGTCATCTTCACTGATATTTTCACTCATTTTCTCTCCTTTCCCCTTTATGCCCTTTCACTATTTTTTATATTCCCCAAATGAATGAGACCATATAATGTTTGTCCTTCTCCGATTGACTTATTTTTTTAAAAATTTTTTTATTGGAGTTCAATTTGCCAACATATAGCATAACACCCAGGGCTCATCCCGCCAAGTGCCCCCTTAGTGCCCTGTCACCCAGTCACCCCCACCCCCGCCTGACCTCACTTTCCACTACCCCTTGTTCATATCCCAGAGTTAGATGTCTCTCATGTTTTGTCACCCTGATATTTTCACTCATTTTTTCTCCTTTCCCTTTATTCCCTTTCACTAATTTTTATATTCGCCAAATGAATGAGACCATATGTTTGTCCTTTTCCGATTCACTTATTTCACTCAGCATAATACCCTCCAGGTCCCTCCACGTCGAAGCAAATGGTGGGAATGGATAAAGAAGATGTGATTGACTTATTTCTTTTTTTTTAATGTATTTATACATACATCTTTATAGATATTAAACATATGCTAAGTGGAAACTATTTTTATTTGTATATATATACACATATATAATATGTATACGTGTGTGTGTATATATATTCTCTCTCTCTCTTTCTCTCTCTCTCTCTCTCTCTCTCTCTCTATATATATATATATATATATATATATACTCTGTATATGCAAAAACCTGTATATTCTGTATACATATACACAGGAGAAAATTTCTTATTAAACATATCTCTTCCCTCCCCCGTATATTTCTACCCCATCTCTGTGTCTTATTTTTTTAATAAATTTATTTTTTATTGGTGTTCAATTTGTCAACATACAGAATAACACCCAGTGCTCATCCCGTCAAGTGCCCACCTCAGTGCCCGCCACCCAGTCACCCCCACCCCCGCCCTCCTCCCCTTCCACCACCCCTAGTTCTTTTCCCAGAGTTAGGAGTCTTTCATGTTCTGTCTCCCTTTCTGATATTTCCCACTTATTTTTCCTCCTTTCCCCTTTATTCCCTTTCACTATTTTTTATATTCTCCAAATGAATGAGACCATATAATGTTTGTCCTTCTCGATTGACTTACTTCACTCAGCATAATACCCTCCAGTTCCATCCACATTGAAGCAAATGGTGGGTATTTGTCGTTTCTAATGGCTGAGGAATATTCTATTGTATACATAGACCACATCTTCTTTATCCATTCATCTTTCAATGGACACCGAGGCTCCTTCCACAGTTGGGCTATTGTGGACATTGCTGCTAGAGACATCGGGGTGCAGGTGTCCCGGCATTTCATTGCATCTGTATCTTTGGGGGTAAATCTACAACAGTGCAATTGCTAGGTCGTAGGGCAGATCTATTTTTAACTCTTTGAGGAACCTCCACACAGTTTTCCAGAGTGGCTGCACCAGTTCACATTCCCACCAACAAGAGGGTTGTGCAAGAGGGTTCCCCTTTCTCCACATCCTCTCCAACATTTGTGGTTTCCTGCCTTGTTAATTTTCCCCATTCTCACTGGTGTGAGGTGGGATCTCATTGTGGTTTTGATTTGTATTTCCCTGATGGCAAGTGATGCAGAGCATTTTCTCATGTGCATGTTGGCCATGTCTATGTCTTCCTCTGTGAGATTTCTCTTCATGTCTTTTGCCCATTTCATGATTGGATTGTTTGTTTCTTTGCTGTTGAGTTTAATAAGTTCTTTATAGATCTTGGAAACTAGCCTTTATCTGATACGTCATTTGCAAATATCTTCTCCCATTCTGTAGGTTGTCTTTTAGTTTTGTTGACTGTATCCTTTGCTGTGCAGAAGCTTTTTATCTTGAGAAAGTCCCAATAATTCATTTTTGCTTTTGTTTCCCTTGACTTCATAGACGTATCTTGCAATAAGTTGCTGTGGCCAAGTTCAAACAGGGTGTTGCCTCTGTTCTCCTCTAGGATTTGGATGGAATCTTGTCTCACATTTAGATCTTTCATCCATTTTGGGTTTTTCTTTGTGTATTGTGTAAGAGAATGGTCTAGTTTCATTCTTTTGCACGTGGCTGTCCAATTTTCCCAGGACCATTTATTGAAGAGACTGTCTTTTTTCCAGTGGATAGTCTTTCCTGCTTTGGCAAAAATTAGTTGACCATAGCCTTGAGGGCCCATTTCTGATTTCTCTATTCTGTTCCATGGATCTATGTGTCTGTTTCTGTGACAGTACCACACTGTCTTGATGATCACAGCTTTGTAGTACAACCTGAAATCTGGCACTGTGATGCCTCCAACTCTGGTTTTCTTTTCAATATTCCCCTGGCTATTCAGGGTCTTTTCTGATTCCACACAAATCTTAAGATTATTTGTTCCAACTCTCTCAAGAAAGTCCATGGTATTTTGATAGGGATTGCATTAAATGTGTAAATTGCCCTGGGTAGCATTGACATTTTTCACAATATTAATTCTTCCAATCCATGAACATGGAATATATTTCCATCTCTTTGTGTC
The DNA here is from genome assembly GCF_011100685.1 of Canis lupus familiaris. Lineage (NCBI taxonomy): Eukaryota > Metazoa > Chordata > Mammalia > Carnivora > Canidae > Canis > Canis lupus. The sequence continues at coordinate 38,048,835 of NC_049253.1, forward strand.
TTCCTCAATTTCTTTCAGAATTGTTCTGTAGTTTTTAGGGTATAGATCCTTTACCTCTTTGGTTAAGTTTATGCCTAAGTATCTTATGCTTTTGGGTGCAATTGTAAATGGGATTGACTCCTTAATTTCTCTTTCTTCAGTCTCATTGAGTGTATAGAAATGCCACTAATTTCTGGGCATTGATTTTTTATCCTGCCACACTGCCAAATTGCTGTATGAGTCCTAGCAATCTTGGGGTGGTGTCTTTTCGGTTTTCTATGCACAGGATCATGTCATCTGTGAAGAGGGAGAGTTTGACTTCTTCTTTGCCAACTTGAATGCCTTTAATGTATTTTTGTTGTCTTATTGCTGAGGCTAGGACTTCCAGTACTACGTTGAATAGCAGTGGTGAGAGTGGACATCCCTGTCTCATTCCTGACCTTAGGGTAAAGGCTCCCAGTGCTTCCCCATTGAGAATGATATTCGCTGTGGGCTTTTCAGAGATGGCTTCTAAGATGCTGAGAAATGTTCCCTCTATCCCTACACTCTGAAGAGTTTTGATCAGGAATGGATGCTGCCTTTTGTCAAATGCTTTCTCTGCATCTATTGAGAGGATCATATGGTTCTTCTTTTTTTCTCTTGTTGATATGATGAATCACGTTGATTGCTCTATGAGTGTTGAACCAGCCTTGCATCCGAGGCATAAATCCCACGTGGTCATGGTGAATAATCTTCTTAATGTTGTTGGATCCTATTGGCTAGTATCTTGTTGAGAATTTTTGCATCCATGTTCATCAGGGATATTGGTCTGTAATTCTCCTTTTTTTGGTGGAGTCTTTGCCTGGCTTTGGAATTAAGGTGATGCTGGCCTCATAGAATGACTTAGGAAGAATTTCATCTCTTTCTATCTTTCCGAACAACTTTAGTAGAATAGGTATGGTTTCTTCTTTAAACGTTTGGTAGAATTCCCCTGGGAAGCCATCTGGCCCTGGACTTTTGTGTCTTGGGAGGTTTTTGATGACTGCTTCAATTTCCTCCCTGGTTATCGGCCTGTTCAGGTTTTCTATTTCTTCCATTTCCAGTTTTGGTAGTTTGTGGTTTTCCAGAAATGCGTCCATTTCCTCTAGATTGCCTAATTTATTGGCATATAGCTGTTCATAATATGTTTTAAAAATTGTTTGAATTTCCTTGGTGTTGGTGGTGATCTCTCCTTTCTCATTCATGATTTTATTAATTTGAGTCTCTTCTCTCTTCTTTTTAATAAGGCTGGCTAATGGTTTTTCCATCTTATTAATTCTTTCAAAGAACCAACTCCTGGTTTTGTTGATCTTTTCTACAGTTCTTCTGGTCTCTATTTCTTTTTTTTTTTTAAATTTTTATTTATTTATGATAGCCACAGAGAGAGAGAGAGGGGCAGAGACACAGGCAGAGGGAGAAGCAGGCTCCATGCACCGGGGGCCCGACGTGGGATTCGATCCGGGGTCTCCAGGATCGCGCCCTGGGCCGAAGGCAGGCGCCAAACCGCTGCGCCACCCAGGGATCCCCTGGTCTCTATTTCATTGAGTTCTGCTCAAATCTTTATTAACTCTCTCCTTCTGCTGGGTGTAGGTTTTATGACTCGAGATAAAATTATAATAAAATATGAATCTAGCACTCTTCTTTGGTAAGGAGTAATGGACCTGCAAGAGCCCAGCCTGGGCCTCTGAAATGGTTAGTGTTGGGTTTTTTTTTTTTTTTTTTCTGGGATCCCAGAGATTTGACTTGCTAGCTTCTATTTCCACTTGGAAACTGGGTTCAGTACCCAGTGAGTCTCAGGAGAGAGAAATGTAATTTCCCCTGGCCCTACCTTCTCAAAGGAGGATACACATTCATCATTTCTTCTTTTTGTTTTTACAGTTAGCAATTATTCAGAATAAAAATATAGTATTAGATACAAGAGATAGGGGATCCCTGGGTGGCTCAGCGGTTTAGTGCCTGCCTTCGTCCCAGGGCATGGTCCTGGAGTCCCGGGATTGAGTCCCACATCAGGCTCCCTGCACGGAGCCTGCTTCTTTCTCTGCCTATGTCTCTGACTCTCTCTCTCTCTCTCTCTGTGTGTCTCTCATGAATAAATAAATAAAATCTTAAAAAAATAAACAAGAAATAGCAGCAAAAAATGCCCTCAAACACACATAGTTATTGGTTAGTCTTCACTGAAATGAAGGCAGATATGTTCTTTCATAGCCACATCTCCAAAATTCCAATTGGCGGACTGTCTCAGTCGGTTTTTAAGAACCCTGTCTGGATTAAATTCTTGATTAAGTTCTTTATTACTTAGGTAGACATAACTAGCAACAATACTAATGCAAATCTACTGAGGGTCTCTTTCATTTGGTGGGGTGGTATGGCCTCTTCTATTTGTGGCTTCTTATCACCTGGATAAGAAAAGAAATTCCCTTTGGACTTTAAAGCCCTTAGCTTTAGATAGCTGAGTAACTTTATCTATTACTCCTGGAAGCATCAATAGAACTGGCTACTAACCTTCCTCCCTTATTTTCTGATATTTCATTAATAAAAAATGAACTAGTAGAGAGGAAATGTTTGATGATAATTAAGAAAAGTGATATTATGTGGCATTGTATAGGATAAATGAATCTAGGATTTATAAATTCTGTAGGAGATGGACCTGAAGGGGAAAAAAAAAGTCTTTTATTTCAATACAGGAAGAACTGAGAAGAGTATAGCATCACACTAATTGAAATAATATCAAGATATTATTTCAACAGGTTATTAGTATAAAACTATCAATGAAATATTTCATGTTTTTTTACTGTCTTTGAAATTCAGTGTACATTTTATTCTTACAGTACATCTTAATTTAGAAACTACAGTTTCAGTTGTTAAAATTAAATAGTCCAGCTAACATTGAACTGTGTGTTTAGCAGAAAATATTTTACACTGCTTCAGTTTTTTTACATTTAAATAAATTAAGCTTTAATAAAATTTAAAAATGTAGTTCCTCAGTCATTCTATACATTTTTCAAGTACTCAGTAGCCATGTGTAAGTAGTGGCCACTATATTGGACAATTTAGGTACAGATTGAGACACAAAGTACTTTTAAGTTGGAGAAGGAGATTCATAAAGGTGGTCCCTACCATCTCTGCATGACAGAAGTTAAGAGTCCTTGTTGAGAGTTAGAGAAAATCCTGCTAGCTTGTGGCAAGGCTCTGATGCAGCCAGAGGTTTAACCATGTGGTAGAACAGCTTAATACTATGATTGTGAGATTGCCCTGGCACCACTGGACACTACAGGGCCAGGAAAAATCCCACAAGGCTGGATTTATTGAGACTTGGGAATTTTTAAGAAAGGTTTGGTACAAGATCAGAGGTAAGTGAATGTAGGATGGAATGTAGGATGAAGGTATAGCAAAATTGACATCATGGACCAGAATGGGAGGAAATGACTGAAATGAGGCAAGCAGGTAAACAGAGAGGTGTGAAGGGACAGGAGAGGTGATGAGAGCAAAATGCTGGCCCAGCACAAGGACAGGATGGTAGTGTTGGGGAGAGGGTTTTCATCATGTGATACTCTAACAGGATGTTAAAATGGGCTCTTCCAGTTGGACAAAGTTGTCAAGAATCCTCCTTCACTATCAATTCTTCTACTTGACCCTAGAACAGGGTTAACATACTAAGGTCCATGGACCAACTCTGGCCACCCTCATTTTTATAATTAAAGTTTTATTGGAACACAGCCATGCTCATTCATTTCTTTTTTTTTCTTTTTGCCTGTAGCACACTACTTTTTCAAAGAGTCACTTTGAGAGCTTAACATATGCTTCCTGAAATTTGGATGACACAGGAACTAGTTCCTAAAAAAAAAATGTCTCATAGGGAAATCCTAATTAGAGGGTGGCTGGTTACAGTAAGGAGAAAGGACCAAAGTGGCAGTGATAGGACCTGATATAGGTCTTCCTTTTCCTTGTCTTTTTCTTCACAACTTTATTTACCATCAAATTCATTCTTTTAAAGTATAAACTCAGTGGATTTAAGATTAGCCACAGAGATGTGCAACTACCATCATTATCTAAATATGGAACATTTCCATCTCCCCCAAAAGAGGCCTTTTATCCATTAGCAGTCACTCCCTGTTCCATTGTCCCCACCCATCTGCTGTGGTTGACCACTAACCTACTTTCTATATCTATAGATTTGCATATTTGGGACACTTCATATAAATGGAATTATATCTTAAATCTTGCTACCCCCTTTTTTGGTCTGTTTCTTTCACTTAGCATAATGTTTTCAAGGTCTATCTATGTTATAGTATGAATCACTTCTTCTTTACTTTTTATGGCTGAATAATATTCCCTTGTGTGGGTATACCATATTTGTCTATTTATTCAACAGTTGAGGGATATTTGTTTTTAATATTACAAATAATGTTATTATGAATATTTGTGTTCCAAGTTTTTGTCTAAATGTCTGTTTTCAGTTCTCTTAAATATATATCTTAGAATGGAATCATATGTAACTTTATGTTCATCCTTTTGAGGAATTTCCAGACTGTTTGCAAAGCTGCTGTAGCATTGTACAGTTTCACTAACAATGAGAATGCAATGTATGAGAGTTCAGATTTCTCCATATCTTTCACAACACTTCTTGTTGTCTTTTTTTTAGAAAAAAAATTATAGCCAGTCTCATAGGTATAAAGTGGTGTCTGATTGTAGTTTTGATTTTCATTTCACTGACAATATTGATGTTGGGCATCTTTTCTTCATGGGGTTATTGGCCATTTGTATACTTTCTTTGAAGAAATGTAATCAAATCCTTTTGTCCATTTAACAAAATTGGATAATATTTCTTCTTATCATTGAGTTATAGATAACTGTTTTTGAGTTGTATTAAAGGATTTCTGCCATACAGTCCTTTTGGGAAAAGTGAGACGGTCAGACTCCCATAGATCACCAGAATTCAGAGCCTGAGAGATATGTTGTGTGTGACCATGAGGAGGAGACATGACCTTTGCTAAAGGAATGTAGATGGGTCACCTAAAAATTTGTAAAAGCACTAAAGAGAAAAAATGCCAGAAGTTGGGCATGAAGCACAGGGATTTCAGTGGCATCAGTGTAATGAGACTTCTCCTTTTCCTTAAATCTTTCCCTTCCACCTCTCTTACCTTCCCTAGAGGTCAAAATGAGTGGCTAAGTGACAGTAATGGAGGAGACAGAGGAAAATAGCTCAAAGAGTATGGGGGAAGGAATACTTGAATGGACTAAAAGAGTGAAGTTTTGATTTCGATTTAATTGAACTTTTTTTTTTACTAAGTCAAAGATGAAGCTTTTAATTAACAAATGGGAGCAACCAGAAAAAAACCATAGGATCTGCCTGAAATTTTATTCAGGGATGGGAAAGACAGAACAAGTTCAATAGAGTCAAAGAGAGTTATATGAAAATAAACACTCAAACTAGTTTGTAATGTCTCCTCTACTGAGTTCAGCTTGTTTGATAAGCCAGTTACAAGATCTTAGACATGATCAACACTCAGTATAAACCTCTAAGGCATAACTGTGTGCATGGGTGGTGGGGAGGCACCTAGGTAGAGTGAATTAGGAGGAAAAGTCTGAGGAGTTGGGAGGCCAGGATGTTGGCTGGATGCTCAACTTTGATATTATAATCCATATACAGGATGTTAGGGAGTGGAGTAGGAATGAAAACTGAGTTTGACTTCAAGAAACTTGAGGGATGGCCCAAGAGACTACGGATGACAGCCATAGGAATGTTTGGGAGAATCCTGTATGAATAGAGTAAATAGGATTGTGAATGGGTGTTTTGGAGCCTATGGTCTGGAACCTTCAGTGAAGAGTATGCCAACCATATCCTGTCTTGCTTTTGAGCTAGATTGGAAGAAAGGAAGGCCATTAATTGAGAGATTTGAGAAAAAAGAGAAAGTATGTTGACAGTTAACAAAGTTTGAAAAGGAACCGTGAAAGAAGCCAGCAAAGGTTGTTAATGGGAAGAAGTAGGGATTAGGGACAAGTTTGGGGGCAGGGATAAGGCTGAGATGATAGCAAGGGTAGGTTCTGAAGAGGTCTATGCAGAGGGGCCAATGGTTTTATGGATGAAGGTGTTGGGGGAAGTAGCAGGCAGACAAGGGAAGTGGGGACAATGAAATTGTTAACAGAACTACTTGGTCTTTAATTTTCCGTTATAGTTTGATATATTAGTACCATCAACCTGGTTAAGTTGCCCCCCTCAAATGCCAAAGCTAAGAAGAACTTGAAGTTTTTCTGACTAGTGATTCTTTTTATTGTGAACTTCTTCAATTTGAAAAAGGGAATTTCCAGTGGAAATAATAGACTGTAAATTGTTTACTTGGCAACATACCATTAGACTAAGCTAAGGACCTTCTTACACAAGGATATGATAACAGAAGTTTACCTGCCAAGTGCTTTCAGAATGAGATGGCAGGGAAATTTTTCCTGACTTGCAAAGCAAGGAAAAATATCTGAAAGATACTGTATTTTATAATTAAGGAAAACATAGCCATGAAAAGTATGAATGAAAATGTTGGCCAATTAATGAATAAACTGGGTGGCAATCAAACAAAAGACTGATTGGAATAGTTTTAAGTTGTTAGCCGAAGATTTATCTGCAACACATAATTTTTTTTTTCAAAATATTGCCTTGTTTAGATTTATTGCCTTTATCTTCCTTGCAGGGTGTATTTGATGCTAAAAAGGGACAGAGGGAAAAGGAGCAGAGAGTGATAATTAAAGCACAACAATCTTAAATGACATTATCAAATACATAGGAAGTTTATACAAATTTGCTTCTGTTCCATTTTTAAGTTTTATTTTCTTCAATCAAGGTGTGCCTACTGAATACTGATCTTGCATCTAACACTGCGGCAAAGTGCTATGCATAATTCAGTGAAAGTGGAGGCATGATAATTGACTTTATGGAGCTTACACACTTTTAGGAAAACAAGACCAACCACAATGAAATGCCACAAAGAGAGAAAAATCAAGAGACTTTGAAATAAATTAATTAAAGGCAGTTTTGCATATTGATATAAATGGAAAATAACAATTTCATAGTTAAAACAATTGCTGGATTGTAATAAGATGACGAATGTATTTTGCAAGATGCTATTTCTCACCATTTACAAAAAAAAATTGCCCTTGACCATATCTGCTAAGGCCACATTCTAACTCAAACAATCCATCAGAATTATTTTCTGGAGTTTGTTCCATGGAACTGTAGTATCCTGAGATGTCTTGAGAAAAAGGATTCGGTGGTCAGATTGGAGAAATGTGGAATACCATGTCTCTTCTTGGGCAATTATAGTAACATTTGCATGTTAAAGATTCTGAGAAATCCAGCAGCAAAGAACTCATGTTAAAACTGTACAATTCTGGCACAAAAACAGACACATATATCAAAATGGAACAGAATAGAAAACCCAGGACTGGACCCTCAACTTTATTATCAACTAATATTCAACAAAGCAGGAAAGAATATCCAATGGAAAAAGGATAGTCTCTTCAACAAAGGGAGTTGGTAAAATTGGACAGCCACATGCAGAAGAATGAAACTGGACCATTACCTTACACCATACACAAAAATAAACTCAAAATGGATGAAAGACCTAAATTTGAGACAGGAATCCACCCAAATCCTATGGGAGATCACAGGCAACAAACTTTTTGTCCTTGGCCACTGCAACTTATTACTAGACCCATCTTGAAAGGCAAGGGAAACAAAAGCAAAAATGACCTATTAGGATTTCATCAAGGTAAAAAGCTTCTACACAGCAAAGGAAATAGTCAACAAACCTAAAAGACAACCTACAGAATGGGAGAAGATATTTGCAAATGACATATCAGGTAAAGGGCTAGTATCCAAAATCTATAAAGAACTCATCAAGCTCAACACCCAAACCCCAAATAATCCAGTTAAGAAATGGGCAGAAAAAAAAAAAAAAGAAAGAAAAAACAAATGGGCAGAAGACAATGGCCAGAAGACACGTGAAAAAATGCTCCATGTTACTCAGCTTCAGGGAAATACAAATCAAAACCACAATGAGATATTACCTCACACTAACCAGAATGGCTAAAATGAATAACTCAGGAAACAACAGATGTTGGCCAGGATGTGGAGAAAGGGAAACCCCCTTACACTGTTGGTGGGAAAGCAAGCTGGTGCAGCCACTCTGGAAAAGAGTATGGAGATTTTTTAAAAAGTTAAAAATAGAACTACCCTGCAACCCAGCAATTACATATTAGATATTTATCTAAAAGATACAAACAGGGGATCCCTGGGTGGCCCAGTGGTTTAGCGCCTGCCTTTGGCCCAGGGCGTGATCCTGGAGTCCCGGGATTGAATCCCACTTCAGGCTCCCGGCATGGAGCCTGCTTCTCCCTCCTCCTGTGTCTGCCTCTCTCTCTCTCTCTCTCTCTATCATAAATAAATAAATCTTTTTTAAAAAAGATACAAACATAGTGATTTAGAGGGGCACATGCACCTCAATATTTATAACAGCAATGTCCACAATAGCCAATGAATGGAAAAAGCCCAGATTTATATAAACAGATGAAACTATAAAGAAGAGGTGCATTATATAAATATATAATATATATATATATATTGGAATATTACTCATCCATAAAAAAGAATGAAGTCTTGCTTTTTACAACAATGTAGATAGAACTAGAGGGTATTATGCTAAGCAAAATATGTCAGTCAGAGAATGACCATATGATTTCACTCATATGTGAAATTAAAGAAATAAAACAGATGGACACAGGGGAAGGGAAAGAAAAATAAAATAAGGAAAACAGAGAGGGAGGCAAACCATCAGAGACTTAATTATAGGGAACGAATAGAGTTTCTGGAGGGGAGGTGGAGAGATGAGGTACTTGGGTGATGGACATTCAGGGGAGCACTTGAAGTAATAAGCACTGGGTGTTGTATGCAAATGATGAATCACCAAATTCTACCTCTGAAACTAATAATACAGTATGTGTTAATTAAATTGAATTTAAATTAAAAATTAAAAAAAACTATATACTCCTACACACCCCAAACTTATGATTGCTAAACCCACTTTGGCAAATGCTGTGTTAAAGGATACACATGAGATACTATACTCAGGATTTGATGACTTGGAAAAGTAAACAAACTAAAATAATTTGTACCTGGACAGGGGTTTATTTATTAACATTCTGAATAAAACCCAAGGCCTTAGAGGCCCAGCCTCTGCATAGAATCTTAGGAAGTGAAGACACAAATATGATTCCAGGTGCCTTGAGAAGTATAGGCCTTTACTATTGGGGTTTTAGATAGCATACCAGGTAGAATGATTTTCTCTAAATATCAACATTTCCTAAATGTCTGCATTCATCCAGTCATCAAAATATCTCCCCTGCTCTATTTTTATGTATGTTTCTTCCACTCTTTTGCTGCTCAACTCTGCTTCTTTCTTGGAGACTCTTTTTTTTTTTAAGATTTATTTATTTATTTATTCATGAGAGAGAGAGAGAGAGGCAGAGACACAGGCAGAGGGAGAAGCAGGCTCCATGCAGGGAGCCCGACGCAAGACTTGATCCCGAGTCTCCAGGATCAGGCCCTGGGCTGAAGGCGGCGCTAATCCGCTGAGCCACCCAGGGATCCCCGGAGACTCTTTTTTGACTCACCTTCCAGATGGTAGTGACTGCTAAGACTTGAGCCCACCTGCTAGCTATACTATTCTATTGTGGGGCAGTTGCAGAACCCAGAAGCTCCAGTCCCCTTGTTGCTCTTGCCTTCAGTGGGGGGAAATAAGGCAAGCCCCTTGACAGTCCTCACTTTTACTCTGAAAGCTTTGCTTATGAGGTTTTACAGTAGAGCATTTTTAGTGATAAGTTCCCTATTTTCTATCAAAGACCACACTTCTAATTACATTGAATGCCCTGAAGGTATTTTAATTTTTTAAAGTAGTGCTAACAGTTCTCTGTTGTATCTGATTACAAGCCAATAGATATTCCCAAGGAATATCAACAAAATTTTGCCAGATTCAGATCTATAAAATGCTTTCTATTCTGCATTTAAACTTAGAAAGAATTTCCCCTTTCTACTTCAAAAGGATGATAAATTTACCAGAACAATGACTCCTCACTCAAAGCCACAGAAGTAGAAATCAATGAAGCTGAAAAATTAAGATAAAAGTATAAAGGTAGTTGAGTCCTGGTGCAGGAGACAATGGCACCCCAGAATGGAAAAGGACCTAGTGCCACTGATGCAGAGAGACCAGGGAACAGTTCCATAACCCATGACCCTTTTTGTCCACCAACGTGGTCTTGGAAGTCAGTGCAGGTCCAAAGACAGTATGATATCAGGACAGTATTCAAGTGTGATTGGAATGAAGTGAAACCAAAGATGCCACAGACTTCAGTCTCTGAGCATTTCCTCACCCTGACCTTACTTCCTATATCCTGAGAACTATATGGGGTGAAAGATGCTTATTTGAGACTTAACCTATTAAATCTGATTTCACATAATGTATATAAAAAGTAAGTTACTAAAATAGAAAACTCCATAATAGAGATGAATTTCAAAGTGCATGCAGTTGAAAAACAAATAAATGAGCTAGAGGATCATCAAATCAATTAATTCTCCCATAAAACGTCAGACAGAGATAAAGAGATAACTGGAAAATATGAGAGAAAAGTTAAAAGATTATAGTAGTAATGTAAACATCTGTTTTATTGTACAACTAGGAAGATAGTAAAAATACACATTCAAAGAGGAAAAAATATTTGAAGATAGATAATTACCAAAAGATCCTCAATTGAAAGAAAATGAAAGACCTTAGAATGAAAGTGTAATCATAGAAGTCCCTAAATGCATTATATAGTAAAAATGTTAAAAACCAAAGATAAAAAGAAAATTCTCAAAATTTCAAGAATAAAGAGTACCTATAAGAACCAAGAATCAGAATTACAACATACTGGAAACAAGAAAATATTTTGAAGTGGTAAATGAAAAGAATGTTGAAATCACAATTTTATAACCAGCCAATCTATCATTTAAATTGAGGGTGAAATAAAAATATTCTCAGGTATATGTCTTTCCAAAGTTTGTCCTCTTTATAAAATTTTTAGAGGTTTTACTATTACTTGTAGCAAGAAATAATGTAAAGTAGCAAGGAATTAACCTGATAAAAATGCACAAGGCCTTTTAAGAGAACAATTTAAAATCATGCTACATAGGGTACAGAAATATTGGCATAAGTGAAGAGATATTCCATATTCTTAGATCAGGCAAGGCAGTATTATAAACATTTTAATTCTCTCTAAAGTAATTGATAAATCCACTGTAAGTCCAATTAAAATTCTAGCAGGTGTATTTGAGAAACTTAACAAATTTATCCTAAATTTAGAAAAATAAAAATCCATGAAAGTTACTAAGCCAACTCTGGAAAATGTGACAGATAATAGGAATACTTAAAAGCTATACTTGAAACATAGTGAAAGATAATCCAGTGGAACAAAATAGAAAAAGTAGAATGAAATCCAGAAATGTTATATATATGAGTATTTGTTATATGATAGAAGTAACTTCACAATCAATGGGAAGATTATAGAATGTTTCCAAATGAATTTGGGGAAAGTAGCTCACTATATAGAGAAAAGGTTGGATTCCTGTCCTACAACATGTGAAGGTGAACCCCAGATGTATTAAATATATAAATGTGAAAATTAGAGCTTAGAATTGAAAACATAGGAGAATATTTTTGTAATATTTGAGATAGGAAAGGTATTTCAAAATAAGAGCTTAAAAGCACAAACTATAGGGCAACATGTTGATAGAACTGACTTTATGAAATGTTCCATGAAGGACACCATAAAGTTCAGAGACAACAAATTGGGTTGACATAGTAGCAGTCACCTACCAAGGGTGTGAAACAGGGTAGTTAAGGTTGGAGATTAAATCTGAAGGCACAGGGACACGTGGGTGGCTCAGCGATTGAGCATCTGCCTTTGGCTCAGGGCGTGATCCCGGAGTTCCGGGATGGAGTCCCGCATGGGGCTCTCTGCGTGGAGCCTGCTTCTCCCTCTGCCTATGTCTCTGCCTCTCTCTGTGTCTCTTATGAATAAATAAATAAAATCTTTTTAAAAATCTGAAGGCACAGAGAATATCCAGCATACTCTTTTTCTCATTTTCTCTTGTTCTCTTGTATATGTGTACATATATGTGTTGATTGTGTGATTACTATATAAATTTTAATAACTTGATTTGACAATTTTGCATATGTATATATACATTTTACATATATGTGTATATACATGCATTTTACAATTTCTGTTGCAGCTGAAGAGTGTGCTAATGATATCAGCAATTTAGTCAGCAGCTATAATTAGATCTCTTACAATGCCATTCCTTTAGACTCACAAACCTTAGCTTTGTAGGTTCAAAAGTGATCTTACCAGTGTAACTCAAGAGCAATGGATCTCTTGAGAATAGGTTCTTTCCAACCAAGAATGCCTCTTTATTTTTTAATGATTATGAAGGGGACCACGTACTTTGTAGTATCACTGAGAATTAACTCCTCCAAAACAATGAGTTAGTTTACAGTAATTGAAATATTCACGTCTACTCTCCTGAGCAGCATCTTTTAAATATCAAGACACCTGGGATGTCAAAATGGGTATTAAAAGAGGGAGGTTCTGTACAGGCCTAATAAACTCTTCTCCAGTGATCTGTGGCCTTCTCTCCTGCAGATTCAGTTTCTTTCCTGTGGATAGTGTTGGAGAGATAAACTCTAGGAAATGCCTGACTCTCATTTATCCATTCCCAGGTTGATCCCTTTTCTTCTGTTAAATTGTCCATCATTTCAGAAACATGAATGTCCTAAGATGTGCAGTCAGGGCAGAAAATGGGGTCAGTACCCCATTTCAGTTACCACAGTAACTGATGTTTTCTTGGCTTGACCATACACACTGTGGGATCTCCTGTCCTCTTCTGCAGAGTCTCTGACTTATTGCAAATCTCTTACTCTTTCTTCTGAGAGTTCCCAGGATACCACACACACTTGACTATGAATACATTTGTATAACGTCTGCTGACTTCTGAGGTTACTACTGCTCCCAAAACCAAGGGCTACCATCCACAGCACTGAAGTCTACACTATGAGTGCCATCCCTTACTCGAAAGTTGCCTGTCACTGCTACTGAATTAATTGGCAACTCTAAGCCACAGGAACACTTGGGATCATGATGAGCCTATCATGTAAAGTGCTTCTGCTGCCATCTGGAGTTGGCTTGCTGGTGTCATTGCTGTGCCTTTGATATTAGCCGTCTACTATAATGCTTTGGCTCCAAGCTGTACTGGGTCTGTTCTGCTATCTACTGAATCTAGGTGAATCTTTGACTACCATATCTGTGTCATACTCTTACTATGTTCCCAAAGTAGCATGGCTTTATGCTTTTGACAATATGCGTACAAACTTATGTGCCAAATAGCTCTCTAGTGTTGACATGACTCCAAGGGGTTTGGATCAGAGAACAAATTCAAGTACTCAGACATGACTTCCCTTTCATACCAAAGACTGATAATACTGTTATTGGAATAAAACTTGTGTCTTTATTCCTCTCCTTCCTTAATATGGGTTCTTTCCTAAGAAGCTTCTTCTAGTCAACATATATCTGAACAAATCTGAATGTGGGTTTAGTCTCAGCTGGCACCACCCCATTCTCCATCTCCACCCTACCCTGTAAATAGACAAATTCTGATATGTTAACAGTTTTCTTGAAAAATGTTTTAAAGGGATTTCTGAATCACAATTTCATCCATTCTGTCAATTTTACTGGAAACCCATGGTTTTTATTCCCATCTACCTAATCTTATCTGCTTTTAAAAAAATTGATAATATGGGAGGGAGGGGCAAGATGGCAGAAGAGTAGGGTCCCCAAGTCACCTGTCCCCACCAAATTACCTAGACAACCTTCAAATCATCCTGAAAATCTATGAATTCGGCCTGAGAATTAAAGGGAGACCAGCTGGAACGCTACGGTGAGAAGAGTTCGCGCTTCTATCCAGGTAGGAAGACGGGGAAAAGAAATAAAGACACAAAAGGCCTCCAAGGGGGAGGGGCCCGCGAGGAGCCGGGCTGAGGCCAGGGCGAGTGTCCCCAGGACAGGAGAGCCCCGTCCCGGAGAAGCAGGAGCTGCACCAACCTCCCCGGGCGGAAAGGGGCTCGCAGGGAGGTGGAGCAGGACCCAGGAGGGCGGGGATGCCCTCGGGCTCCCGGGGACACTAACAGACACCTGCGCCCCGGGAGAGGCGCCGAGCTCCCTAAGGGCTGCAGCGCGCACGGCGGGACCCGGAGCAGCTCGGGGGGGCTCGGGGGTGGCTCTGCGGAGGGGGCTGCGGGGCGGGAGCAGCCCGGGGGCGCTCGGGCAGAGGAAGAGGCTCCGCGGAGGGGGCTGCGGGGCGGGAGAAGCTCGGAGGGGCTCGGGGACGGCTCCGCGGAGGGGGCTGCCAGGCGGGAGCACGAATCCAACAGCGCAGGCCCCGGAGCACAGGGCACCGGGACACAGCCCAGAATCCGGCCTCCCCCCGGGACAGGCAGAGGCCGGGAGGGCCCAGGACAGCGAGGACGCTCCTGTCCCGAGCTGAGCAGATCAGCGGCCCCGCCCCGGAGCCTCCAGGCCCTGCAGACGGAGAGCTCCGGAGCTACTGCAGGAGCTGACTCCAGGGCTGCAGAGCTGGCCCCGCCACTGCAGTTGTTCCTCCTGGGGCCTCACGGGGTAAACAACCCCACTGAGCCCTGCACCAGGCAGGGGCAGAGCAGCTCCCCCAAGGGCTAACACCAGAAAATCAGCACAACAGGCCCCTCCCCCAGAAGACCAGCCAGAGGGACAAGTTCCAAGGGAAGTCAAGGGACTTAAAGCACAAAGAATCAGAGGATACTCCCCCATGTTTCCTTCCTTCCTTCCTTCCTTCCTTCCTTCCTTCCTTCCTTCCTTTCTTTCTTTCTTTCTTCTTTTTTTTTCTTTTTGATTTCTGTTTTCTTCCCCCACGTTTTTCTTTCTCTTTTTCTTCTCTTTTTTCTTTTTTTCTTCCTTTTTTCTTTTTCTCTTTTCTTTCGTTCTTTCTCTCCTCTCTTTTTCTCCTTTTCCCAATACAACTTGTTTTTGGCCACTCTGCACTGAGCAAAATGACTAGAAGGAAAACCTCACCTTAGAAGAAAGAATCAGAAACAGTCCTCTCTCCCACAGAGTTACAAAATCTGGATTACAATTCAATGTCAGAAAGCCAATTCACAAGCACTATTATACAGCTACCGGTGGCTCTAGAAAAAAGCATAAAGGACTCAAGAGACTTCATGACTACAGAATTTAGAGCTAATCAGGCAGAAATTAAAAATCAACTGAATGAGATGCAATCCAAACTAGAAGTCCTAACAACGAGGGTTAACAAGGTGGAAGAACCGAGTGACATAGAAGACAAGTTGATGGCAAAGACGGAAACTGAGGAAAAAAGAGACAAACAATTAAAAGACCATGAGGATAGATTAAGGGAAATAAATGACAGCCTGAGGAAGAAAAACCTAGGTTTAACTGGGGTTCCCGAGGGCGCCGAAAGGGACAGATGGCCAGAATAGGTATTTGAAAAAATCATAGCTGAAAACTTTCCTAATCTGGGACGCATTCAGATCCAAGAAATAGAGAGATCCCCCCCTAAAATCAATAAAAACTGTTCAACACCTAAACATTTAATAGTTAAGCTTACAAATTCCAAAGATAAAGAGAAGATCCTTAAAGCAGCAAGAGACAAGAAATCCCTGATTTTTATGGGGAGGAGTATTAGGGTAACAGCAGACCTCTCCACAGAGACCTGGCAGGCCAGAAAGGGCTGGCAGGATATATTCAGGGTCCTAAATGAGAAGAACATGCAACCAAGAATACTTTATCCAGCAAGGCTCTCATTCAGAATGGAAGGAGAGATAAAGAGCTTCCAAGACAGGCAGGAACTGAAAGAATATGTGACCTCCAAACCAGCTCTGCAAAAATGTAAGGGGGACTCTTATAATTCCCCTTTAAGAAGAAGTTCAGTGCAACAACCCACAAAAACAAGGACTGAATAGATATCATGATGACACTAAACTCGTATCTTTCAATAGTAACTCTGAACGTGAAAGGGCTTAATGACCCCATCAAAAGGCGCAGGGTTTCAGACTGGATAAAAAAGCAGGACCCATCTATTTGCTGTATACAAGAGACTCATTTTAGACAGAAGGACACCTACAGCCTGAAAATAAAAGGTTGGAGAACCATTTACCATTCAAATGGTCCTCAAAAGAAAGCAGGGGTAGCCATCCTTATATCAGATAAACTAAAATTTACCCCGAAGACTGTAGTGAGAGATGAAGAGGGACACTATATCATACTTAAAGGATCTATCCAACAAGAGGACTTAACAATCCTCAATATATATGCCCCGAATGTGGGAGCTGCCAAATACATCTATCAATTAATAACCAAAGTGAAGGAATACTTAGATAATAATACACTTGGTGACTCCAATCTAGTGCTTTCTACACTCGATAGGTCTTCTAAGCACAACATCTCCAAAGAAACGAGAGCTTTAAATGATACACTGGACCAGATGGATTTCACAGATATTTACAGAACTTTACATCCAAACTCAACTGAATACACATTCTTCTCAAGTGCACATGGAACTTTCTCCAGAATAGACCACATACTGGGTCACAAATCGGGTCTGAACCGATACCAAAAGATTGGGATCGTCCCCTGCATATTCTCAGACCGTAATGCCTTGAAATTACAACTAAATCACAACAAGAAGTTTGGAAGGACTTCAAACACGTGGAGTTTAAGGACCGTCCTGCTAAAAGATGAAAGGGTCAACCCGGAAATTAAGGAAGAATTAAAAAGATTCATGGAAACTAATGAGAATGAAGATACAACCGTTCAAAGTCTTTGGGATGCAGCAAAAGCAGTCCTGAGGGGGAAGTACATTGCAACACAAGCATCCATTCAAAAACTGGAAAGAACTCAAATACAAAAGTTAACCTTACACCTAAAGGAGCTAGAGAAAAAACAGCAAATAGATCCTACATCTAGCAGAAGAAGAGAGTTAATGAAGAACCGAGCAGAACTCAACGAAATCGAGACCAGAAGAACTGTGGAACAGATCAACAAAACCAGGAGTTGGTTCTTTGAAAGAATTAATAAGATAGATAAACCATTAGCCAGCCTTATTAAAAAGAAGAGAGAGGAGACTCAAATTAATAAAATCATGAATGAGAAACGAGAGATCACCACCAACACCAAGGAAATACAAACGATTTTTAAAACATATTATGAACAGCTATACACAATAAATTAGGCAATATAGAAGAAATGGTCTCTTTTCTGGAAAGCCACAAACTACCAAAACTGGAACAGGAAGAAATAAAAAACCTGAACAGGACAATAACCAGGGAGGAAATTGAAGCAGTCATCAAAAACCTCCCAAGACACAAAAGTCCAGGGCCAGATGGCTTCCCAGGGGAATTCTATCAAACGTTTAAAGAAGAAACCATACCTATTCTACTAAAGCTGTTTGGGAAATAGAAAGAGATGGGGCAGCCCCGGTGGCGCAGCGGTTTGGCGCCGCCTGCAGCCTGGGGTGTGATCCTGGAGGCCCGGGATCGAGTCCCACATCAGGCTCCCTGTGTGGAGCCTGCTTCTCCCTCTGCCTGTGTCTCTGCCTCTCTCTCTCTGTGTGTCTATGACTAAATAAATAAAATCTTTAAAAAAAAAAGAAAGATATGGAATACTTCCAAATTCGTTCTATGAGGCCAGCATCATCTTAATTCCAAAACCAGACAAAGACCCCAACAAAAAGGAGAATTATAGACCAATATCCCTGATGAACACGGATGCAAAAATTCTCAACAAGATACTAGCCAATAGGATCCAACAGTACATTAAGAAAATTATTCACCATGACCAAGTAGGATTTATCCCCGGGACATAAGGCTGGTTCAACACACGTAAAACAATCAATGTGATTCATCATATCAGCAAGAGAAAAACCAAGAACCATATGATCCTCTCATTAGATGCAGAGAAAGCATTTGACAAAATACAGCATCCATTCCTGATCAAAACTCTTCAGAGTGTAGGGATAGAGGGAACATTCCTCGACATCTTAAAGCCATCTACGAAAAGCCCACAGCAAATATCATTCTCAATGGGGAAGCACTGGGAGCCTTTCCCCTAAGATCAGGAACAAGACAGGGATGTCCACTCTCACCACTGCTATTCAACATAGTACTGGAAGTCCTAGCCTCAGCAATCAGACAACAAAAAGACATTAAAGGCATTCAAATTGGCAAAGAAGAAGTCAAACTCTCCCTCTTCACAGATGACATGATACTCTACATAGAAAACCCAAAAGTCTCCACCCCAAGATTGCTAAAACTCATACAGCAATTTGACAGCGTGGCAGGATACAAAATCAATGCCCAGAGTCAGTGGCATTTCTATACACTAACAATGAGACTGAAGAAAGAGAAACTGAGGAGTCAATCCCATTTACAATTGCACCCAAAAGCATAAGATACCTCGGAATAAACCTAACCAAAGAGGTAAAAGATCTAAAACTAGGTAAAAGACCCTAAAAACTATAGAACACTTCTGAAAGAAATTGAGGAAGACACAAAGAGATGGAAAAATATTCCATGCTCATGGATTGGCAGAATTAATATTGTGAAAATGTCAATTTACCCAGGGCAATTTACACGTTTAATGCAATCCCTATCAAAATACCATGAGAGTTAGAACAAATTATTTTAAGATTTGTGTGGAATCAGAAAAGACCCCGAATAGCCAGGGGAATTTTAAAAAAGAAAACCATATCTGGGGGCATCACAATGCCAGATTTCAGGTTGTACTACAAAGCTGTGGTCATCAAGACAGTGTGGTACTGGCACAAAAACAGACACATAGATCAATGGAACAGAACAGACAATCCAAAGTGGACCCTGAACTCTATGGTCAACTAATATTCGATAAAGGAGGAAAGACTAACCACTGGAAGAAAGACAGTCTCCTCAATAAATGGTGCTGGGAAAATTGGACATCCACATGCAGAAGAATGAAACTAGACCACTCTCTTGCACCATACACAAAGATAAACTCAAAATGGATGAAAGATCTAAATGGGAGACAAGAATCCATCAAAATCCTAGAGGAGAACACAGGCAACACCCTTTTTGAACTTGGCCGCAGTAACTTCTTGCAAGATACATCCACGAAGGCAAAAGAAACCAAAGCAAAAATGAACTATTGGGACTTCATCAAGATAAGAAGCTTTTGCACAGCAAAGGATACAGTCAACAAAACTAAAAGACAACCTACAGAATGGGAGGAGATATTTGCAAATGACGTATCAGATAAAGGGCTAGTTTCCAAGATCTATAAAGAACTTCTTAAACTCAACGCCAATGAAACATACAATCCAATCATGAAATGGGCAAAAAACATGAAGAGAAATCTCACAGAGGAAGAGATAGACATGGCCAACACGCACATGAGAAAATGCTCCGCATCACTTGCCATCAGGGAAATACAAATCAAAACCACAATGAGATCCCACCTCACACCAGTGAGAATGGTGCAAATTAACAAGGCAGGAAACCACAAATGTTGGAGAGGATGCGGAGAAAAGGGAACCCTCTTACACTGTTGGTGGGAATGTGGACTGGTGCAGCCACTCTGGAAAACTGTGTGGAGGTTCCTCAAAGAGTTAAAAATAGACCTGCCCTACGACCCAGCAGTTGCACTGCTGGGGATTTACCCCAAAGATTCAGATGCAGTGAAATGCTGGGACACCTGCACCCCGATGTTTCTAGCAGCAATGTCCACAATAGCCCAACTATGGAAGGAGCCTCGGTGTCCATCAGCAGATGAATGGATAAAGAAGATGTGGTCTTTGTATACAATGGAATATTCCTCAGCCATTAGAAATGACAAATACCCACCATTAGCTTCCACGTGGATGGAACTGGAGGGTATTATGCTGAGTGAAATAAGTCAATTGGAGAAGGATAAACATTATACGTTCTTATTCATTTGGGGAATATAAGAGTGAAAGGGAATAGAAGGGAAGGGAGAAGAAATGGGTAGGAAATATCAGAAAGGGAGACAGAACATAAAGACTCCTAACTCTGGGAAACGAACTAGGGGTGGTGGAAGGGGAGGAGGGCAGGGGGTGGGGGTGACTGGGTGGTGGGCACTGAGGTGGGCACTTGATGGGATGAGCACTGGGTGTTATTCTGTATGTTGGCAAATTGAACACCAATAAAAAATAAATTTATTTTAAAAAATAAAATAAATTAAAAAATTGATAATATGTCATAATAATTCTTATGTTGTTACATAGTTTTGTTACTTTTTCTCCAATGGCTATATAATACTCATCAAATTGTTGTAGCATCATATACTTATCATTCCCTATTATTGGACATTTGTATTGCTCTTCTGTGTGTTAGGATAAATTAGATTATGCTATGGAAACAAACAGCTGCAAAATATAAGTTGTTTACAGGACAAATGTTTATTTCTTGCTATTGCAAAATCGTCTGTAGATCTAGATGGCTCTTCAGGGCACCTGTCCTTGATGCAATGGCTCAGCTATATAGGGTGCTTAATCTGTGGTTTTCTTCTCTGAGTAAGAAGCTTACTCTGCAATTGCAGAGGTAGGGGAAGAGGGGTGGAGAGTTTATGTGGGCTTTCATTGCCATAGCCCAGAAATAACACATATTACTTCCCAGCCCATTGGTCAGAACTACTTACTTGTCCCTTTCTGACTACAAGGGTACTGGGCACACATGGAGCCAGTGGAACAAGGAGCCAAGCATAGAATGAACCAAGGGACAAAGGGGCTGAGTATGGAATCTACCAATAGACTATTTGGTAAGCATTACTGTCTCTGCCTCAGGTTGTTTATAAGACTTTTTTTTTTTAAAGTAATTTCTATCCCAACATGGAGCTCAAACTCATGACCGAGAGATGAAGAGTCACATGCTTTACCAACTGAGCCAGCCAAGCAAGACCCTTTTTTAGACTTTTATATTTGTACTTATTTTTTTCCCAACTTTATTGAGGTATAACTGACATAACATTGTGTAAGTTTAAGGTGTACAATATGTTGATTTGACCATTTATATATTCCAAAATGATTACGACCATAATTTTAGCTAATATCTCTATCCTGTCACATAATTACCATTTCTTTTTCGTTTTCTTTTTTTCTTTTTTTTTTTTTTTTGTGGTGAGAACATTTAAGATCTACTCTCTTAGCAACTTTCAAGAATATAGTATGGTATTATTAGCTATAATCTCCATGCTATACATTAGATCACCAGAACTTGTTAATCATATAGCTGGAAGTTTGTACATATTGACTTCCATTTCCCCATACACCCCACCCTCCAGCCATCACTCCACTCTGTTTCTATGGGTTCAGATTTTTAACATTTCATATATAAGTGATACAATACAGTATTTGTCTTTCTGTCTGACTTATCATAGCATCATGTCCTCCAGATTCATCCATGTTGTTGCAAATAGCAGGATTTCCTTCCCTTTTTGTGGCTAAATAATATTCATATTTATGTGTCGTGTATGTGTATAATATAACATATCACATTTTATTTATTAGTCTGTTGACAGACACTTGGATTGTTTCCATACTTTGGCTATTGTGAATAATGCTGCAATGAACATGAAAGTGCAGATGTACCTTTAAGAGCCTTTTAATTTCCTTCAGATATATATCCAGAAGTGAGAATGCTGGCTCATATAGTAATTCTATTTTTAATTTTTTTGAGGAACCTCCATACTGTTTTTCATAGTGGCTGCACCAATTTACATTTCCACCAACAGTGGACCAGATCCTTTTTCTCCACATTCTTTGTCTTTTTTGATGCTAGCCATTCTAACAGATGTGAAGTGATAGCTCATTGTGGTTTTGATGTGCATTTCCCTGATGACTAGTGATTTTGAGTACCTTTTCGTGTATCTGTTGGCCATTTTTAAAATTTAAATCCAATTTGCCAACATATAGTACACCATTAATTTCAGATGTAGTTTTCAATAATTCATCAGTTGTGTATAACATCCAGTGCTCATCATATCACATGCCCTCCTTAATGTCTGTCACCCAATTATCCTATCCACCCACCCACATCCCCTTCAGCAACTCTCAGTTTGTTTTCCAGAGTTAAGAGTTTATCATGGTTTGTCTTCCTCTCTGATTTGGCCATTTGTATGTCTTCTTTGGAAAAATTATCACACTCAATTATTATTATTATTATTATTTGCTATTGAGTTATATGAACTCTTTTTTAAAAAAGATTTTATTTATTTATTCATGAGAGACATGGAGAGAGATTGGCAGAGACACAGGCAGAGAGAGAAACGGCTCCATGCCGGGAGCCCGATGCGGGACTCCATCCTGGGACTCTGGATGGGACTCTGGATCATGCCCTGGGCTGAAGGCAGGCGCTCAGCCACTGAGCCACCCAGGGATCCCTTAAATGAACTCTTTATATATTTTCGATATTATTAGATATATGATTTGCAAATATTTTATCCCATTCTACAGGTTGCCTTTTCATTCCATTTATTGTTTCTTTTGCTTGCAGAAGCTTTTTAATTGGATGTACTCCCACTTGTTGATTTTACCTTTTCTTGCTTGAGCTTTTGGTATATGTGATCATTTTTAAAAAAGATTTATTTGTTAGAGGCAGAGAGTACAAACAGGAGGGACCAAAGAAGAGGGAGAATCCCTAGCAGACTCTGCACTGAGTGTGGAGCCCAATACACTCAATCTCAAGATCTTGAGATCATGACCTGAGCTGAAATCAAGAGTCAGAGGCTCAACCGACTTGTGCCACCCAGGCATCCCATTTTTACAGCAGTTTTAAGCAGCAGTTGAAATTTGAAAATAGTTTGGTCTTAGGGACCAAGGAGAAAATGAAAAAAAAAACAACAATAACAAAACAAAGCCTAGTGAAATATGTAGTATATATATGTTATGAGTCCTATAGAATAGTTAACTTGGATTTTAAGATTTTGTGAAACCTATTTTTGGGAAAATTGAGGTTAGGAATGATATCAAATGCCTTTTTCCCTTAGATTCAGTTCTTTCTGGGGGTTATTTCTTTGTGTGTATTAAATAAATAGCCTCTTTCCACACAGGGCTGTTTGCTGTCACACTTTTTCTAAAGCTTCTTTTAACAGGCTGAGGAAGGATACAAGTGATGCTAACGTAAGGAAAATGACCTTTTCTTCTAATTAGCATTACATAGTGGAAAATACTTATTGAAATATTTAAAAGGTTAATTGAAAATTAAAGAAAAACAAATGTGAAGGATTTTGTCCAAGAAGAAAAGCTTATGAGTTTTTTTTTTTAGGATTCCCCATATGAATGAAATCATACAATGTTTGTCCTTCTCTGATTGACTTATTCACTCAGCATAATACCCTCCAGTTCCATCCACATCGAAGCAAATGGTGGGTATTTATCCTTTTTGATGGCTGAGTAATATTCCATTGTATATATAGACCACATCTTCTTTATCCATTCATTTGTTGAAGGGCACCGAGGCTCCTTCCACAGTTTGGCTATTGTGGACATTGCTGCTATGAACATTGGGGTGCAGTTTCCTCAAAGAGTTAAAAATAGAGCTATCCTATCACCCAGCAATTGCACTGCTGGAGATTAACCCCAAAGTTACAGATGCAGTGAATGACCGAGACACCTGCACTCCAATGAGTTGTTTTGTTTAAAGTTGAATAGTTACACATTTTTTCTAAAGTGTCAGGATGCTGTACATCATTCAGGAAGTATTAAATACTCCATGTATTAATTCTGCTCTTCCTCTCAATAGAACTCTTTTAGTTGATCACTTAACCTCCTTTTTTTAAGATTTATTTTTTTTAAAGATTTTATTTATTTATTCATGAGAGACAGAATAGAGAGAGAGAGAGAGAGAGAGGCAGAGACACAGGCAGAGGGAGAAGCAGGCCCCATGCAGGGAGCCCGACGTGGGTCTCGATCCTGGGTCTCCAGGATCAGGCCCTGGGCTGAAGGTGGCGCTAAACCACTGAGCCATCCTAGCTGCCTTAACCTCCTTGATAAAATACTCATTTGTAGTTAAATGTGATGAAATGAGTAAAATCTGATCTATGATATATAAATGGTAAGTCACCTGAAAGGTGCTCAAATGCTCTTTTTCCTTCATCTATCCTGTTGTTGGGAACATGTGCATACAGGTTGGATTTCTATCCCCACATTAGATTATGAAAATGAGGGCAACAGTTTAAGGATGGCGAAGAAGCTGGAAGGAGCCTGAGTCTCTGATGGCTATTCAGGTACTGTAAAAACTTGAGACTCTGTTCTTTTATGTGAAAGAGAAAGAACTATCTAACCTCTTGAGTCACTGTTTTTTTCTAATCTCTATGACACACAGGCAAAGCTAATCATAACTGATATAAATATTCTGATTCTTTTTTATGTTTAATACAAAAAATATGGAATTTCCTTAAAGGAGTTTTTGTGTGTTTGCTTGTTTAAGGAAAGTGCAAGGCAGAAAAATATCTTTAGCTTCTAAAATGTAAGTTAATGTAATCCAAATTTAAAAAATGAATCTTGACTTCTACTGACATCTGAAGCAAAATTCAATTTGAAGTGAATTAAAGGCTTTAACATGAAAGCTCACTATCAGGTTTTAGGAGAAAACACAGGAAAATATCTTTGTGACTTGAGAACAGGCAGATATTGTTTTTAGGACAAAGAAAACAGTAACTATAAAAAAGTTGAGGGGATCCCTGGGTGGCTCAGCGGTTTGGTGCCTGCCTTTGGCCCAGGGCGTGATCCTGGAGTTCTGGGATCAAGTCCCACGTCAGGCTCCTGGCATGGAGCCTGCTTCTTCCTCCTCCTGTGTCTCTGCCTCTCTCTCTCTCTCTCTCTGTCTCTCATGAATAAATAAATAAAATCTTTAAAAAAGAAAATGAAAACTATAGTATTATAATACCACCTAAGTACTAGAATCTCTAAAATTAACAACACTGAGAATACCAAGATTTGGCAAGAATGTGGAGCAATCAGAACTCTTGTACATTTTTTTTGGTATAAGTATGAAAACATACAAGAATTTTGGTATTTAACTAAGAAAAACAAAACCAGGTGTTCACAGTTAGAGTTGTACAAGAATATTCTAGCAGCCTTACTAATAATAGCCCCAAACTGGTTATTTGGAAACAAACCATTAGCTAGTGAATGGCTGAACTAATTGTGGTATTTGCATAAAATGAAATGCTACTTAGCAATATAAAGGAACAAATATAGATACAGGCAACAAAGTAGATGAATACCAAAAATACTACACCAGGTGAAAGAGGCTTTCTTTGTGAAGTATCTATTAAAGTTGTTTGCCCATTTTTAAACTGGGTTATGTGTTTTCATGTTATTGAGTTGTAAGAGTTCTTTCTTTATATATTTTAGATATAAGTCCTTTGTATTGTGAATATTTTGCATACCCGTATTTGGTATATCTTGGTGAGTATGCTGTTACCCTTGAAAGGAATGTGTGTTGTGTAGTTATTGGGCTATAGTATTCTGTAAATGTCAACTGAATCAAGGTGGTAGTGTTTTCCAGATCTTCTATATTCTTACTGAATTTTATCTACTCCTTGATAAAATTCAGTAAAAGTATAAATAAAATGTTTATTCAGTAAGAATAAAATAAAATTGCTCTGAGAAAGGGGCATTCAAATAGCCAACCACGACTGCAAATTTTTCTTTCTCCCATTAGTTTTCTGTTTTGTTTTACATTTTCTGAAGCTGTCTTATTAGGTGTATAAACATTCAGTGTTGTTATGTCTTAGTAAATTGTTCCTTTTATCATGATGAGGTATTTCTTTTTATCACTAGTATTAGCTTTATTCTTAAGTTGTATTCTATCTGATATTGATATAGTCCCATTAGCTTCTTTTGGCTTCCTGTTTGCATGTGATATTTTTTTCTTCCTTTTATTTATTTCTATTTTTAAAAGATTTTATTTATTTGAGAAAGAAAGAGCAGAAGCCGGGGGAAGAAGGGCAGAGGCAGAGGGCCAAGCAGACCCTTGCTGAATAGGGAGCCCAGAATGGGAGCTTGATCCCAGGACCCCTGGATCATGACCTGAGCTGAAGGCAGATGCTTAACCAACGCAGCCACCCAGGTGCCTCTATTTTTCCATCATTTTAATTTTAATCTATTTGTATTGTATTTTGGGGGGGGGGAGGGGAGGACTTTATTGCCCCGCACAAACGGAGAGCGAGCAGAGTACAGGGGACAGTGACACCTATGCCACCTGCCCCCATGGAAACAGAACGGAGTCCGCATGCACTCTGCACTCTGCACTCTGGAGCCCATGGAGTGCAGCATGGGCTTCAGAAGCAGTAGGACGTGTGGGTGACCCAGTGGGCCGACTCCTCCTTGGAGCGCTTGGCGGAGCTGTGACTCGTGAAAAGGTTCCCTTCCCCCCGCCCCCCCCCAGGCTGTTATTTATTTTCATGAGAGGGGAAAAAAGAACCTTTTATGATAGTGAAAATATACTTTATTTTTTTAATACAATAGCTGCCAGAAATATACTGGTTCTAGAGAGAGAAAAGAAAATACAAGCATTCTATAATAAGCTTTCATTTGCCTTTTCAAGTAATTCTAAAGAAAATATTCCAATTCTGTTCAACATTAGGACTTACGGAGTTGAATTTTTTCCCATGATAAAAATATAATTTGACAGCCCCAATCTTGATCATTTATAAAGGATGGAATTTAAAAAGCCTGTATATTTTGTATATCAATAATGAATGCTTCCCTCTCTGAATCAAATACTGATTATAACCAGTGTAAGAAATGGTTAATCAATAACTTGATGAAATGTTTATAAAAATGTTCATGAAAAAATACATTGCTATTTCTTCTCATTTTTTACGTTGTAAATATTTTCTAAATGGATATCTTAAATGTACAGAAATAAAGCTATCTACATAATTCTGGAGAGATTCAAAACTCAACAGATGTTAAAAATGTCTAAATTCTAGAGTTGATCAACTTAGTGTAAGAAGGCTATTTGTATATTTTATAGGTAGTGCTATGGAATGATTTGTGTCCCCCAAAAATCAAAATCATAATCACTATATTTGGAAATAGAGCTTCTTTTTTTTTTTTTTTTTGAAAGAGAAGGAAGAAGGGGAGTAGTAGAAGGAGAGGGAGAGAGAATCCTAAGCAGGCTCCATGCCAACTCAGTCTCACAACCATGTGATCATGACCTGAGCTGAAAGCAGGAGTCAGACTCTTTTTTTTTTTTTTTTTTTTTAATTTTTTTTTTATTTTAAATCTTTATTTATTTATAATAGTCACAGAGAGAGAGAGAGGCAGAGACACAGGCAGAGGGAGAAGCAGGCTCCATGCACCAGGAGCCCGACGTGGGACTCGATCCCGGGTCTCCAGGATCGCGCCCTGGGCCAAAGGCAGGCGCCAAACCGCTGTGCCACCCAGGGATCCCAGGAGTCAGACTCTTAATTGACTGAATCCCCCACGTGCCCCTGGAAATAGAGATTTTATTTTTTATTTTTTTAAAGTTTAAAAAAAATTTATTTATGATAGTCACACATAGAGAGAGAGAGGCAGAGACATAGGCAGAGGGAGAAGCAGGTTCCATGCTCCGGGAGCCCAACGTGGGATTCGATCCCGGGTCTCCAGGATCGCGCCCTGGACCAAAGGCAGGCACTAAACCACTGCGCCACCCAGGGATCCCAGAAATAGAGATTTTAAAAGCAGCTTACTATTAAATGAGGTCATAAGTGTGTGGTCCTAATCCAATAGGATAAATGTCCTTACAAGGAGAGGAAGAGATAGGAGGATACTTGAATACAGAGAAAGGTCATGTGAAGTCACAGCCAGAAGGTGGCCATCTGCAAGCCAAGGAGAGAGGCCTCAGATCTAAGAACTATGGGAAAATAAATTTCTATTGTTTATGCGTATTCAATCTGTGGTGTTTTGTTTATGCAGTCCTAGGTGATCAATATAGATAGCATATAGCTTGGTCTTGTTTTTAATCGAATCTTTCAATTGTTGCCTTTTAATTGGAGTGTTCAGACTGTTTACATTTAATGTAATTAATGGTTTGATTTGTTATGTCTACATCTTGTTATTTATTTTTCACTTGTTTCTTCTGATTTTTAAAGTTATTTATAGTTCCTTTGTTGCTAAGTAGTATTCTACTATACTTAGCATACAATAAATAATTACTATATATGAAAATAAACAGGAAAATGTGATCCATAGTAGAGAAAAAATAACTGTCATGATCAAAAATAAAAGTCATGTGTTACTTTTGAATTATAATTTTTTTTCATGGAAATAAAAGAAAACCTTAGAGATCTCCTATAAGCATTCAAGATTTTCTAACAAGGACCACATAGCAAATCAGAGCAAGATCTCAGATGCAACTCAGAAATCTGTTCTGTTTTCCTGATTGTATTACAGCTTATGATCATGGAATAATATAACATCAGACTGAACTATACATGTGAGTCCAGTTTCAAATTGAATAAGAATTCAACAAGAACTATTTCTTGAAGAATCATTCTTTAAATTACTATAAATCCCATTTTTAAAGTGTCTGTTTCTGGAGGGGTGGGGCAAGATGGTGGAGGAGTAGGGTACCCAAGTGACCTGTCTCCACCAACTTACCTAGATAACTTTCAAATCATCCTGAAAACCTATGAATTGACCTGAGATTTAAAGAGAGAACAGCTGGAACGCTGTTCCAGAGGGCACTGAGAGGGAAGGAAGGGCCAGAAAGCATATTTGAATAAATCGTAGCTGAGAACTTCCCTAATTTGAGGAGGGAAACAGGCATTAAGATCCAGGAGATAGAGAGGTCCCCCACTAAAATAGCTAAAAACTATTCAACACTTCAACATTTAATACTGAAACGTGCAAATTTCAAAGATAAAGAGAAAATTCTAAAGCGGTGTGAAACAAGAGATTCTTAACTTATATGGGGAGGAATATTAGATTAACAGCAGACCTTTCCACTGAGACCTGGCAGGCCAGAAACGGCTGGCAGGATATATTCAGGATCCTAAATGGGAAGAACATGCAGCCAAGAATACTTTATCCAACAAAGCTCTCATTCAGAACAAAAGGAGAGATAAAGAGCTTCCAAGATAGGGAAAAACTGAAAGAATATGTGACCACCAAACCAGCTCTGCAAGAAATATTAAGGAATATTTTATTTATTTTATTATTTTATATATTTATCTCTGTAAAAGAAAGAGGAAGCCCAAAGAAATAATACACAAGACAGGGACTGAATACGTATTATGATGACACTTAATTCATATAATTCAATAGTAACTCTGAACGTGAAAGGGCTTAATGATCCCATCAAATGACACAGGGTTTCAGACTGGATAAAAAAGCAAGACCCATCTCTTTGCTGTCTATAAGAGACCCATTGTAGACCTTGGTACACCTACAGCCTGAAAATGAATGGTTAGAGAACCATTCACCATTCAAAAGGTCCTCAAAAGAAAGCAGGGGTAGCCATCCTCATATCAGATAAATTAAAGTTTATTCCAAAGACTGTAGTAAGAGATGAAGAGGGACACTATATCATACTTAAAAGATCTATCCAACAAGAAGATCTAACAATAATGAACAATAATGAATATTTATGCCCCTAATGTGGGAGCTGCCAAGTATATCAATCAATTAATAACGAAAGTAAAGACATACTTAGATAATAGACTAACTGGGAGACTTCAACACGGCACATTCTGCAATTGACAGATATTCTTTTTATTTCTATACACTAACAATGAGACTGAAGAAAGAAATTAAGGAGTCAATCCTATTTACAATTGCACCCAAAAGCATAAGATACCTAGGAATAAACCTCACCAAAGAGGTAAAGGATCTATACCCTAAAAACTACAGAACACTTCTGAAAGAAATTGAATAGCCAGGGGAATATTGAAAAGAAAACCAGAGCTGGGGCATCACAATGCCAGATTTCAGGTTGTACTACAAAGCTGTGATCATCAAGACAGTGCGGTACTGGCACAGAAACAGACACATAGATCAATGGAACAGAATAGAGAAATCAGAAATGGGCCCTCAGTGCTATGGTCAACTAATATTTGCTAAAGCAGGAAAGACTATCCACAGGAAAAAGGACAGTCTCTTGAATAAATGGAGCTGGGAAAATTGGACAGCCACGTGCAGAAGAATGAAACTGGACCATGCTCTTACACCATACACAAAGCTAAACTCAAAATGGATGAAAGATCTAAATGTGAGACAAGAATCCATCCAAATCCTAGAGGAGAACACAGGCAACACCCTTTTAGAACTTGGCCACAGCAACTTCTTGCAAGATACATCTATGAAGGCAAAAATGAATTATTGGGACTTACTCGAGATAAAAAGCTTCTGCACAGCAAAAGAAACAGTCAACAAAACTCAAAGACAACCTACAGAATGGGAGAAGATGTCTGCAAATGACACATCAGATAAAGGGCTAGTATCCAAGATCTATAAAGAACTTATTAAACTCAACAGCAAAGAAACAAACAATCCAATCATGAAATGAGCAAAGGACATGAACAGAAATTTCACCAAAGAAGACATAGACATGGGCAACAAGCACATGCGAAAATGCTCCGCATCACTTGCCATCAGGGAAATACAAATCAAAACCACAATGAGATCCCACCTCACACCAGTGAGAATGGGGAAAATT
This sequence comes from Canis lupus familiaris, assembly GCF_011100685.1. Classification (NCBI taxonomy): domain Eukaryota; kingdom Metazoa; phylum Chordata; class Mammalia; order Carnivora; family Canidae; genus Canis; species Canis lupus. The sequence continues at coordinate 38,079,659 of NC_049253.1, forward strand.
AACAAGACAGGAACTAACCAATGTTGGAGAGGATGTGGAGAAAGGGGAACCCTTTTGCACTGTTGGTGGGAATGTGAACTGGTGCAGCCACTCTGGAAAACTGTGTGGAGGTTCCTCAAAGAGTTAAAAATAGATCTGCCCTATGACCCAGCAATTGCACTGCTGGGGATTTACCCCAAAGATACAGATGCAGTGAAATGCCGGGACACCTGCACCCCGATGTTTCTAGCAGCAATGTCCACAATAGCCAAACTGTGGAAGGAGCCTCGGTGTCCATCGAAAGATGAATGGATAAAGAAGATGTGGTCTATGTATACAATGGAATATTCCTCAGCCATTAGAAATGACAAATACCCACCATTTGCTTCAATGTGGATGGAACTGGAGGGTATTATGCTGAGTGAAATAAGTCAATCGGAGAAGGGCAAACATATGGTCTCATTCATTTGGGGAATATAAAAAATAGTGAAAGAGAATAAAGGGGAAAGGAGAAAAAATGAGTGGGAAATATCAGAAAGGGAGACAGAACTTGAGAGACTCCTAACTCTGGGAAACAAACAAGGAGTGGTGGAAAGGGAGGTGGGTGGGGGGTTGGGGTGACTAAATGATGGGCCCTGAGGGGGACACTTGATGGGATGAGCACTGGGTCTTATAGTATATGTTGGACAAATTGAACTTCAATAAAAATTATACAAAAAAATAAAGTATCAAAAAGATACTTGAGTTTTTTTCTGTGAGAAGTCTCTTAAGTACTTCAACTTAAAACTTTTGGACCGAGTCTGATTTTTTAAACCATATTTCTTTCTAATATTTTGTAATGAAACAATTTTAATCTATTGCTAACTGCAGTAAAATATATATTGTACGAGAAATATATATGGTTTATACACCCAACTAAATACTATTTTACAATAAAAAGGAAATAAGCATATGTGTGAAAACATGGATGAATCTTAAAAATATTGTGTAGTAATGTGAAATGTCTTTGTTTTAAAAAGATTTTATTTATTCATGAGAGACAGAGTGAGAGATGGAGAAAGAGGCACAGACATAGGCAGGGGGAGGAGAAGGAGGCTTCACGCAAGGAGCCTGATGTGTGACTCAGTCCCGGGATTCCAGGATCATGCCATGAGTTGAAGGAAGACGCTCAACCATTTGAGCCACACAGACATCCAGTAATGTGAAATTTCTGTTTAAATTCTGTTTTTCTCTTAAGCCTCTAATGTTATAATGTAATAATTAAATAAGGAAATCAGTGCTATAAAAATCCATTTTATCTAAAAGAAATATCACAAAGAATATTGTATGTGGACAGTAGTTCTAGAGTCGTTGCTATGTTCCTCAAATTTTATAACAGTTTTTTTATATAAATGGGAATTTCAAAAGACATGGGAGAGAAGAGACTCTAGGTTCCATATTGTCTGACACTATTGTGTTCTAGAAATGTGCTTTGTTTATTTTTCAAAGATTTTATTTATTTATTCATGAGAGGCACAGAGAATGAGGCAGAAACACAGGCAGAGGGAGAAGCAGGCTCCATGCAGGGAGCCCGACGTGGGACTCAATCCTAGGACCCCAGGATCACTCCCTGAGCCAAAGGCAGATGCTCAACCACTGAGCCACCCAGGCATCCCTAGAAATTACATTTCCTTCAGAATTTCTAATTCCACACATAGCAACACACTGTGACTTTAAAGGATTTAATTCAAATGTGTCAAGCATGCTCAGAATGGCTGTGTGGCCTCTAATCTCAAAAAAAAAAAATTAAATACCATAGTCAGTGAAGCAGTGTGATATGAATATTGAATTAAAGCTAATGAAGTACAGACATTAATTGTCATATTTTTAAGAGTGATTAATGATATGGGAAAATTTTTACAATATGATAAAAGCAGCATACAGTCTAGTGTCTTAGGTAAGTCACTCAAATCTTTCCGATCCTATTTTTTTCCAATGAAAAGAATGTTCAGGAAAACTTAAAATTAATATAGAGATATTTATCATCCTGTGTCTTTTACAACCAGAAGGAAGAAAACTTGCTCTGAAGTTTTTTATTTAATGGACACTCCACAATGTCTAGATCCAAATACAAATCTATTCTTCCCTAAAGTCTCATTTTTTTAACAAGATGGTATAGATTGTGGTAGTTAAGGGGCTGTAGAGCCATACTGCCCGGGTTTCAATAATGGCTTGGGGTACCTAGGAGGCGCAGTCAGTTAAATGGCCAACTCTTGCTTTCAGCTCAGGTCATGATCTCAGAGTCCTCAGAATGAGCCCCACATTGGGCTCTGTACTCAGAGGAATCAGAATCTTGAGGATTCTCTCTCTCCCTCTCCCTTTGTCCTTCCTCCTGTTCTCCCTCTCCCTTTCTCTCTCTCTCAAATAAATACATCTTTGGAAAAAGATGCTTACTTATTGAAAATCCTTGGTAAATTGCTTAAACTCAAATTTAAATTACTTTAAGCTTAAATTAGGAGATTATTTAAATGTAAAATGGGGTGATAATACTACTTTCCTCATAAGACTGTTATGAAAATCAAGTAAGTGTCTGCAAAACACTTAGAATAGTAGCGTGGCACGTAAAAGCTTTGAACAAATATTAACTTTACACTTGATCTTAGCCAAAAGGCCAAGAAGCGATTAAATATTAACTTTAAAAATAAGAACTGCCCAATAGTACATCTTTATTAAGTTCTAGTTCAGCAGCTTCTAAAATGGATCCCAGTGATCCCTGTCATTTTTTACTCATTCTCATGTGTAATCCCCTTCTCTTTAGTGTGGGCTGGAGAGGCTTGCTAATAATTTAACAGAATATGGAAAAAGTGATGGGATGTCACTTCTGAGATGGGGCTATAAAAGATGGTGATTTCTGTCTTGCTTGTACTCTCTCTCTGACTGTTTCTAGTTGCTCACTCTTAAGAAAGAAAACTGCCATACTAAGAGCTGCCAATAGCTGGTAAGGAACTGAGACCCTCAGTCCTAGGAACCAAATCCTGCCAACAATCATGGAAGTGAGCTGGGAAGAGGGCTCTTCCCTATTCAAGTCTTGTAGCCCCTCTGACAGCAAAATTGGAACCTTATGACAGACACTGAGCCAGAAGACTCATCTAAGCTGCACCTAGATTCCTGGCCCACAGAAACTGTGACAAAATGTTTGCTATTCTAATCCACTAAGTTTGGGATAATCTGTTATGCAGTAATATATTATTAATACTAATACATATTTTACTACTAGAGGTGAGGTGCCTTAGTACTTAAAAAGTACTTAAATACTTAAAAAGTTTCAGAGCTGTTTTGGGACCAGGCAGTGGGAGGAGGCTGGAAAGATTTTGAGGAGCACAATAAAGGAAACCTAAGTTGCCTTGAACAAACTGACAGTAGAAATCTGGACCTTGGGGATACTGCCTGGGAGGGATCAAAGGGAAGTGAGAAACATGCTATTGAAAACTGGAAGAATTCTTGTTATGTATTGGCAGAAAAACTCATCTGCACTTACATGGGAAGCAGAAAAAGTACCTATGAACTTGGTAATGTAGCTGAAGACATTTCCAGGAAGAGTGTTGAAGGTGATAGTTTCTTTTTGCTACTTATTCAAGAAGGGAAATGCAGGAAGGACAGAATGGTTAGTCAGAAAAGAGACAGAAATGGACGGTTTTGGAAAGTCTCCTCCTCTCCGGAGAACAAAAAATTAAGATACGGTTTCTGTGTACTGTCAGGGAAGTAACTGTAACATGTTCAGACTTCAGAAAGATTGAAGGACTAGGTCATTATTCAGTTCACAAAAGGCCACATAAAGAGAATAAGCATGCACTCACAGGCCTTTTCCAACAGCAGGCCCAGGAGAAGCTTACACTGTGGTCTCAGCCTTCTTGCAGAAGCCCAATGTAGAGAAGGGCTTATTTAGAAGAGATTTATGGGTGTGGAGTTTATTTAATGGTGTGAACACCAACGCATTTCACAGAAGGCCTATCAAGTTTTTGAGAAAACTGCATCAACAAAAACACTTCTGGCTTGGACTGAAAGGGACAGGGACAGAACCCAGTGAGAGGCAATAAGTCCTCCAAAATTCTGCTGGTGGGGAAACAAGCTGAGAAAATTATTTAGTTATAAGCAAGTGCTGCTTTCCATGATAAAGGTAGGATGACTTAAAGGGGGTTCAGTAGCCCAGAAAGTAGAGACCAGAGTCATAGAGAATTATTGTCAGGCCTTGAATACTAATAGAGGAAACTCCAGTATTTTCAATTTTGGATTTCAGAATTGCTATGGCAGTGACTCCTTTCTATATCTTGTTTTCCCTTTTTCTAGAGCTGTAGTATCTATAGTGATTACCCCATGCCTGCACCATTATTGTATTTTTGGTGTATATGAGACAGATAACTCTAGCTTTACTTTTACAGATCTACAGATTGAGAGAAACTGTACTCAAAAGAACTGTATTTAGGGGGACACATCCAAGAGCCTCATCCATACCTGGATCTCATTTAGATGAGAAGATTGGATTTTGGTACCAGTACACACTGCCCACTCAGCTATTCTCTTTTGTATCCTCATTTACTGAAGCACTTATTGAATATTTACTACTTACAAGTGTCTGAGTTATATTCAGGGTATTAAAGGTTAAATAAAACATGATTCCTTACTTTAAGTCTGGTGGGAAAGACAGAGAGGTAAATCCAAGATACTGTCATAGTGAAATAAGTTCCACATAGTGATATGTCCAGCAGGCGATGGAGCAGAACAATAGCATCTAAAGAAGGGAAGCCAGAGAAGGAGTCCTGTTGAGGGAATAGCTGAGCCAGTTCCTGAAGGGCAAGTAGAGTTATTTGGTTTGATATTTCCATTCTCATAGTTCAGAAATGGTTGGTTATTGGTGATTTAATACAGTCCAACCCTCTAGGTAGGTGAGGAGTAGACTAAACAGAGGACTCCCAGTTGAATACGATAAATTGAGCATAAATAGGTTTATCAACACTTGGGCTTTTTTCCTAGGATGAGTTAGTTGTTCCTGCTTTTTGTCTGTTGTATAAATTACTAGCTCAGGAGCTCGAAATGTTTCCTGTGCAGACCTTGGAGCAAATATTGACTGAAATAGCCAGAGCCCTCTATGGGTGCAAGTCAAGGTGAGTTTTGTCCATCTCTATTAACACCACTTTGATGTTGAAAGGAGACAGCTGGGTGCACTCTATACACAGGTGACACATATGTCCTTGGAAAGAAGAGTTCCAAGGAAAAGCAATCACCATGGGCAAAGTGATGAATACGCCATTTAAAAAAATCTGCCGCATTATCACATCCTATGATCATCAGCCAGCTTCCAATAATTCCATCTCTAATATGATTGTGAGGAAGCCAAAGGTGGATGAAATGTTGATCATTGGGTTTCACATTTTCTTTCTTAAGAATATGAATTATAAATTATAAAATGTCTTTATATAGTTTTCATTGACTAGTTTGACTCTTTACCCTGTTAATAGCTTGGTTTAACTTAAGAAAACTGTAATGAACACTCTGGATTTTTTTGTTTGTTCATTTGTTTTTGTGTGTTGCTAGGGAGTAATTAAAGGAAAATGGGTGGTTTCATTAAAAAAGGGGGGGGCAGTCCAGAAAAAAATGAAGGGAGCAAGAGAACATATACACAACAAAAGGAAGCCATTATAACTAAAAGGTTTGGAACCACTGACCAAGGGGAAGAAAAACTGTAACTACCTTTGTTTTCTGGGGAGGAAGGATTCTCAGTGCCCTGAGGGATGAAATTACAGTTTTCAAGGCTGAAGAAGTCCCTCTTTTCTCACATATATATTTTTTTTAATTTCACCTTTTTTGGCCAGTGTGTTCAATTCCAATATTCTGGTAGAAATGCCTGAAGAACTGTCAACATTTGATTTAGATCAAGCATCCTAGATGGTTTCCAGCCTGAACATGGAGGATCCTGGGTGGCATAGGCCTCAGGTCACATGGGAAGTCACAGAAAAAAGCAGCCTGGTTCAAGGAGGGGAGGATAGCTGCCCAGGGCTATTCTGGATTCAAACCTGCCCAGTAATATGGAGTACTGTGGTGATACCCACCCTCTAACAGAGACTGGAAGTCTTTAAAACCCACTGAAATGACATTAAAGAAATTTTTAAAAGGCAAAAATCCAAGAACAAAGATACTGCGAGAAAAAGGAAGCTATATAACAAACGAACAAGGGGTAATTAACTTAGTGGACCAGAGTAAGTGGAATCTTCTTTGAAAGTAAAGGAAACTCTGAAGTGGAATAATTCATTACAATAAACTTCACATAATAGATGTGATAAAGGACTCACATCAGGGATGATATTTCTGAACCTTAAGCCAAATAGGAGGTATTTAAATCTCAGAGATTAAAAAGAAAAGGAGCAGAGGTTATATATAAGTTGATCAGTAGTTAGAATCATATCAAATTTGTTCATACCAATGCTGGAGGTTGGAAGTTGGAAAGAGCAATGTCTTTAAACTTCTGAGGAAAATAATTCGGACCTATAATTTGATATAATCAGGCACAAAGAAAGTTATAATTAAGCCATTTTCAGATATTGTTGTCTCAAAAAGTTTCCCTTCCTTTTAAGAAAGCTATTGTAGGATATGCTCCAACCAAAGGAGGGGGCAGCCAGTGGATCCAACATGGAAAGGGGCAAAGGAAGATCCTAGGATGGCAACTGTGCACCAATCAGCCTAGATTGGAACAGGAATGAAAAGATCAGGACACATGTGTGGAAGAAAAAGGTGAAACCGACTGATTATCAGACACGATTGAAGTTATAGGAGAGCAATCTTTTTTTAGGGAGTTTGGAGGTTAATAAATTATAAGTACTTAGAAAACAAAGAATATAAATTGAAAAAAGACAATTATAAAAATCACAGGAAAACAAAACAGAACAGAAACTGTAATCAAAATATCTACATAGTTTGGTCTTGTTTTACCTTTTCCTCTCTTCCCCCATGGTCCTCTGTTTTTGTTTCTTAAATTCCACATATGAGTGAGATCATATAGCAATTGCTTTTCTCTGATTGACTTATTTTGCTTAGCATAATACCCTCTAGAGGGAGACAAACCATAAGAGACTCTTATTCATAGGAAAGGAACTGAAGATTGCTGGAGGGGAGGAGAGTGGGGAGGATGGGGTAACTGGACATTGAGGAGAGCACATGATATAATGAGCACTGGGTATTATATAACACTGATGAATCACTGACCTCTACCACTGAAAATTAATAGTAATTATATATTAATTAATTGAATTTAAATTTAAAAATGACAAATTTACAAAATTAAAAGGAAACAAACAACAAAGTATCTACATGGACCTTCTGTAATATTAATACTAAATATTGAGCTAACCATACATCATAACTAGAAGAATCAAGATACTGGAAATCGTGTGTGTGTGTGTGTGTTAGACAGCTAAATCCTTTAACATATATAGTTGGAAGTCAATAAATAATTGATAATATCAAAACCTTAAAAAATTAAGAATAATATAAGAATGTTATTTAGAAATATGGAGTCAAATAAAGAAGACATAATAAAAAGTAAATTTTGGTTGTTTCTGGGTAGTAAGAGTCAGGGGTAAGAAACTTACATAAGTCTTGTAGAACTATTTTTAATTTTTTTAAAAATTATTTATTTATTTATGATAGTCACAGAGAGAGAGAAAGAGAGAGAGAGGCAGAGACATAGGCAGTGGGAGAAGCAGGCTCCATGCACCGGGAGCCCTGATGTGGGATTCGATCCCGGGTCTCCAGGATCACGCCCTGGGCCAAAGGCAGGCGCCAAACCACTGCGCCACCCAGGGATCCCTATTTCACTTTTCTAAACCAAATATATATATATATATTTAATTTTGAAAATAAAACAGGGATAACTCTAATCTGAAGGAACAGGTTTGCATAAAATATTCTAACTCCTCCAGGAAGCTGTATCATGGCTGTAATGGAGGTTGATGAGGGAGAGTTACAGGAGATGACAAAGTCAGGAGACTGAGCTTGTAGGGCCATATGCTGAGCCAAGCACTTTGGCTTTAATTCTGAAAGATATAAAGGAGATACCAAAAGATCTTAAATTTGGGAATACCATGGTCATTGCTATTTTGGAAAGGTTAATCATGAAAGGCCAATGAAATAAAAGTGATTCTACTGCCTCCATGCTTCTGATAGACAATGTACAGTAAGTACTTGGGAGAGGTGATTCCTTAGGTTGTGGATATCAGTGTCCTCAGAAAGTGATTGTTCAGAGGCTGGCTGGGTGGTCTAGTGCTATGAATAGCACCAACACTAAGTTCTCTCCTGTGGGAAGTTTACGAAAACTTCTAAAAACTTGTAAAATCAAGCAAGGAGATTCTGTTACCTGGCTGTAAAGCCCTGAAACAGGTAGGATGTCACAATGGGGGCCAGAGGGAAGGGATTCATCAGGAATGATGGTACTCTCAAACAACAGCTCCAAATATTAAAATGGGAAAATGGCAAGAGTGATATACAACTGATATTTTCATAAATTACAGTTAAAATATTTGTTTTCTACTATAATTCTGAACATGGAAAAATGAAAGGCAATGTGAGTGGCAGATGGCTACTATGGGGACAGCACACAGTTTGGCATTTCCACAAGAACATGCTTAAATTATGTTAGGAATCCATAAACCTATAAAGAAATTAGAAAGTATAAGCTAATAAATAAATATGTACTTAGTAATTGTAATAGGTGCCATGAAGAAAATGAACAGGGACAAGGCCCATTTTGTGGCTCTACAATGAACTTTTAAATTTAAGTTAAATTTAATATTTTATCTTATTTTAATTTTATCTTTTAAGTAATCTCTACACCTAACATGAGGCTTGAATTTATAAGCCCAAGATCAAGAGTCACATGCTGCACCAACTGAGCCAGCCAGGCATCCCTACAATGTACTTGTTGCTTAGGAGACGTGCCCTTCTATTCTCAGCATTTCTACTCTCTGGGCTCCATCTCTACGCAATACACTTTCATATGTCCCCATGCCTTTGCACAAGCTCTTTCCTTTACCTGAAAATACATTCACAAGTATAAACACTGCTTACTCTTCAAAACCCAAAAGATTTTCCCTTGTTCAGCCAGTAAGAGTCAAACCCTCCTCTCTCAATCCTGCTGTCACAGCTCTCATTGCATTTTGCCTGGCATTATAGTTATCTCCCAGTGAGATGATGAGCAGCTTGAGTAGGGACTGTGTTTTACTCATTTCTGTTTCCCCTTACAGTTCAGTAAGTAGGAGCTTAGTAATGCTTGGCTGAGATCTCCAAGGCCATATGAACTTGATTAATATGATTTGCTCTATTTCTCAATTCCCGATGGAAGTTGCCCTTGGCTGTCTCCAATAGGCAAGTCTGATTTGCTCCTGATGCTTCAGTGGGGAAAGATGGCAGAAAAGGGAGGCAAGTGCCTTCAAACTCTTGAGCATAATGCATTCAGAATCTTGGAAGAACATCTTCATCAGAGGTGCTGAAGTGTGGAAGAAGTAGGGAAGGAATAGCTAAGGCTGCCGAGGCTGGCCTAAACAAAACCAGTCATTTTACTGTTTTTAAAAACCACACATTCCCATTATATCAAATTGCTGATTTTCAGTCATGGCCCCCATGGTTCCAGGGAACACCTAGAAAAGCAACGAATCATCATCATTGTACTCCTGCAGTATTACAAATATTCTATTTCCCAACAATATCATCATCTGAAACTTAAGAAAAGATTCTGAAGCTAAATCATTGTACTGAGGAAAGTACGAATGAAAGAAAATTCTGGGCCAGTCTTAATTACATTAAGGTAGAATTCACTTACTCAGCAGTGTGACTTTTAGAGCCCCGGCCCAGAATCTCCCTATAGTCTTGATCCACAATTAAAATTTTAGAGTTTTATGTGATGATAATAAGAATGTTAATAATATTCCATATCTGGAAGATACAGCTTTATACTCTATATTGTTCTATTAATTTGAACATGCTTTGAAGTGCAGTGGAACATGTTTTATTAGAATATTTCATTGAGAGTACTTTATTTGGTTTGGAAGATATTTCTTGATAAGCCACTTGGGATAGAAACAGAGTTGGAAAAGGCTCAAGTGTAGACAGAGCTTCCCAGTGCAGAGCAAGAGGAGAATTTTTTTCTAATTGTAGTGACTTAAAGGGAACAGTAAGGTGAGTCAGAAGCAGAGAGAAGATGTAACTAGGTTCAGATACGTTGCCTGAGGTTTGGCCTTTATGCAAGTGTACTTGTTTATTGAATCTTTAGAAATTTACACTTAGAATTTTTGGCACAGACAAAATTAAACATGTGTCTCCTGCTCTGAACTTTAAGTGAGCCAAGACTCAGAAACAATGCAATTTTTATAACTAAATTTCATGTGCTATAATCAAATGATTGGATGTGTTTTGAGGATTTATCTTAAAGGTTTATGTGTGAAGGTAACTGAACCAGGTGTGAAAATGCTGACTCTTTTTTTTCTAGGCCAACGAAACTTTAAAGGCAACATCAATAGATTTTATCATCCAAAATGGAACTCCATATCACTTAGGACACAGAGAAAATACTGAAAAATGTAAAACAGTTTGTAATGAGAGTTGTGAAACAGCCTGTATGGCTCACCAAGTTGAAGTCTAGGATGATAATGTTAATGTAGTGTATGTAGCAGAATATTAGAAATATGGATTACCTTAGGGAGCTAGAATTAATTTTGATCCTGCACATTTGCCCTAAGACATACATTAACAACAAGCTGCCTGTGATGTAAGTCAGATCCCAGTGTTCCCAACACCTATCCACAGTGGGGGAATAGCAGACACATGTTGTTTCCACAGCACCTTTCTTTCTGGGGAGCCACCTTGATCACACACTTCTTATCTCCTCTTGACCTCAGCTGTCTCTGGTTCTAGTTCTGCATGGGCTCCAACTGACTTCACATGGGAGCAATCTGACAGTGCCTCTGCTTTTCTGCTTATACCATTCACCTCTTGCCTTCCATCCTTGAGTTCCATGGCACAAATAAAATTCCCTTTCATACGTAAGCTAAAAAAGTTTTATCGCTTATAACTGAGAGTACAAGGGAGAAGATGTAGAGTGTCAGCTCCATTAAAGATGTTATCTTAATCCTCATCCAAATATGAGGAGTCGATATTATTCTTTCCATCTTCTAGATGGAAATACTGAGAATCAGTAAAAGTAAGTAGCTGGGCCAAAGTCACCTTGCTCTTAAATAATAGAACTAGAACTTGAATCAGATCCATCTAACTCTTAACTTATTATTTCCACATAGCTTGTTGTCTCTCAAATATTGATAAGATAAATGACTAAAATTGAATGCATAAGATGTTTTAAAAATTAGAAACGCCGGGACACCTGCACCCCGATGTTTCTAGCAGCAATGTCCACAATAGCCAAACTGTGGAAGGAGCCTCGGTGTCCATCGAAAGATGAATGGATAAAGAAGATGTGGTCTATGCATACAATAGAATATTCCTCAGCCATTAGAAATGACAAATACCCACCATTTGCTTCAATGTGGATGGAACTGGAGGGTATTATGCTGAGTGAAATAAGTCAATCGGAGAAGGACAAACAGTGTATGTTCTCATTCATTTGGGGAATATAAATAATAGTGAAAGGGAATATAAGGGAAGGGAGAAGAAATGTGTGGGAAATATCAGAAAGGGAGACAGAACATAAAGACTCCTAACTCTGGGAAACAAACTAGAGGTGGTGGAAGGGGAGGAGGGCGGGGGGTGGGGGTGAATGGGTGACGGGCACTGAGGGGGGCACTTGACGGGATGAGCACTGGGTGTTATTGTGTATGTTGGCAAATTGAACACCAATAAAAAATAAATTTATTATTAAAAAAATTAGGATAAAGCCACTATCCAATTTAATAAAATTGAACTTTAAAAAGAGTAATGAGCAAAAAATGTAAGAACACAAAAGCACAAGAAAATAATTGTGCAATGGGAGCAAGAATAGAGAAGTGCAAGTGCAGTGAGAGTAAGGAAATGTGGATTTCAACCCTGGTCCTGCCAGGATTGGCTGTGTAGTCTCAGGTACGTCCCTTAAAGTCATAGAATTCAGAACATAAAGAGACCTCATTACATTTTATTCTATATATTAGCTTGCCCCTTAGGAAACTGTACCCCAAATGTTTCCATTGGAATTTGGTCTGCATTGTGGCAAAGGATGGTGGATTCTGTTGCGAATATTCATGCCCAAGTTGATTAATCGTAGAACACAGTTTGTGCACTCATACCTCTCTGCAACCACACTGCTATCTTTCCCCTCTTAACCTCCTTATACTAGTTATTCAGTTGTGCAGTTCTGTACCTATGGGAAAATTTTTCTTGAGGGCATCTGACAAGTACTAATTCAGGCTTGCTTTTCATGCTTCTATTCCCCCAAACCAGTGTTGTTGAATAATACCCTTTTAAGGGCACCTGGGTGGCTCAGTGGTTGAGCACCTGCCTTTGGCTCAGGTTATGATCCTGGGGTCCTAAGATCGAGTCCTATATCAAGCTGCCTGGAGGGAGCCTGCTTCTCCCTCTGCCCATGTCTCTACTTCTCTTTCTGTATCTCTCATGAATAAATAAATAAAATATTTTTAAATAAAAGACCCTTTGGATACATTAACAAGAAGTAGAATAACAAACACCTATACAATTTCACTGTGTACCACACGCTGTGATTATATATAGTATAACATATAATAATAATAATATATTGATAATTATATTATTATAATTATTATAAAAATATATATTATGCTTTGGGTCCTCATAACAACCTTATGAGGATAGTGCTATTATTGCACCCATTTTACGGATTAGGTAACCGAGATATGGAGAGATTACTTGCTTAAGATGGTAAGCTGGCAAGTAGTCAGAGGGCTGGGGTCTTCCTTTTGGCTGTGCCAAGAATATTCTGTGGGCTAAGCTTTTTTAGGCCTCGGTTCTCATCTAAGAAATGAGATGCAAACAAAATGTTGTGATTTCTCTGCCTTGAAGTAATGGTGCAATCACTGTGGTGCCTGAAATATGTAATTCATTCTGTATTGTCTCCAATATTTATTTTTTGAATTAAACTTTCTTGGAACTTCTCTCTCACTATTTTGTAATCTGTAGACAACCAGTGAGCAAAGTGGGAATGATGGAGACACTTCAAGGACTAGATCCTCAAATTTAATTAATTAATTAAGAGTTGTGTGTCTTCCTCTTTGTTTTCCATTCCAACATTAGGATCAGATGACAGAAAGAACATTGAATGAGGAAGACACCATAAACTATTTTTGGCCCTATCTTTACTCTTACATCTACTAGGACATGACCTTGGCAAAGCTATTTACCCAGCTTGGATTTTACTCTTTCTTCATCTAGAAAGTGGGATAATTTAGTTAGAGGACTTCTGCTATTTGTTCTGACTCTGAAAGTCTGTGATTCCATCATCTTTCTTTACCACACTTAAGATTAGACACTTCAGTTTCTAATGAGAAAGGTTAATAAGGGGAAGAAAACATTTCTCAGAATAGGGTGCTCAGTACAAAAAACAATACCTTGTTTGAAGTCACACATCCCTGAGCACGCTGCAGCATGTTGACTTTCATGTTTCTCCCTCATACAAGGAAGGGCTCTAGTGAAAAAAAAAATCCTATCTTGAACAAACAGTGCTAGCTGTTCATATAGCTTATGTTGAAACTTAAAGGAAAAAGGTCTGATTAGAGAGCTATTTGGCCATTGTTTCAATAATCCAGAACAATATTATGTTGTCATGCAAATTCCTTCATGGCAAAGAGAGGACTTCGGGGGTTTCTTTTGTTCTTCATAGGGAAACTAGGATCAATACTCACTGGCAAACGGGAGTGAAATGTTAATAATTACTGCTGAACACGAACCAAATATATGATGGTCAAATCTTAAGATTCAGACAGTAGCTTATTTTGTTTTGTTTCTCAAACAATAAGCATACAAATTAGAAATATGTTTTTCGAGACAAGTCCCATCTAAGACTATATTGTTCTTGTTTTTAATAGCTACTTCTCAGGGAAGAGACACCACTTTTCACCAACGGCATAAACACCAAGGCTGTGGAGTATAAGTGCACTGAATGTTAATTTAAAATATCTAAGTCCTTCAAGTAATAATATTAGCTATCCAATGAAAAATTGGTTATGCCACCTTTGAAGTGAGAAAGGATGCAATGAGGAGGGGATAGGGAACTCATGATGGGGTCACTTGAGGTGGGGATGATGCCAGGCAAACTGCCATCTGAGGATAAAGACTTGGGGCACTCCTAATCTGAGAATTCTGCTAAAAGTCTTCGGAAGCCATTCCAATGGTTTGGAGCAATTTGAGGGTAGGTCTTATGATACACAACTTGAAAAGACCTTATAAATCATCTACTTGAATTCTTTCATTTTACAGAAGAATCTGAGACGGAAGAGACTCAGGAGACTTGACTATAACATAAAGTCCTATAGGAAGCAACCTGCTAAGCTAGAGCTTATTATCATGTCTCATTTTGCCTCTTGCACCAAGGATTGTTTCAAATCTCTATTTTTCCCAAGCTTCTGATCATGCCAATGTCCCTTTCACTCTCAACAAATGAATGGGTTTCCAGCTCACAGAAAAAATAGAAACTGTAAGACAAAAAATTTCTCCACTTCTTGCTACCAGCTCTGAATTGACAGCCACTTTTTGCCCCCTTTCTCCTGTGAAAGGCAAGAGGAGGTCCCCTACTGTTGGAGCCTAATATCTCTGCCTACGTTATATTACTGCATTCTCAGAATTGCCTTGAACTGTCAATTGCCATCTTAGGGATCTTGGTCAATTGATTATACCTTCACTCTGCTGTATCTTCAATCTCTCTCTCTCTCTCATTCTCTCTATAGGCTTTTCCACACTCAAAGAGACTTCAATTTTATCAGTTATGCTTTATTTCTTTTAGTAAAAAGAAAAAAGATCTGAAGTAAATATATTCAGATTTCTTGATTCTGGTGGTGGGTACATGGGAATTTATTATTCTTTACCCTTTATATTAACATTTATTTTCCTGCAAGAAGCAAAGAGACTATGGGCAATAATTATGAGCTCAGTAAAGATCAGAGACTATAACTGCAAAGTAATATCCATCCACAGGGATTTACACAGCTACTGCTTCCTCTAATTTTCACACTGAAGGAACTTTTGAGCCCTGCTGACTGAGGTTTAAAATAAAAAAGGAAAAAGAAAGAGAAAAGTGAATTGGAGAGAGTGTTCTGTTTACATCTGAGTAGGGAACTTCCAAAACTCCACTGTGGCAGCTGTGGGATGATTTAATATAAATGGTCCAAAAAGCTAGCTGGAAGTGATCATTTGGAATTTTTAAAACCTTTTCAGCAATGTTACTAAAAACATTACCAACCACTAAAGACATAAAGAATGTAAAAGTTTACCCATTTATTGGATTCTCGAATATCAATTGGCAATTAATATGCAAGATAAAATCAATGAGAAGATGGATCAATTTTTTATTTTCTATTATATTATTTCCAATTTCATAAGGAAAATTGCAACTATTCTAGAAAAAATATCTTACTTTCCTATTCCCAGATCCTGTTTTTACCTATTCTTTCCTCCTTTCTTTCTGTTGAATGAATAACTGTCCTCCATCCACATTCAAGGTCTAATACCTCCCCATGTACCTAGGTCTTCCCCTCCCCACTCCTTTCTGGACCTGTATTCCGTGTTTTGTCTCTTTTCTTTGTCATCAACTCTTGACTCTCCAGTAGGTCATCCCCCTAGTATTTAAACACATTTCCATTTTTTCTCTCTTTAAAAAAGGAAACTTCTCCATTGATCTTACAATCATCTCTAGCACGCCTCCAAACTCTTCTATTACCTTCACAGTCAAACTTCTTAAAAGGGAATTTCTTAACTAAAAAGACCAAGTATCTACTCTTGCTGTCTCTATTTCTTCAACCTCTCTCATTCCTCAATCCAGCCCATCTGGACCCTGCCATCAGACCATGCCCTCCTCATGTTACCATTGACCTCAGTGTCAGGACATTTTGGGGTGAGAAGAAAGCAACTTTCTTCTTTGTTATCATTTGTCTCTTTAGGACATGGACAAAATCTTGGGCAAATATCATAGTTTTTGTGGTTATTCTCAAGGATTAATAAAGAATGTATTTTTTTGGAGATTAAAATGTTTACATTAGATGGGACTGGATAATCCAAATTAAAGTTTCTTATTAGCTCAGGCTTGTCTTAAGTGAAAAATGTATAGTCAGGAAGGGACATAGGCAGCTTTTGTAGTATCTTTCATCTGAAACTTGTCCTCTCCTTATAAGGTCTTCTCTGCCTCCTCCAGGGTTGGTGTACAAAAATTTTTACCTGACTGCTGTAGTTGTAATCTGGCATTGATTGTTATAGAAGGTACCTGCATCTTATGCATTTTCGAGGACTGAGTCTAATCCTCAGGTTTTTATACACACACACAACATACATATGCACAATGCACACTATATACATACACACAACACACACATATACACACCTATTTGAGTCCCTAAAGATTACATATATAAAGAGGTTATATGTTTAAAGACATTTCATATATAATATAATCTTGAGAGGCAGAGAGAGAAAGCTTTATTTCAACAAAAGTAGTTTTACAATGTTATTAAAACATGGGCAGGGGGCCTGAATAGGCATTTTTTCAAAGAAGACATGCAGATGGTCAACAGACATATAAAAAGATGCTGAACATCACTTGCTATCAGGGAAATGCAAATCAAAACCACAATGAGATATTACCTCACTCCTGTCAGAATGGTTAAAACAACAACAACAGGGATCCCTGGGTGGCACAGCGGTTTGGCGCCTGCCTTTGGCCCAGGGCGCGATCCTGGAGACCCGGGATCGAATCCCACGTCGGGCTCCCGGTGCATGGAGCCTGTTTCTCCCTCTGCCTATATCTGCCTCTCTCTCTCTGTGACTATCATAAATAAATAAAAATTAAAAAAAAAAACAAAACAACAACAACAAGAAACAAATGTTGTGAGGATGTGCAGAACAAGGAACCCTCTTGCAGTTTTGCAAATTGGCACAACCACTGTGGAAAACAGTATGGAGATTCTACAAAAAATTAAAAAATAGAAATACCATCTAATCCAATAATTTCACTATTGGATATTACCTGGAGAAAACAAAAACAGTAACTTGAAAAGATATATGCACTCCTATGTTTACTGCAGCATTACTTACAATAGACAAGACATGGAAGCAACCTAAGTGTCCATCAATAGATGAATGGATAAAGAAAATGCATGTGTGTACACACACACACACACACACACACACACACAGATATGAAATATTACACTGCCATGAAAAAGGATGACATCATGCCATTTGAGATAACATGGATGGACCTAGAGGGTATTATGCTAAGCAAAATAAGTCAGACTGAGAAAGACAAATACTATATGATTACACTCATAAATGGAATGTAAAAGTGAATAAACAAAAAGCAGAATCAGAAATATAAACACAGAGTACAAACTGATGGTTGCCAAAGGAGATGGTGGTGATGGGGTTGGGCAAAATAGGTGAAGAGGAGGCCTCCAGTTATAGAATGAATAAGTCCAGGGAATAAAAAGCAGAGCATAAGTAATATAGTCAATAATATTGTAATAGCAATGTAATGGAACAGATGGCAGCTATATGTGTGGTGAACATAGCATAACGTATAAACTTGTCAAATCATTAAGTTGTACACCTGAAACTAATGTAACATTGTGTGTTAATTACACTCAATTTTTTTTAAAAAGTGATTTTATAGATCTTATCCCATCTCTGTTACTTATGGGCCATCTGTATATGAAGCTTACAACATCTGTTTGCCCACTTCACAGGAAAGCTTTAAAAGTTCCTTGAGTTAATTCATTTAAATATGTCAATAGGCTAAAAAGGCTATATGAGTCTTTGCTTAGTTGAATGGTAATATTATTATTACTATTATCATAAAAATATACTTTCCAAGTAAAAGTAAAAATATACTTTCCAATTGGGTTAGCCAATTATGGGATCCATAACCATATTCCCTTGGATCTCTGGGTGTAAAGAGGGATCAAAGTTTAAGTGAGGATGATAGTGAAACTAATAGAATGACTTTGTCTTCTCTATTGAAACTGAGGTATCACTGCCTTGGAAGAAAATAGGATGGTGATCACTTTTGCTTTGTGTAGTTTTCTTCAGCCCCTAAGGTCATAATCCCTGAATAAGGCCAGCTCCACTTACTACCATTATTTTAAGACAGCTGTAAGAGTAAGCTAGCTTTACCCATCTCTGGTCTCCACTTTCTCTTCAGGCTCATCAAGTTGAAGGTTGAACTTGCGACAGGTAAGCTATGGATAGGTAAGATATTCTATTTCATTTCTAGATCCTGTGTTGGGAATGATAATGAAGGTCCCTTAGGCCTTCATATGCCACATAGTATGAGCTTTTATGTTATTTTTTATTTTATTTTTTTATTGGAGTTTGATTTGCCAACATATAGCATAACTTCCAGTGCTCATCCTGTCAAGTGCCAATATGAGTTTTCAAGTCATTCTTGATGGATGACCAAGTAGCCATGTAACAGATCATTCACTTCTTTCCATTCCAGATACATTCTCCATCTTTCTTTGCCCTGCTTACCTCCACCAAATACGGCAACTGGGCTACCTTTCCTCTGGTATCTGATTGGGTTAGCCAATGGGAGAAATTGGCAGGAGATCTGAGGGCAGAGAGTTGGGCCCCATGCCTTGGCTGCAGGGCCATGATTTTGGCAGTGCTCCTCTCCACAACTCCAGCTTTTGCTTGTTCCCTTTGTTGTTCCTTTTAGTTCCATTCAAGTTATATAAAGGAGGCCAAAGGGATTCTTCATTAAACACTTTATTTAAATGCTTGAAGGAAGTCATTTATTTGCTTTTTCCTGCCAGAACTCTGATTGATATAAATCCTTATAAGCCTCACTTATCTCATCTGTTGTAATATGGGTTTAATAAAAGAATCCATTTCACTGGGCAGGAATGAGGGTTAATTGAGATAATACTTACAAAGTACTTAATATATGGTAGACACTTAACTGTACTTAATATTCAGTAGTATACACTTAATAGAAAGTACTTTACTGAGTACTAATACAAACATATTAATATTACAATGTA
Source organism: Canis lupus familiaris (assembly GCF_011100685.1). Taxonomy (NCBI): domain Eukaryota; kingdom Metazoa; phylum Chordata; class Mammalia; order Carnivora; family Canidae; genus Canis; species Canis lupus. Next base: position 38,098,867 of record NC_049253.1, read on the forward strand.
TTAATACTGAGTATTAATGCAAAGTACTTTAATGGATGTTAATTCAGTAAATATTAGCTATTATTATCATTATTATTGGTTGCCAGCAGCAAATAAATTAAGATAGCTTTGGGCCACTGCTGACTGAAAATTAATTTGAAATAGTGATTAGCAGATTACAAAGCCCAATTCCCACCCCCCTATATTTCTCAACATAAATAATCTCTACTTGCCTTGTCCTCTGCTTTCTCAGCAGCCTTCTAGGAATGGACTCTTTCTGTTTCTTTTTGTATGTGTGTGACTTTCTCAAGATTTCCTTCAGCTGAGACTTTTTTTCAATCCATAAAGCATAAAGTCATTCTACAATTTCTATTAAAAATCTGAGGATGACATATTCAGGGATTTGGGGTAATAATCAACAACTGCAAGGATTTGAAAATGAATGAAAATCCCACAAACAGATCCTGAAACTCTCCCCCAGTAGTCTTGAGTAAGTTATTTTATTCTTTCCAACATTGCATTTCAAGGACTGAGTAAAATGAATGGGGAATGATTGGAAAGATGGATAATACTCAGAAGAAGAGGAATTAGTGGGATTAAGTACTGTTTTTTATTTACTCTCCCACTCAGGATATAATGCATTTTAAAAAATTATTTTAAAAAACAGCTCTGATAGTGAAAAGGCATTATAGGGAAAGGAGAGAAAATGAGTGGGCAATATCAGAGAGGGATGACAGAACATGAGAGACTCCTAACTCTGGGAAATGGACAAGGGAGTAGTGGAAGGGGAGGTGGGAGGAGGGATGGGGTGACTGGGTGACGGGCACTGAGGGGGGCACTTGACGGGATGAGCACTGGGTGTTATACTCTATGTTGGCAAATTAGAACTCTAATAAAAAATATACGAAAAAAAACAGCTCTGGATAAATGGAGCATACTCTTAAATACTAAACTGTCATAAAAAGATTAAGTAGAGTAGAGTGGCCTTGGTTCAAAAGGCATTTTAAAGACACTATTAATAAGCAGACTCCAAGTGATCCAAGTGATTCCAGTCAATCACCACTGTGACTGTCACTTGTTTCCATTTAAACATATTGTAGTTTGAAGCTAAATTTAAATATTATTCGTATTGGAGCCTTTTAGAAGCTTTCTCTGATGATTTCACTGAAATGAGAACTCACAACCCAATTTGTCTTCTAACACTGTAATCCTTCACAACAGGTGACAAAAGCAACCTTTTATGACAATATGACAATTAATGCCTTCATGATAACTTTTCGATTTATGTTCCTGGATTTTTCAGGTAGGTTTAGATTCATTTATTCACCCTGAAGATACTTTTTGAGGAGAGGGCAATGGACATTCATTGCAATCCCTTCCTGCTGAGAGTTGTGCCAGGTGTTTTGTGTCCCTTGACTGCTCTCGACAACCCCACAAAATGCACAAGATGCATAGTACTATTATCTTCATTTTCTAAGTGATGGAATGGTGATGTAGAGAGTTTCAGTAATATAGTTAAGGTCCTCGAGCTGTTGAGTGGCAGAACTGATACCTGAGGCCCAGTTTTTCTGTCATATTAGTCATGGTGCCTGGCATGGAAGGGCAAGGTGGCCCCCAAACCCACAACATTCTGCAACATCAAAGATGAGCAAGACAATTCCTTTCCTGAAGAGCTTTGTCTCTCCTTAAACTCAGAAACCAGTGCAATGCTTGTAGGTTTTTAAAATATGGTCAGGACGGACCTTTCCCCCACAGCAACCCTATTGCACCTACCCCTGCTTTTCCAGGGCTGTCTCAGACACTCCATGCCAAAAATAGATGATAACAAAGAATCATTAGATGTTTACCCTCCTCATAGCCTAAAACTATGTTGCTTTATTCCAACAATCTTCTTGAGTTCATTTCTGTTATCATTTGCAAACATAATTTAGCCTTTTCCCATCAATAGAAATGACCTACGTGACTCCACATGACCTCTGTTGCTAGTGATCCCAATGTTTCTCTTATAACCTCTACACTGGGGGCAGGTCCCTTCTAGGCAAATGGCTCCCTGAGATGCTCTACTTGATTAATTACTAAGAAGGGAAGGGAAGTAAGGAAGATTGAACCAAGGGAGAAGCTGAACAGCAATGTTCAAAAATCATCAACTGACCCCACAGGGAGATCTGAAGTTGGGATGGCTCTTCACAGTTATCTGAACTGGGATGAGGGGCCAGGCCATAATATCCCTGAATTGACAAGTTATTATCAAATGTAACCTGTCCCTGGGAAAGAGGAATGATTTTATGAGATAGATCTGACACTGAAGGCAATATCTGGAGAAGGTTAAGGGAGAGGCTGGTGGGAGGTTGCAGTGCTCAGCAGCACTCCTAGCAGTTCCTTCAGCCATGCAGGGGGATCTAAGCAGTTCATCACAGCATTCACTCACTTACCCTGGGGATGAAGTCCCTTTGTAGGCTAATGGCTTGCTCCACCCCTTGTTCCACTCAGATTCACTTCATATAAGTTATAGAGCAGTATTTCTAGGATTCTGATGGACCTCTTTTCCTGTGGCAAACTTATAAGAAGAAATTTGGAGGGATGAACGACAACCTCTAGAGTGCTAACATCAAGGCTGTGAATGATATCCATTGTCTTCTTCCTTTATTCTCCATTGTGGTTTATCTCATTTTTGAGGGCTCTTAACCTGGTTGCCATTCCCTTCTCAAGCTGTAGCTATTGAAGTTGTTCATTTATAGGCAGAATTGGGCAAGTAAGACCAATATAAGAGTCAAACAATATTCCTTTTTTTTTAAAATTTTTATTTATTTATGATAGTCACACAGAGAGAGAGAGAGGCAGAGACACAGGCAGAGGGAGAAGCAGGCTCCATGCACCGGGAGCCTGACGTGGGATTCGATCCCGGGTCTCCAGGATCGCGCCCTGGGCCAAAGGCAGGCGCTAAACCGCTGCGCCACCCAGGGATCCCTCAAACAATATTCCTAATATGAATTGCTGGGGTGTCAAACATATTCCTAATATGCCTCTTTGCATGTGTAAATGAAGCCTAACTTCTCTGACTCCCTTCACCCTTACCTCCTTAAGACAGTGACTCTTTTTGATTGTTTGTCCTTTGAAATAAGTAGTCCAAAGTTGCCAGAGGTTGCTGTAGCTTAAATCTAATGCCATTTCTGCTTTATGCCCAAGCAGAAACATTTTTCTTTCGGGGAACTAGTATACCTAAACGTATAAGGCAAAGAGATGAGAGGATATAAAGCTAAAAATCCCAAAGAGGATCACTGAGAATAATGATAAATAGTACCCTACTATTCCTACCTGTTAGTTTCTAGAACTATATATTCTTCATGTTGTAGACACAACACCATATAGTGATCATTAACTTAGACTGTATTGAGCTCTTGACTGTGCCTCATTCTCAGTCTGTTATCTCCAAGCAGCACATCAGTTGTGCCCTCCAAGGCCTTCTATCACTGTATTAGACTAGGAGCATCTAGGTGGCATGATACAGAATTGTACCAGCAAATCTATAGATCCTGCATTCGACACCATATCTTTTTCTTTAAAGGAGTTTCCTTGTTCTGATGCAGTGTTATGTGGATCAAATACTGTAAGTCCTTGTTAATGGGGCTGACTAAGGCCCCATGGGCAGGAAAGGAGAAGCCTCATCAAAAATACATATTGACGGGGATCCCGGGGTGGCTCAGCAGTTTGGAGCCTGCCTTTGGCCCAGGGCATGATCCTGGAGTCCCGGGATTGAGTCCAACATCGGACTCCCTGCATGGAGCCTGCTTCTCCCTCTGCCGTGTGTCTCTGCCTCTCTCTGTGTGTCTCTTGTGAATAAATAAATAAAATCTTAAAAAAATACATATTGACTCCAGTCAAAATGAATTTCCATCCCTTCTTGATTAGAAAGGGTCAAATGCAATTATTTTGGCACCATGTGGCTTCTGAAGGGATGGTGTTAAATCGGGAGTTCAGGATTTATTTTTGGTGATATTGGGATGGTCATTTGGTAGCAGCAATATCTAGATCAGCATTGTTGGATGGGAGACCATGCCATTGATCCCATGGAGATTATGCTAGTTTCTTCATATACTCACTATGTCAGCACTCAAGTGGCCAGTAACGAAGATGGATGATGTCATCTGACTAAATCATTCTATGTTCTTGGTTGTTTAGTGCCTCTTCTTTAGTGGATATGCTTTAATGGATGTTAACATGCAGTGCAGAGGTCTTCACTGTGTGACCACTCCCACAGATCTTCATACTTTGAACCTAAACCTTTTTGTTTCCATTCTTATACTTTTCTCCTTCCAAGCCTCTGGCCCACTGTTAAATCTGCTATCAAGAATGCATGTCATAGTTCAGGCTGCTATAACAAAATACTTTAGATTGGGTGGCTTAAACAACAAACATTTATTTCTCACAGTTCTGGAGGCTAGGAAGTTCAAGATTAAGGTGCTAGCAGATTTGGTATGCAGTGAAGGCCCTCTGCCTGGTTCAAAGATGTCTGTTTTCTTGACACAAGATCTTTCTTTAATGCATGCATGTCGAGGGAGAGAGATCTTATGTCTCTTTCCTCTTTTTGTAAGGGCATTCATCCCATCAAGAGGGCCCCACCCTCATTACCTTGTGTGCCAGTCTCAGCCTACTGATAACCAAAGTTGTGGTTCTTCCAGCCCTTGTGCTTCTTTTTATTTTAATATATGTATATTTTTTAATTGGAGTTAATTTTCCAATATATAGTATAATACCCAGTGCTCATCCCCTCAAGTGCTCCCCCCTCAGTGCCCATCACCCAGTCACCCCATCCCCCCGCACTTACCTCCCCTTCCACTACTTCTTGTTAGTTTCCCAGAGTTAGGAGTCTCTCATGGTTTGTCTCTAATTTATCCCCACTCAGTTTCCCTCCTTTCCCTTATAGTCCCTTTCACTATTTCTTATATTCCTCATATGAATGGAGCATATGATGATTGTCTTTCTCTAGTTGATTTACTTCACTCAGCATAATACCCTCCAGGTCCATCCACATTGAAGCATAAGGTAGGTATTTATCCTTTCTGATGGTTGAGTAATATTCCCTTGTATACATAGACCACATCTTCTTTATCCATCTGTCAATGGACTCTGAGGCTCCTTCCACAGTTTGGCTATTGTGGACATTGCTGCTGTGAGCATTGAGGTGCAGGTGTCCTGCTGTTTCACTGCATCAGTATCTTTGGCGTAAATTCCCAGTAGTGCAACTGCTGGGTCATAGGGTAGCTCTACTTTTAACTTCTTGAGGAACCTCGACACAGCTTTCCAGAGTGGCTGCACCAGTTCACAGTCCCACCAACAGTGCAAGAGGGTTCCCCTTTCTCCGCATCCTCTCCAACATTTGTTGGTTCCTGTCTTGTTAATTTTCCCCATTCTCACTGGTGTGAGGTGGGATCTCATTGTGGTTTCGATCTGTATTTCCCTGATGGCAAGTGAAGAGGAGCATTTTGTGCTTCTTGGCCATGTGTAGGTCTCCTTTGGAGAAATTTCTGTTCATGTCTCCTGCCCATTTCATGATTGGATTGCTTTTTTCCTTGCTGTTGAGTTTAATAAGTTCTTCATAGATCTTGGATACTAGCCCTTTATCTGATGTGTCATTTGCAAATATCTTCTCCCATTCTGTAGGTTGTCTTTTAGTTTTGTTGACTGTTTCTTTTTCTGTGCAGAAGCTTTAATCCTGATCAAGTCCCAATAGTTCATTTTTACTTTTGCTTCCGTTGCATTCATAGATGTGTCTTGCAAGAAATTGCTGTGGCCAAGTTCAAAAGGTTGTTGCCTGTGCTCTCCTCTAGGATTTGAATGGATTCTTGTCTCACATTTAGATCTTTCATCCATATTGAGCTTATCTTTGTGTATGGTGAAAGAGTGGTCTAGTTTCATTCTTCTACACGTGGCTGTCCAATTTTCCCAACATTTATTCAAGAGACTGTCCTTTTTCCAGTGGATAGTCTTTCCTGCTTTGTCGAATATCAGTTGGTATAGAGTTGAGGGCTCATTTCTAGGTTCTCTATTCTGTTCCTTTGATCTCTGTGTCTGCTTTTGTGCCAGTACCGCACTGTCTTGATGACCACAGCTTTGTAGTACAACCTGAAATCTGGCATTATGATGCCCCTGGCTCTGGTTTTCTTTTCAATATTCCCCTGGCTATTCTGGGTCTTTTCTGATTCCACACAAATCTTAAGATGATTTGTTTCAACTCTCTGAAGAAAGTCCATGGTATTTTGATAGGGATTGCATTGAATGTGTACATTGCCCTGGGTAGCATTGACATTTTCACAATATTAATTCTTCCAATCCATGAGCATGGAATATGTTTCCATCTCCTTGTGTCTTCCTCAATTTCTTTCAGAAGCGTTCTATAGGTTTTAGAGTACAAATCCTTTACCTCCTTGGTTAGTTTTTATCCTAGGTATCTTATGTTTTGGGTGCAGTTGTAAATGGGATTGATTCCTTAATTTCTCTTTCTTCAGTCTCATTGTTAGTGTATAGAAATGCCACTGATTTCTGGGCATTGATTTTTGTATCCTTCCACACTGCCAAATTGCTGTATGAGTTCTAGCATTCTTAGGGTGGAGTCTTTTGGGTTTTCTATGTACAGTATCATGTCATCTGTGAAGAGGGAGAGTTTGACTTCTTCTTTGCCAATTTAAATGCCTTTTATATCTTTTTATTGTTTGATTGCTGAGGCCAGGACTTCGGATATCCCTGTTGTGTTTCTGATCTTAGGAGAAAGGCTCTCAGTGTTTCCCCATAGAGACGAAGACTCCTAACTCTGGGAAACAAACTAGAGGTGGTGGAAGGGGAGGAGAGTGGGGGTTGGGGGTGAATGGGTGATGGACACTGAGGGGGGCACTTGACGGGATGAGCACTGGGTGTTATTCTGTATGATGGCAAATTGAACACCAATAAAAAATAAATTTATTATTAAAAAAAGGGAATGATATTTGCTGTGGGTTTTCATAAATGGCTTTTAAGATATTGAGGAATGTTCCCTTTATCCCTACACTCTGAAGAGTTTTGATCAGGAATGGATGCTGTATTTTGTCAAATGCTATCTCTGCATCTATTGAGAGGATCATATGGTTCTTGTTTTTTTCTTGTTGATATGATCTATCACGTTGATTGTTTTATGAGTGTTGAACTAACCTTGCATCCTGGGGATAAATCCCACTTAGTCATGGTGAATAAGCTTTTTTTTAAGATTTTATTTATTTATTAATGAGAGACACACGAAGAGAGAGAGAGTGCAAGAGGCAGAGAGAGAAGCAGGGTCTCTGCAGGGAGCCCAACATGGGACTCGATCCCAGGTCTCCAGGATCAGGGCCTGGGCTGAAGGCGGCACTAAACTGCTGAGCCACTCAGACTGCCAATGAATAATCTTCTTAATGTACTGTTGAATCCTATTGGCTAGTATCTTGGTGAGAATTCTTGCATCTGTGTTCATCAGGGATATTGGTCTAAAATTCTCCTTTTTGGTGGGGTCTTTGGTTTGGAATCAAGGTGATGCTGGCCTCATAAAAGGAGTTTGGAAGTATTCTCCCCCTTTCTATCTTTTGGAACAGCTTTAGTAGAATAGGTATTACTTCTTCTTTAAATGTTTGATAGAATTCCCCTGGGAGGCCATCTGACCCTGGACTTTTGTGTCTTGGGAGGTTTTTGGTGACTGCTTCAGTTTTCACTGGTTATTGGCCTGTTCAGGTTTTCTATTTCTTCCTGTTCCAGTTTTGGTAATTTGTGGTTTTCCAGAAATGCATCCATTTTTTCTAGATTGTCTAATTTATTGGCGTAGAGCTGCTCATAATATGTTTTCAAAATCGTTTGTATTTCCTTGGTATTGGTTGTCATCTCTCCTCTTTCATTCATGATTTTAATTTGAGTCTTTTCTCTTTTCTTTTTAATAAGGCTGGCTAATGGTTTATCTGTCTTATCAATTCTTTCAAGGAACCAGCTCCTGGTTTGTTGATCTGTTCTACAGTTTTCTGGCCCTATTTCATCGAGTTCTGCTCGAAACTTTATTAACTCTCCTCTTCTGCTTTGTGTAGACTTTATTTGCTGTTCTTTCTCCACAGTTACTTTAGGTGTGGGGTTATCTTGTGTATTCGACTTCTTTCCCATTTTTTGAGGGAGGCTTATATCATGATGTATTTCCATCTTAGGACTGCTTTTGCTGTATCCCAAAAATTTTGAACGGTTGTATCTTCATTCTCATTAGTTTCCATGAATCTTTTTAGTTCTACTCTAATTTCCTGGCTGACCCATTCATCTTTTAGTAGGATGGTCTTTAACCTCCATGTGTTGAGTTTCTTCCAAATTTCTTCTTGTGATTGTGTTCTAGTTTCAAGGCATTGTGGTATGAAAATATGCAGGGGACAATCCCAATCTTTTGGTATCGGTTAAGATCTGATTTGTGACCCAGTATGTGGTCTATTTTGGACAAAGTTCCATGTGCACTTGAGAAGAATGTGTATTCAGTTGTGTTGGGATGGAAAGTTCTGTATGTATCTGTGAAACCCATCTGATCCAGTGTATCATTTAAGGCCCTTGTTTCTTTGGTGATGTTGTGCTTAGAAGATCTGTTATTTGCAGTAAGTGCCATGTTGAAGTCTCCTACTATTATTATATTATTATTTAAGTATGTCTTTACTTTGGTTATTAATTGATTGATATACTTGGCAGCTCCCACATTCGGGGCATAAATATTCATGATTGTTAGATCTTCTTGTTGGATAGACCCTTTAAGTATGATATAGTGTCCCTCTTCTTCACTTACTACAGTCTTTGGAATACACTTTAACTTATCTTATATGAGGATAGGTACCCCAGCTTTCTTTGGAGGATGATTTGAATGGTAAATGGTTCTCCAACCTTTCATTTTCAGGGTGTAGGTATCCTTAAGTCTAAAATGGGTCTCTGTATACAGCAAATAGAGGGGTCTTGCTTTTTTATCCAGTCTGAAACCTTGCATCTTTTGATGGGATCATTTAGCTCATTCATGTTCAGAGTTACTATTGAAAGATAGGAATTTAGTGTTATCATAATACCTATTCAGTCCCTGTTTTTGTGGATTATTTCTTTGGGCTTCCTCTTTCTTTTACAGGGTCTCCCTTAATACTTCTTGCAGAGCTTGTTTAGTGGTCACATATTCTTTCAGTTTCTGCCTATCTTGGAAGCTCTTATTCCCTCCTTCTATTCTGAATGAGAGCCTTGCTGGATAGAGTATTCTTGGCTGCATGTTCTTCTCATTTAGTACCTGAATATATCCTGCCAGCCCTTTCTGGCCTGCCAGGTCTCTGTCTAGAGGTCTGCTTTAATCTGATATTTTTACCCATATAAGTTAAGAATCTCTTGTCTCTTGCTGCTTTAAGGATCTTCTCTTTATCTTTGGGATTTGCAAGTTTCACTATTAAATGTCGAGGTGTTGAAAGGTTTTTATTGATTTCGGGGGGAACCTCTCTATCTCCTGGATCTGAATGCCTGTTTCCCTCCCCAAGTTAGGGAAGTTCTCAGCTATGATTTGTTCAAATATGCTTTCTGGCCCTCTGGCCCTCTTGGTGCTCTCTGAAACCCCAATTAAACATAGATTTTTCCTTCTGAGGCTATAATTTATTTTCCTTAACTTTTCCTCATGGTCTCTTAATGCTTTTCTCTTTTTTCCTCAGCTTCCTTCCTTGCCATCAACTTGTCTCTATTCACTCACTCTTTCTTCCACCTCGTTAACCCTCATTGTTAGGACCTCTAGTTTGGATTGCATCTCATTTAATTGATTTCTAATTTCGGCCTGATTAGATCTAAATGCAGCAGTAACAAAGTCTCTAGACTCCTTTATGCTTTTTTCCAGAGCCACCAACAGCTTTATAATTGTGCTTCTGAATTGGCTTTCTGACATCAAAATGTAATCCATACTCTGTAACTCGCTGGCACAGAGTACTGTTTCTGATTCTTTTTTTTTTTTTTTTGGTAGTGAATTTTTCCTTCTAGTCATTTTGCTCAGTGCAGAGTGGCTGTATGAGTGGGCTGAGTCAAGAATATCAACCATGACCTAAGTTAATTTCACCCTAGATTATTCTTACAAGACCCTTCTCTCTGTAGCATTCCGTGTGTTCTCTCTTTAAATCTCAGGGCAAATTCATAGGTGTTCAGGATGTTTTGAAAGCTATCTGTGTAAGTTGGTCCCTGGTAGTTCTTATTAGGATTGCAAGTCACCCTTCAGCAATATCTTTTAGGAGACTGAAAAAAATAAAGGTTTATTATAGGACCTGGAAACTACACAGCACACCTGGGGCTATAATGTGAGGTTGCAGGTAGAGAGAGGATAAAGTGAGCATATGTGAGTGCTGCAGGGGACTGGTGTTCTACTTTTACTGGAGTGGAAGGTAGCAGACTTAGGGTTTCTTGGGCTTATTCCTTACTGGTGAATTTTAAGCTTAAGAGTAGGAATTTAAAGCCTGGGAAGAGAGAAAACAAATGCCCCATATAGTCAGTTATCAGAATCAACCAGGATTTCTAAAACAAAGGAAACTGAGTTGGAGGAGGTAGCCTGGTCTTTATTTAGTCATGTGGCAGTATATTTACTGGAGATAACCATGGTTATGGCAGATACCTCTTTGAAATGGATGCCTGGCAATCAAAACTCAAATCAGGCACTAGCATTATAAGACCACTGGATCCCTAAACATTTCTTTGTTAAGATTGACTCCTACCTCTCCTTTTGTCTTACCCTCTCTGGAGCACATGTGCCTTAGTTTTTGACATGCTTACCATTTGTTACTTATCTAGTTGGATCAGCATGCTGTCATTAATATAGTGGGCCAGAGTGAAATTCTAGGGGAATGTTAGATTATATTATAACAGATTATGGGAAAGTAAACTTAGTCCTGAGGCTAAACTATAAATATAGTATTTATAGTATATTGTAGTCTGTTCCAAGAATGAAAACTGTTTCTGAATCTCTTTTCTGATGGGAATGGAAAAGAAACTATTCATCAGATTAATGACTGTATACCATATGGTTGAGGACTTGTTAATCTGCCATCAGAGATACCACACCTGGCCCAGTGTACAATTAATGTAAATATTTGAGTATGTTTGAAGAAGGATATTTTCAGGATCCAACTGGCTTTTTTGTATAGGCCAGACTGGTGAATGAAATGGAGATGTGATAGGACTATCACTCCTGCATCCTTGAGGTCTTTAAGAGTGGTACTAATCTTTACCATTTTCCCTCATTATGCTGTACTTTTTGATTTACTGTGTTGCTGGATTCAGGTGGGGGTGGTGAAGGGAGTTTCCACTTGATCTTTCATGCTGTGATAGCTCCTGTACAACAGGCCAGGGAACAAATGTGGGGATTTTGCCAATATCCAAGTATGTCTGTTTCAATTACACATTTAGTGATTGGGGAAATAACTACTTGGTAGGTCTATAAACTCAGTGAACTCACTGTGAACTGGATCTGGGCTATAATGCTGTTTCACATGCCTGCTTACTCCTGGTGTCTAAGAGTTCCCCAAATATGTGGGTATTGTTCTTCCCACATATAGTTTTCTTAGTAAATGGTCTGTTTGGAGTCATCTTGGGAGAATCATTTCCATATGCACAACTTATGATTTTGCTGAGTCTTTTCCCTGGGGAACTGGATGTCTTCAGTCAACAATTTATGGGACCAAAAATGGGCTCAGGTCCAAAAACCAGGCAAGAGACCTTAACTCTTTATTGTGACATCTGATCTTAGCTTCCTGTCTGTGTATATCAATTTCTACTTGTTGTAATATAGATTTAACGATACCCTTATTGGCAGCCCATCTATCTTGCCCATATGAGTGACATATTCAACTAACCATCTGGTTAGCTCCTATAATTTAGTCCCAATGATACAATACTAGTGGTCCTTGTTGCTATTATAACTGTATACTCCTTGTTTCTGATGGTTAAGTGCTGCCACTTCACTTCTATTATTTCCAGAAGCTGTCGTCCCTATTACTTTTTTTAAATCAGGGAGCCCAGTTCTGTCATGGCTTCTGCTACAGAGTAGAGTATCTCAGGGATGCTAGAAGCCTTCTCAGTAGCATTACTTGCTGTTTTATTAAACTTCCATCCCTCTCACCAGACATAATTGTATGCTGGGGTTTCCTATATCATAGTGCTTCCACTCTAGCATGCCTACTTTTCTGAAATATTTGATCCCTTCTTGCACTGTCTGCCACAGCAAATTTAGAAGTTCTATTTCATTTAGGAGCTTGAGAAAGTGACAGCCCAGACTAAGAACTACCCAGGAATGTGTCTGCCTTGGGATTAAACCCTTTACCCCAAGAAAGAATTCCCATATTGGGAATATGGATAACTCTGCCTTATGCCACTTTATGTCCTATCAGGCCCCTGACTTGGCACTCTTAGAATTTACTTTCACATGTGCTCTCTCAGATCTTAACTGGCACATGTTACCTAGGTTCTGCAGGTCTCTGAGGTATAGTCCCTTTTCTCCCTTAGTAGGCCTCATGTTTGTGTGTGATCTACTCTACTTACTGGTCTGGTGGAAGGAAAAGTGTTAGGGCAGAAACTGAAAGAGGCTCACATTATCTTTCAAGGCTGGTGGGAGGGACACCTGGGTGGATCAGTGGTTGGGCAGCTGCCTTCAGCTCAGGTTGTTATCCTGGGATCCAGGATCGAGTCCCTCATCAGGCTCCCTGCGTGGAGCCTGCTTCTCTCTGCCTATGTCTCTGCCTCTCTCTCTCAGTCTGTGTCTCTCATGAATAAATAAATAAATAAATCTTTAAAAAAATTCCAGGCCGGGGAGAATGTACTGATTCCAACAGTGCTGTTCATTTCTGCAGGTTCAAGACCCCAGTGGATTCTGAAGATTTAATGTTTCACATGCATCAACCTCAAAGTTCCTAACTCAGTTTTAGGGTCCCATTATTGCTGGTCCCATATTGCCAGACTGAGAGTTGAACTTTCTTTGAGTTCTACTATTATGATTAAGTCATAGACTGGGTCCTCAGATTTCCTTATCTTTGCCAGCAGGGGAAGAAAATCTCTTAATGTGCTCCAAAGAGGCTTTCTGGCTTTCTTATCTAGTCTTTATTTCTGGCAATTGTTTAGTCCTTCAGTTACTTTTCCCAAATCATCTAATGCTTTCAGCAATAGCCATCAGATTCCATTTGTCTTAGAACTACTAATCCCCCATATTTCTTAAACACCTGATGCATTACATCTCCTAGTACATTTGCTTTAATCAATTTGCCATCTATTTTTGTTCATGACCAGTAGAAGTATTCAGTTTCACTGCTACCTTATGTAGGGGCTAGTAGACTCCCTGTGTGACCAGTAACGTGGTCTTTGTTGTCAGCTGGCTGGCACATGGTTCAACTCTAGAATTCCCTTTTAGCCTCTGCTTCTAACAACTCCTGGTACCTACCCTTTGCAGGTGAGGATCCCTGGTCAAGTATACTGATAAAGAGATTAGCAAGCAGAATATTTATTTGGTACTGTTTGGAGATTAACACCTGCAGGGAAAGAGAAGTGAGCAGAATGAGCAGAGGGAAAATTTGAACAGGAGGCAGTTGTAGCAAAGGAGTCCATGACCCAACAGGAGGCTCTGAAGCTGGGATGACCATTCAGATTTGCTGGGAATTAGAGAAGTGGGGGTGGCACACATAGACTTCCTTGCATCAACCAGTTCCTGGATATAGGCTGCTCCTAGGAAGGGAACATGACTGTGAATAAAATCAATTTCCAGAGACTGCCAGCTGCAGGCCCAACATCTGGGAGTTGGGAATCTGAAAATGGACACACTGGTCCAGTGCAGCCTCCACATAGATTCACTTCCCCAGTCATCACCACACTGCCTGGGTCACTGCTAGAATCTTTCACCCAAATGTTTGGATCAGGCTGTTTCTGGTGAACACTTGAACTAAAGTGGCCTCTTATGAGGTTAAGCAATTTTAAGACAGATATGGTAGTAGCAAATATAAAAATCACTAATCATCATAGCAATAACTCACATTGGAGTATATTTTACAGGTAATGATTTACAACCCCATTTTCTTCATCTCTAAAGTGATGGTGTTTGATTAGGTGATTATTAAGATACCTTCCAACTCAAATGTTCTACTATCTCCTCTTCTGCTCAAACTGATATCACAACATAACTCCTGCTTCTCATCACTCCTGGGCTTCTGGGCCTAATGGCAGAAAGATGGGATAGAAAATGTCTGAAGGAACACCTGGGTGGCTCAGCCAGTTAAGCATCTGCCATCAGTTCAGGTCATGATCCCAGGGTCCTGGGATGGAGCTCCGTGTCAAAGTCCCTGTTCTTTTCTCTGTGCCACTCACCCTGCTTGTGCACATGTGCACGCTCTCTCTCTGTGCCAATGAATAAATAAAATCTTTTTTTTAAATGTCGGTGAAGACATTCACATACATTGGCTTCATAGTTTCATTTGTTTATGAGGTCATTCATTCTGTTAAAGCAGAGACATGGCAAAAAGCTGGACACCCCCACCCCCACCTCACAGAGTTCAAGGGGCTGAAAACAATAGTGGAAGTCTTCTCTGTTCTACTGAGGTCTAGTAGTTCTTGGGGGAGTAGGGAGGAGTGCCTTACAGGTGGGATGTTGGTGAAAAATATGATCCTACAAATTTCCAATGATTAGTGGTATTTGTGACTTGGGGCTAGAGATGAGAAGTTTCTACTAATGTGCAGGAGTGAAAATGCTAACCGTGCTCCTGTTGAAAAGCCATGGGAAGATAATCTATGAGTCTTCATTTTCTACCTCCTCTAGTGGAAAAGCATTGCAGATACATACAATCAGCTATTAGGGAGGTTGTGGGGGTGGAGAGATGGAAGTAGCAATGATCCACCATATGGATTTCTGTATATGTAGACTCATGCTTGGTTTATTCACATTCAGTTCCGCATATAGAGGACACTGGGCCAAGTGAATACTTGGCTCTAGAAATCTCCCCACAAACTTTCCCTTCTCCATAAGGTTGTGCACAGCTTTGAGTCATAATGAAGCAAGCTGGATTCTTTCCAAATGTCTTCAGGCAAAGGAAGAGATGATCTGTAAAGTAGAAAAGCCCTTCATTCAGTTCTTACTGCTTATTTGAGTTTAAAATAATAAAGTACATTAGCTGGAAGGAAAGTAAACTTTGATGATGTGGATGGAGATATTAGCAAAGTGAGTACAGAGAAACATCTTTATGATGTCAGAGACTTGGGGGAACTTCTTTCTTATACGGTAATATAGTTTTGTATTTTCAGATTTTATCAACCTGTAAGAGCTATTTTTAAAAGAATTATCATCCAACTGATAACAAATCCAAGCCAGAGAAAGAAGGGGCTGAGATGCTGGTCTAGTTATGTAGAAGAAATGACAAATTTCTAGTCAAGACTGGGTCATACAAATTGAACTCCAATAAAAAAATTTTTTTTTAAATGGCAACATAGCAGGGAAAAAAAAGACTGGGCCATAGTTTGGAGAAAATCAAGTTGCTAAGACATTTTCTCTGTTTTTGAAAAACATTTGGGATGCAGTATTTAAGTAAGACCCTAAAAGATACCATGTGCCTTTTCTCTAACTAATCACAAAAAGTGATTAGTAAATCACTAAAATTTGATACTAAAATCAAAGTATTTAAATTGCTGTATGCTCTTGAACTTCGTTTGACTTTGCATTCAAGTATTTAATTGAGAAACAAGACACAGGTTAAGGTGTTCCAGACTAAATCCCTATATCATGTTAGCAGTACCATGATACAAAGGAAATCTTTTTTACCATAGTCAGCAAAGCTAATGTTTGGAGGGGAATTTTGAGCCCAGAAAGGACTATTAGTAGTTGCTTCCATTTAAAATTAATGTTGTTTTCAAATTTATATTTTTATCAAGTTTGCCTATAAATCTTATTCTAATATTTATATAAATATTAATAATCACTTTAAGTAATGCTTGATTCCAGTCCAGCAAACAAAACTTACCTTATTTACAAACTTGGTTGAATTCAATCCTTTAAAAATTTTATAATAAACATCATAATGTAATATATTTAATTTTTTCCCAAGTATTTAAAATGCTTGGCAAAAAAAAAAATACTTGGCAAGGCAAAATCACAACCTTAACAAGTCTTCTTGACTATTTAAGAAAATCTTGTTAATAAAATATATAAAATTATAGTTTTTTGCATATTGAATTTTCTTACATACTCTAATATGCTTAAAATTGATATTAAATAAATGCAGCATAAACTCACAGACTTAAATTAGTTATATATTTCAAATTTAAGTCATATTTCCCTGAGAGGCCAGATTCTTTTACTTTATAAGTACATGTGTTTGATTTATTCTGTCGTCTCCAAAAATGTAATTCTCAACCTTCCTGGCTTATAAAATCACTTCCCCAAATAAGGAGAGCTCATTCACATAGCCAAATGCAGTGGTAGAAATAAAATAGATTTATCCCAGAGATGTTATAGAGGTGGGGACAATTGGCTCTTGAATGGTTTAAAAAGAGGAAAGTTAGGAGAGAGAAGGGTCAAAGGTGACAAGTTTAATTTTAGTGTATAGTAGTACCAAAATTTACTGAGATAAGTAGTATCAGGAGGACAAGAAGTGGGAGGGGTAGCAGTATGAATTTTCGGACAGACCGATGCCTTAGTAGTTATCTAAATCACTCTTCTAATTTACAGGTAAGGAAGCAGACTCAGAAATGAAGAGATTTCTTTTTTAAAAATATTTAATTCCAGTATAATTAATATATAGTGTTATATTAGTTTCAGGTGTACAATATAGCAATTCAACAATTTTATACATCATCCAATGCTCATTGTGTAAGTATACTCTTAAGGCTCTCCACCTATTTCACTGATCCTCCCGCCTCTCCATGGTAACCATCAGCTTGTTCTCTATAGTTAAGAGTCTGTTTTTTGGTTTGTCTCTCTCTCTCTCTCTCTCTCTCTTTCATTTTTTTCCTTAAATTCCACATATGAGTGAATTACAGTATTTGTCTTTCTCTGGCTTATTCGCTTAGCATTATACTCTCTAGTTTATTCTTGTTATTGCAAATGGCAAGATTTCATTTTTAAATTTAAATTCATTTAGGCAACATATAGTACATCATTAGTTTCAGATGTAGTGTTCAATAATTCATCAGTTGTGCATAACACCCAATGCTCATCATTCTTTTATATGGCTGAGTAATATTCCATTGTGTGTGTGTGTGTGTGTGTGTGTGTGTGTGTGTACTGCATCTTTATCCATTCATCTATTAGAGAATACTTAGGTTGCTTCCATAATTTGGCTATTATGAATAATGCTCCTATAAATAGAGGTGCATATATCCCTTTGAATTAGTGTTTTTGTATTCTTTGGGTAAATAGTCATGTAATTATTGAATTATGTAGTATTTTCATTTAATTTTTTGAGGACTCTCCATATTATTTTCCATAGTGGTTGCACCAGTTTGCATCCCTAGCAACAGTCTGTGAGGGTTCCTTTTTCTTCACATCTTCACCAACACTTGTTTCTTGTGTTTTCAATTTTAGCCATTCTATCAAGTGTGAGGTGATATCTCATTGTGGTTTGATTTACATTTCTCTGATGATTAGTGATGTTGAGCATCTTCTTCATGTGCCTGTTGGCCATCTGTATGTCTTCTTTAGAAAAATGTCTATTTGGGTCCTCTGTCCATTTTTATTTACATTATTTTGTGTGTTTGTTGAGTTGTATAGTTCTTTATATATTTTGGATACTAAACCTTTATCAGACATGTTCTTTGCAAATACTTCTCCCATTCCATAGGTTGTTTTTTAGTTTTGTTGATGGTTTCCTTTGCCTGCAGAGGATTTTTATCTTTATATAGTTCCAGTAGTTTATTTTTGCTTTTGCTTCCCTTGCCTCAGAAGACATATCTAGAAAGATGTTTCTAAGTAGAGGGAAGATGGCAGAAGAGTAGGGGACTCATGTTTTCATTTGATCCCTTGAATTTAGCTAATACCCAGTGCTCATCCTATCCTCTTTGGATAAGTGTCCTCCTTGGTGTCTGTCACCCAGTTACCCCATCCCCCCACCTGCCTCCCCTTCTGCAACCTTTATTTGTTTCTCAGGCTTAGGAGACTCTTATTATTGCAGACAAATTCGATTTTAAAACCAAATTCTGTAGTAAGGGACAAAGAGGGACACTATATCATCCTTAAAGGATCGATCCAACAAGATCTAAAAATTATAAATATTTATGCTCCCAGCTTGGGGGTAGCTAATTATATAAACCAATTAATAACAACTTAAAGAAACACACTGATAATAATACAAAAATAGTAGGGGATGTTAACACCTCATCCACTGCAATGGACAGATCATCTAAGCAGAAGATCAAGGAAACCAGGGATTTGAATGACACACTGGACCAGATGGAATTCACAAATATATACAGAGAATTCCATCCTCCAGCAACATAATACACATTCTTCTGGAGTGCATGTGGAACATTCTCCAGAATAGACCACATACTGGATCACAAATCAGGTCTCAAATGGTACCACAAGATTGGGATAATTCCCTGCATGTTTTCAGACCACAATGCTTTGAAACTTGAAATCAATCACAAGAGGAAATTTGGAAGGAACTCAAATATTTGTTGCTTAAAGAGCATCCTACTAAAGAATGGATGGATCAACCAGGAAATTAAAGAATTAAAAAAGTCATGGAAATAAATAAAAATGAAAACACAACTGTTCAAAACCATTAGGATACAGCAAAGATGGTCCTAAGAGGGAAGTATATAGCAATACAAGCCTTTCTCAAGAAACAAGTAAAGTCTCAAATACACAAGTTAACCTTACATCTAAAGGAGCTGGAGAAAGAACAGCAAATAAAGCCTAAACCTAGCAGGAGAAGAGAAATAATGAAGATTAGAGCAAAAATCAATGCAATAGAAACCAAAAGAACAGTAGAACAGATCAACAAAACTAGAAGCTAGTTCTTTAAGATAATTAGTAAGACTGATAAACTCCTGGCCAGACTTATCAAACAGAAAAGAGAAAGGACCCAAATTAATAAAATCATGAATGAAAGAGGAGAGATCACAACCAAAAACAAGGAAATACAAACGATTTTAAGAACTGTTATGAGCAACTATATGCCAACAAATTAGGGAATCTGAAAGAAACGGATGCATTCCTAGAAACTTATAAACTATCAAAACTGAAACAGGAAGAAATAGAAAATATGAACGGACCCATAACCAGCAAGGAATTGAAGCAGTTATCAAAAATCTTCCAACAAACAGGAGTCCAGGGTCAGATGGCTTCCCTGGGAGATTCTATCAAACATTTAAAGAAGAACTAAGACCTATTTTTCTGAAGCTATTTCAAACAGTAGAAATGGAAGGAAAACTTTCAAATTCGTTCTATGAGTCCAGCATTACCTCAATCTTAGAACCAAAGACCCCACCAAAAAGGAGAATTATGGACCAACATCCCTGATCAACATGGATGCCAAAATTCTCACAAAGATACTAGCCAATAGGAAACAATAGTACATTAAAAAGATTATTCACCATGACCAAGTAGGATTTATTCCTTGGCTGCAAGATAAGTTCAATTCACAGATCAGTCAATGTAATACACTACATTAATAAAAGAAAGGACAAAGGACCTCTCAATAGATGCAGAAAAAGCATTTGACAAGATACAGCTTCCTTCCCTGATTAAAACTCTCCATAGTGTAGGGATAGAGGGAACAAACCTCAGTATCATGAAAGTCATACATGAAAAAGCTAAGAGCAAATATTATCAATGGGGAAAAGCTGAGAGCTTTTCCCCTAAGGTCAGGAACACGACAGGGATGTCCACTCTCACTGTTGTGTTCAACACAGTACTAGAATCCTAGCCTCAGCAATCAGACAACAAAAAGAAATGAAAGACATTAAAATTAGCAAAGAAGAAGTCAAACTCTATCTTCACAGATGACATGATACTCTATATGTGGAAAACCCAAAAGACTCCACCCCAAAATTGCCAGAACTTATACAGGAATTCAGCAACATGGCAGGATATAAAATCAATGTGCATAAATCAGTTGCACTTCTTTACAATAACAATGATACAGAAGAAAGAGAAATTAAGGAATCAATCAAAATTAAGATTGCACTAAAACCCATAAAGATATCTAGTAATAAACCTAACCAAAAAGGTAAAGGATATGTACTCTAAAAACTTCAGAAAACTTATGAAGGAAATTGAAGAAGACACACACAAAAATGGGAAAACACTGCATGCTCATGGATTCGAAGAACAAATACTGTGAAAATGTCTATGTAACATAGACATTTTCTGGAAAATGTCCAGAGCAATCTACACATTCAATGTAATCTCTATCAAAATACCATCAACATTTTTTCACAGAGCTAGAGCAAATAATCCTAAAATTTGTATGAAACTAGCAAAGACCCCAAAGAGCCAGAGGAATGTTGAAAAAGAAAACTAAAGCTGGTGGCATCACAATGCCAGACTTCAGGCTCTACTACAAAGCTGTGGTCATCAAGGCAGTGTGGTACTGGCACAAAAACAGACACATAGATCAACGGAACGGAATAGAGAACCCAGAAGTGGACCCTGAACTTTATGGGCAACTAATATTCGATAAAGGAGGAAAGACTATCCATTGGAAGAAAGACAGTCTCTTCAATAAATGATGCTGGGAAAATTGGACATCCACATGCAGAAGAATGAAACTAGACCACTCTCTTTCACCAGACACAAAGATAAACTCAAAATGGATGAAAGATCTAAATGTGAGACAAGATTCCATCAAAATCCTAGAGAAGAACACAGGCAACACCCTTTTGAAACTCAGCCACAGTAACTTCTTGCAAGATACATCCACGAAGGCAAAAGAAACAAAAGCAAAACTGAACTATTGGGACTTCATCAAGATAAGAAGCTTTTGCACAGCAAAGGATACAGTCAACAAAACTAAAAGACAACCTACAGAATGGGAGAAGATATTTGCAAATGACATATCAGATAGAGGGCTAGTATCCAAAATTTATAAAGAAATTATCAAACTCAACACCCAAAACCCAAATAATCCAGTCAAGAAATGGGCAGAAGACATGAACAGACATTTCTCCAAAGACCTACAAATGGCCAGCAGACACATGAAAAAATGCTCCATGACAGCATTAGAGAAATACAAATCAAAACCACAATGAGATACCACCTCACACTTACTGGAATGGTTAAAACGAACAATTTAGGAAATAACAGATGTTGGTAAGGATGTGGAGAAATGGGAACTCTCTTGTACTCTTGGTGGGAAAGCAAACTGGTGTCACCACTCTGGAAAATAGTATGGACATTCTTCAAGAAGTTAAAAATAGAGCTATCCTACAACCCAGCAATTGCACTAGTAGGTATTTCCCCCAAAGATACATGTATTGATCAGAAGGGGCATCTACACCTGAATGTTTATAGCAGCAATGTCCACAATAGCCAAAGTTTGGAAAGAGTCAAGATGTGTATGTCTTTTGACAGATGAATGAATAAAGAAGATGTGGTATATGTATGTATATATACATATACATATATACATATATATGAGAAGCTGTGTGTATGTGTGTGTGTGTATATATATATGAAGCTGTATGAAGTGTGTGTGTATATATATATATATATACACACACACACACACACACAATGGAATATTACTCAGCCATTAGAAAGATAAATACTTACTACTTACATCAACATGGATGGAAGTGGAGTATTATGCTGAATGAAATAAGTCAATCAGAGAAAGACAATTGTCATATAGTTTCACTCATATGTGGAATGTAAGAAACAGTGCAGAGGATCATAGGAGAAGGGAGGGAAAACTGAATGTGAAGTCATCAGAAAGGGAGAAAACCAGGAGAGACACTTAACTATAAGAAACAAGCAGGATTGCTGGAGAGGAGGTGGGTCAGTGGGATTGGGGTAACTGGTTAACAGGCATTAAGGAGGGCATGTGATATGGTGAGCACTGGGTGTTATACACAACTCATGAATTCTTGAACTCTATGTCTGAAACTAATGATGTTGTAATGATATGTTGGCTAATTGAATTCAAATTAAAAACAATAGAAAGGTGTTGCTATGTCCAATGTCAGAGAAATTACTTTCTGTGCTCTCTTCTAGGATTGCTTTTAGGTCTCACATTTAGGCCCTTAATACGTTTTGAGTTTGATTTTAGCTGTGGGTTTGTCATATATAGCCTTTATTATGTTGAGGTGTTTTCCTTCTAAACCTACTTTGTTGATGGTTTTTTTAAAAATCATGAATGGATGTTGTACTTTGTCAAATGCTTTTTCTACAACTATGAAATGATCATATGGCTTTTATCCTTTCTGTAGTTAATGTGATGTATCATCTTGGTTGATTTGTTAATACTGAACGATCCCTGTATCATGGGGATAAATCCCACTTGATTGTGATGAATGAGTTTTTAAATGTATTGTTGGATTCGATTTGCTAAATTTTGTTGAGGATTTTTGCATCTATGTTTATCTGAGATATTTACCTGTAGTTCTCATTTTTTCATAGAGTCTTTATCTAGTTTTGGTATCAGGGTAATGCTGGCCTCCTAGAATGAATTTGAAAGCTTCTCTTTTTTTGAACAGTTTGAGAAGAACAGCTATTAACTCCTTTTTTTATTAACTCCTTTTAAAATGGTTAGTAGTATTCATCTGTGAAGGCTTCTGGTCCTGGACTTTTGTTTGTTGGGAATTTTTTTGATAATTGATTCAATTTTGTTACTGATAATTGGTCTGTCCTATTTCTTTCCAATTCAATTTTCAGAGGTTATATGTTTCTAGTGATATATTCATTTCTTCTAGATTGTCCAATTTGTTGCATATAGTTTTTCATAATATTCTCTTAAAATCCTTTGCATTTCTGTGGTGTCACTTGTGATTTCTCCTCTTGCATTTCTGATTTTACTTATTTGAGTCCTCTCTCTCTTTGATCAGTCTGGCTATAGGTTTATCAGTTTTGTTGATTTCTCAAAGAACCATTCCTGGTTTCATTGATCTTTTCAATTGTTTCTTAGTTTCTATTTCATATAGTTATGCTCTGATCCTTTCTTCTACTGGTTTTGGATTTTATTTGTTCTTTTTCTAGCTCCTTTAGGTATAGGGTTAGGTTGCTTGAAAATGTTTTCTTCTTCTTGTGGTAGGCCTATACTGCTATAAACTTTCATCTTAGAACAGCTTTTTCCCCAAACTTTGGACCATTGTGTTTTCATTTTCATTTGGCTCCTGGTATTCTTTGATTTTCTCTTTTATTTCTTGATTGACCCATTTATTGTTTAGTAGCATGTTATTTAACACCCATGCATTTTGTGTTCTTTCCAGATTTTTTTCTTGTGGTTGATTTCTAGTTTTATAGTGTTATGGTCAAAAAAGGTACATGGTATGGCTTCAATCTTTGTTAATTTGTTGAGAATTGTTTTGTGCACGAACATGTGATCTATTCTGGAGAATGTTCCATGTGCACTTGAAAAGAATGTGCATTCTGCTGTTTAGGATGGAGTGTTCTGAATATCTCTGATAGAGCCATCTGGTCCAATGTATCATTCAAAGCCACTGTTTTGTTGTTGATTTTGTTTGGTTGATATATTCACTGAATTAAGTGGGATGGTAAAGTCCCCTACTGTTATTTTATTACTATTGATTCATTCCTCTATGATTGTTAAAAGGTGCTTTATGTGTGTGGGTGCTTCCATTGTAGGTGCATAATTATTTACAATTGTTATTTCTTCTTGTTTTATTATTCCCTCTATGATTATGTAGTGTCCTTTTTTGTCTCTTTTACATTCTATTTTAAATTCTATTTTGGGGGATCCCTGGGTGGCGCAGCGGTTTAGCGCCTGCCTTTGGCCCAGGGCGCGATCCTGGAGACCCGGGATCGAGTCCCACGTCGGGCTCCCGGTGCATGGAGCCTGCTTCTTCCTCTGCCTGTGTCTCTGCCTCTCTCTCTCTCTGTGACTATCATAAAAAAAAAATTCTATTTTGTCTGATATAAATATTGCTACCTAAGCTTCATTTTCACTTCCATTTGCATGATAAATGTTTTTCTACCTCATCACTTTTAATCTGTGTGTCTTTAGGTCTGAAATGAGTTACATGTAGGGAACATAGAGATGAGTCTTGCTTTTTTATCCGTTCATGCTATGTCTTTTGATTGAAATGTATGGTACATTTACATACAAATTAATCATTGATAGATTTGTATTTATTGCCATTTTATTGTTTGTTTTATGGTTGTTTTTGTAGTTCTCTGTTCCTTTCTTCCATTGCCTCATGGTTTATTGGATTTATTAATGATATACTTGGATTCCATTCTCTTTATTATTTTTTTTACTTAAATTCGAATTAGTTAACATACAGTGCAGGACTGGCTTCAGAATCCAGTGATTTGTCACCCACATACTATATCCAGTGCTCATCTAATGTGCCCTCCTTAATGCCTATCACCCATTTAGCCAATCTTTCCCCATCTCCCCAATCTTTTCCCCCATCTTTAGCCATCTTTCACCCTCTGGCAACCCTCAATTTATTCTCTATATTTAAGAGTCTCTTATGGTTTGCTTCCTTCTCTCTTTTTATCTTGTTTTTCCTTCCCTTCCCCTATGTTCATCTGTTTTGTTTCTTAAGTTCCACATATGAATGAAATCATATATTTGTCTTTCTCTGAGTGACTTACTTTGCTTAGTGTAATACACTCTAGTTCCATCCATGCTGTTGCAAATGGCAAGATTTCATTCTTTTTGATCTATGAATAATATTCCATTATATATGTGTATGATATATATATATATATATATATATATATATATATATATATATCTATCTCCCACATTTTCTCTATTCATTCATCGGTTGATAGACATTTGTGTTCTTTCAATAATTTGGCTATTATTGATAGTGCAGCTATAAATATTGGAGTGAATGTGCCCCTTTGAATCAGAATTTTTATATCCTTTGGATAAACACCTAGTAGTGCAATTGCTGGGTAGTTTTTTTTATTTTTAAAAAAGATTTATTGATTTATTTCAGAGAGATTTGAAGGGTGGGGGAGGACAGATAGATAAGGAGAGAACCTTAAGCACACTCCTTACTGAGCAGAGAGCTGGACATGGGGCTTAAACTCATAACTCTGAGATCATGACCTGAGCCAAAATCAGGAGTTGGAGGCTTAACCGACTAAGCCACCTAGTTGTCCCAGAGTTGTAAGGTAGTTCTATTTTTAACTTTTTGAGGAACCTTCATACTATTTTCCAGAGTGGCTGCACCAGTTTGTATTCCCACCAACAGTGCAAAAGGGTTCCCATTTCTCTGCATCCTCACCAATACCCATTGTTTCCTGAATTGTTAATTTTAGCCATGTGAGGTGATATCTCATTGTGGTTTTGATTTGTATTTCCCTGATGCCAAGTGATGTTGAGTATTTTTACATGTGTCTAAAGCCATCAGGATATCTTCTTTGGAAAAGTGTCTATTCATGTCTTCCACCAATTACTTAACTGGTTTGTTTTTGGGTGTTGAATGTGATAAGACTTTTATAGATTTTGGATACAGCCCCCTTTATCCAATATGTCATTTGCAAATATTCTCTCCCATTCTGTAGGTTACCTTTTAGTTTTGTTGGTTGTTTCTTTTGCTATGCAGAAGTTTTTATCTTGATGAAGTCCCAATAGTTCCTTTTTTTCCTTTTAAGCAAGGGAAAGAAAGGAACTACTGGGGACTTCTTCTGGAGACATGGCCAGTGAAAGAGTTGCTGCACCTGAAGTTAAGATTGCAGCCTGCTTTCTCCTCTAGGGTTTTGATGATTTCCTTTCTTACATTTAGGTCTTTAATCCACTTGGAATTTATTTTTGTGTATGGTGTAAGAAAGTTGTGCAGTTTCATTCTGCATATCACTCTCCAATTATCCCAACACCATTTGTGGAAGAGATTATCTTTTTTTCCATTTTCTTGATTTGTGAAAGATTAGTTGACCATAGAGTTGAAGGCCCATTTCTGGGTTCTCTATTCTGTTCCATTGATCTGTGTCTGTTTTTGTGCCAGTACCACAGTGTCTTGATGATTACAGCTCTGTAATACAGCATGAAGTCTGGAATTGTGATACCTACCACTTTTCTTTTTTTCAACATTCCTTTGGCTATTTGGGATCTTTTCCAGTTCCGTGCAAATTTTAGGACTGTTTGTTCTAGCTCTGTAAAAATGTTGATGGTATTTTGATAGGTATTGCATTAAATGTATATTGCTTTGGACAGTATAGACATTTTCACAATATTTGTTCTTCCAATCCATGAGCTTGGAATGTTTTTTCGATTTCTTTGTGTCTTCCTCAATTTCTTTCATAAGTGTTCTAAACTTTTCAGTGTACATATCCATCACCTCTCTGGTTAGGTTTCATCCTAGATATCTTATGGGTTTTGGTGCAATTGTAAAGGAGATCATTTCCTTGATTTCTCTTTCTACTGCTCCATTATTGATGTATAGACACACAATAGATTTCTATATGTTGATTTTTTTTTATCTTGCAAATTTGCTGAATTCCTGTATCAGTTCTAGAAATTTTTTTTGGTGGAGTCTTTGGGTTTTCTACATAGATTATCATGTTGTTTGAAATAGTAAAGTTTGATTCCCTTGATGATTTGGATGATTTTTATTTTTGTTGTTGTCTGATTGCTGAGGCTTGGACTTCTAGTACCATGTTAAACAACATAGTGGTCAGAGCAGACATCCCTGTTTTGTTCCAGACCTCAGTTTTCCCCCATTGAGGATTTTAGCTGTGGGTCTTTTGTATATGGTCTTTATGATGTTGAGGTATGTTCCTTCTATACTTATTTTCTTGAGGGTTTTTATCAAGAAAGGATGTTATATTTTGTTAAATGCTTTTTCTGCATCGATTAAGAGGATTATGTAGTTCTTATCCTTTCTTTTATTAATGTGGTGTGTCACATTGATTGATTTACAGATATTAAACCACTCTTGTATTGCAGGAATATATCTCACTTGATCATGGTGAATAATCCTTTTAATGTGCTGTGGATTTGATTAACAGTATATTGTTGAAAATTTTTGCATCCATATTCATGATCAATATTGGTCTATAATTCTCCTTTTTGGTGGGGTCTTTATTTGGTTTTGGAATCAAGGTAATGCTGGCCTCATAGAATGAGTTTGAAAATTTTCCTTCCATTTCTATTTCATGGAGTAACTTGAGAATAGGTATTAATTCTTTATTTTTATTTTTTTTTAATTTTAAAAAAAATTTTTTTTGTATTAATTCTTTAAATGTTTGGTAGAATTCTCCTGGGAAGCTATTTGGCCCTAGACTCTTATTTGTTGGGAGATTTTTGATTACTGGTTCAATTTATTTGCTGGTTATGGGTCTGTTCAGGTTTTCTATTTCTTCCTGTTTCAGTTTTGGTAGTTTATATGTTTCTAGGAATTTATCCATTTCTTACAGATTTCCCAGTTTGTTGATATAAAATTGCTCATAATATTCTCTTATAATTGTTTGTATTTTTGTGCTGTGGGTTGTGATATCTGCTCTTTTATTTGTGATTTTATTTAATTGGTTCCTTTCTCTTTCCTTTTTGATTCATCTGGCTAGGGGGTTTCAGTATTGTTAACTCATTCAAAGAACTAGCTCCTAGTTTTGCTGATCTGTTCTACTTTTTAAAAATTTCTACATCATTAATTTCTGCTCTAATCTTAATTATTTCCCTTCTTCTGTTTTTAGGCTTTATTTGATGTTATTCTTCCCACTCCTATAGGTATAAAGATAGGTTATATATTTGAGACTTTCCTTGCTTCTTGAGGAAGGGTGTGTTGCTATATACTTCCTTCTTACAAATGCCTGTGGTACATCCCAAAGGTTTTGGACTGTTGTGTTTTGTTTTAATTTGCTTCCATGTTTTTTTTTTAAAATATTTCTTCTTTAGTTTCCTGGATGACCCATTCATTCTTTAGTAGGATGTTCTTTAACCTCCATGTATTTGTAGTCTTTCCAAATTACAAATTTGTAGTTTTTCCAAATTTCTTTGTGATTGACTTCAAGTTTCATAGTATTATGCTCTGAAAATATGCATACTATGATCTCAATCTTTTTGTACTTGTTGAGATCTGATTTGTTACCCAGTATGTGATCTATTCTGGAGACTGTTCTATGTGAACTTGCAAAAAATATGTATTCTGTTGTTTTAGGATGAAATACCCTGAATATGTCTATCAAATCCATCTGGTCCAGTATGTCATTCACAGCCCTTCTTTCCTTGTTGATCTTTTGCTTGGATGTTCTGTCCATTGCAGTGAGTGAGATGTTAAAGTTCCCTACTACTATTGTATTATCAATGAGTTTCTTTATGTTTGTCATTAATTGATTTCTCTTTTTTTGAAGTTATGCATGATTTATTCTCTTCATATGACATATCTCTCCATGATGACATATTGTCCCTCATTTTTTAAAATTTTATTTTTTTTATTGCAGTTCAATTTGCCAACATATAGCATAATACCTAGTGCTCATCCCATCAAGTGCCCCCCTCAGTGCCCATCACTGAGTCACCCCAACCCCCCCACCTCCCTTTGCACTACCCCTTGTTCCTTTCCCAGAGTTAGGAGTCTCTCATGTTCATTAATTGATTTCTATTTTTGACTGCTTCTAAGTTGGAGGCATAAATATTTACAACTGTTAGATCTTCTTGTTGGATAGAACCCTTTATTATGATATAGTGCCCTTCTTCATCTCTTATTACATTATTTGGTTTAAAATCTGGATTGTCTGATATAAGTACGGTTACTCCAGCTTTCTTTTGATGTCCTTTAATATGATAGATGGTTCTCCACCCTACTTTCTTTCTTTTTTTTTTTTTTTAAATTTTTATCTATTTATGATAGTCAGAGAGAGAGTGAGAGAGGCAGAGATATAGGCAGAGGGAGAAACAGGCTCCATGCACCGGGAGCCCGACGTGGGATTCGATCCCGGGTCTCCAGGATCGCGCCCTGGGCCAAAGGCAGGCGCCAAACCGCTGCGCCACCCAGGGATCCCTCCACCCTACTTTCAATATGGAGGTGTCTTTGGGTCTAAAATGAGTCTCTTGTAAGGAGTATATTAATGAAACTTGTGTTTTATATATCCATGCTGATACCCTATATCTTTTGTTTGGAATATTGCGTCCATTTACATTTGGAGTAATTTTTTTAAATTTTTATTTATTTATGATAGTCACACACAGAAAGAGAGAGGCCGAGACACAGGCAGAGGGAGAAGCAGGCTCCATGCACCGGGAACCGGACGTGGGATTCGATCCCGGGTCTCCGGGATCGCGCCCTGGGCCAAAGGCAGGCACCAAACTGCTGCGCCACCCAGGGATCCCTGGAGTAATTATTGATAGGTATGAATTTAGTACCATTGTATTACTTGTAAAGTAGCTATTCCTACTATAGCAAAGTAGTCTCTGTTGCTTTCTAGTCTTTGTTGCTTTTCATCATCATTCTCTTTAGTGTGTCTTGCAGAGCTTAGTGTTCATGAACTCCTTTAGTTTTTGTTGTTTTGGAAATTCTTTATCTCTTCTTTCATTCTGAATGACAGCCTTATTGGATAAAGTATCCATGGCTGCATATTTTTCACATTTAGCACGTTGAATATATCATTCCGCTTTTTTCTAACCTGTCAAATTTCTATGGACAAGTCTGCTGCTAATCTTATGTGTCTACCCTTGTGGTTAAGGCCTTTATGTTCTTAGTTGCTTTCAGAAGTCTCTCTTGTCTTTGTATTTTGCAAGTTTCACCTATGATATGTCTTTGTTTTGACCTGATTTGGGGGGAGTTCTCAGTGATTTTTGGACTTGAAAGCCTGCTTCTTTCCCTAGATTAGGGAAGATCTCAGCTTTTCCCCACTCTTCTTCTTCTGAGACTCCTATGATACAGATATTATTTTACTTTGTGGAATTGCTGAGTTCCTGAAGTCTATATTTGTGATCTAATAGTTTTTTTCCTCTTCTTTTCAGCTTCATTATGTCTATAATTTTATCTTATATGTCACCTATTTGATCCTCTGCTTCTTCCATCTTTGTTGTAATAACACCCAGTTGGTTGCATTTCAGTTATAGCATTTTTTATTTTGGCCTGGCTAGTTTTTGGGCCTTTTATCTCTGCAGCCAGGGTTTTTTCTGGTGTCTTCTGTTTCTTCCAAGCCCAGCTAGTATTCTTATGACTGTTGTTCTAAATTCTTGTTCATATATATTGCTTATATCTGTTTTGAGCAAATCCCTGGCTATGATTTCTTCCTGGCCTTTCTTTTAGGGTGAATTCCTCCTATCTTGTCATTATGTCTAGGTTTATGTCTTTTGTGTATTATGAAAGTTTGTTATGTTTCCTGTTCTTGGGAATAATGGCTATATTAAGAAGCAATCCTATACTGTCCAGGGCCTGGCTCTTTAAGGAGTGTTTCTGTTGTATTCTGTGTGCACTCTGCTGTTGTGTTTTGACTGCTCTTTCCCACAGGTCAGTCCTCTGCAGAGTTCCTCCTTGCTCACAGTGGGGAGTGTTTAGACATTTAACTCTGTGTGCTTTGATTTGTTTGTTCAGATAAGCCTGATTTTTAAAAAAAAGACTTTATATGAGAAAAGAGAAAAGGAGAAGGAACAGAGAATCGATCAGACAGACAAGACCATAGACACCATAGACAAAATACTATAAGCCTAATTTCAAGGAATAAGAAAGATAGAAGGAAAAAAGAAAAGAAGAAGAATGAGTAAAAAGAAGTCTGATCTAAAAATCAAGAAAATAAAACCAATCAACCAATCAACAAACAAGAAACTATAAGCCTGATACCAAAGAAAAGAAGAAAAAAAAGGAGAAGAAAATTAAATTAAATTTAAAATATGGGAAAAAAGGGGGAAAAAAAAGAAATCTTTGTTCTGTTTACAGTAGAACTGAAGCTTACGCTTTGGAGCACTCTATGATCAGCAGACCTGGTATATGTTGGGGGTGAGGTATGGGAGGGCACCTGTGATGGCTCACAGTCAGACCTGCTCTTGCAAAGATGCCCCTGCTGGGCACATTGGGAGCAAGGTTTGGTGTAAGTAACTACTAAGTTGCTTTGGAGGTGCTGTGTTTCTCTCAAAGGTGTGACTATGCTGGGGGTTGGGGGCAGCATGGAAGATGACATCACCATACCCTCTCATCCCTGGAGATAATGATTCATGGCTACTGTTATTTAGGAGGCCCTCACAGAAAAGTGAAGTGAAGTGAAGAATCTGTGTCCCAGCCTTTTGTGAGATTACTGCCTTCAACCTCAGCCATTGGCACACCTGGAGCCATAGTTCTTTTGTTTTATCTCTTGCTGGTGGCTGCAATTCAAAATTCCTAATCTTAAAGGGCCTGGCAAAGCAAGGACCTGCTCCCCTCACCTAGCAGAGAGACTTGAGGTGTGCCCAGCAACATTTTGTACCAGAAAAGAAGTCATACAACACATACTTGGTGCCCGGAGCCTATTGTGATGCACAGCGACAAGCTGTAACTAGATTATCTGTCCTCTGCACATGCCTCTATCCTCTGCTGCCAAACAGCAATTCAATGGCTCCCATCAGGCCTCTTTGGAGAGGCAAAACACCATCTTCCAAATGTACTCCAGAAAGGGGAGCAATCTCTCCCAGTGCAACCCAGGGGATCACCTCACCATAACATGTTGTGCAAATCCTATGTGCTGTTCTTTCTCCCTCTTTCTCACTCTCTTCCTGACTTCACTCCATGAAAAAGTCTCCCTCCCCTTTCTGGCCCCACAGCTTTCCTCTCCCCTAATTCACAGCTCTGAACCTTGCAACTGCCACGTTCTCTCCCTCCCATTATGCAGGTTGTTTTGTTAATCCTCAGATTAATTTTGTAGTTGTTCAAAATAATTTGATGTTGATTTAGTTGTATTTGAGGGATGAGGCAAGCTCAGCGTCCTCCTACTACTCTGCCGTCTTAACTCCTCCATTTCTCCTTATTTTTTGTGTATCTGTTATTCTTTTTAAAAGATTTTATTTATTTACTTGAGAGAGGAAGAGAGAGAGAGAGAGAGAGCACAAGTGGGGAAGAGGGAGAGAAAGAGAAGGAGAAGCAGACTCATCATTGAGCAGGGAGCTCAAGTCAGGCTTGATTCCAGGACTCTGAAATCATGGTCTGAGCCAAAGGCAGACACTTAACCAACTGAGCTACCCAGGTACTCCTCTATTACGGGTTTTTTTTTTTTTTTAACTTTTTTTATTTATTTATGATAGTCACAGAGAGAGAGAGAGGCAGAGACACAGGCAGAGGGAGAAGCAGGCTCCATGCACCGGGAGCCCGACGTGGGATTCGATCCCGGGTCTCCAGGATCGTGCCCCGGGCCAAAGGCAGGCGCCAAACCGCTGCGCCACCCAGGGATCCCTATTACGGGTTTTTGATTTGTGGTTACTGTTAGGTTTATATAGCATCTTAAACAGATAGCAGTCTAAATTAACTTGATGGTCACTTAAGTGTAACCCATTATAAAAACTGAATTTTTACTTCTCTCCCTCCCCCTTTCATCTGTTTCAGGTATATGATGTCATATTTTACATCATTTTATTGTGTGAATTCCTTGACTGTGTGTGTGTGTGGTTTTTTTTTTTTTGAAAGATTTTATTTATTTGAAAGAGAGAGAGAGTGAGCAAGTTGGAGAGAACACAAGCAAGGGGAGAGGGAGAAGCAGGTTTCTCACTGAGCAGGGAGCCTGATGTAGGGTTTAATCCCAGATGCCTAACTGACTGAGCCACCCAGGTGGCCCATTTTGAATGTTTTATACATAGACTTAATGCTACTGCATCTGTGCTTCTTACTTTTCTTACTCCTACTTATGGTCTTTTCTTTCCACTCACAGAGTCCTCATTAACATTTTTTGTAGGGCTGATTTACTGGTGGTGAATTTCAGTTAATATTTGTTTGTCTGAAAATACTTTATCTCTTACTCTATCCTGAATGATAGCGTTGGTGGATAGGATATTCTTTGTTACAGGCTTTTTTTTTTTTTTCTTTTAGCACTTTGACTATATAATGCTACTTTCTTTTGGCCTGCCAAGTTTGTTGATGAAAAATCAGCCAATAGATTTTGGCGATTTCTCTTGTATGTAGCTATTTTCTTTTTGTTTGCTGTTTTTATCCACCCCCCCTCAAGTTTCTATTTAAAATTCAGCTAGTTAACATACAGTGCAATGTTAGTTTCAGATGTAGTATATAGTGATTTATCACTTACATACAACACCCGGTGTTCATAATAACAAATACACTCCTTAATCCCCATCACCTACTTAACCCATCTCTCCATCCACTTCCCCTCCAACAAAGCTCAGTTTGTTCTCTATAGTTAAGAGTCTGTTTCTTGGTTTGTCTCTCTTTCCCTAATCTTTGTGTTCATTTGTTTTGTTTCTTAAAATCTACATGTGAGTGAAGACATATGGTGTTTGTCTTTCTCTGACTGACTTATTTTGCCCAGCATAATACTCTCTAGCTCCATCCATGTCATTGCAAATGGCAAGATTTCATTCCTTTTTATGGCTGAATAATATGTCACTTCTTCTTTATCCATTCATCTGTTGATGGACATTTGGGATGTTTCCATAAATTTGGCTGTTGTTGATAATGTGGTTGTAAACATGAGGGCACCTGTATCCCTTCGAATAAGTATTTTTGTGTCCTTTGGATAAATACCTAGTAGTGCAATGCTAGATAATAGCGTAGTTCTATTTTTAAGTTTTTGAGGAAACTCCATACTGTTTTCCAGAGTGCCTGCACCAGTTTGCATGGCTACCAACAGTGTAAGAGGGTTCTTTCTCTGCAACCTCACCAACATTCAGTTGTTTCCTGTGTTGTTAATTCCAGCCATTCTGGCTGGTATGAGGTGGTATCTCATCCTGGTTTTGATTTGTATTTCTGTGATGATGAGTGATGTTGAACATCCTTTCATGTGCCTGTTAGCCATTGGTATGTCTTCTTTGAAAAAATGTCTGTTTGTGTCTTCTGCCCCCTTTTAAACTGGATTGTTTGTTTTTCGGGTATTGAATTTAATAAATTCTTTATATATTTTGTATACTAGCTTTTTATCAGATATGTCATTTGCAGATATCTTCTCCCATTCCCAAGGTTGCCTTTTAGTTTTGTTGATGTTTCCCTCACTGTGCAGAAGTGATGTTTCCCTCACTTATTTTGATGAAGTTACAATAGAAAATTAGACAGCAACATGCAAGAGAATGAAACTGGACCATTCTTTACACCATATGCAAAAATTAATTCAACATGGATTAAAGGCCTAAATCGGAGACAAGAAACCATCAAATCCTAGAGGAAAACACAGGCAGTAAACTCTTTGACATTGGCCATAGCAACTTCTTACTAGATATGTCTCCTGAGGCAAAGGAAACAAAAGCAAAAATAATCTCTTGCTGCTTTTAAAGTTCTCTCATTATTACCACTTCTTGCAATTTAATTACTGTGTATCCCTGGTTTGAACCTCCTTGAGTTGATTTTTGGGGGCCTCTCTGTTGCCTCCTAGATCTGGATTTATGTTTCCTTCTCCAGATTTGGGGAAGTTCTCAGCTATTATTTCTTCAAATAAATTTTCTACCTCTCTTCTCTCTTCTCCTGGGATTCCTATAATCAAATATTATTATGCTTGATGGTGTCACTGAGTTCCCTTAATTTATTTTCATTTTATATTATTGGTCTTTTTCTCTCCTGTTCAGCTCTATTGCTTTCTATTACTCTGTCCTCCAAGGCACTGATCAATTATACTTCCTCTAGTGTACTATTTATTCCATCTAGTGTATTTTTAATTTGTTACTAAGTTCTTCACCTCTGACTGGATCTTTTTTTATGTTTTCTATCCTTTCTTATTATAAAGGATCTCACTGTGATGTCCCACTCTTTTCTTATGCCCAATAAGTATCTTTATGCCCATTACTTAAAATTCTCTATTAGACATATTACTTATATCTGTTTTATTTAGGTCTCTTGCTGTGATTTTTTTCCCCTTTATTTCATTTGGGACATATTCCTCTGTCCTATTTCATCTAACTCTTTGTGTCGGTTTTTCTGTGTTAGGAAAGTCAGCTATATCTCCTCCTCTTGAGAATAGTAGTCTTATAATGAAGAAATCTTGTAGTGCCCTGCACTGCATGCTCCCTGTTCATCATAACCTGGTACTTTAGGTGTGTCTCCTATGAGTGTTGCTTGTGCCCCACTGTTATGGCTGAACCACTTTGCCTTTAGTCCAGTCATCTGCAAAGGCTCTACTTGCTTCTTATAGGCAGAGTTTGGGCCCTGTGCTTTTAGTCATCCAGTCTGGGGCTATCTTGGGTTTAAGTTGGGTCAGACCAGATGTTTGCTAGAGCTTTAGGGTGCTCTCCCTGTGTTGTCCCTGAGAGGATTTTGTTGGTGGTTGGGGCTTACAGTCAGACCATATGTCTGCCCCTAGCCTATTGCTGGGGCCAAAATCAGACTGATCTCTGTGGTTGTCTCCCCCTCTCCTTGGGGCAGTAGTCACTTTGGACTGGTGCTGGCCCCTATTGAGGCTGCTTGCATACTGCCAGGTTAGTGCATCACTTGGGATGGATTCCTGCCAAGGGTGTATTGAAGGGTAGGAGCAACACATGTGGAGTCAGTGAGTTCTGCGCATATCCACTTCAGGCAGGGACCTGCAGCTACATGGTAAAACTCTTGCTGAGGATGGCTGGTTGGAGGCGGCAGATCCATAGAAGCACATGAGGATGGGAGCACTGTTAGCAAACTAGTTGCAAAGAGTTTGTGCTCATTCCCACAGATGTCTGTGTATCTAGGCTGGGGACTGGGGGAGGAAAATAGCCCCTGCCAGCTCCTTAGCCTTTGGAGAAATCTCTCAAAGAGTTCCCTCTAGCACACACTCTGAGATTAGTATATAAGTCTCCTTCCCATATATCCCAGACATTTTTCAAACCGCTGCTTCTATGTCGTGTCTCCACAGGCCTATTTGTTGTGCTCTCTTTAAAGGAAGGGACTTGGTTTCCTTTCACCCTCCTGCATCTCTCAGAACCAAGCCTTCTTTTTATTTTATTTTATTTTATTTTATTTTATTTTATTTTATTTTATTTATTTTATTTTTTTAAATTCCAAGTGCTAAGCCCCACTGATTGTAAAAACTCACAAAGCCAGGCCCCTCTAGTTTTCAAAGCCAAAT
This sequence comes from Canis lupus familiaris, assembly GCF_011100685.1. Taxonomy (NCBI): domain Eukaryota; kingdom Metazoa; phylum Chordata; class Mammalia; order Carnivora; family Canidae; genus Canis; species Canis lupus. Next base: position 38,135,138 of record NC_049253.1, read on the forward strand.
ATTATAGGGATTCATCTTCCCAGTGCAGGTCCCCCATGAATTTGGGTGCCTGGTGTGGGGTCTGTTCCTCTCTCTTTTCCACAGCCATAGTATCCCTCCCTCCCATAGACAGTCCCATAGGTCCATTTGGCTTCTGATCACATCATCACCTTCTTTAGGTGCCTTAATAGGGCCTCTTCTCTACATTTGGCTGTGGAGAGATTATTCTGCTAGTCTTTAGGTTGTTTTCTGGATTATTTACACTGATGTGTGTGTTATCCAGTTTTATCTATGGAATGAGGCGAGCCAGGATCCTCCTATTCTGCCATTCTTCCCTGAAAGTCTTTTTTGTAAAGATTTTATTTATTTATTCATGACAGATACAGAGAGAGAGAGAGAGAGAGAGAGAGAGAGAGGCAGAGACACAGGCAGAGGGAGAATGCAGGGAGCCTGATGCGAGACTCGATCCCGGGACTCCAGGAGTCCCAGGCTGAAGTTGGCGCTAAACCGATGAGCCACCCAGGCTGCCCATCTTCCCTGGAAGTCTTTAGTGATTTCTTTTTCAATAAGAAAACTTTTCCAAAAAAGAAAACTTTTTCAATGTACAGTGACACACATGTTTCTCATTTTAGTATTTCTGTCTCAAAAATGGACAGGATGAGGTGTAATTCTGGAGAAATTGTTCTTTGCTTTGTAAGCACTGGATTATGGACAAAGAAGATAGTAGAAAAGTTGCTTCTAAGACTCCACTCACAATTTGATATGATACAAAATAAGGACTTAAAAAACCCTGTAAGTCAAGCATGTACAGTGTATGTACAAGAAAGTTGTTATTTTGCCTTTGATAAGATGCCACACTCTGCCAGCAACTCCATAGGTTGGATATGAAGGTGAATGCTAGCTTGTCCTAAGGTTGCAGAACACAAAGAAGCATTGTGTTGTCAATATATGTTGACTTTAGCATTGCCAAAAGCCAACGTCAGACTTTGGCCAAGGTTTTCCCAAAGTTACATAAATTTTTCAATTTGAATTGGCTGGGTGATCTTATTAGTCATAGGCTAACACCGAGGTTCCCTTTTTGTTCTGAGGAACTCAAGAATGTAGAGCTGGAGCACATGGACAATTGAAGGGGCCAAAAAAACAGGAGACTTCCTCAATTTTAATCTTCCTTGGAATTTTAGCTGTTGCTTGAAAAAAAAAAAGTTCTTCTGGCCAGTAGAGTTTAGAACTGACTGGCATTTCCAGGAATCACAGGCATTCATAGAACATGGAACCACCCTACCTGCCTTTCACACAACAGTACCACACCTGGAGGTGGACATGACCATTTGCCCCACCCAGCCACCAGGTGGGTTTCTTCAAGAGTGGCCTGTGGTGGGCAGACATCCAAGAGTCTCTCTAAGAAGTACTTGGGAAAAAATTCTCACTTTCATTAATCATATAAGGGTAGTTGGATAATAAAAAGGAGCATGAATAGGGAAGGTTTAAAAATTTTAACTTTTAACAAGTAGGGAAAAAACCCTCCATAGACTAAAATCCCAATTAGAGTGATTGTGGCATAGTGAGTCCTGTTAAACAAAGGCCCATAGATGCCCTCACTGCAACTGAGATTTTCGGATTCTCATTGACTTTAATGAAAAGTATATCTGCTTGTGAGATTATCCTAAATGACAGAATGTGGGGGGATGCTTTAATTCTTAAAAATGATATGATGATATTTCCAAAATGGATTTCTTTGAAGTTGCTCCTTAGGCAGAGAGAGTCTACACATTACAAGTAACAATAAAGCACACTATGACTTTTAAAACTAGATGTCAGGCAAAATTTTAAAAATGTTTTCTGTCTTCTTGGACACCATGATAATGTATCAGGGACATTGACCATGATAGAAATGGAATATCTGTGGAATTCCATCCATAGATATTGGATATCTAATAAATGGAATATCTCCTTTATTGAAAGTAAGAATCAGTGTGCCCTTTTTTGCTTATCCTCATTTTTTACTTTCAGAAGTTTGGAGGCAGAAAGGGCAGAACATGTAAAGAAAGCAGATAGAAAGACACAAAGCATGATTTAGGTAAGGAAGTTCAGTGAATTAACCTGCCATTTGTCACAAGGTATTTTAGAAATGTTTTTTTTTTCTTCCAAGCTTTTGTTTAAATTCCAGCTAAGTAACATAGTGTAATATTAGCTTCAGGTGTAGGATTTAGTGATTCATCACTTACATATAATATCCAGTGTTCTTCACAACATACACCCTCCTTAATACCCATCACCCATTTATCCCATCCCCATTCCCACCAACCTCCCCTCCAGCAACCCTCAGTGTGTTCTTTATAGTTAAGAGACTTTTTCTTGGTTTGCCTCTCTTTCCCCCCATTTTAATCTGTTACATTTCTTAAACTCCATATATGAGTGAAATCATATGGTGTTTGTATTTCTCGGACTGATTTATTTTGCTTAGCATAATATTTTCTAGCTCTATCTACATCATTGCAAATGGCAAGATTTTCATTGTTTTTTATGGCTGAGTGAAATAAATAAATAAATAAATAATAAATAAATATCACCTCTTCTTTATCCATTCATCCATTCATCTGTTGATGGATACTTGGGCTGTTTCCATAACTTGGCTATTGTTGATAATAGCATGTATCTCTTTGAATCTGTATTTTTGTATCCTTTGGATATATCCAGTATATATATCCAATAGTGCAATTGCTGGATCATAGGATAGATCTATTTTTAATTTTTTGAGGAACCCCCATACTGTCTTCCAGAGTGCCTGCACCAGTTTGCATGGCTACCAACAGTGTAAGAGGGTTCCTCTTTCTATGCATCCTCACCAAAATTCGATTATTTCCTGTGTTGTTAATTTCAGCCATTCTGACTGGTATGAGGTGGTATCTCATCCTGGTTTTGATTTGTATTTTCGTGATGATGAGTGATGTTGAACATCTTTTCATGTGCCTGTTAGCTATCTGCATGTCTTCTTTGGAAAAATGTCTGTTTGCATCTTCTGCCTCTTTTTTAACTGGATTAATTGTTTTTTGAGGTATTGAGGTTGACAAGTTCTTTATATATTTTGCATACTAGCTTTTTATTAGATATGTCATTTGCAAATATCTTCTCCTATTCCAAATTGTCACCTTTTAGCTTTGTTGATTGTTTCTTTTGCTGTGCAGAAGCTTTTCATATTGATGAAGTATGTTGGTACTGAATAATGGGTCTCAGTTTGACTGAACTCTCAGCAATTATTTTACATCTAATTTGAGATGATGCATAATAAGATGTTGAGCACATGTTTCTTTAGCTTGGCACCTGGCAACTGATAGTGACCTGGTATGTATTGTCTTGCTCAGATCAGTAAGTCCAAATCTGCCACAGGTCCCTTCTGACACTGGACTTACAAGCACATTTTTTCTATTTCTTTCTTTAGTTTCTCTTTTGGAGGTCATATGATGAGTCCTATGCTGGTGTTAGGCCTCATCTTCCTGAGTCAGTTTAGGCTGCACTAAATTACCATATTTGGTGAGTTTGATGTTGCCACATTATACTATCTGCCACCAGATGCCAGTAGAGGACTGTAGCTTAAATTCAAAGAGCTAAATGTGCTTATTTCTAGGAGGCCCATGGAATAACATTCTAAATGGAAGAATAATCCCAAGCTTCCTGGAATTTACAAATCCCAGAAATGACCCCAAGTTACATACATGTAGCTGATCTGAAAATGTTTTTATTCTTAGTTCCCTAAAGGGTAGATATTATTTTAATCTGAACATTTAGACTAGTGAGACTCAGAATTTAAGTATATTTCCGTTAATCAATAGTAGGATAAATTTTGATCTTCTGTCTTTACTTCTTTTCATTCTTCTTAGCCTGGTTGCAGGCCTAGCTTGAAAGAATTATGGTTCAGCCCTTAGATTTGATTACATATTATTTTTCTGCAGTGAGAAGGCAGGGAGAAATGCAAAAGAAAGAGCTTGTCAGCATTAGTTGCATATAAATCATCTGAGAATCTTGTTAAAATGCAGGTTCTGACTCTGATTCTGCACTTCTAATATGCTCCCAAACGATGCTGATGTTGCTGGTTGGAGGACTATGTCTGTGATCCCTGGGAAATACTCTAAGGGGTCTCACTCTGAATGGAGAAGGAATCAGGGAATTTGTGCCCAGAGCTAATGATACCTCACTCATGGCCTATCTTCAGTTTAATCATGGTACTTGGGGAGCTAACCATCAAGGGATGCTAAAGACCCTCCTTGAAAGAGCTACAGAGCTCAGTGAGGTTATCCAAGTGCTCTCAGAGGGTCCTTGTCTAGTTCTGGATTGGTAGGGAGGGTTGTCCAGGAGTGGATAAAAAACAGAAGGGCCTCCAGACCAGAGGGAATTTCAGAAACAGAGCTGGAGCCCCTTCTGGGAGCTTTGCCCAGAGATCAACAGAAAGGATCAGGCCAAGGAGGCACTGATGGAGAGGTGGCCCTCTTCATCACCTACCTTTGAGGGAGAAGGAGGTTAGTCCCATTATCTGCTTAGTAGAGAGTGTTAAATCAAAGATTTTTTTCCCCTGGAGTTTCTAGCCCCCTAAATTTAGAAATATAGACTATCTATTTATTTATTTGATTTTCATATTTCAAAGGAAGAGGCTATCATTCAGATGAAAAAGAAAACATGCTTGCAAGTCCGATTGGTTATCTACTATAGGAATGAGCAATTCTTTTCAATAGTGGAATATATGATGAAAATATGTGGGAGGCGGGGAAGATGGCGGAAGAGTAGGGCCCCCAAGTCACCTGTCCCCACCAACTTACCTAGATAAATTTCAAATCATCCTGAAAAGCTACGAATTCGATCTGAGATTTAAAGAAAGAACAGCTGGAATGCTACAGTGAGAAGAGTTTGCGCTTCTATCAAGGTAAGAAGACGGGGAAATAAAAGAAATAAAAAGGATTCCAAGGGGGAGGGGCCCCACGAGGACCCGGGCTAAGGCCACGGCAGGTGCCCCCAAGACAGGAGAGCTCCGTCCTGGAGAAGCAGGAGCTGCACCAACCTTCCCGGGCAGAAAGGCGCTCGCAGGGAGCTCGGGCAGGATCCCAGGAGGGCGGGGATGCCCTCAGGCTCCCAGAAGCATTAACAGAGCACCTGCGCCCCGGGGAGAGTGGCCACACCACCTGCACCAGAAAGGGCTGGCAGCACCCAGGGGACCCCGGGAGGAGCCAAGCCTCGGCTGGGGCAGCAGCTCCGCGCGGAGGGGGATACGCAGCCTGAGAGCAGCTCAGGCAGTGGCTCAGGTGGCAGCTCTGCACAGAGGGGGCTGTGCAGCACGGGGAGCGTGATTCCAGTGGTGCAGACCCTGGAGCCCAGGGCACTAGGGGACACAGCCCAAGATCTAAGCTCCCCCCAGGACAGACGGAGGCCGAGAGGACACAGGACACTGACGACGCTCCTGCTGCCAGGCGGCCCCGAGCTGTGCAGACCAGCGCCCCCCCGCGCGGAGCATCCAGGCCCCTGCGGACTGGGAGCAGCGGTAGTGACTGCGGGAGCTGACTCCAGGGCTGGAGAGTTGGCCGCCACCACTGTTGTTGCCCTCTGGGGTCACCTTGTACCTGAGACTGAGCAGGGGCCTCACAGGATAAACAGCTCCCACTGAGCCAGGCACCTGGCAGGGGGCGGGGCAGCTCCCCCAGGTCCACACACCTGAGAATCGGCACAGCAGGCCCCTCCGCCCAGAAGACTAGCTGGAAGGACAGGGGAAAAGCAAGTTATTGACCAAGAGCACTGGAAAGTTCCAGGGGAAGTCGAGGGATTTACAGTATATAGAATCAGAGGATAATCCCCCTTGTATTTTTTTCTGTTTCCCCCCTTTTTTCTTTTTTTTTTCCTTTTTCTCCTTTTTCCAGTACAACTTGGTTTTAGCCACTCTTGCACTGAGCAAAATGACTAGAAGGAAAAACTCACCTCAAAAGAAAGCATCAGAAACAGCCCTCTCTCGCACAGAGTTACAACATTTGGAGCACAATTCAGCGTCAGAAAGCCAATTCAGAAGCACAGTTATAAAGCTACTGGTGGCTCTAGAAAAAAGCATAAAGGATTCAAGAGACTTTATGACTGCAGCATATAGATCTAATCAGGCAGAAATTAAAAATCAATTAAATGAGATGCAATCCAAACTGGAGGTCCTAACAACGAGGGTTAACGAGGTAGAAGAACAAGTGAGTGACATAGAAGACAAGTTTAGGGCAAGGAGGGAAACTGAGGAAAAAAGAGAAAACCAAAAGATCATGAGGCTAGGCTAAGGGAAATAAATGACACCTCAGAAGGAAAAATCTATGTCTAATTGGGGTTCCCAAGGGCTCTGAAAGGGACAAAGGTCCAGAATGTGTATTTGAACAAATCATAGCTGAGAACTTCCCTAACTTGGGAAGAGAAACAGGCATTCAGATCCAGGAGATAGAGAGATCACCCCCCCCCCCAATCAATAAAAACTGTTCAATACCTCAACATTTAATAGTGAAACTTGCAAATTCCAAAGATAAAGAGAAGATCCTTAAAGCAGCAAGAGACAAGAAATCCCTAACTTTTATGGGGAGAAACATTAGGATAATAGCAGACCTCTCCACAGAGACCTGGCAGGCCAGAAAGGGCTGGCAAGATATATTCAGGGTCCTAAATGAGAAGAACCTGCAGCCAAAAATACTTTATCCAGCAAGGCTCTCATTCAGAATAGAAGGAGAAATAAAGAGCTTCCAAGATAGGCAGAAACTGAAAGAATATGTGACCACCAAACCAGCTCTGCAAGAAATATTAAGGGGGACACTGTAAAAGAAAGAGGAAGTCCAAGGACAATCCACAAAAACAGGGACTGAATAGGTATCATGATGACACTAAACTCGTATCTGTCATAGTAACTCTGAACGTGAATGGGATTAATGACCCCATCAAAAGGCGCAGGGTTTCAGACTGGATAAAAAAGCAGGACCCATCTATTTGCTGTCTACAAGAGACTCATTTTAGACAGAAGGACACCTACAGCCTGAGAATGAAAGGTTGGAGAACCATTTACCATTCAAAAGGTCCTCAAAAGAAAGCAGGGGTAGCCATCCTTATATCAGATAAATTAAAGTTTATCCCAAAGACTGTAGTAAGAGATGAAGAGGGACACTATATCATACTAAAAAGATCTATCCAACAAGAGGACTCAACAACCATTAATATTTATGCCCCGAATGTGGGAGCTGCCAAGTATATCAATCAATTAATAACCAAAGTTAAGACATACTTAGATAATAATACACTTATGCCTGGTGACTTGAACACAGTGCTTTCTACAATCAAAGGATCTTCTAAGCACAACATCTCCAAAGAAACAAGAGCTTTAAATGATACACTGGACCAGATGGATTTCACAGATATTTACAGAACTTTACATCCAAACACAACTGAATACACATTCTTCTCAAGTGCACATGGAGCTTCCTCCAGAATAGACCACATACTGGGTCACAAATCAGGTCTCAACCGATACCAAAAGATTGGCATCATACCCTGCATATTTTCAAACCAAAATGCTTTGAAATTAGAACGAAATCACAAGAAGAAGTTTGGAAGGATTTCAAACACGTAGAGGTTAAGGACCATCGCACTAAAAGATGAAATGGTCAACCAGGAAATTAGAGAAGAGTTAAAAAGATTCAAGGAAACTAATGAGAATGAAGATACAACCGTTCAAAATCTTTGGGATACAGCAAAAGCAGTCCTGAGGGGGAAATACATCACCAATACAAGCATCCATCCAAAAACTGGAAAGAACTCAAATACAAAAGCTAACCTTGCACCTAAAGGAGCTGGAGAAAAAACAGCAAATAGATCCTACACCCAGCAGAAGAAGAGAGTTATAAAGATTCGAGCAGAACTCAATGAAATAGAGACCAGAAGAACTGTGGAACAGATCAACAGAACCAGGAGTTGGTTCTTTGAAAGAATTAGTAAGATAGATAAACCATTAGCCAGCCTTATTAAAAACAAAAGAGAAAAGACTCAAATTAATAAAACATGAATGAGAAAGGAGAGATCACCACCAAACCAAGGAAATACAAACGATTTTTAAAACATATTATAAACAGCTATACGCCAATAAATTAGGCGATCTAGAAGAAATGGACGCATTACTGGAAAACCACAAACTACCAAAACTGTAACAGGAAGAAATAGAAAACCCGAACAGGCTGATAACCAGGGAGGAAATTGAAGCAGTCATCAAAAACCTCCGAAGAGACAAAAGTCCAGGGCCAGATGGCTTCCCAGGGGAATTCTATCAAACGTTTAAAGAAGAAACCATACCTATTCTACTAAAGCTGTTTGGAAAGATAGAAAGAGATGAAATACTTCCTAAGTCATTCTATGAGGCCAGCATCACCTTAATTCCAAAACCAGGCAAAGACTCCACCAAAAAGGAGAATTACAGACCAATATCCCTGATGAACATGGATGCAAAAATTCTCAACAAGACACTAGCCAATAGGATCCAACAGTACATTAAGAAGATTATTCACCATGACCACGTGGGATTTATGCCTTGGATGCAAGGCTGGTTCAACACTCATAGAGCAATCAACATGATTGATCATATCAGCAAGAGAAAAAAAGAAGAACCATATGATCCTCTCAATAGATGCAGAGAAAGCATTTGACAAAATACGGCATCCATTCCTGATCAAAACTCTTCAGAGTGTAGGAATAGAGGGAACATTTCTCAGCATCTTAGAAGCCATCTATGAAAAGCCCACAGTGAATATCATTCTCAATGGGGAAGCACTGGGAGCCTTTACCCTAAGGTCAGGAACGAGACAGGGATGTCCACTCTCATCACTGCTGTTCAACATAGTACTGGAAGTCCTAGCCTCAGCAATCAGACAACAAAAAGACATTAAAGGCATTCAAATTGTCAAAGAAGAAGTCAAACTCTCCCTCTTCACAGATGATATGATCCTGTGCATAGAAAACCGAAAAGACACCACCCCAAGATTGCTAGAACTCATACAGCAATTTGGCAGTGTGGCAGGATACAAAATCAATGCTCAGAAATCAGTGGCATTTCTATACACTCAATGAGACTGAAGAAAGAGAAACTAAGGAGTCAATCCCATTTACAAGTGCACCCAAAAGAATAAGATACCTAGGAATAAACCTAACCAAAGAGGTAAAGGGTATATACCCTAAAAACTACAGAACACTTTTGAAAGAAATTGAGGAAGACACAAAGAGATGGAAAAATATTCCATGCTCATGGATTGGAAGAATTAATATTGTGAAAATACAATGTTACCCGGGGCAATTTACACATTTAATGCAATCCCTATCAAAATACCATGGACTTTCTTCAGAGAGTTGGAACAAATCATCTTAAGATTTGTGTGGAATCAGAAAAGACCCGAATAGCCAGGGAATATTAAAAAAGAAAACCATAGCTGGGGGCATCACAATGCCAGATTTCAGGTTGTACTACAAAGCTGTGGTCATCAAGACAGTGTGGGACTGGCACAAAAACAGACACAGAGATCAATGGAACAGAATAGAGAATCCAGAAGTGGACCCTCAACTTTATGGTCAACTAATATTCGACAAAGCAGGAAAGACTATCCAGTGTAAAAAAAGTCTCTTCAATAAATGGTGCTGGGAAAATTGGACATCCACATGCAGAAGAAAGAAACTGGACCATTCTCTTACACCATACTAAAGATAAGCTCAAAATGGATGAAGGATCTAAATGTGAGACAAGAATCCATCCAAATCCTAGAGGAGAACACAGGTAACACCCTTTTTGAACTCAGCCACAGCAACTTCTTGCAAGATACATCCATGAAGGCAAGAGAAACCGAAGCAAAAATGAATTATTGGGACTTCATCAAGATAATAAGCTTTTGCACAGCAAAGGATACAGTCAACAAAACTAAAAGACAACCTACAGAATGGGAGAAGATATTTGCAAGTGACATATCGGATAAAAGACTATATCCAAGATCTATAAAGAACTTATTAAACTCAACAGCAAAGAAACAAACAATCCAATCATGAAATGGGCAAAAGACATGAACAGAAATCTCACAGAGGAAGACATAGACATGGCCAACATGCACATGAGAAAATGCTCCACATCACTTGTCATCAGGGAAATACAAATCAAAACCACAATGAGATACCACCTCACACCAGTGAGAATGGGGAAAATTAACAAGGCAGGAAACCACAAATGTTGGAGAGGATGTGGAGAAAGGGGAACCCTCCTGCACTGTTGTTGGGAATGTGACCTGGTGCAGCCACTCTGGAAAACTGTGTGGAGGTTCCTCAAAGAGTTAAAAATAGACCTGCCCTACGACCCAGCAATTGCACTGCTGGGGATTTACCCCAAAGATACAGATGCAATGAAACGCCGGGACACCTGCACCCTGATGTTTCTAGCAGCAATGTCCACAATAGCCAAACTGTGGAAGGAGCCTCGGTGTCCATGGAAAGATGAGAATGGATAAAGAAGATGTGGTCTATGTATACAATGGAATATTCCTCAGCCATTAGAAATGACAAATACCCACCATTTGCTTCAATGTGGATGGAACTGGAGGGTATTATGCTGAGTGAAATAAGTCAATCGGAGAAGGACAAACATATGGTCTCATTCATTTGGGGAATATGAAAAATAGTGAAAAGGAATAAAGGGGAAAGGAGAAAAATGAGTGGGAAATATCAGAGAGGGAGATAGAACATGAGAGACTTCTAACTCTGGGAAACGAACAATGGGTGGTGGAAAGCAAGGTGGGCGGAGGTTGTGGGGGTGACTGGGTGAGGGGCACTGAGGGGGGCACTTGATAGGATGAACACTGGGTGTTATGCTATATGTTGGCAAATTGAACTCCAATAAAAAATAAAAATAAAAAATAAAAAAAGAGAAACAAAATCACGCATGCATGTTAAAACAAATTCATAATACTCAAAAACCAGAAACAACTCATATGTCCATCAACTGGTGAATGAATCAACTATAGTGTATCTATACAATGTATAGATAGTGTGTCTATTTATTTATTTATTTATTTTTATTAAATAGATTTCTTGGATGGGAGTAAAGAGAACCTATTAATCCTACATTATCTGTCATCTACAATTCAGTGTTTATTTCTTTAACACATACAAGGGGTTTTATTGTATGTACACTATAGATACAATAGTGTATCTATATACAATGGAATAGGAGTCAGCAACAACAAAAGATAAGTCATTGATACATTCAGTAACATGATGAATTATGTTATCAAAATCTATTGTAAAATGAAAATAGCCAGACAAAAAGAATGCATACTGCATAATTCCATTTATATAACATTCCAGAAAAGACAAAATTATAGGAATGTAACAGGCGCTGGGGTTACAATGAACTGAATGTTTGTGTCTCCTCAAAATTCATATGTTGAAACTACCCCTCAATGTATTAGAAGGCGTGGCCTTTGGGAGATAATTAGCATCAGATGGGTTCATAATGGTGGAGCCCTCATAAATGGGATTACCTTTGAGAAACAATCCTTTCCTTCCAGGGCCTCTATGGTCAGATAGGTGTAAATAGAGCAACTGAGCTCAATTCACTTGTTAGAGGTTCCCTATATTCCATTACTAAGAGTTCCCTGTGTAGCTTGGCCTTCTGCTCCTGCATTCCATTTCCCAGAGTTAAACATCCTGCTTTGGTCATCATTACCTTGTGTTCTCTTTGACTCTACTTTACTTTGGATTTTAATTAATTTTTATGTGTAGATTTGTATGTATGGGGCCACTGAATTACCTAAGTCTATCTTACTATTTCACTATTTTCCCTTTCTGAACTCAAACCCACTCAGATCAGCTAAAGATCACTTTTCCTCAGACACTCCATTAACTAGCTCAACATGTCACCCTGTATTTAACTGTGGGTTAAGATCCCTGTCCCAAATCAGGCTGAATATCTCTAAATCTACTGTGATTTTGAGAAGTAGGTACTTGTATGGCAAGAAAAACAAGTTTGGGAACCCTTCCTGGCCCTGTTGTTTTGCTTCTCATCTCACATTTGCCCACTGCCTCCATGCTGCCCTCTCAACCCAAGAGTGGCTTGAAACTTATGGAGCTTTTATTGGCACTGAAAAAATGGTGGACTAGGGGATGAGGTAAGAAATACATTTAGGGATAAGCCAACTTTAGGCAGTATAGTGTCGGGATTAGGATCATTTGCTTAGGAGTACAGGGTTTGATTTCTGGTTTTGCCTCTTGCTAGTTATGTGATCTGAGATAAGTAAATGTCTTATTGCCTCAGCTTCTGCTTTTGTAAAATGCATCTGGTAATGTCTACTCCATATAGAGTTAGCATAGTGTGGTGACTAGAAGCATGAACTGTGCCTGGGTTTGGATTTTGGTTTGCCATTCGGCCTTGGGGAAGTTACTTAACCCCTGTGTAATGGCCAACTTCTATATCTCTGTAAAATTAGGGTTCTTAATGGCTATCAAAATAATAGTACCTGTCTCATATGAAATGGTATTATTTCTTATTTGAGGATCCTGAATATTCATTTAGCTGCATTCTCGGAGAAGACCAAAATAAAACTAAAGAGGGATGTGATTCCTGACTCTAAAAGGAGAAATCCAAAAAGAGCTAGAATGCAGGATTTTGATGGCAAAAATAATCCCTTGTATGTGTGTGTGTTATTCTGTATGTTAGTAAATTGAACACCAATAAAAAAATAAATTAAAAAAAAAAAAAGAAATAAACACTGAATTGTAGATAACAGATAATGTAGGATTAATAGGTTCTCTTTACTCCCATCCAAGAAATCTATTTAATAAAAATAAATAAATAAAAAGAAAAATAAAAGTGGGAGCCAGGTATAGCTTCAAGCCTGGGTGTGCTGGAATGGACCCCCTAAAGTGGCAAAGGGAATGAGGGGTACTAGGACAGCAGAGCTCAGCCCACTGGGAGAGCCCAGCCCTGATGGGACAGACAGGCTGCATCCAGGGAAGGAGAGGATGGAGGTTGGGGGTTTAAGGATCTGCTTCTTCTGTTCATCAAATCCAGTGCAAAACATTGTCAAAGGAAACATTGGAGATTTTGAGAATCAATATTATAAGACAGTGAAAGTAGGTTTTGGTAAGTTTGGAAATTTCTCGTGGAAATAATGATAAGTATATCAAGGAAAAGAGGCTCTCATAGTCAAGCATTTTCCCACTGTGTTATATCAGGAATAACTTTACTTATCTGTCGCCACATAATTTAGATCATCTGTAAAAGACAAGCATCATGCAAATGAAAACTAATATGATGAAATCCTACTTTTCATTGTGATGAGTCAGAGAATATCTAAATTTGAGCAAATGCTCCATTAAGAATGAGTTGCTCATAATTAAGTAAAATGTTTACTCAAGTTTATTGAATAGCATTAGATTAATAAGCATTAAAGAATCAGGTACCAGAGACTAAGAAAAAAAGTTTTTGCAAAAGATGTGAGTAAAAAAAGTTCATCAAAGCAAATGTATGAGTACACCTGAATATCAGCTTTTAAATGCTGTTCATGAATATTCTGTGAACTTAACTCTGGGGATCAATTGAGTGTTATTTATTTTTGTCTATGGCAGTAAATTTCATAAAAGAACTCTTTAAAGGTAGGACCCCATTTCTCTCAATAGTGAGCTTTCAAATGGAAGATCTCTGCTATGAGAGACCTCTGTCTCATAAAGTTCTATGGGTTTCCTAGGCAAGTTTCAAGTCCCCGATGGATGTCTACTTTTCTTGTAAAATGATTGAAGTGAATTCCATCATGTCCTTCTTAACTCAAGCCACATCTTCAGATTTGAGGTTTAATTTTTTATTCCCTCATCTTCTAGGAGAATTTAGCACTAAACAATAGGTAAACTATTAAAAGAAACCTATGTGACTTATTACTAAGCAACTATCCTCAAAGAAACTTTCCTCCATGATGAATAAGAATGCAAAGCCCAAGTATACAGGGTACTATATTTTTTAAAAATCCCAACTTGACCCCATCAGCTTCTGTAGGGCTATTTTTACATGCATTTTCATGCTTGCTTATATGGGGAAGTTCTTTTTCTTGGAAAGATTCATCAAAATACAAAACTAAAACCTAGAGCAGGTTCAGGGTGGAATACAGGTGTCCTTAGTGAGGATATTGGCATCAGTTGATTCTTTTCTTCAGCACTGGAGCTGGTTGAGTTGAAGTAGCATTTTTTCTGTAAAAAAAACAAAAACAAGAGACTTATGTTTAGAGAAAGTCTTACTAGAAACTGGCTTTTCCTTAAAGATGTCAAAAAAGGAATACTGTACCTATTGGCTCCCAATTTAGTTTATTGAGCTACTGAAATTGGTTACCCTTACTCATTTGAAAAGTAATAGTGAAAAAAGGTATTTGCCTTAGGAATTTCTCATAAATATAAAATTGCCTCCACTTTGCCCATTAAAGGGAAAACCTTCAGTACATATTGGAATCTGAAAGCCCATGTTATGCCTGACTTACTTCTGTAATATTTTGTTTAGTTTTTGTGTCCATTTGATGGGAGGGTTCAAGCATACAACTGACTTATTCTTCTTCCAAACTCTGGGGGAAAAGAAACAAAAATAAAAATAAAGCATCGTTATATTTTAGTCAATCCTACACTTAAAGAGAGTTAAGTATAAAAATATTCCTGGATGAAGTGAAATTGGAGGTGGGCAGTTTAGCATCTGAAGTATGTGATTTACAGTGTGAAATCTGAGGAATGAGGAAAACACCATTTGCAGAATGGTCGTGTGTGAACCAGTGGAGCTGAAGATGAAGTTTATAGAATCTCACATGTCAGGGGTTAATGCTTTGCTGACAGTCTTTACATGAATTGGAGGTGGACCAAATAGCTGACTCCAAGATTGGCTCACTTTGAAATCTATATCACAATATCTTCAAAATGTATTTGTCCATTGAGCTTGGGAGAACAAAATAAATTATAGAAAACACTCTCTTGAGAAAATTTTATTTGAAAAAAAATTCAATGAAATTTAATGTAGGAGAGCGACATTTGCATTTTGTTGAACCTCTAGTTAGTCTTTCACTGCTGTAAGAGATTCAACAACAACAAAAACAACAACAATAATTAATAGCTAATATTGATCAGGTGCTTATAGTGTGTCAATTGCTATGCTCAGCAGGTAACATAAATTATCTCAATTTCACACAAATCCTGTACAAGAGAACTATTATTTCCTTGCATTCATATGAGAAACTTGAGATTTAGAGAATTTAAATAACTTTTCCAAAACTACACAACAAATGCAATGGTAGAGCAGCATCCAAATGAAGGTTACCTGCCTCCAGAACCCACACTTTTAGCCACCAATCTACATGGGCAGAATCTGAATGGTTATCAGTGCTGGACACGGTGCCAAATGTTTTATCTGCAGTGGAAGACATGAGGTCTCCCAGGTATAGCAATCTGGGACACTCAACTCTCTAACGGGATGGACTTTGAACAAAACAATTTCTTCATATTTACCTTAGTTATGAAATAACAGATAGCAAGGATCCACCCATCTAGCTTTGAAACTCTACCCTAGTAAATGGATCTTAGAGAGGTCAGAGATCATAGCACTGTTAGATTCTTGAGCTGAACCTTCCAATTCAGTTTCTAAGTTTATGATGGAAAATAGATTTCTGACCATCTGAACTCATAATATTTTTATCCGATTGTTATGAGTTTCTCATAATTTCCAGGTTTTGTTTCCATATCTGATTAAAATTCAGAAACAAATTTGGTGAGAAGATTTAAAATCAAATTTAGTTAGAACCTTTATTGGTGAAGACATTAGGAAAAGTATAATGCCTTTTTAATGAAAAATTTTCATACATATTTTTAGAATCCCACATTTCTTTTTTATAAGTTGAATACAACTAGTGCAAGAAAGACCCATAGCAAAATGGAACAAACAAAAAGCAGTTGCTTACAAATGTATCAAAAGTCTAAAGAAGTCCAAAGGAAGAGCTGTTAATGAAAATGAAGTCAGGGATGCTCTAAGAAAGATGCTTTAACTAATACTTCAAGGTGTTGTCACAGGTGGTGACAATATGGTTCATGATAGATATAGGAAGGAGAAATCAAAGTTCCAAGTAGTGATACACAAAAGATCTATAGGCTTTATTTAAAATATTAAGTGTAACAATCCAGCATTGCTTGTACCTCTATTCTATGCTAGGTAAGGGATAAAGCACTGGGAGGAGAGAAACAAATAAATCTGATCCCTGTCTATAGAGAACTTATTTTGTGGTGGGAGTGAAAGGAGAGAGAGAGAGAGAGAGAGAAAACCACAAACCTGATTATTTCAATATGGTGATGCTATAATAATCACGGCTAACATTTACTAAACATTTATTACATTTATTACTGTGATTTATTACTGTGCTGGACATTTTACTAGGGGCCTTATATGCAATGTGTAAATTCTCATTTGATGTGCCAATGTGCTATGATAGAAGTATCAACAGATTGCTCTAAAGTACTGAAAAGGAAGGGTCACAGAAACAACATTTCAGTAAGAGAAAATACCTACTGAATTTCTTGCAATCATTACTGTCCCCTTAGCCTAACTCTTCAATCAAAGATGATCTTAAAGCTAAAGGACACTTCTATAAAACAGATGTTTGGACTAAGAACTATTGTGGATACTTATTTTCTTGCTCTTTAACTTCTGGGGAACAAAGTGTTTACTTCTGCTGGCAATTTGAATTTGGTAGAGGAGAGAAGAGGCTTGATGGGGTAACACCTGGCAGAGTCCTGGTTCTGTCCCTTTCTAGTGATATGCCTTAGTTAACCTCCCTAAGTCTCAGTTTCTGCTTCTATAGAGGAGCGATAACAGTAGACATAACTTAATTGGGCTGTTAAAGGACTAAGATGGGTGAATGTGCACAAAGCACTTAGCTCAGGACCCCTGCAAAGTAGGTACTTAATATTACTGAGTCTTATTATTATCTTGAGAATTGTTAGCAACTCTCAAAGTAAATCACTTTGAGATTCTTGCGTAAGAATACTATGCTGTATACCTGAAACTAATGCAATATTGTGTGTCAACAGTACTTAAAAAATACTATATGGTTGGGCAGCCTGGGAGGCCCAGCGGTTTCGTGTCACCTTCAGCCCGGGGTGTGATCCTGGAGACCCGGGATGGAGTCCTACATCAGGCTTCCCTGCATGGAGCCTGCTTCTCCCTCTGCCTCTCTCTCTTTTTCTCTCTGTGTCTGTCATGAATAAATAAATAAAATCTTTTAAAAAATACTATATGGAAACATTTGATCTGATTTTCTTTTGTGTGTGTGTGTCTTTTTTTTAATTTAAGTTTGATTTGCCGACATATAGTATAACACCCAGTGCTCATTCCATCAAGTGCCCTCCTCAGTGTCCGTCACCCGGTCACCCCATCCCCCGCCCCCCCCCCCCCGCCCGCCTCCCCTTCCATAACCCTTTGTTCGTTTCCCAGATTTGATCTGATTTTCATGGGGAGAATAGAATAACATACATTTTTCTCCTGCAACTTACATGATTTCTCTTTTTGGGCACCCATTCCCAGGAGGGAAGATCTGAAGCCTTTCAATGAGCTGGATGGGGATAATGCCTGAGATCTCTTGGATGCATTTACACTTTAAATTTGTGTTGTAGGCCTCCAGAACACCTGCAAACACAATCAGATATTTTAATCCCTTTGGTATAATTTGAATTTAATTACTAATCTTTCATACAGAGCATTTGAAGATTTAAAAATTTTAAGTCAGCGCTTTCACCCAGATGCTTTTAGTTTGTGTATTTCTGCCTGTCTTGGTTTATTTTCAAATATTGTCTACCAAAATCTTAAAAATAAAATCAGCTTTCTAAAAACATAACACTTATTGAAATTAGTAGTGTTTACTGGTGCTCAGGTAATTATCTAAATAATAAAATTTAAGAACCACCACTACGGGGACTTACAACTCAGTTTAATTAATACAGTGTAAAGTCAACTGATCTTCCCTCCAAACACATAAAAACCGAAGATATGAATTCCTTACAGAGTCCCCAGAGCAATAAGAAGCTGTAACAGAGTTCTTGTTCTTATCATGTTCAAACCAACCCCTCTCCCCCGTCTCTCTGAGGAACTTACATGGAAGATATTTTTTGTTTTTGTATAATATGCTGGTCCTCCATATGTTGCAAATCATTACCAACCAAAGGCCAATAATAAAAATTCAAGATTATTTTTATTCACAACACAGGTCATTAGTACTAGATACTTTTATAAGTAATCTAGGTCATTAGTACTAGATACTTTCATAAGTAATCTATTTCAGGTATTTTAATGAATTCCACCCTCTTTAAACTTATTGCCTACCACCATGCTTGACATGCTTCACCCCAAATAAAAGAGACCTGGCTCCCAAGGCATTTATAGTTTGGAGGAGAAAACCAATGAACAAAGACTGAAATGTCACAGAACATTGTATTTTACACCCAAGATGGGATGCATAATAGAGGAACTTGCCAGGGTAATGGGAAAGCTTTATGGAGTAAAGGAAGACAAAGGTCTTGAAGAATAAAAATAGCATGTGAAGCAAATTAAAATTGAAAAACAATTCCTTGTACCTTAAGAACAAAAATTGATCTTTTACACCTGAGCAGAGTATATCATTCTGTACATGCCTCGGATTTCTTCAGCTATATAAAAACATACAATTTCAATTAGATATTTATCTATTTATGCAAACACAGTCACCCAATTTAGACTTAGAAGTTTGCTTCTTTGCAGAAAGCATGGACTGAAGTACCCGTGTTGTGCTTACAATGGCTCATGTCAAAGCCTAGCGGTATAGAATTGTGCCAAACATTCCCTGCAGGAGACCAACCAGTTGAGGTCAATTATCTTTAAACCTTATAAATGGTTTAGTCAGGGGTAGCATTGAAAGGCAGAGCAAAGAAGATATACACAGAAAGAATTAGTTGTAGCAGAGCTGAATCTGAAAAAGACCAGGAATAGATAAACCAAGTATAAGTCTCATGGACACTGGATTTCAGTATTTCCCTCTATGGATAAGAATCTTAATGTTACATGCTTCTAGCCTCTAAGAGTTAAATCTCTAAGCACCTTACTTTTAGAAACCTAGGAGCAGTTGAGTAGTATCCCCCCCCCAGTCATATTGCTCCCCATTTTCTAATTAAAAAAGAAAAAGAAAGAAATGGTTGAAGACTATTTCTGCACAAAGCACAATGACAAGGTAAGTGAAAGTTCTCACCATGGACAGCAGGGAGGCTGCAGACCAGCAGCATGAGAAGCAGAGATCCCAGGGTGAACCTCATTCTGCCTCAAGGTGGAGTTCAGACTTCAGCTCTGGGTCTAAACTGTGGGCTCTGAGCACAGGGACTTCTATTTATTTATGCCAGTGAGGGCCCTCCCACTGCCTTTGTCTCCAATAGGTCAGCTGTGTCATCATTTTTAAAAGTCCCCAAATATTGCTGAGTTTGCTTTTTTTGAACTCCCCTTGCAAATTTTATGAATTGGCTTCAGAGCACTATAAGCGTAATGAAATATTTCTTGATAATGTAGACTATAAATGGCAGGGATGCTGCAAAAATTTGAGGGTGGGAAGAGGGAAAAGACATCAGACTGGCATTTGCACAACACACTCTTTAGGATCCTTCTCTGTGATCGTAGTTTTGATTGCTACTTTCAGTAAAGGGTCAGAAGGCTTTCTCAATGAATTTGAATAAGTGCGCCAGGAAATTAGGGACTCTGTCAAGCACATCCTTGTGCCCCTGTCCCTTGTAAGAAAGTCTATCCTTTGGCAGATGCTCAATAAATATTTGCAGATCTAATGAATGTTTCCTTATGTATAGATTTCTATGCTGACTAGGTTACAGTTTTTCTACCAGACTTTCCCACCTTTTATTTCATTATCTGAAATATATAATTTATCTGAAATATATAATTACTTGTGTAATTTGACCATTGTGGAAATCCTGGACAGGGTACGTGTCTCCTCATTGGTGTGCCTGTGTCTTGATGAAGGAAAGGAGGCAACAGCTTTGAGGAAGAGAATCTTTCTGTCTCTGGTATGCAGGTTCTCGAGTTTGAAAGCCAGGTGTCAATGGAGGGTGTCAATAAAATTTCATCAGATGCTAAAGTCAATATGTGGGTTGGTCCCTTGGGAAGCTGATGCTAAGATGGATGTTAGAGTAAAAGAAGTTTCTTTTGTTGTTGTTTTCAAAATGACTCCTGTGATAGATAAAACTGGGAGCATAGGTAGGCAGGGAGAGCCTCAGACTGCCGGGCTGATCCAAAGCAGTCTGCCACAAATTAATGGGGATATCTTGAGAAAAGAATGTCTACTCGAAGAGCCCCACCATGGGCAGAAGTATCCAGGTCCTACCACCCCTGCCATGCTCAGTCATTGGAGCTTCTCAGAAACATCATGGTCTCTGGTAGAATGCTCAAGCAGATCCTGGGGATGTTAGCAGCTGCAGGCTGTCAGCTAACCGTACTTCTCACAGCTGGCCAGCAAGTTTCTTTAAAGGAGATCTGATCAATGATCCTCCGGGGCTGTCACACAGGGTCATTAACTAGAGGTTAAGAGCACAAACTATGGAGTCACCCAGTCAATGACTTTGGACAGGTCACTTAATTTATCTATGGCTCCTATTTACCAGTTTTCACTTGGGGATAATACTAATTTTAAAGGATTGTTTGGAGAATGAAATCATACAGTACATGTAGAGTTCTTGGTAGTGTGCCTGACACATGTAATATATTCAATAGATAGCCTTTTTGTGCATTC
Source organism: Canis lupus familiaris (assembly GCF_011100685.1). NCBI lineage: Eukaryota > Metazoa > Chordata > Mammalia > Carnivora > Canidae > Canis > Canis lupus. The sequence continues at coordinate 38,155,963 of NC_049253.1, forward strand.
ATCCATCTATCCATCCATTATCAATTAGGTCTTGACTAATTTCTACTCTAAAACCCACATGTACACACTTCAAAGGTAAATATCCCTAGGATAAACCACCATCTGGTTTATCTTTTCAAAATCTGCTTGGTCTTCTTCATTGTTTCTCCTAAATCACGACTGCTCTTCTTTGCCTTCCCATACTTTTGCTGACTCACAGACACAAACACATGTACTTGTGTACACACACATCTAAACACCGTAATACACCAAAATTTGTTTCTTTTGAAAACAGCCAATTTCTGACCATGTCTCATTCATTTTACCCTTGTACAATTTGATCTTGGGATGCAAGTATAGCAGTTTTACATTTGCCTCTGTTATATGTACCATATATCTCCCTGTTAGAGCAAAAATGAGTAATGCTGACAATAACAGGAAGAACATAGCAACAAAGGTCCTGAAGAGGACTCTGAATAAATCTAGGAAATTCTACAGTTGGATCTTGTTAAAATAGGATCAGTGGGTCAAGGAGCTAATTCTAGAGCAATTCTAAAGTTTGATTTTGGTCCTTTTAATGCCCAGAATTCCGGATCTAGCTTATACTGACTAAAGGAGTCTTATATCTGCCTGCCCAAGATGGGACTGGAGGTTGGGCAGATTTCTGATAGCCAGATGATTCTAGAAGCTTCAAGTATGACTCTCCATGATCTCATTTATAGCAGGGGGCAAAAATTGCAAAGAGTCTGAATCCAAGAAAAATATTTGAACCAATGGATTTAGGGCCCAAAGGGATTTTATTTTTAAAATAGCTCTTATAGATACTTTTGTTTAAAAACAAAAACTATGTGGTGCCTGGGTGGCTTAGTAGGTTTAACGTCTGCCTTTGGCTCAAGTTATGATCCCAGGGTCCTGGGATGAGTCCCCAAGTGGGGCTCCCCACTCAGGGGGGAATCTTCTCCCTCTTTCTCTGTCCTTCCCCCTCTCATTTTGCCCCTTTCCCTCTTCCTGCTCCTGCTCCCACTGCTCCTGCTCCTCCTGCTTACTGCTCTCTCTCAAATAAATAAATAAAATCTTAAAAAAAACCCCACAAATGTGATGAGCACTGATTGTTATACACAACTGATGAATTATTGAATACTACACCTGAAACTACTGATGTACTATGTGTTGGCTAAATGAATTTAAATAAAAAATAAAATCAAAGTAAAAAAACATAAAAACATATGCCTTGATTTATAACCTGATTTTTATGATCAGATATATGAAAACAGGGAAAATGAGAAAATTATGAGGCGGGCTTTTCACCCTGACTTTGGAAATAAACTGGATTTTCTCCCCACACCAAGAAAAACTGAGTAGTCTTGAGCATCTTGGTACTCATGGTCCATGGACTAGCACCATCAGCTTCACCTGAGAGGTTGTTAAAAATGCAGAATATCAGGCCATTTTAACAGGATCCCTAGGTGATTTAAATGCACCTTAGTCTGAGAAGCACTGGTAGGTAGCAGAGCATGAGTCACATGCATATTCAAATTGTATGCAGAGAAATGTTTGCCCAAGTCATCTTCTCAGGGTTTTGATGTACAAATCCCTCAGAGTGTACAGGACAAACGTGCCCATGGACAGCTAGCTGTAGACCAGTGATATCCATAAGAAAGACATTCTCAGGATATCAAAAAATGAAATGTCACTAAAATAGAGAGGTAGCAAAACTGGCCAAAATATCTACCATTCTAGCTAGCCAATAGGCATTGAACAGAGGACCTATCTTAAAGTTAAAAATGATTAAAGGATAAAATTCTTATAATTTTAAGTAGTTTGTAATATAATAGAAGATAAGACAAAGGCCACTCTGATCAAATTGAGAACATTTTCTTGCCATTAAAATCATTATTAAAAAAGCAACTCAAATTAAAAACAGTAACTTAATTCATTCCATTAACGAATGTTTTATGCTGCTGAAAATCTGATATCTATTTGCTTCCAACAGATTGCTGGCAGGTTCTGAAATCAGACTATCTGGGTTTGTATCCCCCTGCACTTACTTGCCCTATTATAATACTCAAGGCTCAGTTCTTCCTGCATTAATTGTATTAATTATTATAATATCTTCTTAGAGAGTTCTATAAGGAACATACTGCCAGGAAAGTGCTTTGCTCAGTATTTGGGCAAATAGCAAACACTAATAAATGCTAGTTTTTTTTTACCTTTATGAAAATACGAAAATGTATTAGTTTTAAATTTTTCTATTTTAATTTAATTTAAGTTTATTTTATCGTGGTAAGAATGCAGCATGAGATCTACTCTTTTAACAAATTTTTAAGTGTACCATACAGTATGGTTGACTATAAGTACAATGTACAGCAGATCTTTGGATCTTATTTATATATATATATATTTTTTATGAAGTAACTTTGACTTAGTTTGTATGTCAAGCTCCTGATATGAATTAAAAAGTCATTTAGGTTTCCGTTGGACATTTATGATACCTTGAATTTAAAGGTCCCCCGGTCAAAAAGCTGTTCCTCTTTGAAACTGGTCACCCACACTTTCTTTTTTACCCACTTTCAACAAAAATATTGATCTATTTTCCCTAAGGAGGTACCCATGAAAGTTTGTATTAGTTACAAATGTACTGAAGTCTTACAAAGAAGGCGTCTTACCTTTCATCATCAATTTGATCTCAAATAAATTGCCTACAACAGTCTGTTGTTCACCAGATAATGACTTTAAGACCTGTATCTGTAGAAAAGGTATTTTTCAAACGTAGTTAAATTACCATTTCAAGTTTTGGTCGAGTTCAGCTCAAAAATAGTGAATCCCGGACAAAGCTAAAATGAGCCCAAAACTCTTTTCCTACTATTAGGATGATGATTTGCCAGAAGATTGCTAGGTGGCAGCATTACTTACAAAAACAGCTTGCTGGAAGGGAAAGGCCTATCTTCAGGTAAAGACCATTCATTGCTGATAAGAGGGCTGTGTTACATATTATTTCAACATTCAAATTAGATATTTGATTTGGTTTATTGCTTTTTAAAAATATATTGAGGTTTGAGATTTTTTGAGTAGGTTGAAATGTTAATCAAAGAGGAGAGAAAAACCCCTAAAAATCTGAAGTAATCTAACAAATTCTGAGCCAAATCCAACTTCCTGGCCCCAAAGTTTGCAAAATCAGATGCATCAGTTCCCTGGCAGGCAATCACATTAGACCTCAGTAGAGCTGGGTGCAAACTTTCTGCAGTTAGGAAGTTTTCAGAGAATAGTGAGGCTACCACACACCAGTGTCAAAGTGTAGTTAAGTTTTTCAGCCTCTTAAAGCACAGCACAGTGAACATTAACAAATAGTCCGCTTCTTTCTTTCATTCAGATTCCATAATATACATATTATTTCATCATCTGCCCTTTCCACTGAGCATATCTCTATGTTAGAACTATGTATTGAGTCCTGGATGTTATAAATAAAAGTCAGTGGTTGAATTTTCCAGCAAGAGCTCCCCTATTTATTTTTGAAAGTTTTCAACATATCTCTGTTCTTTTAATAACCACTGGTCCTGAGACCTCAGGTGCCCCCAGGCAATCCCCTTGGCCTCACATTCCTCTTTGTCAGTATCTTCCCTTTTTCTAACCAGACGTTAAGGTCCTCTTCTCACTGGACACACTCTCCTTAGGCAAGCATGTCTTTTCCCTGCTTCAAATTTAGATGCAACTCCACTCACATTGGTATCTATCCAATAGCCTACTGGCCATTTCTTCATGGAGATCTCTAAGATCTCTCCAACCCATCATATTCAAAACTGAACTTAGTTTCTCCAAAATCTGCTCTACCTCCAGTATTCTCAGTCTTAGTAAATGGTATTATCATCCACCCAGTTGCACAGAAGCCAGTGAATCATCTTTCCTTCATTTATCTTAATCTTGTTCTCCAAAGCTGCCATTTGTATCCGTTAAAGTGTCTTGGCTTTGTCCACTTTTCTCCACTCTCATTGCTACTCCCTATTCTAAGCCACCATTGTCTGTTGTTAGGCCTATTACAATAGCCTGCTAACTGCTCTCTTCCCATCCTATTTTATGCAAGGACTCCAGTTTTGGATTCTAAATGAATATTCCCTTTCTCATTAGCAGTCCCTGAATATTTTCTATGTTTTTCTTTAGCTCTACTACTATGGCACTATTTCTATTTATTCTTAGTAAATAGAAATAGATGGGCTAGAGATGGAACGTGAATATTTTTTGAAGCTTAGAATTGGGCAATACCCTACCTCCTCCTGAGTAGAACATATTTACTGTGGATTCTCAACTTATTGGTATATAATGAAGAAAAATATCCCCAATAATCTTGACTCTACTATATTGACACTCACTTTCCTGGTTTGTAGGACATCTTTCACCTAGCATAATATCCTCTGGATACATCCATGTTGTTGCAAATGGCAAGATCTCATTCTTTTTATGGCTGAGTAATATTCCAGTGTGTGTGTGTGTGTGTGTGTGTGTGTTTGTGTGTGTATCTTTAACCATCTGTGGATGGACACTTGGATTACTTCTATATATTGCCTATTGTAAATAATGCTGCAATAAAATAGGGATATATATAGCCTTTTGATTTGTAATTTCATTTTCTTTGGGTAAATACCCAGTAGTTGAATTGTTGGATCATATATTATTTCCATTTTCACTTTTTGCGTGGAATCTCCATACTGTTTTCCACAGTAGCTGTACAAGTTTGCATTCCCACCAATAGAGCTCTAGCTTTCCCTTTTTTTCTACATCCTTGTTGACACTTATTATTTCTTCTCTTTTGGATACTAGCCATTTGGACAGGTGTGAGGTGATAGCTCACTGTAGTTTTGATTTGCATCTCCCTAATGATTAATGACGTTAAGCATCTTTTCAAGTGTCTGTGCCCTCTTTGTATAGAAAAATGTCTTTTCAGATCCTCTGCCCATTTTTAAGTTGATTGCTTGTTTTTTGGTGTTGAGTTTTATAAGTTCTTTACATATTTTGGATATTAATCCCTTGTCAGATATATCATTTGGAATATCTTCTCCTATTTAGTGGGTGGCCTTTTCATTTTGCTGATGTTTTTCTTCGCTGTGCAAAAGCTTTTTGTTTTGGTGTAATCCCACTAGTTTAATTTTGCTTTTGTTTCCCTTCCTTCAGAATATATATCTAGAAAAATGCTGCTAAGGCCAATGTCATAGAGATTACTGCCTAGGTTTTCGTTCAAGAGTTTCATGGTAAGTCAATCGGAGAAGGACAATCATTATATGATTTCACTCATATGGGGAATATAAGAAATAGTGAAAGGGATTATAGGGGAAAAGAGGGAAAATGAGTGTGAAAATTAGAGAGAGAGACGAACCATGAGAGACTCCTAACTCTGGGAAATGAACAAGGAGAAGTGGAAGGGGAGGCGGGTCGGGGGATGGGGTGATTGGGTGACGGGCACTGAGGAGGGCACTTGATGGGATGAGCACTGGGTGTTATACTATATGTTGGCAAATCAAACCTCAATTTAAAAATATTTTAAAAAGAGTTTTATGGTTTTAGATCTCACACTTAGGTCTTTAATCCATTTTGAGTTTGTTTTTGTATATTATGTGAGAAAGTTTCATTCTTTTGGATGTAGCTGTCCAGTTTTCCCAGAACCATTAATTGAAGAGACTATCTTTTCCCCATTGTATATTCTTGCTTCTTTTGTTATATATTAGTTGACCATGTAAGCATGGGTTTATTTCTGGGCTCTCTACCCAATGGAATATTTCAGTTCTGTTGACCTATGTGTATATTTTTATGCCACTACCATAGCTTGGTAGTATCTGTTGAAATCTGGGAAAGCAACATTTTTTTTTAATATGACAAAGTCCATAAAGAAGTAGCATGGAATAGTCAATTCCCCATCCCCATCCAAGCTAAAAAAACTATTTGGGACCATTAATAGATGGTTAGAGTACCAAGTTGAGGACCCTTTTGTGATAACATCTCTGGACTGAAGCATGCTTGTTTGGAGTCCAAAAGACATTGTCTTAGGAAGTAGAACAGAGAACTGGATAGAGGCCATTTTCCTTACTGTGCTGCAGATAGGGAAAAGGCCTGAGACTATGAACACTCAGGGTGACAGAGCACCTCCTCAGAAGGCCCTTGCAGGGCAGCTGTGATGGGTCCTGGCAAGGGAGCTAGAGCAAAAATCACTGACAGTCTTGTTACATATCTTGCAGAAACCAGTAGCATGCTTTTTGGGGGTGGTGGGTGGAAGTCCTATAGACAAGCAGGTCAAAGTTTTGGAAGTGTAATATCAATACATACAAGGCTACATTTATATCAAAGGCTGTGGCTTTCACACTTTTATGTTACATTCCTCTGTGAGTCATGAACAAAGAAAAGCTTATTAAATCTCCTTATATGGTTCGTTTTATTTAAAATCCCTGTGTCAACTAAATCACTATCATTGCTCTGTTATTGCTTTCAAATGAACAAACAACTGGGTATCTACCACATGTCAGGCATTATGCAATGTGCATTTTAAAAAAAGGTATGGCCCATGCCCTGTGAAAATCAGCCAAAAATTTATTACCTAAAAAAAAAAAAAAAAAATTATTACCTTTACTGCATACACTTGGGTTTCTAAGTGCAACACATGTTGGCCCAGAGTTTAAAAGCACAAACTAACATTACTTCTTTTTTAGAGATTTTATTTATTTATTTGGGAGAGAGTATACAAGCAGGGGGCAGAGAGGAGGCAGAGGGAGAGGGAGAAGCAGATTCCCCGCTGAGCAGGCAGCCCAACATGGGGCTCAATCCCAGGGCCCTGAGCTGAAGGCTGATGCTTAACTGACCGAGCCACCCAGGTGCCTCTAACCAGCATGACTTTTACTCAGAATGATTGAAATATTCTAGTACAACATTTTGTGTGTGTGTGTCAATTATGAAGTATAGGATATCTTAGAGAACTCAAAAGCAGCTGCTGCTCAGAATAAATTGAGTGAACAGAAATTTGAGTCATGTCCATAGACCTATCTGCCTCAATGATATGCAAAAAGGGTTTGTTTCATTGGTTTAAAAATATGCTGGTAAATGCTTTTAAACCAGCTTTCTGGAAATAATAAGTTCTGACTTGTGGCTTTTGCCACCCACATAAGGTCAGTGAACGTGGAGTTGGGTATTGAGGAGCAACTGGAGCTCACCAGCACTAGCACACTACGGACCTGCCCAGCTGCTTGTCAACAGAGCCAGAGCACTGTCCCTGGGACCCATGACATGAAGTGTTTATTCTGTGCCTGGACACTCATCTTAGCAGAAGTCTGGGTGAGCTGTGCTACTCTCTACAGGTGGATGTCCAGAAGGAAGTTTTTGAGCTATGCTTTAATGACAAAGCTGACAAAATGGATGACTTTGATCATCAGTATAAATATCAGTGGAATCCTTGACCAGGCCCCTGTCTCAACATTTTGACTGTCATCCCAGTTTGTGGAGAAGACAAACTGGCATTAATGATCTTGTCCTTCATAGAAATAATGCTACCAGGGCCTTTGCCCTGGGTTTAAGGCATTGGAAGTAGCTCTACATATCAGGGTTTCTAGGCAGAAGGAGAAGCTTTGCCTCTTTGGACCTGAAGCCACTTGTCTAAGAGCTCACCCCTTTCCCTTCTTTGGCTTACTCTGGTAGGCTCCTCTGAGATACTCAAATCTAGCCCTTTAGATTCAAAATCCAGCACTCTTTTTTTTTTTTTTAAGATTTTATTTATTTGTTCATGAGAAACACACACAGACAGAGAGAGAGAGAGAGAGAGAGAGAGGCAGAAACACAGGCAGAGGGAGAAGCAGGTTCCCTGCAGGAAGCCTGACGTGGGACTCGATCCCGGGTCTCCAGGATCACACCCTGGGCTGACGGCGGCGCTAAACTGCTGGGCCACCCGGGCTGCCCCAAATCCAGTACTCTTACCATTAAGTTGAGCCCCAAGCACTTGACACTGCAGTAAGTGTTGCCAGCAGGCAGATGCCACTTCTGAAGGAAAAGCAGCCTTGCCTGCTATGACATGGCTCCCCGCGTGAATCCCACACCATACAGGAGCAATGCTGCTCTTTTGCTAGTATTCAGAGTGGCACTACCCTTCTTTATCCCTTCAGCCAGCTTAATCTCTAGGTTCAGTCCCTGATAACAGTTAGAAAAGCCTTTGTCCTCCTTACCCTCAAGGGGACCTCTCTCTGCTTCCATGTCTGAGGTAGTACTTGTCCTCTCCTCCCCTCTTCTAGTTGAGATCAGAGCTTTTTGCTCAACTGATCATACCATTGTGGCATGTATTCCTTTGTACAAGAACAATTTTTGCCTTGAAACGCTCCAACATTTTCACTGGAATCAGGAGACCTAGATTTGGAAGCTCATTGTTCTGAAGCTATTTAAACTCTGAGCTCCAGATTTTCTCATTGCAGAAAGGGAATAAAATCTGTCTACATGTGGGTGATATAAGAAATTAATGTATGTGAAAATGCTTCATAAAATATAAAACGATTTTGGGCAGCCCCGGTGGCACAGCGGTTTAGCGCTGCCTGCAGCCTGGGGTGTGATCCTGGAGACCCAGGCATCGAGTCCCACTTCGGGCTCCCTGCATGGAGCCTGCTTCTCCCTCTGCCTGTGTTTCTGCCCCTCTCTCTGTCTCTATGAATACATAAAATCTTTAAAATATATATATAAAACGATTTTGAAGTTCAAGGTATTTTACTATCTCTTCATTACTCCACTTACATAATTCCATTGATTTTAGTTACTGAGATCAGTTTCGTCAAAGCCACATGAATGTATCAGCTTGACTTTGGAGAGCTAGGTCTCAGGGGGAATGTCCATTCTGTCCTCATGACAGCACCAGTGACAAATATCCAATTCTGGTATGACTCCCAACAGGGGGCACATACAGGAGATGATGTGAGGCAATGGTTATTGCTTCTTCTTACTGTAAATTGGAGGTGATTCTCTCCACTCTTTAAGCCTAATTGGCTCCTAAAATGTTGAATTTGTACTTAGTTTTGTTTTATCATCAATGATTCATAACAGTGCATAGTCAGGGAAATGGAGCAGGCTTTCAGTTTTTACTAATCTCTGGTCAAAAATGTATCTTGTTGGTTTGAGGAAGAGTGCCTGAGACCAGTCAAATTCAAGGGAATGATGAAGGAATAGATCCTAAGAGAGGGATCCAGAGAGAAGAAAGAAAGATCTGAGTTAAAATTACAACTTTGCCCACTTGTTTATAAATTATTAACCTCTCTAGTTAAATGGAGTTAATCATACCATAATGTACATTTAGCTGCTCAACATTAAAATTCTTTGTTTTGGAGAAGTATCCTATTGTGTGTCTTGGGGGACAGTAAGTGTCAGGCATTTTGCTGTCATGAAGAACACTGTGGTGAGTGACATGAATAGAAAGCCAAGACAGGGCTGTGTGGAGTATGGTCTGGATTCTCTGGGTGTCAGGACCATTTGGGGCACCTGTAAACCTGTGGATTCCAGAGTCCAACTTACTGGATCCAAATTTATGGGGTCATACTAGGAAAGCTACATGATTAATAAGCTTCCCAGGTTCTGGGAATCTACTAATCCATAGCAGTGATTATAGTTAATGGTACTGGACTATATACTTGAAAGCTGCTAAGAGACTCAGTCTTAAATATTCTCACCACTGAAAAAAGAAAATGATAATTATGTGCTATGTTGGAAGTGTTATCTAATACTATGGTGGTAAGCATTTTAAAATATATAAATGGATCAAATCAGCACATTGTACACGTAAACTGGCCTGCCAACAGATCTCATCTTAGCTGTTTGGTGTTTTGTTTTTATTTTTTTTTAATATCTTATTTATTTACTCATGAGGAGACACACAGAGAGAGGTAGAGACATAGGCAGAGGGAGAAGCAGGCTCCCTGCAGGGAGCCTGATGAGGTACTTGATCCCAGGACCCTGGGATCACGACCCAAGCCAAAGGCAGATGCTCAACTACTGAGCCACCCAGGCAACCCTTAGCTGTTTGGTTTTAAACTCAGGAGCAGAAATGGAAGGAATTAAAATGTGACTTGTATCCATGGACAGTATGTTCTTTAGGCTTTTTGGAGGTAAGTTTATGATCGACATTTTGATACTGTATTTAGTTTTCTTAAATTATTATGTCAAATGCAATTCTATTTAAAACTGCATGCGCGGGTGCGCGCGCACGTGTATGTGTGTGTGTGTGTGTGTGTGTGTGTGTGTGTGTGTTTTAAAGGAATGATACTTGTATTGGCTGAAATTAGTGAAGAGTTCAAACTTCCCGTAAATTGCCTCTGTGATTCCCCCACAGCCATCAGCTTCTTTGAAGTGGGATGGTGACTTAAATAAGCACTTTTAACCTTGGCCCACACGTTGCTCTGATGGAAGGGAAAGACTCTGCTTTACCTTTGACTGTTCCTTTCTCCTGTGGAAACTGGATTCTAGAGATAAAGAAGATACATTCTCTAAAAGGACATTCCAGACATGTGGGGTAAGTGGATAGCAAATTATATATAAATTTGGAAGGTTATTCTCTTCTGAATTAAAAATATATCTTACCATCTCCTAGAGCCACCCAATGCAAAGGTCTCTGACTTGGAAGTTCCCTGCAAGCCCCAAGGGGCTGTGATCACACCTTAATAAAAACTGTCTTTTATGTACTTCAATCATAGAGCAAATTTACATGAACTACGAACTTTTAGTGTACAGGAGATGTGAGTGGGGGGAATGTCTGTGTAGATGGTTTAGGGGATGGAAAAGTGAAGCGGAGCAGTATCGCTCTTCTGATGCAGGCACACACAGTGCATCTGGGTGTTGTCTATTGAATTGAATAACCTCCTCCAAACTTCCTACGTCAAACTGATGGAAATAGAACATTAGATAGCTTGAGCCTTTAGACAGTTTTCAGTTGAAAACACGAACATCTTTCAAAGTCTCTCTGTAACTCCAGTAAAGCAAGCAATCTTTCCCAAGTATTTGCCAAATGTCACCTCCATGCCAAGCGCTTGGTGTTTAGCCCCTGGGGTCAGGAAATGAATTTTGATGAAACTTTCAACGATTTCCTCTACTCTTCCTACCATCAAAGCAAGGCTCCTGCAAGCACTTCTGTAAATTACAAAATGTATATGTATATGGTCCATATAATCTGTAGCCTTTCCAGACACAGAAGCCTGAAATAGAAACTTACTGAAACAGACCTGAAAATAGAAGTGGCTCAGAGGAAATTGCTTCAACCATGAGGGGTAATTTTCATTTCTGGTAGTTGTAAAAGGGAACCTTCTAACCTCATCTCCTTGGGTTTAATTCACCTACATTACTTCGCTTAGTGGTTTTCAGGGTAGTGAACAGTGATTTCTATGAGAGTGTACATTTTCGTTCTCATTTGTCTATGTTTGAGATGGGTGGGTTGGGGGTGAGCAAAGCCTATAAAGTTAAGCCAGGAAAAGGCCTGAAGAAAGAGAAACCATGAAGGCAGATGAAGAGAATGGAGATGACAGTCAGATCCCCTCTCTGGCTGGAGTGAACTCATAACTTAAAGGACAGAACATCCAGGTAGGTAGTTTTGGGAAGAAACCCCACTGGTGATGTATACACATACCAAGGACAAAGAAGAAGAGATTACAGGTTTTAAATAATTCTTCTGGTATGTTCTCTCAGCTAGCATCAGCATTGTCAGTAATGAAGACAGCTGAACATCTATCAGGCTGAACTAAACTGACTGGAGTTCGAAGATACTAATGATACTTAGCTGCTAGAACAGTGATTCTCAGAGGTGGACAGCAGGTTTGGTACCAGGATCCCTAGAGGGTGGGACCGATCTTCCTCACCCACCCCAATTGTAGTGATCCGGTTTTCTAGATTGACATTTGTCTTATACCTCTCCCCTCAACCCCAGGGTGGGTGGGGGTGTTAAGAAACAGTAGAAGAAAGTATGACCTAAATTCACAGTAACATATGATTATTCACTGGAACTTTTTCTACAAAAACTCAGTGGTGGATATAGAGGGAGCAGGCCTCTTGGAAAATTAATGTAGGAGTCACAACATTGAACTAGAGAGCCTTTTTCTCTTTCCTTAATCTACCAAGGGTAAAAAGAGGAAATAAAGATCCTACAAAGGAAGCAAAACAGAAATCCCCTTGGCCACTGATGCTAGCGCCCTGCATTGTTCCAAAGTCCTTTAAGGAATGGTGATAAGGCTGAGAAGGTGGGCACATACTTTCCTTGAAAGAAGCAGAAAAGGATGCAGAGGTAAAGAATGCTGGTAAGAGTTCATGATAGTATTTGGATTAAGCCTGTTTGCACTGCTGCCATCCCTTACATGGCCCTATTCCCCTGGCCAAATGTATTGGACCGTTTCATGCTCACTGTCCTTGCAATCAATAACTGGCTGAGTAGGATCAGAGACCAGAAAAGATGGACCTGGACTTGAATCCTGGCTCTGCCTCTCATTAGATCCATAGCCTTGGGGATGTTACTTGCTTTCTTGAAGCCTTAGTTTTCTAACCTTTAAAGTGATGGTCATTGGAGAATTAAATGAGCTGAAGGAAGAAAGTATTGGACACAGTACCTGGCACAGATTATCCGCCTTTGTGAAGATTCCAATTAAGCAGATTCCTCATCTCCATTGTTTGAGCCACTGTTGTACCAAGTACCCACCTGCATTCAACCCTAAGGAATGCAACCACTTTTTTGTACATAAGGATAATGTATAAAATGTATAGCTAGACTATGAGTTCCTTCAAGACAAGGTTAATCCTTATGGTTTTGTATTCCTCACACCGTAACTAGAACATGTTCAATGAAAGTTCATGGGATCCCCGGTTCCTCTGCTGACTGAATACATAAGTGAATGAATGGGTCGGAGGATGGTGGTAGGGGGAAATGAAACCAGAGGTTTTCATTAATAGAGGGGAATGTTCCAACATAGCATCCTTTTCTTGTTTTGACGGGTTCAGCAAGTAAGGCAGCAGATTTACCGGATTTTATTCTGAGCACTGTTAACTAGCCTGTGAATAAAGGAAGTCTAGCTATATTTACTTTTAAAGAGGCATGCAGGGAAGCCTCCTCAGACTTTCAATACTAGGCTGCTGATTTAGGAGTGACTAAGAAGAAGAAACGTCAAGCTGCCAGGACGCAGTGTGGTTTCCCATTATCTGTCACCTGCTGGAGAGAGCAGAGTCCTCCTCCTCTCACATTTCAGCCCTGCCTCCTACAGCAGGGTCTGCAGTTTGTACATGGGAGTTGTAGTGTCTAACCATCCTTCATTCTCACTCAATTTTCATTCTGTGTCTAGATCCTTTTTTCCCCTGGACTTTCACCTCTGCCATAAAATTATCCCTCAAAGTATCCCTGACCAACGGTAAGCTCACATGGAACTAATGTCTCAGTCCTCTATTTGCAGTTGGAAAGTGAATTATTTCTCTGAAACCAGAAAATTATGGCTGCTAAGCAATGAGTGAAAAAGCTACTTCCCTGCTGTCAGAGTCCCTCTCCTGAATATGCACCTCTGGTGAGCCACTTTGTGTGGGTAATTGCTTACATCTCTTGCTCAGGGCACTTGGTCTTGCTTGGACACAGCAGAATTTTAGCTCACTTATGTATATTACCTGTTAAATTCTTTGAAGCTCGTATTCAGCTGCTTTGGCATGAGATACGTAGTAAGCCACGTATAAAATACAGACCATGATATTCCATATTGTTCCATGGCCAGACATATTGCAAACCTTATCAGAGGTGAAAAAAGAAAAGAATCCTGCCAACATCTTGGTTTAAAGAATAGCCCTCTCTTCCCAACCTTAATAATCTTATTCCTTTAAAAAATTCAAAAATATGAGTTCGTTGTGTCCCTTTGAAGGAAGAAGAGCAAAGTCTAGCCCAGGATGGCCATCGGTGTAGGCCCCAGGCCTCATGTCAGAAAATGCATCAAATTTAGATTTTACCCTTAACTTAAATTAGGTTTTACATGCTGTCACAGAGACCCAAGGCAGGAGTGAAAGAAGACTTTATTTTCATTCAACTCTACAATTGTCTCATTATAATACTAAACAGCCTGAATTAATTATTTTGCAATAGCACAATTATGCTAAATTGATATATTTTACACGTGTTAATTGTTTATATGTAAACACTTATACACTCTATTTTTATAACCTTGTTTTGACAGGACCTTGTTAAGTATGCTGGGTCTCAAACTCTGGGAAGTGCTGAATATGAGAATCTGAGATGTCAGGAAAACCACCAGGTGTAGATTCACCTCTGAATCTCTCATGATAATACTTGCTGCGTGCCTTATGGAGGTGGAAAGGTTCTCAGTCAACTAGGGATTTATTAGAGCTTCTCAAATGTTTCTCAGCACTCAAAAGTATACATGACTAGTTATTTTACCACAAAAGTCTAGTTCTAAAAATATTCTTCAAGCCAGTATGGTTACCTAATAACTAGGAATCATTAGTTATGGACTAGGTTTTTTTTTTTTTTTTTTTTAATTTATTTATGATAGTCACACACACGGGGGGAGGGGGGGGAGAGAGAGAGAGAGAGAGAGGCAGAGACATAGGCAGAGGGAGAAGCAGGCTCCATGCACCGGGAGCCCGACGTGGGATTCGATCCCAGGTCTCCAGGATCACGCCCTGGGCCAAAGGCAGGCGCTAAACCGTTGCGCCACCCAGGGATCCCATGGACTAGGTTTAAAATGCCACAGATTTGGTATTCACTGGATGAAGCAGCTTCTCTTTCCCTGACCCCATGTATTTGAGTGGAAAGGAGATGGAGTGTCAAAGGCTCTGCTCACCAGACTGTGTAATTACCTTTTTTGTGTGTATTATGTAAAGCTAATAGGATGTGGCTGAGGAAGTTTAGGAATCAGTACTGTAGCTTCCTGGACAGTAAACAGTGGCCAATGGCATCAGCACCAAACTGCTCTGCAGACCTTGAGATTTATCACAATTTAAGTAAACATTTTTTGAAACTCAGTTTGTCTTTAAGTTAAAAGTTCCTGACCTGTATCATCTGAGTCCCCCTGCCCTTCAGCATCCACACTTGGAGAGAAATTTTATCTTATTATTTTATTTATTTAATTTTTGTTGTTGTTGAAGTATAGTTGATGTACACTGTTAACTTAGTTTTATTTGTACAACATAGTAATTTGACAATTCTTTTTTTTAATAATAAATTTATTTTTTATTGGTGTTCAATTTGCCAACTTATCGAATAACACCCAGTGCTCATCCTGTAATTTGACAATTCTATATACTACTCAGTGCTCACCATGATAATTGTAGTTGCCATCTGTCACTATACAATGTTATTATAATATTACTGACTAGATTCCCTGTGCTGAACTTTTCACTTTTCACCTCCATGATTTACTTATTTTATAGCTGGAAGTTTTTACCTTTTAATCTTCTTCACCCATTTTCCCACCCCACCCCCACCCTTCTGCCCAACCACTAGTCTGTTCTCTGTATTTAAGAGTGTTTTGGGGGTACCTGGGTGGCTCAGTTGGTTAAGTGTCCAACTCTTGATTTCGACTGAGGTCATGATCTCAGAATCGTAAGATTGAGTCCTGTGTCAGCTCAGCACTGAGCATGGAACCTGCTTAAGATTCTCTCTCTCTCTCTCTCCCTCTCCCTCTGTCCAACCCACCCCCCTCCCCAGCACCTCCGTGCATTCTCTCTCTCTAAAAAAAAAAAAAAAAATCTGTTTTGTTTTTTCATTTGTTTTGTTTTGTTTTATTTATTTTTTAAAATATTTTATTTATTTATTTGAGAGAGAGAGAGAGAGCACAAGCAGGGGGAGGGGCAGAGAGAGGAGGAGAAGGAGAAGCAGACTCTCCACTGAGCATGGAGCTGGATCCCAGGCCTCTGGGATCATGACCTGAGCCAAAGGCTTAACCGACTGACCCCCCAGCCACCCCTGTTTTTTCTTTTGGATGCTGCATATAAGCAAGAGAGATTTTAAATAACCAAAACACTAATATTGAGACTTTTATTAATAAAGAAACCACCAACTTTGGTAAAGCCTTTGCTTTCAGTGGCTTGACAGGGGTTCTGAGATACAAGTGATGCTGTAGGATCGTGGCCCAATATGTGTGATTAAGATAATTCTTTTTAAAAAGCTTGCAAGAAGTCTTGGACATATTGCAGCATAATGTGTTAAGCCAGCTGTGTGCCTTTTCATTTTGAAGTGTTTGAAGAAGGAAGAATCTTTAGAGCATAAAATAGGTTCTGGAAAGGTATAAGTTATAGCTGTCATTAAAGCAACTTTAGGGTTGAAGATAATTGAATTTAAAATTCATCCATTCATTTAAAATGCTTCAATTACAATGTTTGCTATATCTTCTTACTTTTGCCATTAAGGAAAACCTAGAGTAAAAGCAAGCAGATCAGAGTAGCCAACTTGTCTCCTACCACTTGCCTAAGGGGTAGAAGTCCTTGACTGGATTTTCCATCTCTTTTCAGGCAATTATTTTCTTGCTATAACTTTCTCAGATAGTCAATGAGCTGGATATTCTGGGCCAATGATAATGCTCCTTCTCTCTCAGCTGATTCCTTGGCAATCTTGTGCCCCAGAAAGTTCAACTCAGCTTTGGCTTCTCTTCAGTGAATTTCTCCACACTGTTAAATATATATCTTCCAAAGATAATTGAGATTTTTAGAAGGCTTTGGAAAGATCTGGAATGGCTTTTTTTCTGTTAAATTCTGATATTATTTTGATTTCAGGTAGCAACTAAGGAAAGAATATTTTCCTTATTCTCTACATATTGGAACAATGTCAGCATAAAATGATAAAAGGTGTCGAATGGCCTTCCTCCTCGTTCTGAACCCACACTGGTTTCAACTGTCTAATGAAGATAGGGCATGTTTGTGGAATGGCAAGTAGACCAAGGTGATTTGAACAGAATTGGGTGGATAAGAAGAGCTAGATAGATAAATGTTAACCAGTGGATTGGATACAAATCCTGGGTATCCATCTATTTGGACACACCAGTTTTTGAGGAATAATATTTAAAGACTATCATAGGCCTCGGAATGATGCCATTTGTCTGTGTGTTGGCCTTAACTTTGAATGTAGTATCCTAAATCAGTGACATGGGGTGGACCTCCAACCTGAAGACCCCTTGCCCCTCCATTTTAGGACCTCAACTAGACCAGTTTCAGTGGGATCCTTGGCTTATTTTCCCTGAATCTTACCATGACTGCCACTTATTTAATTTTAAAGAGGAAAATAGGAATGAAGGGAGAGGGTGTATCATGTAATTCTTCAGGTGGGCTTATTAAACAAAACTAACAAGACAAAGCAGATAAACAATAAAAACAAAAAAACAAATAAACCCACCTAGTCTTGGAAGAGTACATTTCAGATAAATAGTTATCCTCAATGTCTTCATTACTTCTACCAGGTACTTTCCCATATGGCCTAGAAAGGGCCTTGATAGGGATGAGCATCTAGTGCTTTCTCTGCCAGTCAGAGGGCCCAGTCAGTGCAACATCATAATTTTCACTGTTTTTAATTGGATGAAGTAACAACAAAGCCTTATAACCTTTTATATCCTTACTGCAAGGTGCATCTGGGATCCAGAGAAAGGACAGCTCAATACCACAGAAGGAGTGAGGTACCAAAAGGTTCTAATTGAAATGCAAGGGAAGTGAAAGGGAAGGCGTAGTTTATTCTGAAAAGGTTGAGGGGTGCATGCGGGAAAAGTATTTCCCCATCCTTTGCCCTCCTATCTTTTCTTCACTATCTGAAACAATGTCTTCAGCAGTGGTGACACTTGAATAATGTTTGTCAAATCATAAGGGTGTCAGGAACAAGGGAACAAGAAAGAAAAATGTGTCAGCAGATAAAGAATGGAAAGGTATCTCTGAGAGATGTTGATTGGCATTGAACTCTTTTCAATTTCCAAAGGGCTGAGGTTTGGGCATAAACGTAGCCAGGTGCTCCAGATGGACCAAGAGTGAACCACAAAGAACCTTTATTCTTTTAGCTCAAGGTTTCAGGTAGCTTTTCTAACAGGCTCCTCAATCTACCTATAGTCTTTCATGGTCTTCTGACCTAGGAAGGGGTAAGGGGGGGAGCTTGTCAAAGTCAGATTACTCTATTTAACTGAAAGTGTTTTAAGCCTTTGTTCTTTACATTAAAAAACTCTAACCCTGACAACACCATGAGCAACAGTATCCTCAGCCATGACATAGTTATGAGTACTTTCTTCTTGAATTTGGAGAGAATGGGGACAAAGCCTTGAGATTTTCTGATGGTTAGATGGTTTCCCAAAAGTCCACATGCCTTCTGTTTATTTAAATCTCTGTGGAATCTGGTAACCATTAATTCTTACCTACCCTACACTAAGAGCCTACTAACTGTAACCTCTGTCTTCTCTGGCTCTTATACTAATTCTCTGCAAAATGTAGCAGAAATACTTTTAAAAAATTGATGTGATAATGTCATTTCCCTTGCTTATAACTTTCAATGCCTTATTATTGCTTTTAGGATAAATAACAGAACTCTTACCATGACTTAGAAGATCCCATCTAATCTCTCTAGCCTCACCTTGTATTCTCTGTGTCTTTTCTGCATACTGGTTGTTGTCTTTCTGCTGGAATGCCTACTCTCTCCCTCTCTCTCTCCCCACGTCCCTCATTTGCTATGATGGGAGAAACAAAGGACAAGGTGAAGCTAACCAGACAAACATAACTTGCCCATGAATGTCTTCCTTGATCCCACCACCCATCTTAAATAGGTCACCTTCCTTTGCGTTGTGTGGCTTCTAAGAACCATGCTCTTTCTTTTGGAATTCTGTACAGTTGAAAATTATGCATTCATGTGATATTCCACCAGACTATAAACTCTATGAGGACAAGGTCTTGTTTTTCCCAGGCCCTATGTTGTATATTGGTTTGTTATGATTTCAAGTCCACTTGTTTGTGACTTAAGTGGAGTTGTTTTGATCTAAAGGTGAATGTGTTTATGTTGAAAAAGCTGTGTCAGGGTATTGTCGTTGGTTGTTGATGAGCACTCAGTAACTCAACTGTTGTCAGGTGCCTCTGGGAACTTATTAGTAAGAACATATGGAAGAGGGGGTATGATGTGAGAGTCACTTAACTTTAAATGCCAAGAATTTGTGGAGACTAGGCACAAGGGTGCCTAGTCCAGGCAAGGTTACCCTTTGCTGATCTAAAATAACTCCAGAGACCTCCAGGCAGGAGCTCCTGCTGTTGCAAGGAGGCTCTTTGCTGTCAGTGGTGAAAACCATGCAGCGTCATGATAAGAGATCATCTTGCCTGCCAACACCAGAGCCTTCATACCCTTAGCAACGTGCTCTAGCAATAAGGGGCTTTGGCTTTGTGCTGGCTGCAGGACATCATCTCTTGGTTGGCCAAGCCTATTCTCCCAAAAATCAACTTGTAGGAAGGTACACGTCACCTAAATTTGGACTTTGTCTCTTTCATCTCCCCCTCATTTGGAAAAATAGTGTAATTAATCTATCATTGGTTTGGAGTATGTTATTTCTTTATTAGCTTATTAAGAAACATTATCCTGTATGCTATTGGCTAATGAAATATTATTGTTGTAAATTATAATTCCTGCAGTGAACCTGTTAATTAAGTATCGATTGGCAAAGACAATCTCAGTATCTAAGCATAACTTGCTCTGAAAATGATGCCTTAGCTTAATTATTTGTTGAATGAGTAGGACAGCCCAATATATACAGACAGAAGATCTCTGAAGAAAATTGTTTTCTTGGAATTTTAAAATTGCTATGTTAGGGGAGTAGATGATTATTTTTTCCCTTTTAAATTTTTTTATATTTTCCAGGTAGTGCTTTACCAGCACTAAAAAACGTGAGAACTAAGAGAAGCACATTAGATTTAATGACTTACTGCTCTTTTTTCTAATGACCTTTAATAGAAGAGTTTCAGTAGGGTAATGAAAACAAAAATTGCCAGCAAAGAAGTAGGGGGTAAAGAAACAGCAATGAATATAAATTACACTTTACAAGTTGTAGGTAAAAATAAAGGGGAAAGAGAAAACAGCTGACTGAGAAAGTAGCAGGATCAACAGTAGATTATTTAGCTGCATGAAATTTTTTAGCTAGTAGATACCAGGAAAAGCCTATAGGCTTAAGGAGAAGAAGGTGGTAGAAAGAGATTATAGAGATTTGTGTGAGGTTTTTGTCTCAGAGAAGAGGGAAGAGAAAAGATACGTGACATGTAGTATGTACTCAATAAATAATAATGTAATAAACAAGTCAGCAGGATGAGGTGCTTGGGAGAATTCAGGTCTCATCTCAGGGGTCCTAAGCACCTAAGAGTCAGGCACTTGTCCCCATGCAGGAATATGGAACCACTGATACTGGAGATTTTGATCTCAAGAAACTGGAATTTTATGTGAGATCCCTTCATTTTAAAATTTTGATGACTGATTTAAACGGAAATCAAAGAAAAACACTAATATTTAATCAAGTGGCAACCACTTAAAAACTTATATTTTAGTGTCTGTTTTTCAGACCATAGTTACTGGCATGGCATTTAACACCTTTACTGAGATAAGATTCACAAGTACAGTTCACCCATTTAAAATGCGTGATTCACTAATGACCTTTAATAGAAGAGTTTCAGTAGAGTAATGAAAACATGAGCAAATTTTAGTAACTTTTTAGTTGTTTTTAGTAAATTCACAGGCATGCAACCATTACTGCAGGCAGTTTTAACACATTCTCATCATTAAAAAAGAAATCTTAGACTCTTTAGTTATCACTCCTCTATCTGCCCACTTCCTCACCCCTAGGCAATCTGTCGCTATAGACTGGCCTATTCTGGACATTTCATTTGAGTGGAATTGTATATTACGTGGCCTTTGGGGACCGGCTTCTTTCATTTGGAGGTGGTATATTTTTTTAAGTAAAGAAGTAGAAATATGAAGAATTTATAAGGCTTTTAATCTCAGTGAAAGGCAAAGCCGGGTTGTCCTAATACTAAAGTGAGTAGGGAAGAGAATGTTGAGGTTTGAAAAAGTATCCTTTGGAAATGAAGGAAAGGCAAAGCCAGAAAAAAGTCCTGAAGATATTCTGCAGCTGCACGTATGGACATCTCAAGGACCAATCTGTATGAAAACTGATTTTGATCATCTGCCCCAGGGCCAAGAGGTCGCTGGCATGCATAAGCGTGGCTGTATCAGTAGTTTGCACAGCTGAGGTCTGACCAGATTGTGCCTGTGGTCTGCTTGCTGCTGAAAGATGTAAGGATCACCCTGGGTTGCACAGCTGTTCTTCAGGATGTGATCCTTGGTTCTATTACTAGCATTGCTCAGAATAATCATAGAAAAGAGAGAGAGAGAGAGAGAATAATCTAAGGCCCTGGGTGCCTAGCCCCAAGACTTCTAGGGTTATCTGTTTATAATAAAGACAATCATTCAAAGAAGAAATTCTCCTCTGCAAAGAAGTGGAGAGTTTTCAGGCAGCTGAGCCTATCATTTCTCAGGGAACTAGCAGGTCTAATTTCAAGGGCTTGGCACTCATTGGGGAAAAAAAATTATTCCTCAACAGCCTACCAGGGAACATGACTCTGGAATTTTCAGTAAAACCACAAGAGCAAAGAAGCCTGTTTAAAATATGGGGCATGAGTTGGACACATAGCTAATAAAGATTGCGAGACTCCTGGGGGCTTCCAACAGTATAGCACACCATGACTTTCTAGTGAGAATATAATTAGGTCTGATGATGGTCGCTTCATCAGTGTTGAGGCTGTGCTTGGACCCAGGGTTGACCTTGGATGGGCAGAGGACCCGCCTCTGTGATGGGGTAACACCAGCAATACCTGCCTCATCACGGAAGCGGCCCCACTCTAGCTCTCCAAAATTACACCTAGGCAGAGACTCGTGAAACACATGAGTGAAACTGTATCAGTTAGGATTCGATGGGCAAAATAAGAGTGTCGATGTGCATATTCTGATAGGTGTGGGTTTGGAGCCTGCTTCTCCCTCTGCCTGTGTCTGTCTCTCTCATGAATAAATAAATAAAATCTTTTAAAAAAAAAGGGGGGGGGGGAGGTATAGTCCAGGGAATAGCAATAGTTTTAAAGCTGACATGGCTTAAATTGCATTTGGTCCCTTCTCTACTCCCTATTATTTGAAGAAACAGTGCCAAATAGCAAATCAAAATTTTGTGCAATGATTTGCTTTCATAACAGGTATATCTTTTTTATGGAAGCATATTTACTATACAATGTTATATTAGTTTCAGGTGTACAACATAGTGATTCAACAATTGTTACATTACTCAGTGCTTACAATGATACATGTAATAACCATCTGTCACCATGTTACTACACTATTATTGACTGTATTCTTTTTTAAAAAGATTTTATTTATTTATTCATGAGACACAGAGAGAGAGAGGCGGAGATATAGGCAGAGGGAGAAGCAGGCTCCATGCAGGCAGCCTGATGTGGGACTCGATTCCAAGACTCCAGGATCATGCCCTGAGCCGAAGGCAGACGCTCAACAACTGAGGCACCCAGGCATCCCTACTGTTCATTATATTCATAGTCATATTCATATACTTTTCATCTCTGTGACTTATTTATTTAATAATTGGAACTTTGTACCTCTGAATCCCCTTCAGCTATTTTGCCCATCCCCCCAGCTCCCTTCAAGCAACCACCAGTTTGTTGTCCAACAAGGTATACTTTTTTAACCCCCTGAATGGACTGATAAACAGGAGGTAGGGACATACATCTCTAGCTCTGGGTATTTTAGAAAATTTTAAATATATTCATTTCATAGTAAATAATTGGATTATCCCAGAGGGCTATACAAGTGGACTCTTCCATGAACACTGCTTGCTGATGCATTCTTATTAGAATTATATCAATAAGGAAGGTGTACTGTCATTGTCAAACATGAGCTGAATCATACAGAAGTCCGTCTGGGGGATCCCTGGGTGGCTCAGCGGTTTAGCGCCTGCCTTCGGCCCAGGGTGTGATCCTGGAGTCCCGGGATCAGGTCCCGCATCGGGCTCCCTGCGTGGAGCCTGCTTCCTCCCTCTGCCTGTGTCTCTGCCTCTGTGTGTGTGTGTGTGTGTGTGTGTGTGTGTGATGAATAAATGAGTAAAATCTTAAAAAAAAAAAAAAGTCCATCTGAATCATAAACAAAGGTCTATGGAATTTGACACATAGGCCCAGATGTTGAAGAGTGTGTGGGATATGAGAGTCTTCCAGGAAAATATTTAAAAACCAAGTTCTTGCCCTCAAAGAAGGCTTTTCAAAGTACATGGGATTTGTTCCTGTTTCTATGAAGCAGTTATTTCATCTCCTCTTAGGAAACTAATTACATATCCACTCAGTAGACTGCATTTCTTTTTCTTTCTTTCTTTCTTTCTTTCTTTCTTTCTTTCTTTCTTTCTTTCTTTCTTTCTTTCTTTCTTTCTTTCTTTCTTTCTTTCTTTCTTTTCTTTCTTTCTTTCTTCTTTCTTTCTTTCTTTCTTCTTCTTTCTTTCTTTCTTCTTTCTTTCTTTCTTTCTTTCTCTTTCTTTCTTCTTTCTTTCTTTCTTCTTTCTTTCTTCTTTCTTTCTTTCTTTCTTTCTTTCTTTCTTTCTTTCTTTCTTTCTTTCTTTCCTTTCTTTCTTTCTTTCTCTTTTTCTTTCCTCTTTTTAGAAGACACGGTGTGTGGGGGAAAGAGAGAGAGAGAGAGGGAGAGAGATGGGGGAAGGGCAGAGGGAGTGGGAGAGAATCTTAAGGCTCCATGCCCAGCACAGGGCCTGGTGCAGAGCTCCATCTCACAACCCTGAGATCATGACCTGAGCTGAAATCATGAATTGGATGCTTAACTGACTGAGCCACCCAGATGCTCCTGGACTGAAAGTATTTAAAGCCAAATCCAGCTGCCCTTCTTTTCTGTTTTGTTTTTTTTTTTTTTCATTTCTTACAGCCATGGGATTCTCTCCTTTCTCTGTAACAGGAGGTGTAAGTGACAATTACAATTGCTTAGGTCCTGTTATCAATAAGATTGTAAATCCTTTTTAGAGTAGGCTCTATTGTGTTTTATGCATAATAGATAGTCAAATAATTGTTGGATGCTTCAGGAAAGCAGAGGAAGGAACAGTTAATTCCAGGTGTTGAATGAAAGGAATGTCATTTGTAAATGTATCTGAGATGGTCCTATATGGATATATATATATATATATATATATATATATATAAGTTTTAAAAATATTTTATTCATTTGAGAAAGAAAAACAGAGATGGCACAAGTCAGGGGGAGGGGCAGGGGGAGAAGCAGACTCCCCACTGAACAAGGAGCCCAACCCAGGGCTCCATCCCAGGACCCCAAGATCATGACCTGAGCTGAAGGCAGATTCTTAGCCAACTGAGCCACCCAGCACCCCTAAAAGAAACTTTCTTAAGCTAGAGCAAACTCACAGTGAGCCTTTGGCATGGAGAAGATTCAAATATGTTCTGTCAAGGGTTCCACCAACACTAAATGCCAATATCATCTTTTCTCTGTTGACCCAGCTGAACAGGAGTTGTATTTGGGAAGGGGAGGGACATGTGATCCACTTACAGCTAATTCATTTTCTTGCAGTTGTTTTGAAGTGACAGAGCAATGGTTTTTAAATTTTTAATTTTAGCTGTAGAAACTAATTTTCTTTTTGCAAACAGATTCTTACTCATCATTCCTGTATGCAGACTAAAACAAGTGAAAGTAAGGTACCCAAGTTTTAATCAGTGGGAACCTGAGCCCCTCCACTGAGTCCTCTCCCCAGATCTTTGAATCTGTCAGCTGACCAGCAAACTCAGTGCAACAGTTTGAAGACCATTGACAACCTGACTCGGCCTGGTGAAAATCCATGGAAAATGTGCTTGTGAAGCAAAATGGACCCAGGAAAATCCCGCTTGGGCTCTTCACGGTCTGTGGCTGTTTATTTTCTGCTGCCCCTACCCCATCCCCCACCCCTGGGGGAATGGGGAACTTTGCTGCACTAAGGATTGCACCACTGGGGACTTGGCCTTTCCCCTTTCACTTCTCCACTGGGAGCCCTTCAGCCCAATATCTGTTTCATCTACTTCTGAGAGCACAAAGCGGGGGAGGAGGCTCTCCTTTGTAATTAAGAATTTGAGTTCTGGAAGGGGAGGAGGGTGAATGGGTGATGGGCACTGGAGGGGGCACTTGACAGGATGAGCACTGGGTGTTATTCTGTATGTTGGTAAATTGAACACCAATAAAAAATAAATTTATTTAAAAAAAAAAAAGAATTTGGGTTCTAGAGTCTGACTGCCAAGGTTCAAAGCCAGGCTCCAGGACTTGCTAGGTGCAAGAACTAGGCAGTCACTTACTCCCATTTTGTCCCCAACTTCCTCACTGGTGATATATGGACAGTGATAGCATTTGCTTCACAGGGTTGCTGTAAGGGTTAAACAAGATAGTGGCTGTCAGTCCCTTAGACCAGTGCCAGACACAGTTAACGTATGGTAAATACAAGATGCCATTAGGAACACAGTCTGTTTGCTTGCCTGATACAGAACAACTAGCTCAAATGGCTCGCTCCCTTCACTGTTTATTTATGCCACAATCACAATGAGATATTCAATTTACACAGTGAGATTTTGTCACCCACTAGACCCCAAGACCTAACTTTTACTACCTACCTGTTTGTACTCACTAATTTTTTTCTTATATTTTTCCTTAAGCTCTTCTTTCTGGCTTACCTCTTAACTCAGGCAAATGAATCCTGAAACCACATCTCAAAGGATGGAAACTGCCCTGACAAGACCACCCAGACCCTTTGAGATACCCCCCTCTTCCTCCTCCTCTCAAAGGCCTGCCACAGATGGACTGTGGAATGATCCCACCCCCCATGACTGGCAATTGCCTTTATTTCATTGTAATATTAAAATCTCCACCCAAGGAGAAGCCTCAGCCTCATTTATATGACATACAATGTATGTATAGACATGTTTTCTTGAAGCACATGTGCAATTTTATGTCTGCATTTTCACAGGATGACAAGGCTTCCCTATATAAAATATTCATCCTCATCCTAAACAGGTCACCCATTCACCCTTTCTCAGGAGTCATGGCTTTGGAAGCCATCCCTGTGACCTTATTTGCTATGAAGTTTTCTTTGTGTGATGGTGCAGTTTCTGTGACTCACCAAGTGACTCAAATTGGTTCAGTTACAATTTCTCTTACTTTTATGTATGAAAGCTTTAGGGACAGAAAGTATGTATGTTCCAAAGACATTGGTTTAATCTTCCCACAGATAATAGTTGTAAACAAAAGACAAGAGATTCTGTCTAAAGATCCATGTAACAGATTCCTTTAGAAGAAAATCACATCTCTCTCTCTTTCCACTGGGGAAGAAGTTGACTCTTTTTGCTTGGATTCCCCAATGACATTTTTATTTTAATAAAGATCACAGAGTCTCATCTTTCAGCTGTCATCAGTCTTATAAAAAATTTCACTATTGCTAATGGTGCTATATTCACTACGTAAAAGGAAGTTATTCACTTCTTACTACTTCTTTTCTTGTGTGAGGACTCTTTCCTAAGACCAAGCTGACTTTTCTGCTATCTTAATACTGATTCCCTCTAGAATTGGAACCTGAAATAAGGATTTAGTGATCAATAGTTTGTTGAGAAGTGCAGGGAAGTAGGAAAGGTGGCCCAAAGTGATGAATTATTAAGCCTTCTATCATAGTGGTCAATTGGAGATTAATTCTCCAAAGAAACTCTGAGATATTAAAACACATACCATAGAATTATCTCACCTAGGGACTCAAGGAGGTGGGGACCTTAGATGCCAACTCCCATCAATCACTGATTTTAGAACTGCTGGGGTGGGGGCAGGGCTAAATCCAGCCAGTTTATTCTGCAATGGTATGGTCTCAGGGATGGGAAGATGCTGATATTGTCTGCTATACCTGCATTAGGATATTGGAAAGAATGCATTCAAAGCAAACAGCTTTGGGTTCTGAGATTAGTGCAACTGATTAAAAGAAGAATGATTTGGGGTAAGTTAACAAAGAAATACCAACATTTCCCTACCTTCAGTGTTGTTGAGACTATTAGAATTGATATTGTTAGAATTATTAGAATTGTATTATTAATAGCATGTATTGTGGTAAATTAACATAGAAATACTAACATTTCCCTACCTTCAGTATTGCTGAGATTATTAGAAAACAGACATAGCCATTTATATATACAGTACCATTAAATTTTTTTAAAACAATATTTCTGAAACCTAAATATTTATACCAATCATTTGGAAATTTTGTTAGAAGACAGATTCTGACTCCACATACCTGGGTGGGGAATGAGGTTCTGTGTTTCTAACAGGCTTCAAGGTGATATTGATGCTGTTGGTCCATGGACCATACTTTACACAGCAAGATTTTAAACTATTCTAAAAGTCATCCTTAATCACAATATATAATAAGTCATAAGACATTTTCCCTGGATCTGCTGAGTTTAATCATAGTTTAAAAAAAAGTTTGAACACATCCATAAGAGCCTTTTATGTTAGCCTTATATGGAAAATGACCAGCTGTGTTAATCACTGCTAATAAACTTAACTGCCTGGGGTTCCCAGAGCAGAGTTACACAAGAGACAAAGTGCAGAGTGAAAAATATATAGAATAGATAAGGATTTTGGCATTATGGGAAACCTAAGAAAAGACAAAAGCTGCATCATTATTAGAGAATAAGGAAAAAGATGAGATCCCAAAACATATTTCTATTTTTTTTCCAAAACATATTTCTAAGCAATTCATGACACATGGCACTATTACAAAATTAATGTGATGTGCTTTGAGACGTCC
The DNA here is from genome assembly GCF_011100685.1 of Canis lupus familiaris. NCBI lineage: Eukaryota > Metazoa > Chordata > Mammalia > Carnivora > Canidae > Canis > Canis lupus. Next base: position 38,183,778 of record NC_049253.1, read on the forward strand.
CCTATGTGCAATACATTATGAAGGGTAGAAATGTAAAAGCATGTATGTGGTGTTTGCAGTTTGTTGAGGAGAACAGATCCATAAATGAAGAGACTAAGCAGTAAAAATGTGAATAAATAATTCTCCTTAGTGGGAGAGCTTTACTAAGCATAGGGAGATTATTTTGGTCTGGAATACCTGGGGAAAATACTGTTGGAAGGGGGGATTTCAGCTGAGTTTTTAGAAGACAGGTAAATCTTGCCCTGAATACTGTAGAAATGTATAGGGAAATGGTCATAACTTTAGAGAAATGATTTTTATAAAATGTGCCTCAAAAAGGGTACTGTTTAGGAGCATGTGCTGTTAGTAACAGGGCTTGGTTAAGAACAGTGACACACAATGCACTTATCAAGTCTCAGTTGAGGGAGATAGAGATTTAAAAAAAAAAAAAAAGCAGGAGGCCAATAGTATTATAGTCATTAAAATTATGAAATGTGGAGTCAGACCTGGGTTCACACAGATATCAACCAGAACTAGCTGTGGGACTTAAACACCATTCACCTTAAATCTCTAGTTTCTTATGCGTAAAATGATGATTTCGAGATTTCTAAAAAGGAATGAAGTGATGATTAGAAAATTCATGAAAGGAGGGGCACCTGGGTGGCTTAGTCAGTTAAGCACCAGACTTTGGATTTTCAGCTCTGGTCATGATCTCAGGGACCGAGCCCTGTGTTGGGCTCCTTGCTCAGTGAGAAGTGTGCTTAAGATTCCCCCTCTCCCACCCCCACATGTGTGTTCTCCCTCTCTCTAAAATAAGTGAATATATCTTCAAAAAAATTCATAAAAGGAAATTTATTGTATATTTCTTAGTATAGGTCCAGTACATAGTAAGTATTTGATAGATAGAAAGCATTAACATATTCAAAACAGAAAAGAAAAAGGCCTGCAAAGAGAGAGAGAGAGAATGAAACAAACCTCAATATGGTCACAGCAATGCTTCTGACCAGAAAATTCCAAGAGGTGAAGGGAATCACAATGACTGGAGCTCTAAGATATCCAGAAGTGTGTGTGCATATAGAAGTATCTATATCTAGAGCTGTATCTAGTAGCATACATCTAGAAGTGTATGTATAACTATATAGTTTCTGTTCATGCTGTCAATGATACACACATACACCGAGTAAATTTTAGCCCTTCCATAAAAGAGAAAGGTGATTGGTTATTTTGATGCGCTTCCCAAATTCCCCCTCAGGAATAAAGAAGCTATCGCCCCACTACTGGGAGTGCTTCTAGCTGAAGAGAGCCACCTTACCCAAAGTTATCTCCCTCCTTTCGGTGGTCCATATCCAGTGACTGCAAGCATAGAAGTGGAAAGGTTCAGCCTTCTATTAAGTTGTGAACAGCTCTGAAGGGTTGCTTCATCCTCAGAAATCTCCATGGAGTCAATTGAAGCTTCACCCAAACTGCGTCACATCCCCGTTTCTCCTTCTGCCCAGTCTTATAGACTTCTCTTCCCTTCGGCATTTATTGAACCTCCTGCATGATAATTTCCACCTTAGAGTCTGTTTTCTAGAGAATCCAACCTGTGATAGGTGGTGTTGCTGGTGTTAGGTGGAAGACAGCTATTGGCATAAGGTGGTAGTTCAGGTGTTAAAATGATCACAGGCGATGAAGTTGGATGCTATACTAGTAAAAGACAATATACTAGCTGGTACTGGTTTCTGCCACTGGCAAAATAGGGAAATACTAAGTATAAAGATAGGGGAATTGAGTGCCTTTTCTAACTCAGTTGAGGCTTTGGAAAAAAGATAAGCCAGAGGTGAAAAGAGGAGGTTCTCCTTAATAGCATGTAAATAAGCTCTCATCATGAACAGCTGAAAATATTAAGGACCAGGAGTGAATGTAAGAGTAGTTGAACATCAAAGGAGGTTAACCTTTCAAACTAAACAGATCTGCTATGCCAAGGTTATATATAACATGTGGGATGGGGACACCTGGGTTGATTGTTGATTGCTCCTCTTCCTTTGCAAAATTTCGAATCTCCAGATTTCCAGGAATCCTACAGAAATAGTTTGCTCCTTCCTATTAAGGATTAGCACTCCTTTTCTACTTGAAGGCAATGCAGAAGCCTTTCCCATGCAAGACAACATGTGCCTGCCTCAGGATCTGGTCTCACCACCTATTTTGTCACTGTATCTTTAAGTTGCAGCACACATAACCAGAGGTATACTGGGCATGATAAGGAAGAAAAGGGATTATACCCCAAAGGAGATACAGGACCAAGCTGTCTTTTATAAACACTAACTGGAATATTATAGATGGTTTCTGAGGGTTCTGGATCAAAGGATCAGAAAATATTGTTTGAAAAGAGAGCTTATCAATTTGAGAAACTCTTCTAGGATACATGGTTTAAAAATTTGGCAAGGACATCAAGAGATGGTGTAAGCACCTCCTACTGTGGCTCTTAAATCCATGAATAAAGTAATAGCTCATACTAAGTGGGAATAGAAATACCAGAATTTCAATAGCAGATGGTAGAAGAGGAAAATAAAAGGCTCAGAGAAGTACACATTCTAAAGTGGGTGCACCTGGTGTGTATATAAGACCGATAAATCACTGAACTCTACCTCTGAAACTAATACACTATATATTAATTAATTTAATTTAAATTAAAAAATTAAGTGAGTGCAATATGAAGGCTGGAAAACCCACCAGACATCTGTGTTCCAGAGTGTACACCGTTTACTGAAGCAGTAAGGATCTCCTTTGTAAGAGAGCCTCTAGCATCAGTAAGAAGTTGACTGTTGCCACTTCTTAGTGGGTCAGGGCTGACAGTAGGATATGCTATTACAGAACTGAGCTCATTGATAGTAGGAGCTGACTATAGAAAATAGTGTCTCTCAGGAAAAAAATAATAGAAGGGTAACCAACAGGGCTGCTGCTCAATCTATGTAATCAAAAGAAGTCAAGGATGGAAGATTGTAAGATTGACAGCAGTTGCTCTAACATATAGTCATGATTCATTGTCCAGTTTCCAAATATGAACCATTTTTGAGGCCCGGAACCCAGAGATAAAAGGCCAGGTACCAAGCACTCTGCAATAGTATGGCAGATGCATACAGGGTTGATTCCTCCCAGTCTTTCTCCAGGGTAGTTTACATAAATAAGTGTACACCATAGAAAGAGGCCTATAGGACAGGGTCTGAATTAACACTGATGCCCAGAGATCTGCAGTAAGCACTGAGACTCTATTAGAATGGAAGGATAAGGGGAACAGGTAATAAGTGGAGTCAGGGATAAACCAACATTTTAAACTGAAGACTTATGTCTTCCTTATACTCAGGAAAGTCCTGTTTTCTTTCTTCCATTTCCCATTTCCTTGGTTGGTGGGCCTAATCTGGATTCAGCTTTGAATTCTTCTCATATTTTATGTCTTTACAATATAAAATATTTCTTCAGCTTTGCATTTGAATATTTTTACAAGCTTATTTTTGCCTTTATCTTTAAAACCAACTTTGTTGAAGCTTCATATACATAGAATAAATGCATCGATTTTAAATGCATATAAAAATAATCGTATAGTTTGATGGGTTTTGACACACTTATACATCTGTATAACTATCACTCAACCAAGGTATGGAACATTTCCATTACTCCAAAAAAAGTTCCTTAATGCCTCTTTGTCATCAATACCCTACTCCCTTATACCAGATACAAGTAACTATTGATCTCTTCTGTCACTATAGATCAGTTTTCCTCTTCTAAGATGTGATTTAGGGAATCATACGGTACATATTTTTGAGTCTCTGGCTTCTTTCACTCAGCATGTTTTTGAGATCTACAATGTGTTTATCAATAGTTTGCTGACTTTTATTATCAAATAGACTTCTAGAGTATAGACTAGAGTATATAGAGTATAGAATAGAGACTTCTAGATATACCATGATCTGTTTAACCCTTCATTTGTTAATTTATGTTATTTCTAGTTGTAGGCTATTATGAACAAAGCTGCTATGAATATTCATGTACAAGTGCCTTTGTGTGAATGTATGTTTTCATTGTGTGTGTATGATGTATTCATTGTATAAACTTAGTAGACTTGATGGGTCAAATGACAAATATATTTATTTTTTATTGAAGTATAGGTGATATACATACAATATTATATTAGTTTGAGGTGTATAACATAGTAATGCAACATTTATATACATTATAAAATGATTGCTACAGTGAGTCTAGTTACCATCCATCACCATACAAAGTTATTACTATATTATCGACCATGTTCCCAATCCCCATGACTGTTTATTTTATAAGTGGGACTTTGTACCTCTTAATCCCCTTTACCCATTTTGCCCATCCTCACCCTTTCCCCTCTACCTACCACAGTTAGTTCTTTTTGTTTATGAGTCTGTTTCTGCTTGTTTTGTTAAGTAGATTCTACATACACAGGATTTGTTTTTCTCTATCTGACTTAATTAGCATAATATCCTCTAAAACCCATGCATGTTTCACAAATGGCAAAACGTCATTATTTTTTAATGGTTGAGTAATATTTTATTTGTATACCATATACCATACCTTTACCAACTCATCTGTTGTTGGATGCTTACGTTGCTTCCATATCTTGGCTGTTGTAAATAAGGCTGCAATGGACATGGGGGATGTGTTTATCTTTCTAAATTTATGTTTTTGTTTTCTTTAGATAAATACCCTAAAGTAGTATTACACTGAATTGTATAGTAGTTTTTAAAAAATTTTTAGGAATTCCCATACTGTTTCCCATAGCTGCTGCACCAGTTTACATTCCCACTAGTAGTGCACAGGGTTCTCCATCCTTCCAGCACTTGTCATTTCTTGTCTTTTTGATACTAGTGATTCTTACAGGTTTGAGGAGATACCTCACTGTGGTTTTGACTTGCATTTCCTTGACAATTCGTGATGTTAAGCATCATTTCATGTGTCTGTTTGTTATCTATATGTCTTCTATGGAAAAATGTCTATTCAGGTATTCTGCCCATTTTTAATTAGATTATTGGGGGGTGTTGAATTGTATAAGATATATATATATATAATTTTATTTATTTATTCATGAGCGATACAAAGTAAGAGGCAGAGACATAGGCAGAGGGAGAAGCAGGGACCCAATGTGGGACTCCATCCTATAACCCCGGGAGCATGCCCTGAGCTGAAGGCAGATGCTGAACCACTGAGCCACCCTGGTATCCCTTCTGTATATATTTTGGATATCCTTATTGGATATATCATTAGCAAATATCTTCTCCCATTCAGTAGATTGGCTTTTCATTTTGTTGAGGTTTCCTTTACTGTGCAAATGCTTTTTATTTTGGTGTAATCCCACTAGTTTATTTTTTGCTTTTGTTTCCCTTCCCTCGGGAGACATATCTAACAAAGTGCTACTAAGGCTGATGTCAAAGAGATTACCACCTAAGTTTTCTTTTAGGAGTTTTATGGCTTTAGGTCTCACATTTAGATCTTTAATCCATTTTGAATTTATTTTTGTTTATAGTGTGAGAAAGTGGTCGGGTTTCATTGTTTTGCATGTAGCTGTCCAGTTTTCCAGAACCATTTATTTAAAAGACTATCTTTTCCCCAGTGTATGTTCTTGCTTCATTTGTCATAGATTAATTGACCGTACAAGCATGGGTTTATTTCTGGGCTCTCTATTTTGTTCCACTGATCTATGTGTCTATTTTTGTGCCAGTACTGTGCTGTTTTGATTACTACAGTTTGCAGCCTAGTTTGAAATCTGAGATTGTGATACCTCTGGGTCTATTCTTCCTTCTCAAGATTGCTTTGGTGATTCAGGGTCTTCTGTGGTTCCATCCAAATTATTTTTCCTAGTTCTATGAAAATACCATTGGTATTTTGATAGAGATTGAATTAAATCTGTAGATTGCTTTGGGTAGCATGGATATTCAACAATACTAATTCTTTTAATCCATAAACATGAAATATCTTTCCATTTGTTTGTGTCATCTTCAATTTCTCTCATCCAGGTCATAGTTTTTAGAGTACAGGTGTTTTACCTCTTTGGTTAATTCCTAGGTATTTTGTTCTTTATGGTACAATTGTAAATAGAATTGTTTTCCTAAAAATTTCTCTTTCTGCTAATTCACTGTTAGTGTATAGAAATGCAACTGATTTCTGTATGTTAATTTAGTATTCTGCAATCAGTTCTAATAGTTTTTTGGTGGCATATATATTTATTTTTAATATATAGTAAAATGTCATCTGTAAATATAGTTTTACTTACTCTTTTGCCAGTTTGGATGCCTTCTATTTCTTTTATCATATAATGGTACTAGCTAGAACTTCCAGCACTATGCTGAATAAAAGTGGTGAGAGTGGATATTCTTGTCTTGTTCCTAATCTTAGTGGAAAAAGATTCCAGTTTTTCACCATTGAGTATGATGCTGGCTGTGGGTGACCTTTATTATGTTGAGATATGTTTCCTCGTAAGCCCACTTTGCTGAGAGTTTATATTGTGAATGGATGTTGGGTTTTTTTCAAATTCTTTTCTGCATTTGCTGAGATGATCATTATGGGCTTTTATCCTTTCTCTTACTGATGTGGTTTATCATGACTGATTTGTGAATATCAATCATACTTGCATCCCTGCAATAAATTATACTTAATTGTGATTTTTGAAATGTATTATTGAATTCCATTTGCTAATATTTTATTGAAGAATTTTGCATCTATGCTAATCAGAAATGTTGGTCTATAGTTTTCTGGTTTTGTAGTGTCCTTGTCAGGTTTTGGTGTCAGAGTGATACTGGCTTCATAAAAAAAATTGAGAGTTTTTCTTCCTTTTCTGTTTTTTGGAATAGTTTGAGAAGAATACGTATTAGCTCTTTTTAAATGTTTGGTAGAATTCACCTCCAAAGTCATCTGGTCCTGGACTTTCATTTGTCATATTTTTTGATTACTGATTCAGTTTTGTTATCAGTAATCATTCTATTCACATTTTCTATTTCTTTCTGATTCGATTTTGGAAGATTATACATTTCTAGGAATTTATTCATTTCTTCTAGGTTGTCTAAATTGTTGATAGGGCAGCCCAGGTGGCTCAGCAGTTTAGCGCCTGCCTTCAGCCCAGGGCCTGATCCTGGAGACCCAGGATCGAGTCTCATGTCAGGCTCCCTACATGGAGCCTGCTTCTCCTTCTGCCTGTGTCTCTGCCTCTGTGTGTGTGTGTCTCTCATTAATAAATAAATAAAATCATAAATAAATAAATAAATAAATACATAAATAATTGTTGATATATAATTGTTTGTAGTAGTCTTTCATACTCCTATGTATTTCTGTGGTGTCAGTTTCAATGGCTCCTCTTTCATTTCTGTTTTTATGTATTTGGGTCCTCTTTTTTCCTTGATGAGTCTGGCTAGAAGTTTACCAATTTTGCTTGTCTTTTCAAAGAACGAACTTCTAGGTTGTTTTTTTTTTTTAATTTAAATTCAATTAATTAACATAAAATGTATTATTAGTTTCAGAGGTAGAGTTCAGTGATTCAACATTCTTCTATAACACCCAGTGCTCATTACAACCCATGCCCTCCTTAATGTCCGTCACCCAGTTACTGTATCCCCTTAAGCACTCCCCCACACCAAACCTCAGTTTGCTTATTACAATTAAGAGTCTCTTATGGTATGTCTCCCTCTCTGGTTTCATCTTGTTTTGTTTTCCCCTACCTTCCCCTATGCTTCTCTATTTTGTTTCTTAAATTCCACATATGAGTGAAATCATTTAATTGAGTTATTTTGCTTATAATGATACCCTCTAGTTCCATCCATGTCATTGAAAATGGCAAGATTTAATTTTTTGATGGCTGAGTAGTATTCCATTGTGTATATATACCACATGTGATATACCACATCATCTTTATCCATTCATCTGTTGATGGACATCTCAGCTCTTTCCATAGTTTAGCTATTATGGACATTGCTGTTATAAATAGTGGGGAGCAGGTGCCCCTTCAGATAACTACATTTGTATCTTTTGGGGTAAATACCTAGTGGTGCAATTGCTGGGTCATAGGGTAGCTCTATTTTCAACTTTTTGAGGAGCTTCTGTACTGTTTTCCAGAGTGGCTGTACCAGCTTGCATTCCCATCAATGGTGAGGTTTCCCTTTCTCTCCATTCTCACCAACATCTTTTGTTTCATGAGTTGTTAATTTTAGCCATTCTGACTGGTGTGAGGTGGTGTCTCATGATTTTGATTTGTATTTTCCTGATGCCAAATGATATAGAGCTTTTTTTAATGTGTCTGTTAGCCAATTGTATATCATCTTTGGAGAAATGTCTGTTCATGTCTTCCGCCCATTTCTTGACTAGATTTTTTGCTTCTTGCGTGTTGAGTTTGATAAGTTCTTTATAGATTTTGGATGCTAACCCTTTATCTGATAAGATATTTACGAGTATCTTCTCCATTCTGTCAGTTGTCTTTTGGTTTTGTCAACTGTTTCCTTTGCTGTGCAGAAGCTGTTTATCTTGATGAAGCCCCAATAGTTCATTTTTGCTTTTGTTTACCTTGCCTTTGGAGATACGTCTAGCAAGAAGTTGCTGTGGTTGAGATCACAGAGGTTTCTGCTTGTGTTCTCCTGTGAATTTAGATGGATTCTTATCTCACATTTAGGTCTTTCATTCATTTTGAGTCTATTTTTCTGTATGGTGTAAGAAAATGGTCATTTCATTCTTCTATGTATGTTCGTTTCATTCATTCTACATACCAATTTTCCCGAGACTATTTGTTGAAGAAAATTTTTTCCATTGGATATTCTTTCCTGCTTTGTCAAAGACTAGTTGACCATAGAATTAAGGGGCTATTTCTTGGACTCTCTCTTCTGTTCCATTAATCTATGTGTCTTGTTTTTTGTGCCAGTACCACACTGTCTTGATGACTCCAGCTTTGTAATTGAGCTTGAGGTCTAACATTGTGATGCCACCAGCTTTGGTTTTCTTTTTCAACAATCCTTTGGCTATTTGGGGTCTTTTCTGGTCCCATAAAAATTTTAGGATTATTTGTCCCATCTCTGTGAAAAATGTTGTTGGTATTTTGATAGGGATTGCATTGAATGTCTAGATTGCTCAAGGTAGCATAGACATTTTCAAAATATTTTTTCTTCCTATCCATGTGCATAGAATATTTTTCTATTTATTTGTGCCTTCTTCAGTTTCTTTCATAAAGGTTCTGTAGCTTTTAGAGTACAGATCCTTTAACTCTTTGGTTAGGTTTATTCCTAAATATCTTATGGGTTTGGTGCAATTGTAAATGGGATCAATTCTTTAATTTCTCTTTCTTCTGTCTCAGTGCATCAGTATCCTGGTGATAATTTTAGCACCCATGTTCATCAGTGATATTGGTCTCTAATTCTCCATCTTGGTGGGGTCTTTGTCTGGTTTTTGGGATGGAGGTAATGCTGGTTTCACAGAAGTTTGGAAGTTTTCCTTCCATTTTTATTCTTTGAAACAGCTTCAGAAGAATAGTTATTAATTCTTCATTAAATGGACCAACTCTTAGTTTCATTGATCTTTTCTATTGTTGGTGGGGGTGGGTTGTTTTTGTTTGTTTGTTTGTTTGTTTGTTTTTTGTGGGGTTTTTTTGTCTCCATTTCATATTTTTCCACCTCAATCTTTATTATTATTTTCTTCCTTCTACTAACTTTGAGCTTTCTTTTTTCTCTATTTCTTTGCATGTAAGTTTAGATTATTTATATAAGATTTTTCTTGTTTCTTGAGGTAGTATCACTATAATCTTGCCTCTTAGAACTGCTTTTGATGAGTCCCATAGATTTTGGAACATTGTGTTTCCATGTACATCTGTCTCTATGCATTTTTTAAGTTTTTTTTTTTATTTTTTTATTTCTTGGTTGACTCATCAGTTTTTTAGTAGTATGTTGGTTGGGATTTTTTCAGTGTTTTTTTTTTTTTTTTGTAATTCTAATTTCATACCATGTGTCAGAAAAATGCTTGAGAATAATTTGAATCTCCTTAAATTTATTGAGACTTGTGGCTTAACATGTGATCTATCCTGGATGATGTTCCATGTACACTTGAAAAAAATCTATATTCTGCTATTTTTGAATAAAATATTCTATATGCAGTTGACTTTGAACAATGCAGTGGTTAGGGGCACCAAGACCCTGTATTCTAAACTCTGTGTGTAACTTAATCCTTAACTACTAAACCCTTAGCTACAAACAAAATCTACTGTTGACTGGAATACTTATTGTAACATAAACAGTTAGTTAACACATTTTTTTAGTAATGTTTTTCCTTACTACTTTTATGATTCTCTATCTTTAATTTTTGATAATTTATTATAATCCTTCTTTGGACCTCTTTGGGTTCATCTTGTTTGGAGTTCTCTGTGCCTCCTAGACCTGGATGTCTGTGTCCTTTCCCAGGTTAGGGAGGTTTTCAGATATTATTTCTTCAAATATGTTTTTTGGAGCTGAGAAGATGGCAGAGGAGTAGGGTCCTCAACTCACCTGGCCCCACCAACTTACCTAGATTACTTTCAAACCATCCTGAAAACCTATGAATTCGACCTGAGATTTAAAGAGAGAACAGCTGGAATGCTACAGAGAGAAAGGTTTTCCGCTTCTAACAAAGTAGGAAGGCAGAAAAAAAGAAAAAAGGATCAAGTGGGGGAGGGGCCCTGTGAGGGGCCGGGCTAAAGCCAGGCTATGAAAGCCTCTTGAACAGGAAAGCCCAGCCCTGGAGAAGCAGGAACTTTTAAAATCCACACCGGATTCTTCCTGACAGAAAGACAGAAAGGCACTCAGCAGGGAAATCGGGCAGAACCGCAGGAGGGGCAGGGACACCTCCAGTCTCCCGGGGTCACTAACAGAGGAAGTGTGCCCCGGAGGAGAGTGCACCTCACACCATGCCGATCTCGGTAAAGGGCTGGGGTGCGCACCCGGCGGGGCCTCGGGGAGAAGCCGGTGAGTCGGGGGGCTCCGCACAGGGGTCTGCGCCCTGCTGCCTTTGGGAGCAGAGGCCCCCAGAACAGGATTCCAGCATCTCAGGCCGCGGATCCCAGTGTGTTGGGGGACACAGCCAAGGATCCTGCTGTGGGTCCTGGGAGACAGGCGGAGGTGGGGGGGGCACAGGACAGCGAGGACACGCCGGCCACCCGGGGCCCCCAAACTGTGCAGGTCAGCACCTCCCGCAGCCCCGGGGGCATCCAGGCCAGTGCGGACTGAAGATTGCAGGTGGTTCCTGGGGGAGCGGACTCCAGAGCTGGAAAGCTGGCTGCTGCCAGTGGTGTTGTTCTTCCTGGTGTCACCTAGTGCCTGGGACGGAGCGGGGCTGCCAGGGAACAGGGGCCTCATGGGGTAAACAGCTCCCACTGAGCCTGGCCCCGGGGGCGGAGGGGGGCATCTCCCCCAGGTGCACACACCTGAGAATCAGCACAGCAGCCCCTCCCCCAGAAGACCAGCTGGGAGGACAGGGGAAGAGCAAGTTCTTGACCAAGCAGCACTGGAAAGCTCCAGGGGAGGTCAAGGGATTTACAGTTTATAGAACCAGAGGGTAGCCCTCTATTTTTTTTCTTCCTTTTTCCAGTACAACTCATTTTTATATCAGACTGTAAATTTCTGATTTTTTGTCTCTTTTCCCACCTTAAATACAATAGTTTACCACCTCTTCATTTTTAAGACTCTTCCTTTTCGACTTTCAAATTTCTACAATTACACGTCCTAGATATATTTGCCACTGCTAGATTCCCGTCAACATACTCAACTTAATTTTGAGAGATAAACAAGATATGTTTTTTTGTTTTGTGTTTTTTGTTTTCTCTGCCTCGTTTTATTCTACAATGGCGGAAGTTAATACCTTCTAAAACATGACCAGCATGCACCCAGACCCAGTGGTATACCGTGCTGGTTCATTCTGTGAGATTCCTCATTCCCATTCTGCCCCCTCTTTTAACTCATTTATGTTTTGGTGGTCATGTTGGGGTCCTCTACAAGTATTTCTGGTTTATATAAATTTGGGACTGAGCATCTTCTAACACACAGAACTTAATATACTCAGAACCAAGAGGATCACCCTCTAGGACCCCAGGTAGACTACATTCTCCCTCCATGACAACTTTAACACCATCATCATCTCCCAGTCTCCCCACCCCCCGCTTTTTTTCTTCTCTTCTCCTTTTTTTTTTCTTTTCTCTTCTTCTTTGGGATTCTTGGCCTTTTATTTTTTACTACTTCGTTTTAAAATTTGTTTTTCACTTTAGTGGTCCTTTTGTTTATATAGTTCTGATCTTTGTTTTCAATTTCTGGTCTCTGACCTCGGCAAAATCATTTAGGGTGAAATTTACTTAGGTCGTGGTTGATATTCTTGACTCAGCCCGCTTATACAGCCACTCTGCACTGAGCAAAATGACTAGAAAGAAGAACTCAACACAAAAGAAAGAATCAGGAACAGTATTCTCTGCCACAGTTACAGAATTTGGATTAGCCAGGAAATTAGATAGAATTAAAAAGATTCGTGGAAACTAATGAAAAGGAAAATAAAACTGTTCAAATTTTTGGAATACAGCAAAAGCAATCCTGAGAGCGAAATACATCGCCAATACAAGCATCCCTCAAAAAATTGGAAAAAACTCAAATACACAAGCTAACCTCCCACGTAAAGGAACTGAAAAAAAGAACAGCAAATAAAACCTACACCAAGCAGAAGAGAAGAGTTAATAAAGTATCGAGCAGAACTCAATGACATAGAGACCAGAAGAACTGTACAACAGATCAACAAAACCAGGAGTTGATTCTTTGAAAGAATTAATGAGATCGATAAAACATTAGCCAGCCTTATTAAAAAGAAAAGAGAAATAAAATCATGAATGAAAGAGAAGAGATCACCATCAATACCAAGAAAATACAAATGATTTTAAAAACATATTATGAGCAGCTATATGCCAAAAATTAGGCAATCTAGAAGAAATGGATGCATTTCTGGAAAAACACCAACTACCAAAACTAGAACAGGAGGAAAGAGAAAACCTGAACAGGCTAATAACCAGGGAGGAAATTGAAGCAGTCATCAAAAACCTCCCAAGACACAAAAGTTCAGGGTCAGATAGCCTCCCAGGGGAATTCTACCAAACTTTTAAAGGAGAAACAATACCTATTCTACTAAAGCTGTTCCAAAACATAGAAAGGGACGGAATACTTCCAAACTCATTTTATGAGGCCAGCATCACCTTGAATCCAAACCAAAGACCCCACCAAAAAGGAGAATTATAGACCAATATCCCTGATGAACACAGATGCAAAATTCTCAACAAGATACCAGCCAATAGGATCCAACAATACATTAAGAAGATTATTCACATGACCAAGTGGGATTTACCCCTGAGATGCGAGGCTGGTTCAACACTCATAAAACAATCAACGTGAGAGATCACATCAACAAGAGAAAAAACAGGAAACATATGATCCTCTCAATAGATGCAGAGAAAGCATTTGACAAAATACAGCATCCATTCCTGATCAAAACTCTTCAGAGTGTAGGGACACAGGGAACATTCCTAGACATCTTAAAAGCCATCCATGAAAAGTCCACAGCGAATATCATTCTCAATGGGGAAACACTGAGAGCCTTTCTCCTAAGATCAGGAACACGACAGGGATGTCCACTCTCACCACACTGCTATTCAACATAGTACTGGAAGTCCTAGCCTCAGCAATCAGACAACAAAAAGGAATAAAAGGCATTCAAATTGGCAAAGAAGAAGTCAAACTCTGCCTCTTTGCAGATGACATGATACTGTACATAAAAACCCAAAAGACTGCACCCCAAGATTGCTGCAACTCATACAGCAATTCAGCAGTGTGGCAGGATACAAAATCAATGCCCAGAAATCAGTGGCATTTCTATACACTAACAATGAGACTGAAGAAAGAGAAATTAAGGAGTCAATCCCATTTACAATTGCACCCAAAAGCATAAGATACCTAGGAATAAACCTAACCAAAGCGGTAAAGGATCTATACCCTAAAAATTACAGAACGCTTCTGAAAGAAATTGAGGAAGACACAAAGAGATGGAAAAATACTCCATGCTCATGGATTGGCAGAACTAATATTGTGAAAATGTCAATGCTACCCAGGGCAATTTACACATTCAATGCAATCCCTCTCAAAATACCATGGACTTTCTTCAGAGAGTTGGAACAAATCATCTTAAGATTTGTGTGGAATCAGAAAAGACACCAATAAGCCAGGGGAATTTTGATAAAGAAAACCAGAGTTGGGGGCATCACTAGGAGGAGAATAGGAGTTTTAGTGTCCAGCATCAGGGAAGGAGAGGTCTAGAGAGAGGAAAACACAGACTTCCTGTGCTAGTAAATCATGCTGCCCTCATTGCTTATATTTTCTCTCTCCAGTAGGCTTCAGGTTTCCAAAAGACCCTTGTACTCAAGGGTTGGAGTTTAGGTTGTACTACAAAGCTGTGGTCATCAAGACAGTGTGGTACTGGCACAAAAACAGACACAGAGATCAGTGGAACAGAATAGAGAATCCAGAAATGGACCTTCAACTCTAAGGTCAACTAATATTCAACAAAGCAGGAAAGACTATTCACTGGAAAAAGGACAGTCTCTTCAATAAGCGGTGCTGGGAAAATTGGACAGCAACCTGCAAAAGAATGAAACAATCATTTTCTTGCACCATACACAAAGATAAACTCAAAATGGATGAAATATCTAAATATGAGACAAGATTCCATCAAAATCCTAGAGGAGAACCCAGGCAACACCCTTTTTGAACTTGGTCACAGCAATTTCTTGCAAGATACATCCATGAAGGCAAGGGAAACAAAAGCAAAAATGAATTATTGGGATTTACTCAAGATAAAAAGCTTCTGCACAGCAAAAGAAACAGTCAACAAAACAAAAAGACAACCTACAGAATGGGAGAAGATATTTGCAAATGACACATCAGATAAAGGGCTAGTATCCAAGATCTATAAAGAACTTATGAAACTCAACACCAAAGAAACAAACAATCCAATCATGAAATGGGCAAAAGACATGAAGAGAAATCTCACAGAGGAAGACATAGACATGGCCAACACGCACATGAGAAAATGCTCCACATCCCTTGCCATCAGAGAAACACAAATCAAAACCACAATGAGATACCACCTCACACCAGTGAGAATGGGGAAAATTAACAAGGCAGGAAACCACAAATGTTGGAGAGGATGTGGAGAAAAGGGAACCCTCTTGCACTGTTGGTGGGAATGTTAACTGGCGCAGCCACTCTGGAAAACTGTGCATGTTCCTCAAATAGTTAAAAATAGACCTGCCCTATGACCCAGCAATTGCACTGCTGGGAATTTACCCCAAAGATACAGATGCAATGAAACGCCGGGACACCTGCACCCCGATGTTTCTAGCAGCAATGTCCACAATAGCCCAACTGTGGAAGGAGCCTCGGTGTCCATCGAAAGATGAATGGATAAAGAAGATGTGGTCTATGTATACAATGGAATATTCCTCAGCCATTAGAAACGACAAATACCCACCATTTGCTTCAACGTGGATGGAACTGGAGGGTATTATGTTGAGTGAAGTAAGTCAATCGGAGAAGGACAAACATATGGTTTCATTCATTTGGGGAGTATAAAAAATAGAGAAAGGTTTAAAGGGGAAAAGAGAGAAAATGAATGGGAAATATCAGAGAGGGAGACAGAACATGAGAGACTCCTAACTCTGGGAAACGAACAAGGGGTAGTGGATGGGGAGGAGGGCAGGGGGTTGGGGTGAGGCACTTGATGGGATGAGCACTGGGTGTTATACTATATGTTGGCAAATTAAACTCCAATAAAAAATACACAAAAAATTGGGGGTTTTTGCTACCTTTCTCTATTCTCCTTTCTAATTTGAATGTTGGTATGCATGATGTTTTCCCAAAGGTTCCTTGAACTACCTTCATTTTTAAAAATTATTTTACTTTTAGCTATTCAGTTTGGGTGTTTTCCATTTACCCTGCCTTCCAGATGGCTGATATGTCCTTTGGCACCATGTAGTTTGCTGTTGATTTCCCCCTATTGTATTTTTTATTTCAGTCATTGTATTCTTTAGTTCTGATTGGTTCTTTTTTATACCTTCCATCTCTTTGTTGAAGTTCTCACTGTGTTCCTCCATTCTTCTCACAAGATTAGTGATGGTGAGCATCTTTATGACCATTAGTTTGAACACTTTATCTGGTAAATTGCTTATCTCCATGTTATTTAGTTCTTTTTCTGACATCTTGTCTTGTTCTTTCATTTGGAACTGTTTTCAGTCTCCTCACTTTTGCCTTACCCTCTATTAGGTAGGTCAGCTATGTCTCCTGGTCTTATATAGTAGGTGTCATATGTAACCCAGAAGGGCAATACCCCTGATCACCTAAGCCAGATGGTCCAGAGGTGTCACCTGCATGGGCTATTTGTGCCCTCCCATTGTGGTTGGGCCACTGGTGGGTGGGGCTGGCCCCTAGGCTCACTGACTACAAAATCTATCCATGACTGCTGTGGCACACTGGTGAGTGGGGTTCATCCACAACCACCAGGTGTGGGAGACTCTTTTGGGGGGATACTAGTGCCAGCCAAGGCCACCCACAATGTGTGGCAGGGTGGGAGCCACTCTGGGTGGCAATGGGGAAGGGTATGCAGTCTTGGCCGGAATCATCTGCCAAGTGTAGCCAAGCAGTAACTATTTTGGAGGAGTGCTGGGTGAGGCCAGCTCACAGGGAAACATTGGGGTGGAGTAAGCAGTGGTAGTCAGGTAAACAGAGAGTGTCAGGAATGGTACTTGCCAGCACTGGATCAGCTAGGTAGAAGAATAAGAAAAATGGTATTTTCTAGCACCTCTATTCCCAGAGATAGTTTTTACAGATCTTGGCCCCTTTGGCTCATGCCCTATAATTTAGTCAATAACTCTCTGTATGGCACAGGTGTTTTTCAAACTATGCTTCTTTGCTGAGACTTGGAGTGAGTTAGTCTGTGCATGAGCCCTTTAAGAACAGTCTCAATTTCTTATAGCTCTCTGGCCCACCCAGAGTTAAGCAAAACCAATTTTCAAAGGCAAATGTTAGGGGGCTTGTTTTCTCAGTGCAGATCCCCAGGGCAGGAGTGCCTGATATGGTAGGGCTTGAACTCCTTGCTCCTCAGAGAGGGCCTTCACATTTGTAATATCCCTTCCTCTTGTGGGTTGCCCCATTAGGGATGTGTGTTCTGTCTAAACTACATCTTTGCCTCCTCCTGCCCATTCTGATGTGGCTTTGTTTTTATATCTTTAGTTGCAGAAGCAATATCCTAGTCATGAGGACATTTAAAAAGAGAGTTGTTCCATATGTTGTTACAGTTTTGGTGTGTCCATGAGAAAGGGTAAGCTCAGGATCTTCCCACTTTGCCATATTAATCCCCATCCTGTAAGTTTAACTTTATTAGAAACTGCCAATTTGTTTTTCAAAGTGGTTATACTATTTTATATTTGCCCCAGCAATATATGAGAATTCTAATTCTCTATATTCTTGCCATCAGGTAGTCTCAGTTTTTGTTTATAGCCATTCTCTTGGTATATAATAATATGTTAGTGTGGTTTATTTGTTATATTTATTTCTTTAAGATTTTATTTATTTATTCATGAGAGACACAGAGAGAGACAGAGACAGAGACACAGGCAGAGGGAGAAGCAGGCTCCATGCAGGGAGCCCAATGTGGGACTTGATCCTGGAACTCCAGGATCACGCCCTGAGCCAAAGGCAGACACTCAACTGCTGAGCCACCCAGGCATGCCTATTTGTTATATTTAGTATGTTATATGTAGTATATGTCCCCGATGACTAAAAATGATGAGTATCTTTTAATATATGTACCATTATCATATCTTTTTATATTTTTAGGATCAAGTTATTTGCCCATTTTTAAAACTAGGTTATTTGTCTCATGATTATCAAGTTGTAAAAGTCCTTTATATTTTCTGGATACAAGTCTTTAGTCTCAGATATATACAATGCAAATATTTTTTACTAGTTAGCTTGTCTTTTTATTTTCTTAAAGGTGATATTTGAAATACAGAAGTGTTTAATATCAATGGAGTTCATTTATTAAGCTTTTCTTTCATAGTTTGTGCTTTTGTTATATCAAAGAAACCTGTACTCCAAGTTTATGAAGACTTTTCTGTTTTATTGTATAAGTTTTACAATTTTTGTTTTTAAATTTCAGTTTATATTCCATGTAGAGCTGTCTTTTGCATTTGGTGGGAGGTAAGAATTGAGATTTATATATATTTTTTCATATGGTTGTTCAGTTGTTGTTCAAATACTTTATTGAAAAGAAATTCTTTCCTCCATTGAATTACTTTGACATATTCAATTTTAAAAATAAATATGGAGCTATTAAAATTTTCCATTTATTTTTATGTCTTTGTATCCATGTCTTTCAAAAAATAAGATCATCTAAGTTGTCCAATTTATTGTATAAATTTGTTTATAATAATTCCCTTTTATGCTTTTAATGTCTTACACTGATGTTTCCTCTTTTCTTCCTGATTTTAATCATTTGTATCTTCTCTCTCTTTTTTGACTAGACCAATTAGAAGTTAAATAATTTTTTCAAAGAATCAGCTTCTGGTGTCATTCATTTTTCCCTATAAATTATGTTTTCCATTATGTCGATCCCATTCATATTTTTATTATTTCTACATTTACTTACTTTTGGTTCAATTTTTTCTTTTCTTCTAAGAAATCTGCTTAATGTGGAATCTTGTATCCCTACTTTTAGACTTCTATTCTTTTCTAATATAAGCACTTGAAGCTCTAAATTTCCTCTAATCAGTTCTTTAGCTTCAGCTGATGTAGCGTAATTCTTATAAATTACGATGTGTTGCATTTTCATTATTATTTATGTAAAATATATCCTAATATTTATTGTGATATATTCTATGATGCATGCATTATTTAGAAGTATGCTATTTAATTTACAGTATTTGTGGATTTTCAACATCCCTTTGTTATTGATTTTTAATTTATTCTGTTGTGATCAGAGAACACACTATATGATTTTTAGTGCTTTAAATTTCTTTAGGCTTTTTATGGCACAGTGTGTGGTCTTTGTGAGTGCTCCATGTACATCTGAAAATAATATGTATTCTGTTGCATAGAGTGTTCTATAAAGGATGCTTAGATCAGGTTGGTCAACATTGCTGTTTCATTCTTCTATATTCTCTCTATTCTGCCAACTACTGAGAGAAAAGAATTGAAACCTTCCAAATATTGTGAGTTGATTTCTGGTTTTAATTCTGTCAGTTTGTGCTTCATGTATTTCTGAAGCTCTGTAATTAGGTGCATACACATTTATGATTATGTGTTCTTGATAACATTCAGTTAACATTATAAAATGTTTCTCTTTATCTCTAGAATTATTTCTTGTCCAAAAGTGAAAAGGGTCTAAAGTGTCTCATCCAAAGCATCACTCTGGTTTTATTAAGATAAATATTTGCAAAGTATAAATTTTTTATCCTTTTATTTTAACTTGCCTGAGTGTTTAAAATTTATTTATGGTGTGTTTCTTACAAATAACATAGTTTGGTTTTGCTGCACCTTCACTTATTTTTGTATCCTGATCTATTAAGTACAGTAGCACCTGACACATCAGTGACACAAAAGTGAGGAAGATAGCAATCGTTCTATAACACAAAATGCAAGAAATATTTGCTATGTTTCTAAAAAGAGTTATACAAGTTAATTTCTTCTCATATCAATGTTTAGAATGTCAATACCTCTGTTTTTATTACCCTTCTGACCCAATAATTAAGGAAAATAGTGAACTGTTAGTACTTTGTTTTGTTTTTGTTTGTTTGCTTCAAGTTTTAATTTAAATTCCACTTAGTTAACATATAGTGTAATATTATTTTTAGGAGTAGAATTTAGTGATTTATCACTTACATATAATACCCAGTGGTTATCACAGCAAGTACCCTCCTTAATATTCATCATCCATTTAACCTGAGACTGTTAGTTCTTAGTTACTTTTGGATGCCATTGCCAATGGTCCATGCCCAGGCCCACATGGGGTTCAACGATAGGCTGTTGACTTTGGTGAGACTTATTTATCCTCTCTCCAGTTGCTGAGCTCAGACATGGGCCCTCCATGGAGCTTAGAAGGCTGAGATGATTAGTGCTTTCCTTGAGTATCCAGGCAACCATCTCTACCAGTGATTCAACTATCTCCAATGCGCTTCATCAGATGAACCAGACCATTTCCCTCTACTTTTATTTTTTAAGATTTTATTTATTTATTCATGAAAGACACAGAAGGAGAGAGAGGCAGAGGCACAGGCAGAGGGAGAAGCAGGCTCCAGGCAGAGAGCCTGATGTGGGACTCGACCCGGGTCTCCAGGATCACACCCCGGGCTGAAGGCTGCACCAGCCACTGGCTCCCTCCCTCTACTTTTATAGAACAGAGCCCTCTTCATCTTTTCTCTTCAAAGCCAGCCTAATTAATTTTGCCTTCTACAGAAGGTGAAAATTACACCCTTCTGCAGGGGTGAAAATTGGGGATGAGTGTGAAGAAAAGGAGATGTTTTCTGATTTCTTTCTTCCAGGAAGAGCCTATAGTGCACAAAAAACAAAACAAAACAAAACACCCTGCACATGATACCAAATAAATCTTTCAACAATTCACTGTTACACCCTTAAGTTAAACATTTCATGAGTCATTCTGCTAGTTTAAAAGAAATGTTTAATAAGACTGAACAGGAAAAGAACTATTTTTATGAAAGCTTAAAGAGCAGGCTAAGTCAGCCATGACTGAGCTGCAAGTGCCCTACCCAAGAACTACAGGATTACTGGGTTACTGACCAGGAGTAGTTAGAGTAGTGCTGAAATCTAGAGGAATTCTCCCCATTTCCATTCAAGTAATGGCTTCATGAGTTAGAAGGAGTAATTCTCCAATTCTTTCTGTTTTCTTCTTTAGTGACTGAACTATGTGTTCAATGGTATTCAGCTTCATTGAACTCCTGTGTTTAAGATCTAAATGTAGAAGAACGTAAAAAGAATGAACATCCTAGAATTTACAGAACATGGAGAGAACTGCAAAACAAGTGTTAGCTCTTTTTGTCCAGGCAGAGGTAAAATGAACCAGTGAGGAGGATCCTTCATGCTTGTCAATTCTCATTCAAGCAATGTTGAACTTCTGTGTGCAAAGGGACATACTGTGAACCTGTAGTTTTATTTTACTCTCTCTCTCCCATACCCTTTTGGAGAAATTATAGCTGAGGTAAAAGTCTGCTTTACACTAACGCCTTGTCTTTCTTTCCTATTGGGCTATAAGTCCTGTAGACTAGGGAATATCTTGGGAATGAAAGCAATGTAAACAAAACAAAACTGAAACAAAAAAACAAAGAACAGCTTTCCCTTTCCATATGCAAATTTATTCTCTCTTTTTGAAATTGGAGCAAAAACCAGACCACCAAGCATCATTAGCGCTATGCTCACTCCCTAAGAATGAATATGCTATAAGAGATTGAGCACTCTGTTTTAACAATGAACTGTTTTGGTATCATATTCCTGGGGGGAAAAACATTTAAAAGGGATGAGTCAAGAACTGTTCCATAGTTGATATTGAAAAAAAAAAAATCATTCTCCTTAACAGAAATTTTGCTGCTAAAAACTATTTGCTGGAAGTGGAGCAATACTTTGCATAGCTAATATCCTCTACAGGACTGTTATATAATACAAAATGAGGAAATGTCTAAATATAGCATAAGACTTTTTGCCTCTAGTTAGAGGGCTAGTTTTTCCTAAGATACCTGGTAGTCAGTGAAGCTAGATACCCTTCTAAGACCCCTTTTAATCTATGACCCCTGTGACTCTAGATAGCTTTTTATCTACTGTGGTCACTCTAACCATTTTTATCCTGGTAAAGTCATCTTTTAAATGAAACCTAAGGATCAGAGACAATGGCAGCAGTTATTGCTGTTTAGCAGAAGAAAATTAAGATAAAAGGAAAGAAATGTTGCTGCTTTTCCATCTTTGTTTCCCTCTCACAGTTTGCACCCTATAATTTTCTCCCTCTGTTATAATAATGGTAGCACTTAGAGTGTTTATTCTCAGCTAGCACCATACTAAGTGCTTTACCTTGATTAGCTCACTTACTCTTAACAACAAGCTTATAAGATGTGCAATATTTATATCCACATTTACAGATGATGAAACTGAAGTACAAAAAGGCTAAGGGAGTTACCCAAATTTGCACACCTAGTTAATGGCAGAGCCAGTGACTTGAGCCCAGGCAGACTTGCAACTAAGTCTATGCTCCTTTTCTTCCCAGTCTTATTGAGATGTAATTGATATATAACATTGGATGAATTTAAGATGTACAGTGTGATGATTTGATATATGCTGCACAGTGATTACCACCACAGTGTTAGTTAATATCTTCATCATATCATATAATTACCACTTTTGTTAGGTGGAGATAAGCACATTTAAGATCTACTCAGCAAAAAAAAAAAAAATCTACTCAGCAACTTTCAAGTATATAATACAGTATTGTTAACGATAGTCACCAAGCTGTACATTAGATTCCCAGACCTTATTCATCTTATACCTGGAAGTTTGCATTCTTTGACTAGCATCTCTCCATTTGCACCACCTCCTAGTCTATTCTACTTTCTGTTTCTATGATTTCAACCTTTCTCAGATTCTACATATGAGTGATATACAGTATTTGTCTGACCTATTTCACCTAGCATAATGCCCTCAAGGTTCATCCAAATTGTTACATGACTGAATAATATATACATCTATCTCATATCTTCTTTATCCATTCATTCATTGACTGGCACTTAGATTGTATCCATATCTTGGCTATTGTGAATAATGTGTTGCAATGAATATGAGAAAACAGATATTTCTTCAAGATCCTGTTAGCATTTCCTTTGAATAGCTATCCATAAGTAGGGTTGGTGGATTATACGGTAGTTCCATTTTTTATTTTTTTGAGAAAAACTCGTATTGTTTTCCATAATGGCTGTACCAGTTTACATTTCCACCAGCAGTGCACAAGGGTTCTCTTTTCTTCTCATCCTCACCAGCACTTGTTATCTCTTGACTTTTTGATGACAACTATCTAACAAGTGTGAGGTGTTATCATGTGATTTTGATTTGCATTTCCAAGATGATTAGTGGTGTTAAGTACCTTTTCATGTACCATTTGTATGTCTTCATTGGAAAAATGTCTATTAGATTCTTTGCTCATTTAAAACTTAGATTATTTGGGTTTTGATCATTGAGCTGTATGAGTTCTTTATAAATTTTGGATATAAATCCCTTATCAGATATATAATTTACAAATATATTTCTCCCATCCCATAGGTTGCCTTTTCATTTGTTGATTTTTTTCTTTTTATACAATCCTACTTATTTTTTCTTTTTTCAATTTAAATTCAATTAGCCAACAAACTGTATGCTATTCATTTTAGATGTAGAGTTCAATTATTCATCAGTTGCATATAACATCCAGGGCTCATCACATCACGTGCCCTTCTTAATGCCCATCTCCCAGTTAGATACCCCATCTCTCCACTCCCCTCCCCTCCAGCAACCCTCAGTTTGTTTCTTATAGTTAAGGGTCTGTCATTGGTTTTTCTCCCTCTCTGATGACTTCTCATTCAGTTTTCCCTTCCTTCCCCTATGATCCTCTGCATTATTTCTTATATTCCACATATGAGTGAAACTATATGACAATTGTCTTTCTCTGACTTTTGCTCAGCATAATACCCTTCAGTTCCACCTGGGTCATTGCAAATGGTTAGTATTCATCCTTTCTGGTGGCTGAGAAATATTCCATTGTATAGTATATATATAATATATATATAAATATACACCACATCTTCTTTATCCATTCATCTGTTGATGGACATCTTGGCTCTTTCCATAGCGTGGCTCCTGTGGACATTGCTGCTATAAACACTGGGGTGCAGTTGCCCTGTCAGATCACTACATTTGTGTCTTTGGGATAAACCTCAAGAGTTAAAAATAGAGCTACCCTACTACCCAGCAATTGCATTGCTAGTCCTACTTATTAATATTTGCTTTTGTTGCTCATGCTTTTGATGTCCTATCCAAAAAAGTCATTGCCAAGACCAAAATTGAGGAGCTTTTTCCCTATGTTTTCTTCTAGGAGTTTCATGGTTTCAAATCCTATGTTTACATTTTTAATCCATGTTAATTTTTGTGAGTGGGTTAAGACAGGGGTCCAATTTCTTCTTTCTGCATATGCTTATCCAGTTTCCTGACACTATTTATTGAAGGGACTATATTTCCTCATTGAGTATTCTTGGCTCCCCGGTCAAATGTTAGTTGATCATTTTCGTGAGGATTTATTTATGATTTCTTGATTCTGTTTCAACGGTCTATGTGTCTATTTTATGCTAATGCTATACTATTTTGATTATCAAAGCTTTGTATTATAGGTTGAAAATAGTATGATGCCTCCAATTTTATGTTCTTTCTCAGGATTGCTTTGGCTATTAACGGTCTTTTGTGTTTTCATATGAATTTTAGGATTTTTTCCTAAGAAAAATGCCACTGGAATTTTGGTAGGGACTATACTGAATCTGTGGATGGTTTTGGGTAGCGTGGAACCAGAGTCTGTGCTTTTAATGATTAAGCTCTAGGACTTCTTCATGATAAATACCAGAGCTGAAAGGGAATTTAGAAATTCCTTCAAATCCCTCATTTTATGGATTCAACAAAAGGATAGTTAAATTATTGCTTTTACTATTTGTCCTATCCTGTACCAAATTTACGTATCCCAGCTTTATCCTGTTTTCTTAAATGATCACTGAAATAAGGCAGAATATAAATGAGATTCCAACTCTACTGGGTATGTGCTGGTTTCTCCAGATTCACACTCTTATCCTGCTTCCTGCCCTGGGAAGATGACTTATGTGGGTCACATCAATGGGTGCCCTTGTTCTCTGTTTTCCGGTTGGGTTGGATCAGTGGAAGTACCAACAGAAGGTTGAAGGAGAAGAGTGAGCTATATAATTGTTTGTTGCTGCTTAACAAACTACCCCAAATTTAGTGGCCTAAAATAACCACTTTATTAGGCTCACAAATTTTGTGGGTTAGGAATTCAACAGAACATGGTTGGATGGCTTGTGCTTGCTCCCCTATGTTTAGCATTTTATCTTGGAGTCAAACACTAAAGGTGGCATCACAGCCTGGACTTTGTTACCTAAAGATCTGTTCATTGACATGTCTAGCAACTGATGTTACTTATTGGCTGGGACTTCAACTGAATGCTTGGCCAAAATATCTCCATATAACTTCTACACCAGGGTGAGTTTGGTTTCTTCACAGTATAACACTTGAGTTCCACATACTGATTGTCCCCCAAAAAGCAGATGGAAGTGTATGGATTTTTTATGTTTTAGCATTGGGAGTTGTATAGTGCCACTTCTATCATCCTCTCTTGGGCACGATAATCACAAAGCTCTGCCAAGATCGAGGGAAAGTAATAAAGATGCCAACACTTGATAGGAGAAATGTCAAGGTCACAGTGTAAGAAAAGCATATGGATGGGAGAGATCTTGTAGTCATCTTTGGAAAATACAATGGGTCACAAGATTGAAGTTAGAGGACGAAGTTTATAGAAGTATGGCTCAATTGGAAAGCCATGGCTAAAAGGGAAAGAAATATACTGTAGAATTTATGAAAATGTGGAAAGAAAGAGTATGTCATACAACCAATATAGAGTACCCCAGGGCTTGAAAATAAATTATTGGACTCAGAACAGAGTTCCTAAAATACCCCCAGTTCCTCTTGTGTAAATGTATGGTTTTGCTCACGGTGTGTGTGTCCTTTCAAAGAACTTCTTTCCTTCTTCTTCCCCTGTCTCTCTCTCTCTCTCTCTCTCTCCCTCTTTCTCTGAAAGAGGATATCATGAGATAATATGGGTGGGGAGATCTTTCTAGGCAGGAAAAAATACTCAGTGTTTCCCCCTTTAAAACTCCATTAATCTTGCTGTAGTATGCAAAGCAGTTTTTAGGAGGGTAGAAAGGCAGGATCTAATTATTCTGGAGTGATGTTAGAAAGGCCGTTAGCACTGTTTCCATAAACATTTTCACAGGATCATAGATAAATAGGATAACACTAAAAACAAGGTCCACAAATGTGTATAGCTCACTGTAGTCATGGAATTATTGAAGCAAAAAGGAACCTTAGAACCTATTTATGGCCCAAGTCCATTATTTTTCAGGCATGGAAATTTTTGCAGGAAAAGAGAAGTGACACATTTAAGGTCTACACTGCTTGGACTCTTGTCAATTCTGAAAAATTTGGAATACGTCCCAAGTCAAAGTCCCCATTATTTTCAGAGATGTATATTTTAAATTATTTTTTATTTTGAGATAATTACAGATTCACATGCAACTCTAAGGGACATGCTTTCAGTTTCTCTCATTGATAATATCTTGCAAAACTATAGTACAATTGTATAACCAGGATGCTGACATAGGTACAGTCAATATCTATGTCACTTTCTTTGCCACAAGGATCCCTTGTATTGCCCTTTTATAGCCACACATACTTTTTTCTATGCCACTCCTACCTGAACCCTTGGTAACCACTAATTTGTTCTCCCTTTCTCTCACTTAGTCATTTCAGGAATGTTACATGAGTGGAATCATATAGCATGTAAGCTTTGGGATTTGCTTTTTTCACACAGCATAATTCTCTGGAGACACATCCAGGTTGTCAAATGTATCAATTTGTTCTTCTTCTTACTGCGTAGTACTCCATGGTATGGATGTACCACTATTTAACCATTCCCCTATTGCAGAACAACTGGATTGTTTTCAGTTTGTGCTATTATAAATAAAGCTTTTATAAACATCATATTCAGAGTTTTGTATACAAACATTTGTCTGGGATAAATACCTTGGAATGTAACTGCTGCATTGTATGGTAGTTGCATATTTGGTTTAAAAAAAAAAAAAACCCTGCCAAACTGTTTTCCCTGTTGGCTGTATCTTTTTATATTCCTACCAGTAATGTATGAGTCATCCAATCTTTCCATATCTTCACTAGCATTTGGAGTCATTGCTATTTCTTATTTTAGCTGAACTAATAGGTAGGTAGTGCTATATCTTTGTGATTTTTTTTTTATTTTTTTAATTTATTTTTTATTGGTGTTCAATTTACTAACATACAGAATAACCCCCAGTGCCCGTCACCCATTCACTCCCACCCCCCGTCCTCCTCCCCTTCTACCATCCCTAGTTCGTTTCCCAGAGTTAGCAGTCTTTACATTCTGTCTCCCTTTCTGATATTTCCCACACATTTCTTCTCCCTTCCCTTATATTCCCTTTCACTATTATTTATATTCCCCAAATGAATGAGAACATATAATGTTTGTCCTTCTCCGACTGACTTACTTCACTCAGCATAATACCCTCCAGTTCCATCCACGTTGAAGCAAATGGTGGGTATTTGTCATTTCTAATGGCTGAGGAATATTCCATTGTATACATAGACCACATCTTCTTTATCCATTCATCTTTCGATGGACACCGAGGCTCCTTCCACAGTTTGGCTATCGTGGCCATTGCTGCTATAAACATGGGGGTGCAGGTGTCCCGGCGTTTCATTGCATCTGAATCTTTGGGGTAAATCCCCAGCAGTGCAATTGCTGGGTCGTAGGGCAGGTCTATTTTTAACTCTTTGAGGAACCTCCACACAGTTTCCCAGAATGGCTGCACCAGGTCACATTCCCACCAACAGTGCAGGAGGGTTCCCTTTTCTCCACATCCTCTCCAACATTTGTGGTTTCCTGCCTTGTTAATTTGCCCCATTCTCACTGGTGTGAGGTGGGATCTCGTTGTGGTTTTGATTTGTGTTTCCCTGATGGCCAGTGATGCAGAGCATTTTCTCATGTGCGTGTTGGCCATGTCTATGTCTTCCTCTGTGAGATTTCTCTTCATGTCTTTTGCCCATTTCATGATTGGATTGTTTGTTTCTTTGGTGTTGAGTTTCATAAGTTCTTTATAGATCTTGGAAACTAGCCCTTTATCTGATATGTCATTTGCAAATCTCTTCTCCCATTCTGTAGGTTGTCTTTTAGTTTTGTTGACTGTATCCTTTGCTGTGCAAAAGCTTCTTATCTTGATGAAGTCCCAATAGTTCATTTTTGCTTTTGTTTCCTTTGCCTTCGTGGATATATCTTGCAAGAAGTTACTGTGGCCGAGTTCAAAAAGAGTGTTGCCTGTGTTCTTCTCTAGGATTTTGATGGAATCTTGTCTCACATTTAGATATTTCATCCAATTTGAGTTTATCTTTGTATATGGTGAAAGAGAGTGGTCTAGTTTCATTCTTCTGCATGTGGATGTCCAATTTTCCCAGCACCATTTATTGAAGAGACTGTCTTTCTTCCAATGGATAGTCTTTCCTCCTTTATCGAATATTAGTTGACCATAAAGTTCAGGGTCCACTTCTGGGTTCTCTATTCTGTTCCACTGATCTATGTGTCTGTTTTTGTGCCAGTACCACACTGTCTTGATGACTACAGCTTTGTAGTACAACCTGAAATCCGGCATTGTGATGCCCCCAGATATGGTTTTCTTTTTTAAAATTCCCCTGGCTATTCGGGGTCTTTTCTGATTCCACACAAATCTTAAAATAATTTGTTCTAACTCTCTGAAGAATGTCCATGGTATTTTGATAGGGATTGCATTAAACGTGTACATTGCCCTGGGTAACATTGACATTTTCACAATATTAATTCTGCCAATCCATGAGCATGGAATATTTTTCCATCTCTTTGTGTCTTCCTCAATTTCTTTCAGAAGTGTTCTTAGTTTTGAGGGTATAGATCCTTTACCTCTTTGGTGAGGTTTATTCCTAGGTATCTTATGCTTTTGGGTGCAATTGTAAATGGGATTGACTCCTTAATTTCTCTTTCTTCAGTCTCATTGTTAGTGTATAGAAATGCCACTGATTTCTGGGCATTGATTTTGTATCCTGCCATGCTACCGAATTGCTGTATGAGTTCTAGCAATCTTGGGGTGGAGGCTTTTGGGTTTTCTATGTAGAGTATCATGTCATCGGCGAAGAGGGAGAGTTTGACTTCTTCTTTGCCAATTTGAATGCCTTTAATGTCTTTTTGTTGTCTGATTGCTGAGGCTAGGACTTCCAGTACTATGTTGAATAGCAGTGGTGAGAGTGGACATCCCTGTCTTGTTCCTGATCTTAGGGGAAAGGCTCCCAGTGCTTCCCCATTGAGAATGATATTTGCTGTGGGCTTTTCATAGATGGCTTTTAAGATGTTGAGGAATGTTCCCTCTATCTCTACACTCTGAAGAGTTTTGATCAGAAATGGATGCTGTATTTTGTCAAATGCTATCTCTGCATCTAATGAGAGGATCATATGGTTCTTGGTTTTTCTCTTGCTGATATGATGAATCACATTGATTGTTTTACGGGTGTTGAACCAGCCTTGTGTCCCAGGGATAAATCCTACTTGGTCATGGTGAATAATTTTCTTAATGTACTGTTGGATCCTATTGGCCAGTATCTTGTTGAGAATTTTTGCATCCATGTTCATCAGGGATATTGGTCTGTAATTCTCCTTTTTGGTGAGGTCTTTGTCTGGTTTTGGAATTAAGGTGATGCTGGCCTCATAGAACGAATTTGGAAGTACTCCATCTCTTTCTATCTTTCCAAACAGCTTTAGGAGAATAGGTATGGGAATCGTCCCGTGCATATTCTCAGACCATAATGCCTTGAAATTAGAACTGAATCACAACAAGAAGTTTGGAAGGACCTCAAACACGTGGAGGTTAAGGACCATCCTGCTAAAAGATGAAAGGGTCAACCAGGAAATTAAGGAAGAATTAAAAAGATTCATGGAAACTAATGAGAATGAAGATACAACCGTTCAAAATCTTTGGGATGCAGCAAAAGCAGTCCTAGGGGGGAAATACATCGCAATACAAGCATCCATTCAAAAACTGGAAAGAACTCAAATACAAAAGCTAACCTTACACATAAAGGAGCTAGAGAAAGAACAGCAAATAGATCCTACACCCTGGAGAAGAAGGGAGTTAATAAAGATTCGAGCAGAACTCAAACAAATCGAGCCCAGAAGAACTGTGGAACAGATCAACAGAACCAGGAGTTGGTTCTTTGAAAGAATTAATAAGATAGATAAACCATTAGCCAGCCTTATTAAAAAGAAGAGAGAGAAGACTCAAATTAATAAAATCATGAATGAGAAAGGAGAGATCACTACCAACACCAAGGAAATACAAACGATTTTAACAACATATTATGAACAGCTATACGCCAATAAATTAGGGAATCTAGAAGAAATGGACGCATTCCTGGAAAGCCACAAACTACCAAAACTGGAACAGGAAGAAATAGAAAACCTGAACAGGCCGATAACCAGGGAGGAAATTGAAGCAGTCATCAAAAACCTCCCAAGACACAAGAGTCCAGGGCCAGATGGCCTCCCAGGGGAATTTTATCAAACGTTTCAAGAAGAAACCATACTTATCTTTGTGATTTTAATTTGCATTTCCCTGTTGACTAATGATGTTGGACATCTTTTCACATGCTTACCATCTGTATATCTTCTTTGATGAAGTGTGCTATGGGTGTATTTTTAACTGTTTAATATGAGTGAAGTTTATCTACCCACCCATACTTTGACCGTAAGGGGACTTGTTTGCCAAAGTTCTTGTCCCTGATGTTCACAAAAGGAAACCAACTTACCCACCATACTGCAGCCCCACTGGGCTTCTTATCAGCATTTCAATCATGCCAAACTTTTCATATTTGACCAGAAAACACAATAGCTCTGTGACCATGTGGCTCACCCTTCTTAACTTTGAATCTCTACTTAAAGGTAACTTCTTCAGGAAAGTTTCCCCTGAATTCTTTAGTTGGTTTTCTCTGTCAGTCTCCCTTGCAGCTCTGGTTTCTTTCTTCTTTATCTTCATCTACAGTTTTACTTGTTTGCTTGTCACAGTCTTCACTTACATTTTGTGTAAACTGCATTAGGCCAGGGATCTTGTATCTTTTCTCACTTGAAGTCCTGGTATCTGGGCTAAATGCCAAGTGTGTAATAAATCCTGATTTGGTGAATGAATGGGAACATTTCTGTGACATTTTTTTTTATTATTCATAGAGATGCAGAGGGAGAGAGAGAGGCAGAGACACAGGCAGAGGGAGAATCAGGCTCCATGCAGAGAGCCTGACGTGGGACTCGATCCAGGGTCTCCAGATCATGCCCTGGGCTGCAGGCGGCACTAAACCGCTGCACCACCGGGGCTGCCCATTTCTGTGACATTTTATCCAGGTTTCAAATTTTCACAGACTCCCCACCCCTTGAATGTATTTTCTATCATCTCCTTTTTAAATTTATCTATTATCATCATTATCACCATCCTTAGGAATAAGTTAAGACATGCATCATAATTTACCATGTGAGGTGCTCAATAGTATGAAGCTCCATTTTAGACTGAGTTGGCATTCAGCCACTAAGCATATTAAGTGTATATTTAGCATAGAAAAATTTTTATTTATTGTATTTTTATACGTTATCTGATGCACAATCCAACTTCATAAAGTAAAAATGTTTATATATTATTAAGGCAAATAAGAACATGCACTAAAGTAGCGTTATGGGCTAAATTGTATTCTCCCTCTCAATTTATATGTTGAAGTCCTAACTCCAAGGACTTCAGAATGTGACTGTATTTGGAGATAAGTTCTTTAGAGAGATATTTAAGGATATATGAGGTCATTAGGGTGGGCCCTAATCTTTTTTTTTTAATTTTTATTTATTTATGATAGTCACGGAGAGAGAGAGAGAGGCAGAGACACAGGCAGAGGGAGAAGCAGGCTCCATGCACCGGGACCCCGACGTGGGAGTCGATCCTGGGTCTCCAGGATCACGCCCCGGGCCAAAGCCAGGCGCCAAACCGCTGCGCCACCCGGGGATCCCGGTGGGCCCTAATCTAATATGACTGCTGTCCTTATAAGAAGAGAAAATTGGGACACAGATACAAACAGAGGAAAGACCATGTAAAGACCTGGGCATGACTATTTACAAACCAATCAGAGAGGTTCAGAAGAAACCCCAACCCTGCCAACACCTTGTACTTGGACTTCTTGCCTCCAGAACTGTGAGAAAATAAATTTCTGTTATTTCAGTCCTAGCAAATTAATTCAAGCACTAACAGCAACAATACGTGATGGTAGAATTATAGGAATTTACTGTTTGATTCTCTGCATTTTCTAATTTCTATAAAATGATCTACAAATTTTGTCACTAAAATTACTTTAATACTACCCTGCCTTAAGTTGATAGATTTGGAGCTGGTTTGAGATAAAACTAATGAGAAAATAATAAATGAAGAAAGAACAAGTTGGCTAATTATTCTCCTTCTTAACATTGAAGAATCTAAAAATAAAAATACAATTCACAGATGAAGTTGAACTTTTAAAGTCTTGGTCAAAGAAAAATATACTGAATGGTTGATCCTCTGAACAAATTGTGATCCAGGCAAGAAGGCCTGCGTCTTACCTGGAAGTGAATCTTCAGTGTGCTCCATGGCACAGTGCTCCAGGGACTATACATGTGGCTTCCAAGCCCTTAGTTTGACACTCACAGAACAGATAAACCACATACGTTCCTTAGCAACTACTTGGAAACAAATTCCAAACCAGGGCTGCCCCATGCCCAGAGGAATGATGCTCTGGATGTTAATCAGGTATTAGAGTTTGTGGCCTGACACAACCAACCCCTCACATCATTAACAGAATCAATTTGCTCATACATCTTCTTTCACTCCCTTGAATAAGCGTAATAGACCCAGAGTAGCCAAAGATGATTAGATAAAACCCATTGGACCTGAAAACTTTAATAGGCTGGGCCAATCCTCACAAGGAAGATGACTGAGACCCCAAAATGCTTAGAGTAGTGTGTATATACATATATGCATACAGAATATTTATAGCAGTCTACCTCAGTCTGAAGTTAGAGATAAAGAATCCTCAGAGAGGTACCAAGACTAAAATTTCTCATGCTATGGACAGCACTTTGGATTCCCTTGATAGGCCTTGTCTAATATCTCAGAGGGAAATACATTTGAGGGATGTTCCAAAATTAATTGCTTATCTTACAACGTTGGGCTAGAAGTTAAAATCCTATCAGCACTACATCTGGAAAATATAAAGGGATTGATTAACAGTTGGAAAAAATGGTACTATAAATGTAGAGTAACTCAATCTCACCAGTGAATATTGTTTAGTAATTACTCTTTTGATAAATTATTTCCTCTTTTCAGCATGCACAAATACAGGTATTTGTTTTATAGCACTTTGGAACTGATAAAGTAGGGAACTGATTTAAGGTCTAGATGTAAAGTATTAAATATACTAATATATAATATATATCTACTCTATATATTTTAATTCTCTAGTTTTACCAAATGCCTGTGCACTAAGAATTTTTAAGAAAGAAAATTGGATAGAATAGTAGTCCTTGTCCTTAGGAGAGTTCATTCTGAGGGAAGAATCAGTCACATGAGACACTGAGTTGAACAAGGGGTCTCAAGGCTGTGATCAAAGAATATTATTCTACTCTCCCCACTACCTGTTCTGACTTGCTCTATAAAACAAATTCTTCTTTGGCTCTTGGAAGAAATCTAGGACATCTCTCATGACTTCTCTGGTAAATCTCAAATAATAAAGTCCTCTGGTCACTTTTAGAGAAATAAAGGCAAGTTTTGGTATTTATACCTTGTGAAAACTCAAATTTCTTTTAAAGTCAAAGATTCCTCTTCCTCCAGCATGAGCTTTTGAGAGAGTCAGTTTGTCCCTCTCCAGTTCACTGTCCCTCGTGTCCCACTCACTCAAACGCCTCAGGCTCCTATAAGTCTAGAGACTAAGGTGAAGATGGGGCCTGGGATGCGCTTAGAGGCAGGAATGGATTTAGCTAGCACTTAGTTAATTTAACTTAGGTTTCCTCAGGCCAGGGCAGATGTTTGGTTGACGGGCTCTTCTGTGGGTTGTTAGGAGACCATCCCTGGAAATTGCAAAGGAACTTCTTCTGATATAGATGATAAATTTTCTTCTGAGTAGCTGCTTGTATCACCTCACTTAAATCCCCCAAATCGGATGTTCCATCTCTCAGTTGGAGTAACCACCCTTCTAGGGCAGTCCTTTTGGGCAGAGTTTGAAATAGCTCTAAGCTGGAGTTCTTAGTCATGAACCACAAGAAACACTGAGCTGTGAAGGAAAATGTAGCTGGCTCCCAGTGCTTGATTGAGCTCTCTTTGCTCTATTGCTCTAATTAACCACAGCTTCTTGCCTTTAGATCTTTCAGGAGTGTTTCACTCTGTTCCACAAACTACAGGTGTATAGATCAAATGCTGAGTTCATCAAAGCCTGATCACGAAGCTTGAGCAAAGGGAAGAAGGCCTTTATGCCATTTTTATGATGTAGGGCAGCACACTAATAACCATCTCCAAAGAAATCTCTTTTTTTTACTAAATTCCTTTTAACTAATTAATTAATTAATGAGAGACACAAAGAGAGATGCAGAGACATAGGCAGAGGGAGAAGCAGGCTGCCTGTGGGAGCCTGATGCAGGACTTGATCCCATGACCCCAGCATCATGGCCTGAGCCAAAGGCACTCAAACATTGAGCCACCCCGGTGCTCCTTTTTAATAAATTCTATTCTCACTTATATGGCTGGGATATTGACAGGAGGTAAAACTTATCTCTAACCAACTCCTTTGCATAGGCATACAGCACCTCATTTTGGATCTCAGGGTTGGTTGCTTTTTTGGCTCTAGGCAACATGTAAATCTAGGGTCTCTAGTGCAAGTTTTTATTTAGGAATAAGGAACAAGTTAAGTGATACCAATACAAGGAAGCAAAGAGGTGAATCTAGAATGGGAAACATTTGTTGGTACTGACTCGTCTTTTAGAACAAGACAATGATGAGGAAAAGGTGGGGGGGGGACAACTATACATGCAAGAGACACAACAATCAAATGTAATATGTGGACCTTGTAGATAATGCCAAAGAATTATTTATTAGGTATGATCTGGTAGTGTGGTTAAGAACATCTTTTTTTTTAAGAGCTATACAATAAAGTATGCAAGGGTGATAGGACACAATGCCTCATATTTACTTTGAAATACTTTAGCAAAGAAAAAGATAAAAAGGATGGTTAAGCTAATATGGAAAATCTTGATTGTTGAATCTGGGTGATGCGTAAATGTGATTCATTATTCTTTCTAATTCATGTTTACAACATGTTTTTTAAATTTATTTTTTTAAATTCCAGTATAACATAGTGTTATATTAATTTCAGGTGTACAATATCATGATTCTACAATTCTATATATTACTTAGTGTTCATCACGATACATGTATTCTTAATCCCCTTCACTGATTTCACCTATCTCTTCCTCTCCACCTCCTCTCTGGTAACCACCAGTTCTCTATATTTGAATCTGTTATTCTATTTATCCCATTTATTCCTTGTTTGTTTTGTTTCTTAAATTCCACATGTGAATGAAATCATATGGTATTTGCCTTTCTCAGACTGACTATTTCACTTAGCATTATATTTTTAGATCCATCCATGTTACAGATGGCAAGATTTCATTCTTTTTTCTGCATCTTTTTGAAATGATTATGTGTTTTTTATTCTTTCTCTTGGTAATGTGATGTATCATGTTGATTGATTTGTGAATATCAAATCATCCCTGCATACCAGGAATAAATCTCACTTGATGTGGTGAATGATTTTTTTAATATATTGTTGGATTTGGTTTGCTAGTATCTAATTGAAGATTTTTGCATCAGAGATATTGGCCTGTAGTTCTCTCTCTCTCTCTCTCGGTATATTTTTCTGGTTTTGGTATCAGAGTAATACTGGCCTCATAGAATGAGTTTAGAAGCTTTCCTTCCTTTTCTACCTTTAGAATAGTTTGAGAAGAATAGGTATTGACTCTTCTTTAAATGTTTGGTGGAGGGATCCCTGGGTGGCGCAGCGGTTTGGTCCCTGCCTTTGGCCCAGGGCGCGATCCTGGAGACCCGGGATTGAATCCCATGTCGGGCTCCCGGTGCATGGAACCTGCTTCTCCCTCTGCCTGTCTCTGGACCTCTCTCTCTCTCTGTGACTATCATAAATAAATAAAAATTTTAAAAAATGTTTGGTAGAATTTTACTATGAAGCCATCTGGTCCTAGACTTTTGTTTATTGTGAGTTTTTTTTTTTTATTACTAATTCAATTTATTTGCTGGTAATCAATCTGTTCAAAATTTCTGTTTCTGATTTGGTTTTTGTAGATTACGTTTCTAGGAATTTTCCATTTCTTCTAGGTTGTCCAATTTATTGGTATGCAATTTTTCATAATATTATTTTATAAACATTTCTATTTTTGTGATCTTGGTTGTTATATCACCTCTAGCATTTCTGATTTTGTTTTTTTCAGTCCTTTCTCTCTCTCTCTCTCTCTTTCAATGAGTCTGGCTAAAATTGTATTGGTTTTGCAAAGTACCACTTCCTGGTTTCATTGATCTATTTTTCCTTAGTTTCTATTTCATTTATTTCTGATCTTTATTATTCTCTTCCTTCAACTGGTTTTGGGTTTTGTTTTGTTTTGTTTTTCTTTTTCTTTTTCTAGATCCTTTATATCTAGGGTTGGGTTTTTTATTTGAGAGTTTTCTTGCTCCTTGAAGTAAGCCTGTATTGCTATAAACTTCACTCCTAGAACAGCTTTTGCTACCTCCCAAAGATTTTGGGCTATTCTGTTTTCATTTTCATCTGGCTCTCTGTATTCTTTGAATTCCTTTTTTTATTTCTTGGTAGACCCATTCATTATTTAGTAGCATGTTATTTAACCTCCACATACTTGTGTTCTTCCAGGTTTTTTCTTGGGGTTGATTTGTAGTTTGATGGTATTGTAGTCAGAAAAGACGGATGGTATGACTTTGATCTTTTTGAATTTGTTGAGACTTGTTTTATGTCCTAACATGTGATCTATTCTGGAGAACATTCCATGTACACTTGAATATATTATGAATTCTGCTGTTTAGAATGGAATATTCTCAATATAACTGTTAGATCCATCTGGTCCAATGTCTCATTCAAAGCCACTGTTTCATTGCTGTTTTTTTTTTTCTCCTTAGAGAGATGTTTTATTTACTTTTTATTTTTTTACACTTTATTATATTTTTATTATTGGAGTTCAATTTGCCAACATATAACACCCAGTGCTCATCCTGCCAAATGCCCCCCTCAGTGCCGTCACCAAGTCACCCCAACCCCTGCCCACCTCCCTTTCCAATACCCCTTGTTTGTTTCCCTATGTTAGGAGTCTCGCATGTTCTGTCATCCTCACTGATATTTTCACTCATTTTCTCTCCTTTCCCCTTTATTCTCTTTCACAATTTTCTATATTCCCCAAATGAATGAGACCATATAATGTTTGTCCTTCTCTGATTGACTTATTTCACTCAGCATAATACCCTCCAATTCTATCCACATCGAAGCAAATGGTAGGTATTTGTCATTTCTAATGGCTGAGTATATTCCATTGTATAAATAGACCACATCTTCTTTATCCATCCATCTTTCTATGGACACCGAGGCTCCTTCCACAGTTTGCCTATTGTGGACATTGCTGCTAGAAACATTGGGGTGCAGGTGTTCCGGCATTTCACTGCATCTGAATCTTTGGGGTAAATCCCCAGCAGTGCAATTGCTGGGTCATAGGGCAGGTCTATTTTTAACTCTTTGAGGAGCCTCCACACAGTTTTCCAGAGTGGCTGCACCAGTTCACATTCCCACCAACAGTGCAAGAGGGTTCCCCTTTCTCCACATCCTCTCCAACATTTGTTGTTTCCTGTCTTGTTAATTTTCCCCATTCTCACTGGTGTGAGGTGGGATCTCATTGTGGTTTTGATTTGTATTTCCCTGATGGCAAGTGATGCGGAGCATTTTCTCATGTGCATGTTGGCCATGTCTATGTCTTCCTCTGTGAGATTTCTCTTCATGTCTTTTGCCCATTTCATGATTGGATTGTTTGTTTCTTTGCTGTTGAGCTTAATAAGTTCTTTATAGATCTTGTATACTAGCCCTTTATCTGATATGTCATTTGCAAGTATCTTCTCCCATTCTGTAGGTTGTTTTTTTGTTTTGTTGACTGTTTCTTTCACTGTGCAAAAGCTTCTTATCTTGAAGAAGTCCCAAATTCATTTTTGCTTGTGTTTTCCTTGCATTCATGGATGTATCTTGCAAGAAGTTGCTGTGGCCAAGTTCAAAAAGGGTGTTGCCTGGGTTCTCCTCTAGGATTTGATGGATTCTAGTCTCACATTTAGATCTTTCATCCATTTTGAATTTATCTTTGTGTATGGTGTAAGAGAATGGTCTAGTTTCATTCTTCTGCATGTGGATGTCCAATTTTCCCAGCGCCATTTATTGAAGAGACTGTCTTTTTTCCGGTGGATAGTCTTTTCTGCTTTGTCGAATATTAGTTGAACATACAGTTGAGGGCCATTTCTGGATTCTCTATTCTGTGCCACTGACCTCTGTGTCTGTTTTTGTGCCAGTCCCACACTGTCTTGATGACCACAGCTTTGTAGTACAACCTGAAATCTGGCATTGTTATGCCCCCAGTTATGGTTTTCTTTTTTAATATTCCCCTGGCTATTCAGGGTCTTTTCTGAATCCACACAACTCTTAAGATGATTTGTTGTAACTCTCTGAAGAAAGTCCATGGTATTTTGAGAGGGATTGCATTAAACATGTAAATTGCCCTGGATAACATTGACATTTTCACAATATTAATTCTGCCAATCCATGAGCATGGAATATTTTCCATCTCTTTGTGTCTTCCTCAATTTCTTTCAGAAGAGTTCTATAGTTTTTAGGGTATAGATCCTTTACCTCTTTGGTTAGGTTTATTCCTAGGTACCTTATGCTTTTGGGTGCAATTGTTTTTTTTTTTTAAATAATAAATTTATTTTTTATTGGTGTTCAATTTGCCAACATACAGAATAACACCCAGTGCTCATCCCGTCAAGTGCCCCCTCAGTGCCTGTCACCCATTCATCCCCAACCACCACCCTCCTCCCCTTCCACCACCCCTAGTTCGTTTATTTTGAGTACAATTGTAAATGGGATTGACTCCTTAATTTCTCGTTCTTCTTTCTCATTGTTAGTGTATAGAAATGCCACTGACTTCTGGGCACTGATTTTGTATCTTGTCACGCTGCCAAATTGCTGTATGAGTTCTAGCAATCTTGGGGTGGAGGCTTTTGGGTTTTCTACGTAGAGTATCATGTCATCAGCGAAGAGGGAGAGTTTGATGACTTCTTTGCCAATTTGAATGCCTTTAATGTCTTTTTGTTGTCTGATTGCTGAGGCTAGGACTTCCAGTGCTCTGTTGAATAGCAGTGGTGAGAGTGGACATCCCTGTCTTGTTCCTGATCTTAGGGGAAAGGCTCCCAGTGCTTCCCCATTGAGAATGATATTTGCTGTGGGCTTTTCGTAGATGGCTTTTAAGATGCTGAGGAATGTTCCCTCTATCCCTACACTCTGAAGAGTTTTGATCAGGAATGGATGCTGTATTTTGTCAAATGCTTTCTCTGCATCTAATGAGAGGATCATATGGTTCTTGGTTTTTCTCTTGCTGATATGATGAATCACACTGATTGTTTTACGAGTGTTGAACCAGCCTTGTGTCCCGGGGATAAATCCTACTTGGTCATGGTGAATAATTTTCTTAATGTACTGTTGGATCCTATTGGCTAGTATC
This sequence comes from Canis lupus familiaris, assembly GCF_011100685.1. Classification (NCBI taxonomy): domain Eukaryota; kingdom Metazoa; phylum Chordata; class Mammalia; order Carnivora; family Canidae; genus Canis; species Canis lupus. The sequence goes on from NC_049253.1 coordinate 38,223,630, forward strand.
TTGTTGAGAATTTTTGCATCCATGTTCAGGGATATTGGTCTGTAATTCTCCTTTTTGGTGGGGTCTTTGTCTGGTTTTGGAATTAGGGTGATGCTGGCCTCATAGAACGAATTTGGAAGTACTCCATCTCTTTCTATCTTTCCAAACAGCTTTAGGAGAATAGGTATGGTTTCTTCTTTAAATGTTTGATAGAATTCCCCAGGGAAGCCATCTGGCCCTGGACTTTTGTGTCTTGGGAGGTTTTTTTTTTTTATTTTTTTTAATTTTTTTTAATTTTTTTTAATTTTTTTTTTTTTTTTTCTTGGGAGGTTTTTGATGACTGCTTCAATATCCTTGCTGGTTATTGGCCTGTTCAGGTTTTCTATTTCTTCTTGTTCCAGTTTTGGTAGTTGGTGGTTTTCCAGAAATGCATCCATTTCTTCTAGATTGTCTAATTTTTGGCATATAGCTGCTCATAAATGTTTTTAAAATCGTTTGTATTTCCTTGGTATTGGTGGTGATCTCTCCTTTTTCATTCATTATTTTATTAATTTGAGTCTTTTCTCTCTTCTTTTTAATAAGGCTGGTTAGGGATTTATCTATCTTATTAATTTTTTCAAAGAACTAACTCCTGGTTTTGTTGATCTTTTCCACAGTTCTTCTGGTCTCTATTTCATTGAGTTCTGCTCAAATTTTTATTAACTCTCTTCTTCTGCTGGATGTAGGTTTTTTGCTGTTCTTTCTTCAGCTACTTTGAGTGCAAGGTTAGCTTTTGCATTTGAGTTCTTTCCAGTTTTTTTTAAATTTATTTTTTATTGGTGTTCAATTTACTAACATACAGAATAACCCCCAGTGCCCGTCACCCATTCACTCCCACCCCCCGCCCTCCTCCCCTTCTACCACCCCTAGTTCGTTTCCCAGAGTTAGCGGTCTTTACGTTCTGTCTCCCTTTCTGATATTTCCCACACATTTCTTCTCCCTTCCCTTATATTCCCTTTCACTATTATTTATATTCCCCAAATGAATGAGAACATATAATGTTTGTCCTTCTCTGACTGACTTACTTCACTCAGCATAATCCAGATTTTTGATGGATGCTTGTACTGCGATGGATTTCCCCCTCAGGACTGCTTTTGCTGTATCCCAAAGATTTTGAATGGTTATATCTTTATTCTCGTTAGTTTTCATGAATCTTTTTAATTCTTCTCTAATTTCCTGGTTGACCCTTTCATCTTTTAGCAGGATGGTCTTTAACCTCCATGTATTTGAATTTCTTCCAAATTTCTTCTTGTGATTGAGTTCTAGTTTCAAAGCATTATGGTGTGAAAATATGCAGGGGACAATCCCAATCTTTTGCTATCAAAAGACCTGAGAAACCTGATTTGTGACCCAGTATGTGGTCCATTCTGGAGAAAGTTCCATGTGTACTTGAGAAGAATGTGTATTCAATTGGGTTTGGATGTAAAGTTTTATAAAATCTGTGAAATCCATCTGGTCCATTGTATCTTTTAAAGCTGGGGTTTCTCTGGAGATGTTGTGCTTAGAATATCTGTCAATTACAGAAAGTGCTGTGTTCAAGTCTCCTAGTATAAGTGTATTACTATCTAAGTATGTGTTTACTTTGGTTGTTAATTGATTAATATATTTGGCAGCTCCCACATTAGGGGAATGAATATTCATGATTGCTCAGTCCTCTTGTTGGATAGATCTTTTAAGTATGATATAGTGTCCCTCTTCATCTCTTACTACAGTCTTTGGGATAAACTTTAATTTATCTGATATGAGAAAGCTACCTCTGCTTTATTTTGAGGACCATTTGAATGGTAAATGGTTCTCCAACCTTTTATTTTCAGGCTGTAGGTGTCCTTATGTCTAAAATGAGTCTCTTGTAGACAGCAAATAGATGGGTCTTGCTTCTTTATCCAGAAACCCTGCATCTTTTGATGGGATCATTAAGCCCATTCATGCTGAGTTACTACTGAAAGATATGAATTTAGTGTCATCATAATACTTATTCAGTCCCTGTTTTGTAGATTGTTTCCTTGGACTTCCTCTTTCTTTTACAGGATCCCCCTTAATACTTCTTGCAGAGCTGGTTTGGTGGTCACATATTCTTTCAGTTTCTGCCTATCTTGGAAGCTGTTTGTCTCTCCTTCTGTTCTGAATGAGAGCCTTGCTGGATAAAGTATTCTTGGCTGTATGTTCTTCTCATCTAGGACTCTGAATATATCCTGCCAGTCCTTTCTGGCCTGCCAGGTCTCTGTGGAGAGGTCTGCTGTTAACCTAATACTTCTCCCCATAAAGGTTAGGGATTTCTTGTCTCTTGCTGCTTTAAGGATCTTCTCTTTATCTTTGGAATTTGCAAGTTTCACTATTAAATGTCGAGGTGTTGAATGTTTTTTATTGATTTTAGGGGGGGATCTCTCTATCTCCTGGATCTGAATGCCTGCATGCCTCCCCAAGTTAGGGAAGTTCTCAGTTATGATTTGTTCAAATATGCTTTCTGGCCCTCTGGCCCTCTTGGCACTTTCTGAAACCCCAATTAAACATAGATTTTTCCTTCTGAGGCTGTAATTTATTTTCCTTAACTTTTCCTCATGGTCTCTTGTTTTTCTCTTTTTTCCTCAGCTTCCTTCCTTGCCATCAACTTGTCTTCTATGTCACTCACTCATTCTTCTACCTCATTAACCCTCATCGTTAGGATCTCCAGTTGGATTGTATCCCATTTAATTGATTTTTTATAACTTTATTTTTTTAATTTTTTATTTATTCATGATAGACATAGAGAGAGAGAGAGGCAGAGACACAGGCAGAGGGGGAAGCAGGCTCCATGCCAGGAGCCCGATGCGGAACTCAATCCCGGGACTCCATGATCGCACCCTGGGCCAAAGGCAGGCGCTAAACCGCTGAGCCACCCAGGGATCCCCCATTTAATTGATTTTTAATTTCGGCCTGATTAGATCTAAACTCTGCAGTCATGAAGTCTCTTTAATCCTTTATGCTTTTTTCCAGAGCCACCAGCAGCTTTGTAATTGTGCTTCTGAAGTGATTTTCTGACATTGAATTGTAATCCAAATTCTGTAACTCTGTGGATGAGAGTACTGCTTCTGATTCTCTCTTTGTGGTGGATTCTTCCTTCCAGTCATTTTGCTCAGTGCAGAGTGGCTAAAAACAAGTTGTAGGGATCCCTGGGTGGCACAGCTGTTTGGCGCCTGCCTTTGGCCCAGGGCGCGATCCTGGAGACCCAGGATCGAATCCCACGTCGGGCTCCCAGTGCATGGAGCCTGCTTCTCCCTCTGCCTGTGTCTCTGCCTCTCTCTCTCTCTCTCTCTCTCTCTCTCTGTGACTATCATAAAAAAATAAAAATAAAAAAAATAAAAAATAAAAACAAGTTGTACTGGAAAAAGAGAGGAAAAAAGGGGGCGAACAAACAGAAAACAAAAAACAAGGAGGGGTATCCTCTGATTTTTTTTTTTCCTCTGATTTTATATACTGTAAGTCCCTCAACTTTCCCTGGAGCTTTCCAGTGCTGCCTAGTCAAGAACTTGGTCTCCCCCTGTCCTTCCAGCTCGTCTTCGGGGGTAGAGGCCTGCTGTGCTGGTTCTCAGGTGTGTGCACCTGGGGGAGTTGCCCCACCCCCTGCCAGGTGCATGGTTCAGTGCGAGCTGTTTCTCTTGTGAGGCCCCTGCTCCCTGGGGGTCCCAGTCAGTCCCAGGCACAAGGTGACACCAGGAGGAACAACAACAGTGGCGGCGGCCAGTTCTCCAGTCCTGGAGTCAGCTCCCACAGTAAGTACCACAGTCTCCCAGTCCACAGGGGCCTGGATGCTCCGGGGAGGGAGGGCGCTGGTCTGCACAGCTCCGGGGCGCCCAGCCGCAGGAGTGTCCTCACTGACCTGTGTCCTCCCAGCCTCCGCCTGTCCCCAGGGGAGCACCCAATCTTGGGCTGTGCCCCCCAGCACCCTGGGGCATTCGCCACTAGAATCACGCTCCTGGGGCCGCGCAGCCCCCTCCATGCAGAGCCACCACCTGAGCCACTGCCTGAGCTGCTCCCAGGGCCCCGCCGGGCACGGGCTGCAGACATTTAGGGAGCTTGGCTCGTGGTGTGTGGCACGCTCTCCCCCAGGGCGCAGGTCCTGTATTAGTGCCCCCGGGAACCTGGGGGCTCCACTGCCCCTCCTGGGATCCTGCCCGAGCTCCCTGCCAGCGCCTTTCTGTCCGGGATGATTAGTAAAGCTCCTGCTTCTTCCCAGACCCGGCTTTCCTGCCCTGGGGACACTCACCGCAGGGCCTTAGCCCAGCTCCTTGCAGAGCCCCTCCCCCACTGGATGCTTTTTTATTTGTTTTTTTTTTTCCCATCTTCCTACTTTGATAGAAGCACGAACTCTTCTCACTGAAGCATTCCAGCTGTTCTCTCTTTAAATCTCAGATCGAATTCATAGGTTTTCAGAATGATTTGAAAGTTTTCTAGGTACCTTGGTGGGGACAGGTGACTTGGAGATCCTACTCTTCCGCCATCTTGCCCCGCCTCCTCCACTGTTTCATTGTTGACTTTATATTTGAATTATCTATCCACTGATGTAAGTGGGGTGTTAACATCCCATACTGTTATTTTATTACTCTTGATTAGTTCCTTTATGTTTGTTAATAGGTGTTTTATGTCCTTGGGTGCTCCCATGATGGGTGCATAAATGTTTACATTTGTTCCACCTTCTTGTTAGACTATTTCCTTAATGATTATAAAGATTTTTAAAAAATCTTTTTTTTTAAAGATTTTATTTATTTATTCATGAGAGACACATAGAGAGAGAGGGAGGCAGAGACACAGGCAGAGGGAAAAGCAGGCTCCACGCAGGGAGCCTGACGTGGGACTCGATCCTGAGTCTCCAGGATCACACCCTGGGCTGAAGGCCGCGCTAAACTGCTGAGCCACCTGGGCTGCCCTAGAGTGTCCTTCTTTGTCTCTTGTTTCAGTCTTTATTTTAAAGTCTATTTTGTGTGATATATTTATTGCTACGTGAGCTTTCTTTTCACTTGCATTTGCATGTTTTTCTATTCCTTCACTTTTAATTTGCATGTCTTTAAATCTGAAATGAATTACTTATAGTCAGCATATAGACGGGTCTTGCTTTTTTATCCATTTTGTCATTCTGTTTTTTGATTGGAGCATATAGTCAGTCTATTTACATTCAAAGTAATTACTGATATGTATGTAGTTATTGCCATTTTGTTACTTGTTTAACGGCTGACTTTCTTAATGATATGCTCAGATTCCTTTCTCTTTTTTTCATATCTATTACTGGTTTCTTATATGTGATTACCATTAAGTTTTTTTATGTATAACATCTTACAAATATAGCAGTTTGTATTAAGTTCATGGTGGCTTAAATTTCACCCATTCTAAAAGCACTAAATTTTTACTTCTCTCCCTCTCCCTCCTGCCCATTTTAGGTTCATAGTGTCATACATTATGTCCTTTTATTTTGTGAATTGACTGATTTTTATACATATATTTAATCTTAGTGCTTTTGTGCTTCTTACTTTTCTTACTCCTGCTTATGATCATTCCTTTCCACTCAAATAATCCACTTTAACATTTCTCATAAGGCTGGTGTAGTGGTAATGAATTCTTTTAACTTCTTTGGGTCTTTTTTTTTTGTCTAGGAATGTTTCTTTTTAATATTTTATTTATGTATTCAAGAGAGACAGAGAGAGAGAGAGAGAGAGAGATAGAGAAGCAGATACACAGGCAAAGGGAAAAGCAGACTCCACACAGGGAGCCCGCTGTGGGACTCAATCCCAGGACCCCAGGATCACACCCTGAGCCAAAGGCAAATGCTCAACCTCTGAGCCACCCAGGTGTCCCAGTCTAGGAAAGTCTTTATCTCTTCTTCTATTCTGAATGATAGCCTAGCTGGATAGAGTATTCTTGGTTGCAAGTATTTTCCTTGCAGCACACTGAATATATCATGCCATCCTTTTCTGGCCTGCCTAGTTTATACTAAAAAATCAACTGATAGCCTTGTGGGGTTTCCCTTGTATGTAACTCTTCCTCTTGCTTAGAAAATTCTCTAAAACTCTTTTGTCATTTTAATTATTATGTGTCTTGAGTTGATTTTGTGGGAGATTCTGTGCCTCTTAGATCTAGGTATCTGTTCCTCCCCCAGATTAGGGAAGTTTTTGTCTATTATTTCTTCAAATACATTTCCTGAACTCTCTCTTCTTCTGGATCCCTAGAATGTGAATGTTATTATGCTTGATAGTGTCACTGAGTTCCCCTAATCTATTCTCATTTTTCATTATTTTTTCTTTTCCCTCTTCAGCTTGATTGATTTCCATTACTCTATCCTCCAGGTCACTGATCCATTCTTATTTCCTCTAGTCTACTATTTATTCCATCTAGTGTATTTTTCATTTCAGTAATTGAGTTCATCATCTCTGATTCATTCTTTTGTATGTTTTGTATTTGTTGAAGGCCTCATGGAGATCCTCCACTCTTCTCAAGCCCAGTGAGTATCTTTATGCCCATTACTTTAAATTCTCAATCAGACATATTGCTTATCTCCATTTCTTTTATCATCTTGCTATAATTTTTGCCCTGTTCTTTCATTGGAACATATTCCTCTGCCTCCTCATTTTATCTAATTCTCTTTGTCTGTTTCTGTTAGGAAAGTCATCTATATCTCCTGTTCTTGAAAGTAGTGGTCTTATGAAAAAGAGATCATGCAGTGCCTTGCAGTGCAATATCCCCTGTTCATCAGAACCCAGTGCTTCAAGTGTATCTCCTATATGTGTTGAGGGTGCCTTATTGTGGCCGAACCACATTTGTCTTTAGTCCAGTTGTCTGCAATGGTTTTCTTTGCCTGTTGTTGGCAGGAATTTGTTCCTATGTTGTTGTTAATAGTCCATCTAGGGCCACCTGGGGATTGAGTTGGGGCAGAGGAGGTGTTTGCCAGAGCTATAGTCACACCAAAATGCAGATTGTTCTCACTGTGTTGTCCCCTGACAACAAACCAAATGTTGTGGGGATTTGTCCTCTCAGGATAGGTCCCCTGTGCCTGAGATGTCTAGTGTGCAATCTGCTCCTTTTTCTTCTCCATGCTTGTGGTATCCCTCCCACCTGTGGACAGTCTCATTGGTCAATTTGGTTCTCCACTGCATCTTTGTCCTTACCACATTTGATGTGGATTCTTCTTTATGATTAACTGTGGAGAGTCCGTTCTGCCAATATTCAGGTAGTTTTCTGGGCTATTTACACTGATGTGGCTGTTATCCAGGTATATTCATAAAATGAGTTGAACTTAGAATCCATCTACTCTGCAATTTTCCCCAGAAGTACTCTAAAATGTTTTATAACTTTTTTCAATTTTTTTTTCCTACGGTACTCTACTCAGGTGGATGTTTTCCTCCTCATAATGCTCCAGGGAGCCTGACTCTAAATTTTGTGGCTCTGTGCCATCAAGCTTCTGAGTTCTCTGGGTCAAGGTGGACAGGAGAAAAAGAATAGTAAAATTTACATAATTCCACTGATATCCCAATAGCAAAAACTTGTTCTATGGCTTCATCATGATACAAAGTAGTCCCCAAATACACAGCTACATCCCACCTCTACTCTATATTGTGAAAATGGAAGAAAGCTTCTCAATGGATGGATCATTGTCTCTGGTGCTTGCTTTTTCCTGGGCTCCAAAAACAGAGCTTCTGATTTAGCATGTGAAACAGATCTCAACAATTGGCTTCAAGTCCCACAGGTGCTTCTGATACAAGGCACATGGATATCTTCCATTTACTCTCCCAAGCCATGCCCTGCCCTTTCCCACCCTGTGCCATGCATAGCTGACCAACATAAACTGCATCAAGGGGCTCCCTTGCTTTGTGGCTTCTGGTGGGGTGCAACCAAAGATGAGCACTCATGGAAACTGAAAGGAAGGAGGGGAGGAGTCTGAGGAGAGGAAATTTCATTTTCAACTCCCTCTGTGGAATTGCCATCCTGTGGTTTTGCTTCCCTCCTCCAAGAGCCATACTCATTTAGCTAGCTCTCTCCATGGCCCTTTCTGTATTTTGGTTCTGATAAGAGTTCCTTCCCCTTACCCCTTCCAGTTTAGGGACAGTACCAATGCCCCACGAGAATACTACTTTATACATGTGGCTTCTCTATACCTGTCCACACCCTAAGAAATAGTACTTTTACTCAATTCTTTTCAAATTCCCATCTGTTTCCACTGGGAACTTGGCTGATATGCAGGAGGCCTATGAGCAACATTGAGAAACACTAGGTTAGGGCAGGATATCCTACAGCCCCTGGGGAACATGAATGAAACATTTGAACTCTAAGATGTTTAACGCAGCTAAAATAAATGTGAGTGAGAGCTGAGAATGCTGAAGTGGGTAGGATCCACACCATGAAGGGCATTCTCCCATGCTAAGAATGTCAGACCATAGCAGTGAGGTTAATCAGGAAGCTTTGCAGAGGCTGAAGTAAGAAATGATTTTAAACTCAAAGAGGTAAATAGTAAGACCAGAGAAGATAATCAAGGTTCAATTGTTAGAACCTATCCACATTATTACTAAAGCTGAACTTAGGGACCATTAATCCACAAGCACAGAAAAACTTGCCTCTGGAGAGAAAAACAGAAGAGGTAGATAAAGGAAGATCCTGGTTTTAGGGAAAGTACAAGAAGAAGTATTCCTTTTTCCATGTATCTACATTAATTCATTTTTCAAAGTTTTACTCAAACTCTGGAGGTTCTTTTCCTCCCTCATGGGAAGAAGACTGCCTGTTTTAGGGTCATTTGTTATAGCAAACAAAATGGATTTTTTTGTACAGTCAGCTTTGCTGGGCTACATTTGTTATGTGAAATGAGAAATATCCAAAGCTAAAAAGACCAACTAAAAATTATGAGAAGTAGAATTTACTAAGCAGTGTTAATGATTTAATATTGCAGAGGTCCAATGCTATAAAGACCTCTTATAAAGTATTCCTAAAGATACCTAATAAATATGCAAAACTGGAAAAGATTCAAGGCAGAAATTTTATTTCTTTCCTTTCTCTCACTCTCTGCCTAGGAAATGATATTATTACTTTAAGGTAAAAGAACTTCGTATTGTTACACATTTGCATATTATTTTTAACCAGTTGCTTTAGACTATTTTCTGCTCTTTCCTGCTTCTTTCTGCCTTGAGTATCTTATTTTTTAAACAGAATTCAAGGAACTGATACATGAATTTTAGGTAATATTTTACAATCAATTTTGGCCCTAATCATAGAGCAGTAGGGAATATTCTGACTTCTTTCATTAACATACAGTAGGTTGTTTTGTGGTAGGGGAAGCAAAAGTCTATTTGCCTTCTTTCTTTGTGTTGTGGGTATCATGAGTTAAGTAACATTTTCTAAGTTTCTGTGACTTTAAACAATAAAAAAGTCTTGTCTCCTTCCCCTTTCTATGTTAGCACTGAACTGGGGATAGAGGTCATGTTACCAATGTCATCTTTCATTGGAATAATGCTTAGTGTATTTCAAAATATGCTATATTTCTCATTTGAAAGTATCTTCCAAATCTTTGAGTTGGCCATGGTATGTAGCCAAATGGAGGTATGCTTTTAAAATTCAGGCCATGTTCCAAGTTAAAACTTAAGATTGAATAAAAATGTTTTTTAAAAAGATTTATTTATTTACTTATGAGAGACACAGAAAAAAAGAGAGAGGCAGAGACATAGGCAGAGGAAGAAGCAGGCTCCTCGCAGGGAGCCCGATGTGGGACTCGATTCCGGATTCTGGGATCACACCCTGAGTTGAAGGCAGATGCTCAACTGCTGAGCCACCCAAGTGTCCCTAGAATAAAAATTCAAATCATGTACAAGGTTAGCCCACTGCTACTGGACACGTCAGTTCCTGCACTACTTACAGCCCACAGTAAATAGGCAGCTGTAGGTGATCATGCTTGGTATCACATGATCAGCTCACTACAAAAAATGGATGCCCAATGAAAGGGCCACTAATTCAAAACCTAGATGTTGATACAGCTCATCTTTACATGCCAGGCCATGTTATACGTCATGCTCTTTCTCAGGAATTTGAACTAGGAATTACTATGAAGAGAAGAGGATACATAGAAGTGGCAGCCACTGAAAGATCATAAGGTGGAATTTACTGTTATCTATATTACAAACCTATCACCTGAGATAACTTTATAGCAGCCAGAAAAGCCAAAAGAAAAACCATTCTTAAAGCAAATGGCTTTAAAATATGGTTTCTACAAACTACTCCAGCCCTCCCCACTTCCCACAAAAATCATAAAGTGAAACTAGCTTGAGTTAATTATATCACGTCATCTTGTCTGGCCAAATGCCACCCAAAAGTGCCCTACAATTCAAGGACTCCTTGTATTGTATATTCATCCTACATTTGGAGTATAGATTTTGAAATATGCATGTCAAATCACATTTACATGGAAAATAAATGAGAAATATATATAATTATATATAATTATATATTTAAATTACTATAATTATATATATGTATTAAAATTACTAAACATTGGGCAGCCCGGGTGGCTCAGCGGTTTAGCACCACCTTCAGTCCAGGGCCTGGTCCTGGAGACCCGGGATCAAGTCCCACGTCGGGCTCCCTGCATGGGGCCTGCTTCTCCCTCTGCCTGTGTCTCTGCCTCTCCCTCTGTCTCTCATGAATAAATGAATAAAATCTTTAAAAAATAATAATAATAAAATAAAATAAAATAACTAAACATGGCTTCTGGTCAACTCAGGAGAATCACTGTTATCAAAACATTCCCATCATTCCAGACAAAAGCAAAGAAATATTTGAGATTACTTAGGAAAAGCTGAAAATGCTAATAAATGTATAAACTCTTTTGCTTAAAGCCTAGATCATGGACAACTGTACAGCTCAGGTCCCTGGGATACAGACTACAAGACAGAGTTTAGGTATCTAGGTTGTTAAGAATCACTCTTGTGATCCAGAAGCATGGATGCGGGTGAGGTAAGATTGAGAGGAGGGTGAAGTCTGGCTGTGATATAGGTTCAGCAACAGCCTCAGCTGGGCCCACTGGGAAGCTCTGGAGCTAAAATGTTCTTCAATGATGTTTTGAGATTGGGCCCAGATGGTTAGGCCTATATACTCCCTCATAGATCAGTCATTGGATGTGAGTCATGCTGGGAAAGGACATGATGTTATGCGATGACTGCAGCTGGGAATCACTAAAGTTCCCAGTAGCTAACAACTGCCTCATAAGGTGACCAGCTATCCCTGAGTTTCTAGGATTGTCCTGAGTTTAGTGCTGAAAAATCCCAGGCAAACTACAATGGTTGGTCACCTTACTGTCTGCCAATACTTCAGCACCTGAAACAACAAATTTTTCATTGAACAGGTGTGTGTCCATCACAACATCTTTACCAATTCCCTAGGATTCTAGGAAACTCAAGTCAGACTCCAGTATCTGTCAAAGTTCTTAAAAGATGTTAAAGGTGGGCAGCCTGGGTGGCTCAGCGGTTTGGCCCCACTTTCAGCCCAGGTTGTGATCCTGGAGACCCAGGATTGAGTCCCACGTTGGGCTCCCTGCATGGAGCCTGCTTCTCTCTCTGCCTGTGTCTCTGCCTGTGTGTGTGTGTGTGTGTGTGTGTGTGTGTGTCTGTGTCTCTCATGAATAAATAAATAAGATCTTTTTTTAAAAAAAGATGTTAAAGGTAACTTCTATGTTTCATTGATTGTACAAACTGGACTTGCTTAGAACCAAGGAATGACCATAATATCTTCTCTCCTATCTCACAATGAATGGTGGACACACAAAAAAAAAAGATAATTTGAAAAGGACTCACTGAACCAAGGAGATAACACAATGCCAAAGTCTGGTACTCTATCAAGTTATTATGCATGTAACTTTTTCCATGATGAAGTCTCCTCTACAGTATAATTCTTGTTCTCTGCTGAGCACAGCTTATCCCTCTAAAACCAGGCACCCTGACAAATAGAAAACATGCCTGAAACAGTTTATTCTATGTCAAAATCTAGAATAAACAGGCTATTTCAATGTCAAGAAAGGACAAACTTTCTAGTTAAAATTTGCCATACAGCACAGGATGGTGATATTTCAATAACTAATAACTAATGCTGTTCTTCCATAGCATTATTTAAGTTTATACGATTAATGTTGAGGTTGTAATAGTGACCAGATACAACAGGTTGATGAAAGAACACTCAAAAAAAAACCTGAAGTAACCTTTTAATTGATTTGTTAATGCAGCAAGACAACAGCCTTGGCCATGGAGGTGGGAATGCAGAACAGAGTTTGACTCCCCTTCCTATCCAAGTATCCTGATCTGACCCTTCTACTTTAGCTTTCATCCAGCCCTTCATACCTCAACCCAAAAAGACCTTGTTTTATTCAATGTATCCTTCTGGCTGACTGTCTTCAAGAGCTAGATCTGAGAAACTCAAGAAAGCAATATCTATTTACTAGTAAATAGATAAGTGGCATCTGTGGCAGAACTTAAAAGTAATGCACTTCTCAGTAAACTAGAAAATCCTGTTGCTCAAAGTAATGAACTCACAACTGTATGGTCAGCTAATCCTTGAAAAGCAAGAATTTCCAAAGGAAAAAATGAGTCTCTTCAACAAATGGTGTTTCATTCTTCTGCCACATGCAGAGAATAAAACTGGACCACTTTCTTACACCATACACAAAAATAAATTCAATATGGATGAAATACCAAATGTGAGATGGGAATCCATTAAATCCTAAAGGAGAACACAGGCAGCAACCTCTTTGACCTAAGCCACAGCAGCTTCTTGCTAGACATCTCTCCAAAGGCAAGGGAAACAAAAGTAAAAATGAACTATTGGGACTTCATCAAGATAAAAAGCTTCTAAAAAAAGGAAACAGTCAACAAAACTCAAAGGTAACGTATGGAATGGGAGAAAATAGTTGCAAATGAGATATCAGATAAAGGGCTAGTATCCAAGATCTATAAAGAATTTATCAAACTCAACATCCAAAACCAAAGCAATTCAACCAAGAAATGGGCAGAAGACATGAACTGACATTTCTCCAAAGAAGATATACACATGGCCAACAAGCACATGAGAATATGCTCCACATCACTTGCCATCAGGGAAATACAAATCAAAACCACAAGGAGATACTACCTCACACTAATCAAAATGACTAGAACTAACAAGTCAGGAAACAATAAATGTTAGCGAGGATGTGGAGAAAGGGGAACCCTCTCACACTGTTGGTGGGAATACAAGCTGGTACAGCTACTCTGGAGATTCCTCAAGAAGTTAAAAATAGAACTACCCTACAACCCAGCAATTGCACTATGAGGTATTTACCCCAAAGATACAAATATAATGATCTGAAGGACACCTGCACCCCGATGTTTATAACAGCAATGTCCACAATAGCCAAACTATGGAAAGGGCCAAGATGTCCCAAGATGTCCATTGACAGATGAGTGGATAAAGAAGATGTGGAATATTTCTCATATTTCTCAGCCATCAGAAAGGATGAATACTAACCATTACATTGACATGGATCTAACTAGAGGGCATTATGTTGAGTAAAATAAGTCAATCAGGGAAAGATAATTATCATATGGTTTCACTCATATGTGGAATATAAGAAACAGCACAAAGGATCATAGAGGAAGGGAGGGAAAACTGAATGGGAAGTAATTAGAGAGGGAGACAAACCATGAAAGACGTTGACGTAGAAAACAAACTGAGTGTTGCTGGAGGGGAGGTGGGTGAGGGGATAGGGTAATTGGGTGATGTGGTGAGCACTGGGCATTATATGCAACTGATGAATTATTGAACTTTATATCTGAAATGAATGATGTACTATATGTTGGCTAATTGAATTCAAATTTAAAAAAGAAACCTTTTTGACCTCAGCCATAGCAACTTCTTACTAAACACGTCACCCACAGGCAAGGGAAACAAAAGCAAAAACTAACCATTGGGATTTCATCAAGATAAAAACTTCTGGGACACCTGGGTGTCTCAGCGGTTGGGCGCCTGCCTTTGGTTCAGGTCATGATCCCGGGATCCAGAATCAAGTCCCGCATCCGGCTCCCTGCGGGGAGTCTGCTTCTCCCTCTGCCTGTGTCTCTGCCTCTCTCTCTCAGTCTGTGTCTCTCATGAATAAATAAATAAATCTTTAAAAAAAAGATAAAAACTTCTGCATAGCAAAGGAAACAATCAACAAAACTAAAAGACAGCCTACAGAATGGGAGAAGATATTTGCAAACAACATATCTAATAGTGTTAGTATCCAAAATCAACAAAGAACTTATCAAACTCAACACTCAAAAAACAAACCAGTTGGGGGCAGCCCAGGTGGCTCAGCGGTTTGGCGCTGCCTTCAGCCTAGGGCCTGATCCTGGAGACCGGGGATAGGTCCCACATCGGGGTCCCTGCAGGGAGCCTGCTTCTCCCTCTGCCTGTGTCTCTGCCTCTCTCTCTTTCCTCTCTGTGTATTCTCATGAATAAATGAATAAAATCTTAAAAAAAAAAAAAACCAGTTAGGAAATGGGCAGAAGACACAGACACTTTTCCAAGAAAGACATCCAGATGGCTAACAGACATATGAAAAGATGCTCAATGCCACTTCTCATCAGGGACATACAAATCAAAATCATGATGAGATATCATCTCATACCTATCTGAATAGCTAAAATTAACAACATAAGTAACAACAGGTGTTGATGAGAACCTGGAGAAAGGGAAACCTTACACTGTTGGTGGGAATGCAAACTGGGGCAGCCACTCTGGAAAAAAGTATGGAGTTTCCACAGAGAGTTAAAAATAGAACTACCCTACCAACCAACAATTTCACTAAGTATTTACCCAAAGGATACAAAAATACAGATTCAAAGTGATACATGCACCCAGATGTTTATAGCAACATTTTCAACAATAGCCAAACTAAGGAGAGAGCCTAAATGTCCACTGACTGATGATTGGATAAAGAAGATGTGGTATATATGTACAATGCAATATTACTAAGTCATAAAAAAGAATGAAATCTTGCCATTTGCAATGACATGGATGGAGCTAGAGTGTATTACACTAAGTGAAATAAGTCAGAGAAAAATAAATACCCTATGATCTCACTCATATATGGAATTTAAGAAAGAAAATGGATGACATATGGGAGGGGGGGAAAAGAAAAAAAGGAGAGTGGGGAAACAAACCGTAAGAGATAACAACAGAGATCAAAGTGAGGTTTGATGGAGGGAAGTAGGTGGGGGATGGGCTAGATGAGTGATGGGTATTAAGGAAGGAGGTTGTTATACACTAGTTGTGATATGTAAGTGATGAATCACTGAATTCTACTGCAGAAACCACTATTTCATTGTATGTCAACTACCTGAAATTAAAGTATATGTTTAATTTGTCCAATTTTGTGAATTTTCCAGTTTTCTTTGTTATTGATTTCTAACTGTATCCCATTGTTTTCAAAGAAGATGTTTTGTATAATATCTATCTCTCTTAAAATCTATTGAAACTTAATTTGTGGCCTAAAATATGGTCTGTCTTGGAAAATGTCCCATGTGCATTTAAAAAGGATGTGTATGCTATTTTAGATCTAGTTGGTTTATTGTATTAAGTCCTCTATTTCCTTATCTTCTGTTTGGTATTCTATCCATTTTGTGAAAGGGGTTTTGAAGTTTCCAACTATTTTTGTAAACTGTCTATTTCTCCAATTCTGTTAGGTTTTGCTTCATATCTTTTGAAAGTCTGTCACTAGGTGCATAATCTTTATCATTGTTACATCTTCTTGCTGTATTGAAACTTCTACTTTATATAATGTTGTTCTTTGTCTCTTGTAATCTTTTATCATTTAAAGTCTATTTTGGCTGATATTAGTATAGGCACTCCTGATCTGTTTTGGTGACTATTTGCATGCAATATCTTTTTTCATCTTTTCACTTTTTAAAAGATTTATT
Source organism: Canis lupus familiaris (assembly GCF_011100685.1). Taxonomy (NCBI): domain Eukaryota; kingdom Metazoa; phylum Chordata; class Mammalia; order Carnivora; family Canidae; genus Canis; species Canis lupus. The sequence continues at coordinate 38,239,577 of NC_049253.1, forward strand.
TATTTATTTATTTGAGAGAGGGAGAGCACATGAGTTGGTGGGGGGAGAGGCAAAGGGAGAGGGAGAGAGAAAGAATCCTCAAGTAGACTCCCTGCTGAGTGCAGAGGCTGAGGCAGGGCTGATTCCAGGACCCTGAGATCATAATCAGAACTGAAATCAAGAGCTGGCTGCTTTGCCCAGTGAGCCACCCAGGTGTCTGGTATCCTTTCACTTTCAAGCTGTTTGCGTCTTTGGACTTCAAGTGAGCCTCTAGTTGAATCGTATGTTTTTATCCATTCTGCCAGTCCCTGTTTTCTGATTGCAGAGTTTAATCCATTTACGTTTAAAGTAGTCACTTAGAAGGAGGAACTTTATCTGCACTTCTGTGATCAGAAGCAGAAATTAGAACATAGATCCCCAATATTTGAAAGACAAGATCCCCTTTGCTTACCCTGGCTCATGCAAGCTGCTCCAGGAATGCACACACAGCTGCCAGCCACGGGGTTAGGGGTGGGGAATGAGCAGCTGCTACTGTGCTAAGAGTTGAAATTGAACGACATTAATCACAATTTACCTTCCAAGACTTCCGCTGGAAGTTATAAACCTTCAACAGACTCCAGAGATCCAGACAGATTCTTCCAGTGCAATTATTGTCCAGGTAGGGAGACAGATTCCTGATGCTTTCTACTCCTATATTCTCAGAATCCTTTCTCCTGGGTAAAGTTATTTTTAACTAAAATATTTTCCCTCTCTATTCAGACAGAAATAATTCTTCACTTGGCACTAAGAGAAAATAATGTAAAACTTGACAGACATGGAACAGAATCTAAGCAAATTGGGCAGCCTAAGTGTATACACACAACACCAACATATCTCACTGCAATTCTATCAACTCACAATCCACTGCTTGTTACCAATGAAGTAGGTGTTCAATTATAAAACACAGAGAAAACTCAGTGTACCTCTGATTTACAGCAGCAGGGACATCCAAACAACTCACTTGACTACAGTCAATTAACTGAGATAGTCATTCCAAGAAAAGACAATAGAGAAAATAAAAGTGGGAACAGTCCAACCACGCAATTATTTGCATTCTGCCATTTAAATTTGTTTCCTACTAAGTTCTTGATAATGGAAGCTGAACATCTTATAGAAACAAATGTTTAGGCAATATAAGTTGTTTATACATCCTTAATTAGCAAATCAGAACATATATGTGTGTGGTAGATACTTGGCATACAGAACAAATAAGACAGTTTCTTTTTTTTTTTTAGATTTTATTTATTTATTCATGAGAGACACAGACAGACAGGGAGAGAGACAGGCAGAGGGAGAAGCAGGCTCCATGCAGAGAGCCTGATGTGGGACTCGATCCCAGGACTCCAGGATCACACCTGGGCCTTCAAAGGCAGGGACTCAACTGCTGAGCCACCCAGATGTCCCAATAAGACAGTTTCTAAACTCAAGGAACTAATAGGGGAGATAAACATATAAGCAGAACCCCAAGAGAAAGAGTCTCTATGAGTAAGGATGTAGTTATAGGGATGAGATTATCAGGGATGTCTTGCTTTCTAAAGAACAGTAACACTTGATTAGAGTAAAAAAAGTCAAATATTCCAAAATTAAGGAACAGGAAAAAGGGTAGCTTTTTAGTCAGAGGAAATGCACATTTGGGAAAAGAGCAGGCCCTTTGGTATGGCAGGAGCAAATAATACAAATAGAGGTGTGAAAAGAAGTAATGTTGAAGAAATCACTGAACTCAGACCCCAAAGGCCTTTATGGGCATGCTATGGAGCTTGGGTGTGATCTCATACACATGGGTGAAATAGGCTGTGGCTTATGTGCAGCTTAAGGCAGGCTAGGTATTAATCTTCCTTTCTCTTCTATCCAAAAATGTTTTTGAAACAGGGAAGGGCGAGATCCTGTTCAAAGCCATTGTTAAAGTTATTAACCAAGCAAGAACAAATGGCTGGAGATTTTAATTATTTATCTTGTTAAGAAATTATTTATATCACATAGTTGCTCACAACATAGACTATGAGTGTGCATTTGAGGTGAGACCTTTACAGTTGGTGGAAAGGCATTAAAGGGATTTCATAGGAGAAAGAAGTGATAAGATCACAGTATTTCTGTATTACCCTTTATGTAAGTCTTATAAATCATGTTTCCAAGGATGATTCTGGGAAAGGTGGTAAAGTTAAATTGGTCATGAGTCTCTTCTTCCAACACCAAACAGTAATAACTCTGAGAAATCATAACCTACTTTACCCTGCACTAGAGCTGACTTTCCTTGCTCTCAATTTTCTCCTTCCCTGTCTTACCCAGGAGCACCTAGGTTTCTCATCTATTTACACTTTGATAAGAGAAATCTTCCATTCTTAATAAATCTACTAGGCAATGATAGTTGCCTCTGCTCTGCAGAAGACCTCCACTTTGAAAAGGGCAACCACTCAGCTCAAAACAAGACATCTCTGATACTAGGATACCAGTCACCAAGGCTACCTTGTCAGGGAATATTATGCTGTAGAAGTGGGGTAGGCATAGCTGGGGGGCAGGCTGTCTTCCCTTGGGAACTCAAAAATCACCAATGACAATCATTGCCAGCCTTGGAGCTGTTGAGTGTTCATGTGCTCAGATAGTTTCTCTTCCTCCTGCAGACTCAGAGCCTGCTGGCCATCTCTGTGTATGAGTAGTAGGCTTTGAGCCAGTAAAATGCTGAAGAGTGCTATTTAGGCATTTACATGTGCCAGATGATGTGCTATTATGCATGGTGAATGATCCGATAAAATGTCCTCTGGAAGCCTCCAGAGGGGGCCATGATTGGATCAAGCAGTGGGTGGACAGGAAATGTGGAGGCAGTGGCTGTATAGAATGAGATAAATGACACACGCTAAAAGCTCTGATAAAAATACCCTCGTGGGAAAGGGCATTTGACCATATATTTCTCTTCTTTGCTATTCAAGAATGTGGAGTGGCAGATGGTGGGATTAAACTATATTTAGAAACCAGATCTTTAGAACTGATATACTCTAAAGTGAAATTGAATGGTAAGTGATTGACATTCTTGAAAAACTCCTAACTTGCATGTCACTAAATTTTAAATAAACTTTTTTAAAAAGCCTCTTCTATTTAAGGCAAGGATAACACACAGCTACCTGGAGTCCCAAATCCATATTTTGTGGTTTTATTTGCCATATTTTGAACTCTAAATGGAAAAAGCCTTGAAATCCTGATGTATTATGACATTTGGGGATTTTTGAACTCCGTTTCTAAGTCACATAATGTAACACTATTAAGAATCATTCATCAAAGTAAAGGTACCCTGGGGACCAACTAAGGAGTGAACGGTCTCTTTACCATTAGTCGTGATTACTAGTATTTATTCTATTTTTAATTTTTTAACCCAACAGTGTTCCAAATAGTACCAGTTATCACTGAACTCAAAAAATAAGAAACTAAAAGAAATTGATTGCAAGCTTCTCTTGTTTGGCAAGAAATAAGCTTCAGACAGTTTATAAACAAGGTTGTCTTTTAATGCATGAAGTATGGTAGCTTTTGAAGGGGGATGCAAAGATGGTTATATTGGTTAGCTTACTGGTTCATCCTAGTCTGCCTGTCCCTGTGTAGTTCTAGTAACGAATCTAATTTCAGGTGTGTATGTGAAACCTCTTTTTTTTTTTTTTTTGTACTACACTTAGATTTTGCATCTTTCCAGATCTGTCCAGCTCCACTCCAACCTTGTTCAATGGCCACTGCCACAGTAGCCTCAACTCCAAATACCACCACTTGTCTCAATCACTCCCAGGCACGTCCTCCTCTTTGGTGCTATGATAGCCACAGCTATGACAGCTCCACTGCAAAGTTTGATTTAAGCTGGCCTATGGAAGTTCTGGGTTACCCAGCAAGTTCCTGAAGTGCCCAAATAACATAATCTGTATGTGGGTTAATTATTGTTCCATATGAAATTTTTTACTAAAAAAAGAAAAAGAAATAGAAAGAAAGGGGGATGCCTGGGTGGCTCAGTGGTTGAGTGTCTGCTTTCTGCTCAGGGCATGATCCTGGAGTCCCAGGATCAAGTCCTGCATCAGGCTCCATGTGAGGAGCCTGCTTCTTCCTCTGCCAATGCCCCTGCATTGGCAGACTCTCTCTGTGTCTCTCATGAATAAATAAATAAAATCTTTAAAAAAATTTTTTTAAATAGAAAGAAAGGAAAACCAAAAATCAGACTGTTAACTATAGAGAACAAACCAATGGTTACCGGAGGGGAGGTGTGTGGGGGGTTGGGTGAATCAGTAATGAGGATTTAGGAGTTCAGCACCAGGTGTTATATGTAATGTTGAATCACTAAATTCTACACCTGAAATTAATATTACACTGTATGTTAACTAATTGGAATTTTAAAAAATACTTAATAGAAAAAGAGACAGAAAATGGAAGGGAGCTAACAAATTCAACATCCCTCTCCTGATCTACTACCAGAAGTTTCCAAGACCCAGTGGCACCCTTCATATGAACTTCTCAGAGATGTCCGTTGTGTCCAAGCAACCTTTGTGTGTTTTATGAAGTTATAGTTTGCTTCATAATGTATCATAATGAATTATATTTCTTTCCCTATTGTCCTGCTTCACTTCCCTTTCTCTTACTGACCCAGGATTGCAAACTCCAGCCATATATTTGTGTGTAAGGTTTGCCTCAGACTGTTTTTTTTTTTTTTTCCAGACTGTTTCTTAGGGCTAAGGCATTTATATTTTCTGTGTTCACCTTAAGTTTGAACTAAATACAATTTACTAATGAAGTTATTTTGGTTATCACCTTTTTAATCACTTCAAGATAGAAATGGAGAGGATACCCAGTGCATAATTAGGGAAGGGATAGTTCAAATCCCTTGGGTATTTAGATCTTGGTTAAAGCCAGTACATCTCCAAAGGCACTGATTTTCAAATCCTAAATGTGATTGGTAGCTTGAGTGCAGTGTTGTCTTCCAGGATGCAATATGGTCCATCCATTTGAAATGTAGCCACTATTGGTTTCCTCCCACAAATTAAGAGCAGAGGCCTCATTTAGGGAAGCCCTGTGGGAGGCTGATAAATTTGAATGGAAGAAAATATAACTTTATTTGCCCTTCTTTCACAAATGTATGCCTGTTATCAAGAGGTACAGGCTCTCTCTGTGTGACTATCAAGAATAAATAAATAAAATCTTAAAAAAAAAAAAAGAGGTACAGTTTCAATTTCAGTATAGGAAATGTCAATAGATACAACCCACATAAAAGTTCTTTGGAGTCCTCAATACTTTATAAGAATGTAACAGAATCCTGAGACCAAGTAATAAATATCTCCAGAGCCCAGCACAATCTAGGACAAAGTTCAGTAGCAGAGACTTCTGGTGCCTGTGTCACAGCCCCTTAGTGCATCCTAGTTAACCACTGTTTTACAGTGCTTTATAATTTGCAAATAGCTGATAAAGAGGCAGATATATTAAGTTACTATACATCACTATGATTGTATATAATTAAGTGTTTTTCTTATAAATTAAAGAAACCTTTACTTTGGGAAATTAGCACTTTAACATTTGTATTTCTAACCTCCTCTACTGTAAGACTTCAGTGTTCTTGATGCTTTTATTTCCCCATACATGTGCCACACTTGAGCTCCATGGCACACTGAACTAAAAGAGCTTATGTATTATATCCATATTGAAAATTTTGGTGTTTGGAGAGCAATGCATAGAACTATTACTCAGACCGGCATTTGAGATTCCAGTTGTACTTATGGATATATTTTTAAATACTTATATATCTTCTCAACACAAATATTCTCCCCCTTATAATTAGGTTAAAAGAATGGTATTTCAATATTTAATATGAATAATGCCTAATTCTTATCTTCTCCTTTAAAAAGTTTTTATCTAACATAAGTGAAGTCAATAGCACTAGAATTTTACAGCAATAAAGTAGACCACATACTGAAACCATTGGCATATTAATCTGGCTAAGATGTGGGAACCTAAGAATATGCCGTATTAATTTTATCTAGCTGGATGCTTTCTAAAAATTGTCACTAGAATGTAGCACTTTCACTTAATTCAAACTTTGTGTTAGAGATACTTATGTTTGTTAACACAAAAAATTTTAATTAGTTTATGATATGGCCTGATTAACAACTGGAAAACTATATCACACCTGGAAAACCAGTTTCATTCAGTGGAAATTGGGCACTGGGTTGGTCTGTCCATCTGTCTGTCTGTTTCTCTCTCTCTCTCTCTCTCTCTCTCACACACACACACACACACACACACACACACTCAATCACTCATACACATGCCTTCCTTAAAGAGTTCTAACATAGAATGCAGATTCTTCCTATTTCTTTTTTTAGTATTTTTAATTGAAGTTTGATTTGCCAACATATAACACCCAGTGCTCATCCCATTGAGTGCCCCCCTCAGTGCCTTCCTATTTCAACACAAATTTATACCTTCTCTCACCCAAAATAAGTCATAAAGTCAATGCGTGTTTATATACATGTAGGCACCCAAGTTGAGTTTTTGTTTCCTTTTGTTCAGTTTTATTAAGCATCTACTATATTCTTTATGGATACAACAAACAAGAGACACACACTCTGTTATGTTAGAACTTAACAGTATAGTTCGCTACTATCTAGCAAATATAATGTACCTTTAATTTGTATGGCTACCTCCTCACTAAACTTCTCAAAGGCAAGAACTCATACTTTTCCTTTGTTTCCCAATTAGCTTCTTGGTGTCCCAGTAGTGCGTCAAGTTGCTTTCAACTACAAATATCAGAGATACTGATCTGAAAGTGACAAATATTTGGAGTGTACTTTTCTCAAGTAATAAGAAATCCAGAAGTAGCTGGTTGCAATGCTGGTTTGGAAGCTCAAGAATGTCATTGAGAACTACAGAGTTTTCTGTCTTTTCTACCATCCTCTGATGTCCATCAGAGCTATTAGTCAGAGCTATGAAATGACTGCAGTTATCTTCACATGACAAAGTCAAAAGTAGAAAAGGAGGTTCAGGTTCCCTTCACTGGCCTCTTTCCTTTATCAGTTAAGATATAATTTCCCAAAAACTGCCTTATGTCTCCTTGGCCATAACTGGGTCACTTAGCCATCTATAGCTAGTAGCCCAGGAGGCTGGATAACTGAATATTGATCTGATATATTCAGACTCAATTGAAAGAAGAAACAATAAGGAAAGTGGGTGCCTACTGGGCAGGCAACCAACAGTGTCTGCCAAAACAGGGTGTTAAATAAAGGCCCTGCATAGTCAAAACCAGACTAGAACAGAGGATGGGATAGTGATATGGATGGTAAATATGCTAAAGATGATAGGAGTCAAGTCAAAGAGTATGACCATATCCAGGTTCCCAAATCCTAAATGAGTTGTGTACATTTGAAAATTTGGGGGAGGTTTCATAAGATAATAGCAATAATGACAAGTACCTGAAGGAGTCTATAGGGATGGCTGAAGATCCTGTCTGTACAGGGTAGAACCAGGACATTGTCATGGAGTTTCATGACAAATTTGGAGGTCTTCTGGGAGAATAGGCAGGTTCTTCTCAATTGGATGACCAAGAAATTAGTATCTCCAGATTTTAATTACAGGAAGAAACTATGGAAGTAGCCTATTTGCTATGAATTTTAAAGGAAAGTTTACAGGGAAAATGGGAGTTACACCTGGCACTGGGAGTGGTTGAAAGAACAATGTCAAAAAGAAGATGTGGCTTGGAGGGTGGGGAAGAGAAGTAGGCAGGAAGGAAACTGGGATAAACACATGGGCAAAAATCAATTTCCTGTAAGTTACCTACTCCAGATCCTGGCAGAAATTCAAGAGAATGAGAAATCAAGATAAAGAGGAAGCTTATGGTTGAATGTAACCCCTCTGTAAGTTATGACTCTCTAGTGTAAGTAAACCAACCTTAACTATTTTTTTTTAAAAGAAGGAGGATATTGAACAGACTCTAAGGTTAAGAAGGCAGCTGGGCCTCAGAAGGTGACAGGAATCTAAGTCTGGTAAACTGCCAGAAATATCCCATCTCTGTTTCTTTGTATTCAGATAATTTTTGTCTGCTCTCCTAGGCTATTGATAGAATACAGCCACCCCACACTTAAGCCTACGAGTTACATTTCTATCCAGTCACTAACATGCTGACTTAATTCCATGTCCTTGGAGGGCATCTGATTGATCCTTTTTGGATTAGATGAGGTCTACCCAACCTCAACTAATGCTAAGGAGACACAATTATGTAACATAAATATGGCTTCCAGGATCTCATCCCTAAACTGGGAAGAAGAGACAGTTTCAAGAGAAAAGGGGATCATTATATGCTGTGAAGATATCCCAGCTATTTATTACAATGCTGAAGCCAGAAATAGTATAATTGGTATGGTTCTTGTCTCCAAGTACAGCTCTAGTGTATCCTATCCTCACATTGGATTTCATGTTTAGTTCAGTTTGTCCACGTGGGTGATCTAGAAAGAGAAATAGAACATGGAAAGGCAAGTCCAACTCCCACAAGTTTGTCATCTATGTTATATAGAAGACATGTTTTAGTAGAAGAGGCAGGGTAGGGGTTGGAAGGAAGGGAAGAACTTCATAGACATCAAGAGCAGAGATGATATTGTTTTCTTCACCAAAAAAGATATATAACTGAGCAGTCTTCCTGTGACAGAAAAAGACTATGTGGATCTTATCTCAAGGATCAAAAAATATGATAAAGGCTGAAACTGGTGTTTTGGAAGAGGCCAAGAGTGGACTCCATAATTCTAAAGGTATCTTTTGTAAGTACCATAGGAAAAAATAGCTTTTTTTTTTAATGTTTTTAAATTTTGTAAAAATTTTAAATTCAGTTAGCCAACATATAGTACATCATTAGTTTCAGATATAGAGTTCAATAATTCATCAGTTGCATACAACTAACTTTAAATTTATTTTTAAAAAATAAAACACCTTGGAAGAGGTCCTCTAGATCTGGTAAAATAGCATAAAACAGTGGGGGGGGGGGGCAGCCTGGGTGGCTCAGCAGTTTAGCACCACCTTCAGCCCAGGTCCTGGAGACCCAGGATCAAGTCCCATGTTGGCCTCCCTTCATGGAGCCTGCTTCTCCCTCTGCCTGTGTCTCTGCCTCTCTCTCTCAATCTCTCTCTCTCTCTCTGTCTCTCATGAATAAATAAATAAAATCTTTTTAAAAAATAGCACAAAACAGTGGGAAGAATCCTGAATTTGAAATGAGTATGCCAGACTTAGAATTCTAGCTGCACAACTTGTGTTACTGTGAGCAAGTACTTATTTTTTTTTTCATAAAGAAGTTAATGACAGATTAACATCTTTCTGACTTATAACTTTACATGGTTGTGGGAATCAATTTAATTAGAATAATGCAGGTGGGAAACAGGTGAACTCAATGCAAATGTTAGTATTGATGCAGAAATTGAAGGAGAAATATTCATATAATGGATGAAAGGGGAAGACTCTCCTGTTAGCTAATAGTCACTCCTATAGCAACTGAATCCATTGGGGGTTGGAGAAATGGAGCTAGATGCTGAGTACTGAAGGTGCAGAGCCAGTCTTATTCAGGCTACATAACAGCTCTGAAATTTTCCTTTATAAGAAATACATTCTTTGATTATCAAGCAGGCCTCTTTGCAGGATTTTTGGAAGCACAAAACCAGGTAGAAACATTTGCAAACTTGAGTGGTAGATATGGGGCCAACTTGGTCAAAGTCTGGGATCCCTGGGTGGCGCAGCGGTTTGGCGCCTGCCTTTGGCCCAGGGCGCGATCCTGGAGACCCGGGATCGAATCCCACGTCGGGCTCCCGGTGCATGGAGCCTGCTTCTCCCTCTGCCTATGTCTCTGCCTCTCTTTCTCTCTCTCTTTCTGTGTGGCTATCATAAAAAATAAAAAATAAAAAATAATTTAAAAAAAAAAAAAAAAAAAAAAAAAAAACTTGGTCAAAGTCTAAGGACCTCACAGAGCAGCCTGTTGGTTTTGGGTATAGAGAATTCTGTCCCAAAGACTGGACTTTGAGGGTCGATGAAAGGAGCAGAAAAGCCCTTACTCAGTGTCCCTGAACCCACTGTGCTCGGAAGTCTGTGTTGGGAGGGTGATGTTCTAGAAATAAGTGTTTGGGGACTTTTTGTTTGGGTGTATTTGATCTAGAGGTCAGCAGGGTCACAAAAAGAACATCTAAACACCAAGAGGCTTGCATTCTGCAAGAAATAGTCTTGCAGGAAATCTGCTTGGTAGTTTCAACTCTGGTAGAAGCTGGTTGGTTTCATCAGGCAAGCCCTTTGAGTCTTCTCAGGATCAAGCTACCCACCCTTCTTAAGTTTTTATTTTGTATTTATAGTCAAGAATATAGGATCCTGGATTAAAAGGTGAGACATTTAGGGCAGACAGAGCTTGAACTGTTGAACTTTTCAGGCCAACTGAACATCCCTGCAGCTCTCTGATTAGTCTAGTAGCCAGAAATATTGTCCTCTCTGAGAGTATTCAGTTAAAATAAGTGCCATAGGGCCACATCACAAAATTCCTCAGAAAGCTCTTACCCCAGCCCCTGCCATCTTAGCTCCCTTCCAAGACCCCAAGCAGCAGGGGCATGGGTGATAAATACTGTACACACCAAGATGGTTGCTGAATGATCTAAACACTGGACAGGGAGGACTCATAAATGCTATCATACCTTGTTTATTTCAAAAGAGGAAAGAGTCAGGAAGGATTAAAGCAGAAGAATTGGGGAAGAATGAATATTATGTTTAGAATAAAGTTTTTAAAAACCACTGCGAACCAAAAGGGGAATCCCACTCTTTTTGCATGGATCTACTTCCTCTTTTACATATTTGGGAGGACGGTATAATTAGCTAAGGACACTGAGCAACCTCAAGGAAAGCATTTGGAAGTCCCCTCTGGCCCCCATTTCAAAAGGAGGCTCTTAATTTGGCTCAAAGTTCTTACCACAAATGTGCTGAATCAGGCCCTGGATGCCTTCTGTCTGCCAGCAGGAATGGGACTCTTGGAGGTACCCGTTAGCAGGAAGCCTAATTCACTTTCTGGTAAGAAAAATAAAGGGAATGACCCTAAATTTTGGAGTATACAAGCATGCTTAGATTATGGTCTGTCAAATGCTAGTCGTACATTTGAACTTCTGCCTCAATCATTGCCATCTCTTTGCCAATCAAGGGGGTATATCCTCATAAACATAAATGTGTTAAGCATCAAAAAGGAGATGCAGTGAGAGTCAGACCAAACATTCCTAAAAGAAATCTTGTTTAAATAACTATCTAAACATTCAAACTTACATTAACATAACATAACCTTAGTTTCTATCTGATATCATCACTCTGAGTATTGTCTGTCTGCTCAGAGACTTGTGGAGAACAGAAAAGAAACACATTCACTTCCAATCTAGTGGTAAATTAGAGTAAATTTCACAGACTGGGAAAGTGTGTGAAGAAAAATTGATTGGTAGTACCAAGGCAAGGAAACAGCCTTAGTGGATTTACATAAACATGGTGGTAGGCATGTGGACCCATGCAAACATGAAAGTGTGCGTCTATGAGCAGGTGTATATCCCTAATATAAGGACAGAAGCCCCTGTCCCACCTGGAAGAAAAAGATATATCATTTGGGGTAACGAACTTAACTACTAATTAACCAGGGTGTAATTATGAAAATGGTAGCAAGAGATCATAATTGCCCGCTGGGGTAACTGATATCATACTTTTGCTCATATTATGCATTCTTGATTGTTTTGTATTATCTATATTAAGTTTACTTGTGGGTTGCTCTAGGAATGACATTTTTAATGAGCCCATCTCCATAGATGACTGTAGGTCAGGCCACCCTAGTGGTCATCCAAACTTTTTGCCCATCATGGCCATAATGCCCACCTTGTTAAGAGGGTTAAATGTGGCCAGTTGGCCTCTGCTCTTCTGGGATTCTATCATCCCCATTGCTTTCAGGGAGCCTAATTCCATAATCACTTCCCTTACTGCCAGTTCCAGGCCACAGAGTATAGTTTTTCATCAATGCTAGTGCCCTCTCACCAGAGCATTCATTAACATCTTGTTAAACAGTGTCCTATAGGCTCTACTGAGGTCCATGATTAGCTCTCATAGAGTAGATTGTGGTCAAGTCTTATGCAGTAGATCCACGTTAGCATGATCCCTTCCTCAATAGTCTATCTAGGCAATTCTGGCATCTCTACTTCATTCAACATGGGCCATCACTAATACTAAGCTTCCAAAAGCCACCCCAGCACTATTAATCAGGGTCCTTTCCAAGGATCTAAGTCCTATATCAAGGGAGAATGCCCTCATTATGACCAACTTTTTCTTATCTGGATTCATAGTTCTCCCCAAGCAGGCCCAGCACCCTCAGGATCCATTCCAAGGTAGGATTTTCTAGTTCCAGACTGAATGTTAGCCAAGTCTTTCAACTCATTTGACATCTCCCATATATTTTGACAGATCCAGCACTTACTCAGGAGGATTCTGCTAAGTTTTGACCCCCTAATTATAGGTCTAGTGGACAGGAGATTAAGTGGGGGTACAGATGCTGAAGAAAGCATGTGACTTACTAGACACGTGTCTCATTTGAGGTTTCTGCATAATATTCAAGGAAGAGAGGGAGCTCTGCCTTCTAAGAAGGGATGAGAGAAGTATTTCTGCAAACCCAGAGGGCTCAGAGGATCAGGAGATTCAAATATCTCAAGTCCATCTCCCCAGATATCACTATTCCAAATCTCAAGGTCTTACTTCTCTTCTATTAGGGCCAGAACTTTGGTGTAGGATTTTTTTTTTTTTTTTTTTTTTTTTACCAGCCTGGAAATTCAGCCTTCTCTGAAGTTCTGTCTGTTAGGGATCCCTGGGTGGCGCAGTGGTTTGGCGCCTGCCTTTAGCCCAGGGTGCGATCCTGGAGACCCGGGATCGAATCCCACGTCGGGCTCTCAGTGCATGGAGCCTGCTTCTCCCTCTGCCTATGTCTCTGCCTCTCTCTCTCTGTGACTATCATAAATAAATAAAAATTTAAAAAAATTCTTTAAAAAAAAAAAAAGACTAGAGTGAGACAAATGAAGCACCTAAGGTACAAAATTTAAGGAAGTTCTTATTCTCAGGGTCATTGAGACATTGGCCTTGCACTGGAAGAACCACAAATTAGAGTGTGTCCTAAGATTTCGTGCCCTAGGCGCTTCATTTGTTTCATGCTAGCCCTGGCCCTGTTCAGCCTTTCATCTGCAGAAGATAGGGAGTCTTTTATTTTAATTTTTTAACATTGAAGTATAATTGACATACAATATTATATTAGTTACAGGTGTCCAACATAGTGACTTGACACATATATATAAGATGCTTACCATGGTAAGTGTAGCTGTCACCTGTCACCACGCAAAATTATAATATATTATTGACTATATTCCCCACGCAGTGTATTACATCCCTGTGATTTTTAAATTTTGTAATTGGAAATTTGTACCTCTTAATTCCCTTCACCTATTTGGCCCCTCTTCCTCACCCCTCTGGAAACCACCAGGTTGTTCTCTGTATTTACGAGTTGGTTTCTGTTTTGTTTTTTAGATTCCACACATAAGTATAATCATTCAGTATTTATCTTACTCTGACTTATTTCACTCAGCATAATAACTGCTGTCTATACATATTGCAAATGGCAAGATGTCATTCTTTTTTATGGCTGAATAATATTATATTGTGTATATATATATGAAGATATACATATGGATACATATATCTTCATCTTCTTCATTCATCTTCATTCATGTATCAAAAGACATTTAGGTTGCTTCCATATTATGGCTATTGTAAATAATGCTTCAATAAACATAAGGGTGCATATTTTTATTTTCAAATTAGTGTTTTTATTTTCTTTGGGTGAATATCCAAAATGGAATTGCTGGATTGCATGGTAGTTCTGTTAATTTTTTGAGGAACTTCCATACTGTTTTCCACAGTGGCTGCACCAATTTGAATTCCCACCAATAGTGTACAAAGGTTCCTTTTTCACCACATCCTTGGCAACACGTGTTATTTCTCATCTTTTTTTTTTCATTTTAATACTCGCCATTCTGACATATGTGAGATGATATCTCATTGTGGGTATTTTTAAAGATTTTATTTATTTATTCATGAGAGACACACACACACAGAGGCAGAGACACAGACAGAGGGAGAAGCAGGCTCCATGCAGGGAGCCTGATGTAGGACTCAATCCCAGCAATCCAGGATCACACCCTCAGCCAAAGGCGGATGCTCAACAGCTGAGCCACCCAGGCATCCCTCTCTGTGGTTTTAATTTGCATTTACCTGATGATTAATGATGTTGAGCATCTTTTCATTTGTCTGATAGCCATCTATATGTCTTCTTTGGAAAAATGTCTATTCAGATTCTCTGCTTGTTTTTAATCAGATTGTTGGGATTTTTTGATGTTAAGCTGTATGAGTTCTTTATATACTTTGGATGTTAACCCCTTAACAGATATATATCATTTGAAAATATCTTCTCCCATTTAGTTGGTTGCACTTGATTTTGTTGATGGTTTCCTTCAATGTGAAAAAGCTATTTAGTTTGATATAATCTTAATTATTTACTTTTTCTTCTGTTGCCCTTGCCTGAAGAGACAGATCCAAAAAATATTGCCAAGACCAATGTCCAAGAGCTTACTGCCTATGTTTTCTTTTAGGAATTTTATGAATTCAGGTCTCACATTCAGGTATTTAATCCCTTTTGAGTTTATTTTTGTATGTGGTATAAGAAAGCAGTCTAGTTTTATTCTATGTCAGGCAGCTATCCAATTTTCCCAGAACCATTTGTAAAGAGACCATCTTTTCCCCATTATATATTCTTGCCTCCTTTTTCATAGATTAATTGACAATATAAGTATGGCTTTAATTCTGGGCTCTTTATTCAGTTTCATTGAACTGTCTATTTTTGTGCCAATACCACAGTGTCTTGATTACTACAGCTTTGTAGTATAGTTTGAAACCTGGAATTATGATACCTCCAATTTCATTCTTTTTTCTCAAGCTTGCTTTGGTTCTTCAAGGTTATTTGTGGTTCTTCACAAATTTTAGGATTATTTCTTCTAGTTCTGTGAAAATTGCTATTGGTATTATGGTAGAGATTGGATTAAATATGTAAATTGCTTTGGATAGTATGGTCATTTTATTTTATTTTTTTAAAGATTTTATTTATTTATTCATGATAGACATAGAGAGAGAGAGAGAGAGATGCAGAGACACAGGCAGAGGGAGAAGCAGGCTCCATGCAGGGAGCCTGATGTGGGACTCAATCCCGGAACTCCAGGATCATGTCCTGGGCCGAAGGCAGGTGCTAAATTGCTGAGCCTCCCAAGGATCCCCTAGTATGGTCATTTTAACAATATTAATTCTTCCAATCAATGAGCATGGTATGTCATTCCATTTATCTGTGTCATCTTCAATTTCTTTCACTAATGCCTTATTTTTAATGGAATGATATCTTTTTTTTTTTTTTAGTTTTTTTTGGGGGAGGGGGTTTGTATATTTTTTTTATTGGAGTTCAATTTGCCAACATATAGCATAACACCCAGTGCTCATCCCATCAAGTGCCCCCCTCAGTGCCCATCACCCAGTCACCCCAACCCCCTGCCCACCTCCCCTTTCCACCACCCCTTGTTCATTTCCCAGAGTTAGGTGTCTCTCATGTTCTGTCTCCCTCATTAATGTCTTATAGTACAGAGTATTGGTCTTTCATCTCATTGGTTAAACTTATTCTTAGGTATTTTCTTCTTTGTGATGCAACTGTAAATGGGATTGTTTTCTTAGTCCCTCTTTGTGGTAGTTTGTTATTATCCTTTTGTAGTAGTCCCTTATAAACTTTGTGTTTCTGTGATGTTGGTTGTAATTTCCCTTCTTTCATTTCTGATTTTATTTTTTTAAGCCCTCACTCTTTCCTCTCAATGAGTCTGGCTAAAGTTATGTTTGTTTGTTTGTTTCAATTTTACTTATCTTTTCAGAGGCAGTTCTTAGTGTCATTGATCTTTTCTTTCTTTAGTCTCTATTTATTCACTCTAATATTTATTATTTCCTTACTTCTACTAACTTTGGGCTTTGTTTGCCCTTCTTTTTCTAGTTCCTTTAGGTGTGTAAGGTTAGGTTGAGATTCTTGAGATTTTCCTTATTTCTTGAGGTAGATCTGTATTATTGTAAAATTTCCTCTTCTTTTAAAAAATATTTTATTTATTTATTCATGAGAGACACACAGAGAGAAGCAGAGACCATAGGCAGAGGGAGAAGCAGACTTCCAGTGGGGATCCTGATGCAGAACTCGATCCCAGGACCCGGGATCACAACCTAAGCCAAAGGCAGACGCTCAACCACTGAGCCATCCAGGCATCCCATAAACTTTCCTCTTAGAACTACTTCTCCTGCATCCCCCAAATTTTGGATAATTGTGTTTCCATTTTCATTTGTCTTAAGAAGGTATTTTTAAAATTTCCTCTTTGATTTCTTGGTTGATCCATTGGTTGTTTAATAGCATGTTGTTTAGCTTCTATGTATTTGAGTTTTTCCACTTTTCTTCCTGTAATTGATTTGTAGTTTTATACTGTTGTCAAAATAGTTGCTTGATATGATTTCAATCTTCTTAAGTTTATAAAGATATGTGATATAACCTGGAGGATGTTCAATGTGCACTTGAAAAGAACATACATTCTATTATTTTTGGTTGTAATGTTCTATACATATCTGTTAAGACCATGTAGTCTAATGTTTTGTTCAAAGCCATTGTTTCTTTATTAAACTTACTTTTTAAAAATTTTTGTTTAAATTCAATTTAGGGGATCCCTGGGTGGCACAGCGGTTTGGCGCCTGCCTTTGGCCCAGGGCGCGATCCTGGAGACCCGGGATCGAATCCCACGTCGGGCTCCCGGTGCATGGAGCCTGCTTCTCCCTCTGCCTGTGTCTCTGCGCCTCTCTCTCTCTCTCTCTCTCTCTCTCTGGCTATCATAAATAAATAAAAATTTAAAAAAAATTAAAAAAAATAAATAAATTCAATTTAGTTAACATATAGTATATTATTAGTTTCAGGGGTAGAATTCAGTGATTCATTAGTTGCATATAACACCCAGTGCTCATTACATCAAGTTCCCTCCTTAATGCCCATCATCCTGTTACCAGATGCCCCCCCACTCCGCTCCCCTCCAGCAACCCTCAGTTTCTGTTTGAATGATCTATTCATTGATGTAAATACAGTGTTAAATTCTGCTATGATTGTTGTATTACTGTCAATTTCTCCCTTTATATCTATTAATGTATGCTTTATATATTTAGGTGCTCCTATGTTGGGTACAGAGATATTTTCAATTGTTATATCCTTTTATTAGATTGGCCCCTTTATCACTGTGTATGCCCTTCTTTGTTTAATTACAGTCTTTTCTTAAAAGTCTATTTTGTCTGAATAAGTATTGCCACTCCAGCTTAATGTTTGCTTCCATTTGTATAGGATATCTTTTTCCATCCTTTCACTTTTAGCCTGTGTCTTTATATCTAAAGTGAGTGTCATGTAGGCATCATATAGATGTGTCATTTTTAATACAGTCGCTCGATGTCTTTTGATTGGAATATTTAGTCTTTTTAGAGTAATTATTGATAGATATATACTTATTGTCACTTTGTTACTTGTCTCCTGGCTATTTTTGAAGTTCTTCTCTGTGCCTTTCTTCTTTCACTCTCTTCCCTTGTGATTTGATTATTTTATTTTGTATAATGTTTGGATTCCTTTATCATTTTTTTGAGTGTCTATTACAGGGTTTTGGTTATGATGAGGTCTATATATTATCCTATAGAAATATAGCAGTCTTCCTCTTCCGCCTGTACCTCATTCCAGTTAGTTTTAGCAATCACATTGTTCCAGCATGCCAGGGGCTATTATTACATTACATACTCATGGCCACACAGCTAGTGAGCAATTTAACTTCATAATCCATCCTTAAAGCACACTTTCTTTACCAACTTTGGTCTTATTTTGAGTTCCCTAGAGACAGGCCCAAGATGGGGATTCTTTTTTTTTTTTTCTTTTTTTCTTTTTTCCCCAAAGATTTTATTTATTCATTATATATATATATTTTTAATACATATATATTAATATATATACATATATATGTGTGTGTGTGTGTGTATATATATATATATATATATATATAGAGAGAGAGAGAGAGAGAGAGAGAGAAGCAGAGACATAGGCAGAGGGAGAAGCAGGCTCCATGCAGGGAGCCTGACATGGGACTCGATCCCGGGACCCTAGGATCACACCCTGGGCCAAAAGCAGGTGCTGAACCGCTGAGCCACCCAGGGATCCCCCCAAAATGGGGATTCTTAAGTGGTTAATTAGGTGAGTATTCTTAGGAAAAAGAGAACAAGGGAAGCAGAATAGAGCAGATGAAAAAGTTAAGCAAGAATGTACTCAGTGGAGTCTCACTTTAGTCTGATTCCATAATTCTAAAACATAAATTGTACTATAAAATACTTGCACCTTAAAGCAAGGGGGCTTGCCCCTTATGCCCTGAACAGGCCATTGGCCGAGGTCTGGCCCAGGTGAGCAGGTGAGGGAGAAGAAGTGTAGTGGTGAAGCCTTCCATAGGTTTCTGTTTTCCCAGAGCTAATGCTCTGGAGAAGGAGCAGCTGTGAATGGTTACTGGATAATACTCAGAACATCTGTGGCATTACTACCACAGATGGTAAAAGGGATCTGAGTGGAACACCAACAGCATTAAGAATATCTCTTAGAAAGCATTGTAGTCTGAAATGCTTTGAAACTAGAACTCAATCACAAGAAGAAATTTGTAAAGAACTCAAACAAATGGAAGTTAAAGAGCATCCTACTAAAAGATGAATAGGTCAAACAGGAAATTAGAGAAAAATTAAAAAGTTTCATGGAAACTAATGAAAATGAAAATACAGCCATTCAAAATCATTGGGATACAGCAAAAGTGGTCCTTAGAGGAAAATACATCGCAATACAAGCATCCCTCAAAAAGTTGGAAAAATCTCAAATACATAGCTAACCTCACACCTAAAGGAACTAGACAAAGAATAAATAAAACCTACGCCAAGCAGAAGAAGGGAGATAACAAAGATTCGAGCAGAACTCAATGAAATAGAGACTACAGGAACTGTAGAATGGATCAACAAAACCAGGAGTTGGTTCTTTGAAAGAATTATAAGATAGATAAACCCCTAGCAAGCCTTATTAAAAAGAAAAGAGACTCAATAAAATCACAAACAAAAGAAATCACAACCAATACCAAGGAAATACAAAGAATTTTTAAAACATCTTATGAGCAACTATATGCCAACAAATTATGCAATCTGGAAGAAATGGATGCATTTCTGGAAACCTACAAATTGCCAAAACTGAAACAGGCCAATAGAAAACCTGAACAGGCAAATAACCAGTGAGGAAATTGAAGCAGTAATCAAAAGCCTTCTAAGGAACAAAAGTCCAGGGCCAGATGGCTTCCCAGGGGAATTCTACCAAACGTTTAAAGTAGAAATAATACCAATTCTACTAAAGCTGTTGTGAAGGATAGAAATGGAGGGAATACTTCCAAATTTATTCTACGAGGTCAAAATTACCTTGAACCCAAAACCAGACTAAGACCCCACCAAAAAGGAGAATTATAGAACAATATCCCTGATGAACATGGATGCAAAAATTCTCACCAAGTTGCTAGTCAATAGGATCCAACAGTACATTAAGAAGATTATTCACCATGACCAAGTGGGATTTATCCCTGGGATGCAAGGGTGGTTCAACACTCATAAAACAATCAATGTGATAGATCACACCAACAAGAGAAGAAAACAAGACCACATGATCCTCTCAGTAGATGCTGAGAAAGCATTTGACAAAATACAGCATCCATTCCTGATCAAAACTCTTCAGAGTGTAGGGATAGAGGGCACATTACTCAATATCTTAAAAGGCATTTATGAAAAGCCCACAGCGAATATCATTCTCAATGGGGAAACACTGGGAGCCTTTCCCCTAAGATCAGGAACATGACAGGGATGTCCACTCTCAACACTGTTATTCAACATAGTGCTAGAAGTCCTAGCCTCAGCAATCAGACAATAGAAAGAAAAGGCATTCAAATTGGTAAAGAAGTCAAACTCTCCCTCTTCTCAGATGACGTGAAACTGTACATAGAAAACCCAAAAGACTTGACCCCAAGATTGCTAGAACTCATACAGCAATTTGGCAATGTGGCAGGATACAAAATCAATGCCCAGAAATCAGTGTCATTTCTATACACTAACAATGAGACTGATAAAGAGAAATTAAAGTCAATCCCATTTTACAATTGCACCCAAAACCATAAAATACCTAGAAATAAACCTAACCCGAATAGGTAAATGACCTATACTCTACAAATTACAGAACACTTCTGAAAGAAATTGAGGAAGATGTAAAGAGACAGGAAAATAGTCCATGCTCATGGATTGGAAGAATAAATATTGTGAAAATGTCTATGCTACTCAGGGCAATCTACACGTTTAATGCAATCCCTATCAAAATACCGTGGAATTTCTTCACAGTTGGAACAAATAATCTTAAGATTTCTATGGAATCAGAAAAGACCCCAAATAACTAGAGGAATGTTGAAAAAGAAAACCAGAGCTGGGGGCATCACAATGCCAGATTTCAAGCTGTGTTACAAAGCTGTGATCATCAAGACAGTATGGTACTGGCACAAAAACAGACACACAGATCAATGGAACAGAATAGAGAACCCAGAAATAGGCCCTCAACTCTATGGTCATCTCATCTTCAACAAAGCAGGAAAGACTGTCCACTGGAAAAAAAGACAGTCTCTTCAATAAATGGTGTGGGGAAAAGTGGACAGCCACATGCAGAAGAATGAAACTGAACCATTTTCTTACACCAGACACAAAGATAAACTCAAAATGGATGAAATATCTAAACATGAGACAAGAATCCATCAAATCCTAGAGGAGAACACAGGCAACAACCTTCTGAACTTGGCCACAGCAACTTCCTGCAAGACACATCTATTAAGACAAGGGAAACAAAAGTAAAAATGAACTATTGAGACTTAGTCAGGATAAAAACTTCTGGACAGCAAATAAAACAATCAACAAAACTAAAAGACAACCTACAGAATGGGAGTAGATATTTGCAAATGACACATCAGATAAAGGGCTAGTATCCAAGATCTATAAAGAACTTATTAAACTCAATACCCAAGAAACCAACAATCCAATCATGAAATGGGCAAAAGACATGAACAGACATTTCTCCAAAGAAGACAGACATGGCCAACAAGCACATGAGAAAATGCTTTACGTCACTTGCCATCAGGGAAATACAAATCAAAACCACAATGAGATACCACCTCACACCAGTCAGAATGGCAAAAATTAGCAAGACAGCAAACCATAAATGTTGGAGAGGATGTGGGGGAAAGGGTAACCTTCTTGCATTGTTGGTGATAATGCAAGTTGGTACAGCCACTCTGGAAAACAGTGTGGAGGTTCTTCAAGAAGTTAAAAGTATAGCTACCCTATGACCCAGGAATTGCATTACTGGGTATTTACCCCAAAGACACTGATGTAGTGAAACAATGGGACACTTGAACCCCAATATTTATAGCAACAATGTCGACAATAGCCAAACCATGGAAGAAGCCTTGATGTCCTGTGACAGATGAATGGATAAAGAAGATATGGTATATATATATATATATATATATATATATATATATACACACATATATATATTGTGACTTCCTGAGACCCTATGTCCCCCTGGATTTGCCTTAACTTCCTAAATAGGTATGCGTGTTCTGTTCATGCAGGAAGCTCTTTGCAATAGTGAGCATTGTCTCCTCACCTTGACTTTTGTTAATCTAACAGATGCATGGTCCTGTCTTGGAATATTGCAAAGCATCTCCAACTCCATAGCAGCTCAGTAATCAAGGGGTAAAGACATGTTCAAGACAGAAGGAAGTCCAGATAGACTTAGTCCCTCCCCACTACCATGCTAGTTGAGTATTCTGGGGAACCATGGCCTTGGGACACAGGTGACCTGGGATGGTCTGGGCAAGCTCCCAGAATCTCAAGAGCCCTATGGTGGAACAGCTGAGGGAGGAGGTGGATGAGATGCCAAAAGTACAGCTCCTTCCCCAACCCCCAACCCAGGCCCTAAGAGGCAGGGTGCCCCTTGTGGAGGATACCTCAAGCATGACCTCCTGATGTTTTTCCATCCATGAACAAGCCCCTCATCCAGTGACTGTTCCCGTGTCCCTGCCTTACTTTGTCAGTTTGGTTCCCAGCTAGAGTGACTCCATACTTTTTTTTTATTCCATCTGGCCTGAGGACAGTTAAATATATATATATATATATATAATGGAATATTAGTCTGCAGAAAGGATGAATTCCTACTACCATTTGGGTCAACATAGATAGAACTGGAGGGTGTTATGCTGAGTGAAGTAAGTCAATCTGAGAAAGACAGTCATCATATGGTTTCACTCATATGTGGAATATAAGAAATAGTGAAAGGGACTATAGGGAAGGGGGCAAACTGAGGGGAAAAATAGAGAGGAAGACAAACCATAAGAGACTCCTAACTCTGGAAAACAAACAAAGGGTTGCAGAATGGGAGGATGGGGTAACTGGGTGATGGTTATTAAGGAGGGCACATGATGGGTATAACACTGAATGTTATATGTCGACAAATATAAAAAATATATATAAAAATATATAAATATAAAAAACCCCCACAAAACATTTTTAAAATTTAAGAATATTGAAATAATATCAGGTATAGTGAGATGAACTAGAAATCAATTTCTAGTACAAGAAGAACACTGAAAACTTCACAAATATGTGGAAATTAAACTATATACTACTAAACAACAATTGAATCAAAGAAGAAATTAAAAGAATTTACAGATGTCCTGGCATTTCACTGCATCTGTATCTTTGGGATAAATACCCAGTAGTGCAATTGCTGGATCATAGGGTGGCTCTATTTTTAACTCTTTGAGGAATCTTAACACTGTTTTCCAGAGTGGCTATATCATCTGCACCCCGATGTCTCTAGCAGCAATGTCCACAATAGCGAAACTGTGGAAGGAGCCTCGGTGTCCATCGGCAGATGAATGGATAAAGAAGATGTGGTCTATGTATACAATGGAATATTCCTCAGCCATCAGAAAGGACCAATATCCACCATTTGCTTCTACATGGATGGAACTGGAAGGTATTATGCTGAGTGAAGTAAGTCAATCAGAGAAGGACAACTATTATATGGTTTCACTCATACAGGGAATATAAGAAATAGTGAAAGGGATTATAGGGGAAAGGAGGGAAAATGAGTGGAAAAACCTAGAGCAGGTTACAAAACATGAGAGACTCCTAATTCTGGGAAATGAACAAAGGGTAGTGGAAGGGGAAGTGGGCAGGGGGATGGGGTGACTGGGTGATGGGCACTGAAGAGGGCACTTGACAGGATGAGCACTGAGTGTTATAGTATATGCTAGGAAATCAAACTTCAATATATATATATTGCAAATATGCAAAGTCGCATTCAAAAAATAAAAAAGTAAATTCAAATAACAAAAAAATGAATTTACAAAAACACTATCTTCATGCAAATGAAAACGGAAATACAATATTCCATAACTTAAGGGATACAGCAAAAGCAGTTTAAGAGGGAAATTCACAGTGGATAAATGACTATGTTAAGAAACAAAGGAGCTCTCATATAAACAACCTATCTAATCTCAACGACTAGAAAAAGTACAAACTAAGCCTGAAGTTAGTAAAAGAAAGGCAAAAACAAATGAAGTAGAGATATGAAGGACAAATGAAAAGACCGTTGAAACTAAAGGCTTTTTTCAAAAAGCTAAGCAAAATAGACACATTTAGCTAGACTTACCAGAAAAAAAGACCAATAACTAGTAAAGAGAATGAATCCATAATCAAAAATATTCCAACAAAGAAAAGTCCAGGAACAGATGGCTTTACTAGGGAATTCTACAAAATAATCAAAGAAGTATTATCAATTCTTCTCAAACTATCACAAAACAAAGAGACCAAACACTTCCAAACTCATTTATAAGGCCAACATTACCCTGATAGCAAAACCAGACAAGAGCACTGCTCAAAAAGAAAATTATAAGCCAATATCCCTGATAAATGTAGAAGCAAATTTTTTCACAGAATGTTAGCTGAAAGTTTGGCACTGATTTCACAAAAGGCCTGTTTTTAAATAGCAATTAGTGCTACCCCAGTTGGAAATGGCTGAAAGAAGTATTATAGAATAGAAGCTGCAGGGCTTCTGTGCAGGAGGAAAATGTCTAGGAAAAGGAGGCCCTTGGGGACATGGTGGGGGGTATTTAGGCCTTTAAAACATTAAAAAAAAAGTTTTTTTAATTAAATGTGCAACAATTAAATGGAAAAGTCCTGCAAATAAGAGAAGAGTGGGCCAGATTCTGGTACATCTTTACAAACAGGCCACCTAAAGCAGGACTCTAACATGAAGGAGCAAGAACTATCTCCCATTTGTCTGTTTTGGGCAGTTACTCCCTGTGTCAGTTCAGGTCCTTTAAGAGTCAAATATCAGGAAGGATTAGACATGCAAGATATGGAGGAGAGGCCTATATAAAGGAGAAAGGAGCAGAAGAAGGCAGGAAGAGTTTTCGGACCACAGTGCAAATCTGACATCTGTGAAAGGAGAATGAGAAAGAAGGGCTGATTAGAAAGAGCTCACCCTGCAGTGCAATTTTTATAAAGTTGTGACCAGGAATCTGGGGGTCCTTATGCCAAAGTTGCCTCTTAGATGAAAACTGCATCTGACAGGACTCACTTGCCTAGAACTAATATGTTCAGTCATTGGCTAGGATAACCCCAGTCCCATTGGCCTCTGAATCAGTGCCACAGTGGAGCCAAAAGTTAGCAGCTGAGGTTGCCAGTCAATATGTTCCCTGCAGCTGCTTTCTTGATGAAACATCTGAGCAGGGTGTCTCTGTGTCCACGTCCTTCTCCTTGCTTAGACACAACTCAAGTGACCTCACAATGGAGCTGGAGCTTACTTTAGGTGAGTGAAGGGGTTTAAATGAAAAGAAATTAGTGTT
Source organism: Canis lupus familiaris (assembly GCF_011100685.1). Classification (NCBI taxonomy): domain Eukaryota; kingdom Metazoa; phylum Chordata; class Mammalia; order Carnivora; family Canidae; genus Canis; species Canis lupus. The sequence goes on from NC_049253.1 coordinate 38,264,734, forward strand.
TCCCCATTGAGAATGATATTCGCTGTGGGCTTTTCATAAATGGCTTTTAAGATATTGAGTAATGTGCCCTCTATCCCTACACTGTGAAGAGTTTTGATCAGGAATGGATGCTGTATTTTGTCAAATGCTTTCTCAGCATCTACTGAGAGGATCATGTGGTCTTGTTTTCTTCTCTTGTTGGTGTGATCTATCACATTGATTGTTTTATGAGTGTTGAACCACCCTTGCATCCCAGGGATAAATCCCACTTGGTCATGGTGAATAATCTTCTTAATGTACTGTTGGATCCTATTGACTAGCAACTTGGTGAGAATTTTTGCATCCATGTTCATCAGGGATATTGGTCTATAATTCTCCTTTTTGGTGGGGTCTTAGTCTGGTTTTGGGTTCAAGGTAATTTTGACCTCGTAGAATAAATTTGGAAGTATTCCCTCCATTTCTATCCTTCACAACAGCTTTAGTAGAATTGGTATTATTTCTACTTTAAACGTTTGGTAGAATTCCCCTGGGAAGCCATCTGGCCCTGGACTTTTGTTCCTTAGAAGGCTTTTGATTACTGCTTCAATTTCCTCACTGGTTATTTGCCTGTTCAGGTTTTCTATTGGCCTGTTTCAGTTTTGGCAATTTGTAGGTTTCCAGAAATGCATCCATTTCTTCCAGATTGCATAATTTGTTGGCATATAGTTGCTCATAAGATGTTTTAAAAATTCTTTGTATTTCCTTGGTATTGCTTGTGATTTCTTTTGTTTGTGATTTTATTGAGTCTCTTTTCTTTTTAATAAGGCTTGCTAGGGGTTTATCTATCTTATAATTCTTTCAAAGAACCAACTCCTGGTTTTGTTGATCCATTCTACAGTTCCTGTAGTCTCTATTTCATTGAGTTCTGCTCGAATCTTTGTTATCTCTCTTCTTCTGCTTGGCATAGACTTTATTTGCTGTTCTTTCTCTATTTCCTTTAGGTGCGAGGTTAGCTTGTGTATTTGAGATTTTTCCAATTTTTTGAGGGATGCTTGTATTGCAATATATTTCCTCTAAGAACTGCTTTTGCTGTATCCCAAAGATTTCGAATACTTGTACTTTCATTTTCATTTGTTTCTATGAATCTTTTTAATTCTTCTCTAATTTCCTGGTTGACCCATTCATCTTTTAGTAGGATGCTCTTTAACCTCAATATGTTTGAATTCCTTCCAAATTTCTTCATGATTGAGTTCTACTTTCAAATTACTGTGGTCTGAAAATATGCAGGGGATAATCCTAATCTTTTGGTATCAGTTGAGACCTGATTTGTGACCCAGTATGTAGCCTATTCTGGAGAAAGTTCCATACGCAGTTGTGAAGAATGTGTATTTAGTTGCATTAGGATGGAATGTTCTATATATATCTGTGAAATCCATCTGGTCCAGTGTGTTATTCAAGGCCCTTGTTTCTTTGGTGATGTTCTGCTTAGAAGTCTGTCCTTTGCTAAGAGCACTGTGTTGGAGTCTCCTATTATTAATGTATTATTGTCTATGTATCTCTTCACTTTTATTAATTGGTATACTTGGCTGCTCCCACATTAGGGGCATAAATATTCATAATTGTTAGGTCTTCTTGTTGGATGGGCCCTTTAAGTATGAAATAGTGTTCCTCTTCATCTCTTATTACAGTATTTGGTGTAAACTCTCATTTATCTGATATGAGGATTGCCACCTTAGCTTTCTTTTGAGGACCCTTTGAATGGCAAATGGTTCTCCACCACTTCATTTTCAGGCTGGAGATGTCCTTAGGTCTAAAATGAGTCTCTTCTAGATAGCATATAGATGGGTCTTGCTTTTTTATCCAGTCCAATACCCTGCATCTTTTGATAGGATCATTCACGTTCGGAGTAACTATTGAAACATATGAATTTAGTGTCATTTTAATAAAATATTATTTTAAATAAAATATTTTTAAAAATAAAGAATCTCTTATCTCAGGCTGCTTTTAGAATTTTCTCTTGATCTTTGAAATGTGCAAGCTTCACTATTAAATGTTGAAGTGTTGATCAGTTTTTGTTGATTTGGGGGGGTTCTTCTCTCTTGGATATGAATGCCTGTTTCTTTCCCCAGATTAAGGAAATTTTCAACAATGATTTGTTCAAATATACGTTGTGGTCCTCTCTATCTTCTGGAATCCCAATAAGACGAATATTATTCCTTCTCAAGCTATCATTTATTTCCTGAAGCTTCTGCTCGTGGATTCTTAAGTTGTTTTTCTCTTTTTCCTTCAACTGTCTTCCTTCCCATCAACTTATCTTCTGTGTCACTCACTATCTCTTCTACCTCATTAACCCTAGCAGTTAGAGCATCCAGTTTAGACTTCATCTAAGTTAAAGTATTTTTAATTTATGCCTTATTAGATCTCAATTCTGTAGTATGAGAATCTCTAGAGTCTTTTATGCTTTTCTCCAGAGCCACCAGTAATTTTATCATTGTACTTCTGAATTGTATCTTTAACATAATACTTAAATCCTTATCTAGCAGGTCTGTGGCTGAGAGCAGTACTTCTAGTTCTTTCTTTTGTGGTGAATTCTTCTAGTCATTTTGTCCAGTGAAGAATGGCTTGTCAGAAGCAACCACTTTTCTCTCTGTAGCAGCCCAGCTGTTCTCTCTTTACATCTCAGGTTGAATTCATAGGTGTTCAGGATGTTTTGAAAGTTATCTAGGTAAGTTTGGGGGACCTGATGTATCGAGGATCCCTACTCATTTGCCATCTTGCCTCCCTCAACTCAGCCTTCTTAAATTTATTCAGACTTGTTTTGTGGCCTAACATATGATCTATCCTGAAGAATACTTCATATGTGCTTGAGAAGAACGTGTATTCTACTGTCTTTTTATTTATTTTATTTTTATTTATTTTATTTTTTTTTTGCCTCTGATATCATCTTTATTTTTTAATATGTATATTTTTTATTGGACATCAATTTGCCAACATATAGTATAACACCCAGTGTTCAGACTGTCAAGTGCCCCCTCAGTGCCCATCACCCAGTCACGCCATCCCCCAGCCCACCTCCCTTTCCACTACCCCTTGTTAGTTTCCCAGAGTTAGGAGTCTCTCATGTTTTGTTACCCTCACTGATTTTTCCCACTCCTTTTCTCTCCTTTTCCCTATAATCCCTTTCACTATTTCTTATATTCCCCGTAGGAGTGAAACCATATAATGATTGTCCTCCTTTGATTGACTTACTTCACTCAGCATAATACCCTCCAGTTCCATCCATGTTGAAGCAAATGGTGGTTATTCATCCTTTCTGATGGCTAAGTAATATTCCATTGTGTGTATATATATATATATATATATATATATATATATATATATACCACATTTTCTTTATCTATTTATCTTTCGATGGACATTGAGGCTCCTTCCACAGTTTGGCTATTGTGGACATTGCTGCTATGAATACTGGGGTGCAGGTGTCCCAGTGTTTCACTGCCTCTGTATCTTTTGGGTAAATCTCCAGTAGTGCAATTGCTGGGTCGTAGGGTAGAAGTATTCTACTTTCAATATAATGTTCTACAAATATTTGTTAATGACATCTAGTTAACATGTCGTTTATGTCCAATGTTTCCTTCTTGATTTTCTGAATACTTTATGTGTTGTTGCAACCGGGACATTGACATGTCCTGCTATTAAAATATTACTGTCTATTTTTCCCTTTAGGATTGCTAATATTTCCTTATATATTTAGGTATTCCTATGTTGGGTGCATGAATATAAATTTTATATCCTTTTGTTGGATTGACTCTTTTATCATTATGTAATGACCTTCTCTTCTTACAGTCTTTATCATAACATCTATTTTATCTGACACAAGTATAGCTACCCCTGCTTCCTTTTGGTTTGCACTAGCATGGAATAGATTTTCCCATTCCTTAACTTTCAATCTTTGTGTATTCTTACATTTAAAGTGAGTCTGTTGTAGACAGCATAGTTGGATCTTTTTACTGTCAACTCAGCTGTTCTGCGTCTTTTCATTGGACAATTTATTCCTTTTACATTTAAAATACTGACAGGGGTGGGGCAAGATGGCAGAGGAGTAGGGTCCCCAACTCACCTGTCCCACCAACTTACCTAGATAACTTTCAAATCATCCTGAAAACCTACTAATTCGACCTGAGATTTAAAGGGAGAACAGCTGGAACGCTACGGAGAGAAGAGTTTGTGCTTCTAACAAGGTAGGAAGATGGAAAAAAAATAAAAAGAATCAAGTGAGGGAAGGGCCTCGTGAGGAGCCTGGGCTAAGGCCAGGTGGCAAAAGCCTCCCGGGACAAACGGAGGTGGGGAGGGCACAGGACAGCGAGGATGCTCCTGCCGTCGGGCGTCCCCAAGCTTTGCCCCTCCTGAGGGGCAGCACAGCAGCCTGAGGATCAGCACAGCAGCCCCTCCCCAGAAGACCAGCTGGGAGGACAGGGGAAGAGCAAGTTCTGGACCAAGCAGCACTGGAAAGCTCCAGGGGAAGTCGAGGGATTTACGTATATAGAACCATAGGATACCCCTCCTTGGTTTTTTGTTTTGTTTTGTTTTGTTTTCTTCCTTTTTCCAATACAACTTGTTTTTAGCCACTCTGCACTGAGCAAAATGACTAGAAAGAAGTACATTTAAAATACTTATTGATTGGTATGGACTTACTATGGTCACTTTGTTAATTGTTTCCCGGTTATTTGTAATGCCCTTGGTTTTTTTTGTTTGTTGTTTGTTTTGTCCCTTCCTTTGTAATTTGATGGTTTTCTGTAATACTTAAATTCCTTTCTCTTTATCTTTTGTTTATTTACTGTAGGTTTTTGCTTGTAGTTACCAAAGGTTTACATAAAATAAATTATACTTATAACAGTCTATTTTAAGCTGATAACAACTTAGATTCAAATACATTCTAAAGTAAAATATGAATAAAGTAAAATACATACTATTTTTATTTTCCTCCCCATCACTATATTTTATGTTTTTATGACATAATTTACTTATTTTTACCTTGAGCAATGTATTGTAGTTAAAGTCATTTTTACTTTTGTAAAATTACTTTTGTAAAGTTACTTTTGTGTTTTAATCTTTATGTTAAATCCATAGGTGATTTATCCTCACCATTACAATATTAAGAGTATTCTGAATTTAACTATGTGTTTACCTTTATCAGTGAGATTTATACTTTCATGGGTTTTCCTGTTATTAATAGTGTCCTTTCATTTTAATTCAAGAAGTCCTTTAATATTTCTTGTAAAGCTGGTTTAATGGTGATAAATTTTTTCAGTTTTTGCTTGTCTGGAAAACTCTCTCTCCTTCAATCCTGAAGGACAATTTTATCATGTAAAGTATTCTTGGTTTAGAACTTTTCTTTCCTATTAGCACTTTGAATATATCATGCCACTTTCTTCTGGCCTACAAAGTTTCTGTTGAAAGTTTGCTGATAGTCTTATCTGCTTATAGTCTTTCCTTGTATATAACAATTTTTTTTTCCTTCCTATTGTTAAGATTCTCTCCTTGACTTTACTTTCATCACTTTAATTCTATTTCTTGGTGTGGATCTCTTTGGCTTCATCTTTAAAAATTCTCTAGGCTTCCTGGATCTAGATGTCTATTTCCTTCCCCAGATTAGGGAAATTTAGCCATTTATCTTCAAGTAAGCTTTCTGCTCCTTTCTCTTTCTCCTGTAGGCCTCCTGTAATGTGAATGTTGGTCTGCTTAATCCCTTACACTGTCACTCTTATATTCCTTTTTCTTTTTGTTGTTCTGATTGGATGAATTCTTCTGTCCTGTTTTTGAGTATTCTGATCCTTTCTTCCATTTTATCTAGTTTGTTGTTGAACCCCTATATTGAATTTTTCAGTTCAGTTATTGAATTCATCAGCTCTGTGATTTCTGGTTAGTACTTTCTTATATTTTTTATCTCTTTGTTGAAACTCTCCCTTTATTCATGTATTATCCTCTTCATGTTGGTATCTTTATGATTATTTTGAACTCTTTTTCAGGTAAATCACTTATCTCCATTTAATTAAGATCTATTCCTTGAGTTTGATCTTATTCTTCTGTTGGAGAATATTTCTCTGTTTCTTCCTTTCTCTTGACTCTTTATGTTGGTTTCTACAAATGAGGGAAAACAACTACTTCTCCCAGTCTTGAAAGAGTGGATTCATGCAGGAGTGCCTTTACAATGGCCTTAGATCTTGGTAATATTTCAAACCTTTGTGACTCCAAGCCATTTTCTTTGTCTTAGTGGCTCTCAGTAGCTGAGGGCATGCCAAGACATGTTGGTGTCCCAAAGGGGAGAATCTCATTCAGCACCTAGATGCTGGCTGATTGGAAACCAGACCCTAAGGCAGCAGCTACTAAAGTATGCAAGCATATCTCTTTCAGAGAAAGTCTGGGAGCTAGATGTTTCCGTCTGCTCCCTCTGCACTGAGTCCTGAAGAGATAGCTAGTTAAGAACTGATTCTTTACTTGCTACTGTTCTATGGCACCTCCAAATAGCCCTGTTGGCTACCAGAGCTATTGGTTCAAGGGGTGTATTCTTTGGGCAGCGGCCACAAAAGCTTGTTCTCCAGACATGTGCACAAGCTCCTTTCAGGAGGATACCAGTAACCCATAGCAAGATAGGGGGAGAATGTGGAGTTGGCTCCCAATAGCCCCTTTTATCTCTGGGAGAGGTAGCAGTCATTCCTAGTTGCATGCTAAATTAAGGGACTGATTCTTAGGCTTCAGCTTTTAAGATAAGCAAATAGATCTTTTTTTCAGTGAAGGACTTGAGATGGACATTTCTAACCTCTGCCTCTGTGCTGAGCCCTGGAAGAGCAGCCATGAGGAGCCTTTGAGAGCCTGTTAAGAACTATTTCTTCATTTTCTATAGTTTGATGGGTCCTATGAATACAAGCTCCATTGGCCTTCAGAGTCTGGTGTTTTGGGGGCCCATCCCTCAGGTGGAAGTTTAAAAGTTGGGGCACTACATGATGGGTCCCAATTTTTAAGTCCTCAGGAGCAGCTGGGAGTTGGGAGTTACTGTCTCATTTTATGATACCATGCCAGGGTGGGGTACCTGGTGAAAGTATATCTCGGCCTATACTTCCCATTTAAATGTAGTTTTTTTCTTGTATGCTTAATGTGTAGGAGTTGTTCAGCTAGTTTCTGGATTTCTTTTATGGGAAATTCTTCTGTGTATAGCTATAAATTCAGTGTGTCAATGGGAAGAGGTAAGTTCAGGAGCCTCCTATGTCACCATCTTAAACTGGAACACTCTGCATAGGATGCCAGTTCCTTAAGTAGTCTCCCTCAGCCTCTTAACCAGATTTGCCAGATAATCTTAAATCTCCCTTAAAATTTGGGCAAAAGTTACCTTTTTAAGGAATGAGAAAAGACCAATTCTAGAGGGCAGCAAAGACAGAATAGGAAACAGAATTCACTGGCTCCGACAAGATTGCAAAGAAAGATTAGAAAAAATACGAATTGAGGAATCCCAGCAAGATTCAAACAACATAAAGTTTGTAAAGCATATTACAGCTGAATTTTTTCCATTCCTTCATGAATAGAAGAAAGTTAAAACATGAAATATAAGTTCTATGAGGTCAAAAATTCTCTTCACCTCTGGTCTCTTCTTTCACTACTGAATGGTAACTTACTGTGGTTTTATAGCTTATAATGTACTTTTCTCTCACTCAGTTTTTTGTCTTATAGGCATTTTTCTGAGTGACCCAAATGAGAACCTAGGGCCTGTGTCTTATTTTGGGTTTTCCTAAAAGCAGAGACTGAAATAAGGTCTTGGAATTTTCTCCTAAACTGCTTGCACCCAGGTAACAGGAGTGGAAAAAGGGAACCTTGAGATAAGAGAGGATAAGGGATAGGAGAAAAAGCTAAGGGAGATGAAGTATTGAAGTCTGCACTACAGCTTCCCATGTTTCTGGATGGATTTGTAGACTTCTCAGACTTGCCCCCAGGAACAAAAACTCTTCCAGGATGCACATACAAAGGTCTGGATTACTAAATGCCAAGCTCATCAGAAGAGGTCCAGGGGCACCTGAGTGGCTCAGTGGTTGAGCGTCTGCCTTTGGCTCAGGTAGTGATCCCGGGGTCCTGGGATTGAGTCCCGCATCAGGCTCCCTCTGCCTGTGTCTCTGCCTCTCTCTATGTGTCTCTTATGAATAAATATTTAAGAAAAAGAGAAGAGGTCCAATGTGAGCCTGGAGAACACACTAGTAGGAATGAGATCTAAATGTTCCCTATAGGTGTGAATGAAGCTATAGGTGGCTGAGAGGGGTATACCATGGCATTTGGAGAGTGCCATGGCCCATTTGAGCCAAATTCCAAGTATTCAAAATAAGTTATTCCTTTGGATTAGAGCCATTTTTAAACAAAACACAATGGTACACATAAGAGATGCCACACTGATCTGAATGTGTGCTTTTCCAAGGGCTTAAGGAATCAGAGGAGGTTCAACAGGTTGGCAAGTTAGGGAATATCTGAGAATAGGGTATCATGAAAGCAAAACACTAAATTCGAGACCCTTGATAACATGTTTACCCAGATCTGGCCCCATCACAGGGCTTTCCAAGGTTACCACCAGGATGCCCCTGAAAGACCCCTCTAGTCACTAATTCCATGACAACTGAAAAGTTCCCTTATGGCCTTGGGGGCTGATTATTTTGTCCCAGAAACTGGCTCTCTACCTGCTGCTGGCTTTTCCCCCAGGGGTTTTTCTGTTTGTCTGTCATCCATGAGGCTTTGAAACACAAATATCTAAGAAAGCCAACGTTGGCCTTGCATTTTGACATTAGAAGAAAGCAGTGCCCACAGTGGGCATTGCAATATTTTGGCCAGACTTCAAAAATGATTCATGTCCTGCAGTTGGATGTTTGGCAAGATTCTTGGTACAGAACCACCATGATGGTGAGGGAGATGGAGCACCAATTTCTCTGGCCCCATCCCCCTGAGCAAGGTTTTATATGGATGTGATAGAGCAAGTCTGTTTACCTTGTTTCCCTGATCACCATCTTATCAGGAGTGCCCCAGAGGATTAACTAATGTTCAAAACTTCTACACCTTGATGTTTGAACCCATGGGACCTAAAAGAGAACATAGGTGCATTTTCTGTTTACATAAACTAGATTTTATCATGAACAAAGTTGACTAAATTAGGAGTCCTGGGATTCTGGGCCAAGTTATCTTGGGCGATTAATTACTCATATGTTCCCTATATGAAGTTACCAATAATAGAACAGGCCCCAGTAAGTCAATGATTATATAATTATGGAATTACGTAAATTTTTTAATAAGTAGTCAACTATCTTAAATAAGAATTAGCATCAGTAACATATTAGTATGACCATAGGATAAAATAATTGGAACCCAAGGCCATAAAGTAGTAGTTTTTAATAAGTAAAAGTATATTTAATAAGTATTTAAAACCACTGTTTCATAAGTATAAAGCACTATTCCACTAGGTTATTTTCTTAGATATTTTAGCTTCCAGAGATCACTGAAGTTCACTGGTATATTTTAGAGGCAAAGTTGCTCTAAATTAACAGATTATTTTCTTTCTCTGGCACATAGTATCTCTTTTCTGATAAAAGCCCTATCCCCATCACCATCATTTCTATTCTAGTAGACTCTAAAGTGGTGCATACAAGTCGGGGGCTATCATTCCTCCAAGATAGCAGCCTCCAAAGAGGAGGGACCCACATAGGTGGGATCTTGAACCATTGTCAGGTACACCCCTCCCAAGGCAGCCAAAAGGAGTCAGGTGCCTTAACCAGAAAACAGAGATCAAAGAGAGGCAGGGACCATCTGTCTTGCTCACCTGCTGCCTGCTATGTTAGCTCAATACATGTTTGAAGTATTATTTGTTTAGTGAAGGAGAGTAGATCTACAGAGCCATAAGCACTAGTGCTTTGAAAGGCAATCTCCACAATTCTTCTGCCAACAGAACCAGTCTTTTTTCTCTGGATCTCTCTAGAATTGGTTCTCTTCTGAGACCTATAGCTGTTGGTTCAACTCTTGCTCTTCACTGGTTTGTCTTTGCTCTACTTTAGATGTTCGGCATCTCTTCTTCCTGGGGTTCTCTTTCTACTAATCAGCCTCTGATTAAGTCAGTTAGCTTAGCCATTATCCTCCCAAGAACTATCTTTACACACGATTGTTGAACCCAAATGTCCCTCTAAGACTGCTTGAATCAGTCACTGCTGATATCTTCCCAGAAAGCACTCTCAGAAGCTATACAGTTGTAGCTCCATCTAGCCAAGGTGCCTCAAGGTTCAGTGAGTTATGGTACATGATTCAACACTGACATCTCCTGGTCAAAGCAATGAACTTGGCCCCAGGTGGTCCGTCCCATCTTATACAGCACAGAACTTAAAGAATTAACTGCTAGTACTGCCCTGTGGACTCATCTAAAGGTCACATTTCCCCCAGAGTCCACATGCATCTTCTCCACAGAGGGAAATCACTCTATATCCTGAACTTCATTATTTTGTCTTCAACCTAGCTGGTCAAATGAGTCATCTTTTTTTTTTTTTTTTGTAAATTTATTTTTTATTGGTGTTCAATTTGCCAACATATAGAATAACACCCAGTGCTCATCCCATCAAGTGCCCCCCTCAGTGCTGGTCACCCAGTCACACCCACCCCCCACCCACCTCCCCTTCCCCCACCCCTAGTTCGTTTCCCAGAGTTAGGAGTCTCTCATGTTCTGTCTCCCTTTCTGATATTTCCCACTCATTTTTTCTCCTTTCCCCTTTATTCCCTGTCACTATTTCTTATATTCCCTGTATGAGTGAAACCATATAATAGTTGTCCTTCTCTGATTGACTTATTTCACTCAGCATAATACCCTCCAGTTCCATCCACGTCGAAGCAAATGGTGGGTATTTGTCATTTCTAATGGCTGAGGAATATTCCATTGTCAACTAATATTCGACAAAGCAGGAAAGACTATCCACTGGAAAAAAGACAGTCTCTTCAATAAATGGTGCTGGGAAAATTGGACATCCACATGCAGAAGAATGAAACTAGACCACTCTCTTGCACCATACACAAAGATAAACTCAAAATGGATGAAAGATCTAAATGTGAGACAAGATTCCATCAAAATCCTAGAGAAGAATACAGGCAACACCCTTTTTGAACTCAGCCACAGTAACTTCTTGCAAAACACATCCATGAAGGCAAGAGAAACAAAAGCAAAAATGAACTATTGGGACTTCATCAAGATAAGAAGTTTCTTCTGCACAGCAAAAGAAACAGTCAACAAAACTAAAAGACAACCTACAGAGTGGGAGAAGATATTTGCAAATGACGTATCAGTTAAAGGGCTAGTTTCCAAGATCTATAAAGAACTTCTTAAAATCAACACCAAAGAAACAGACAATCCAATCATGAAATGGGCAAAAGACATGAACAGAAATCTCACAGAGGAAGACATAGACATGGCCAACACGCACATGAGAAAACGCTCAGCATCACTTGCCATCAGGGAAATGCAAATCAAAACCACAATGAGATACCACCTCACACCAGTGAGAATGGGGAAAATTAACAAGACAGGAAACCACAAATGTTGGAGAGGATGTGGAGAAAGGGAGAACCCTCTTACACTGTTGGTGGGAATGTGAACTGGCGCAGCCACTCTGGAAAACTGTGTGGAGGTTCCTCAAAGAGTTAAAAATAGACCTGCCCTACGACCCAGCAATTGCACTGTTGGGGATTTACCCCAAAGATACAGATGCAGGGAAACGCTGGGACTCCTGCATCCCGATGTTTCTAGCAGCAATGGCCACAATAGCCAAACTGTGGAAGGAGTCTCGGTGTCCATCAAAAGATGAAGGGATGAAGAAGATGTGGTTTATGTATTCAAATGAGTCATCTAAAAGAGATCTTTAAAAGTACTGTCTTGATTTGAGATGCATACTTGTCTTTACATGGACTTCTTAAGCAGTTACCTAGTAACCAAACTAGATTGGGTTTCTAAAAAGTAGCTTTTGGAGTTAGATTTCTGATTAATTACTCCATAAAAGTCTCCTGTAAGCTTATCTGTTTGGTAGATAGATTCTAGCAGACATAAAGAGCCTACTTTCTCAAAAGAGAAACTGGCCAAATGATGTATTTAACATTTCTTTCAAAGCTGAGGGACCTTCCATTCTGTTCTTAAATCCTAAGCCAGTTGACCCTGTAGGTAGTATTCTCTCCCGTTCTTCATTCTCAGACCCCAATGGCACACAGAAACATCTTGGGTAGGGCTGGCTTTTGCCTGAAAAATTTGCCAGGACCTATAGAATCACCAGCTTTACTTTAGGAATTCCTTCAGGATGCCAAAAGGGAACAATCTCTGCTCCTCTGGCTAGAAGTACCCAGATAAGTATAGGTCCCCAAAACCAGGCAGGCCTTCAAGTGTTAAAAGAAGCTGTCAGAGGTGGGTTTCTAGAAGTGGGTAAAAAGGGCCTGCAGCCTAATGTCTAAATATGTAGAAACTTGGCTCCAGCTTATAACCAAGTATTCAGTAGACTTGGGACATTAAAAACAGCTTTGCCTGTGCGAACCTCCAAGGTTACCTCCAAACAAAAGAGAGCTGGAGATTCATCTGGATCAGAAGCCTTGGTTAAATTGCTTTATTACAATAATGTTGGATATTAACTTTAGTCCATGCTCGTTTGATTTTTTTAAAGTATTCAATTGGGTTTGAATTACAAACCAATTTTCTAAACCCTTAATAGAGATTAATTATAAATCATCTGCTACCTCTTTCCAAAAGACTGAGAGAAGTGATGTTTGTAAAAAGCTGATTTGAGGTCATGAAGCACATCCACATTCCATCCTCAGATTGAACAGGACCCTCACATATTTGGATAATATTTTTTTGGCCTCACACACAATCACATTTGCTGTGCTATGTTTGGTGTTATGCTTTCAGCTTTTATCAAGGAATGCTATGGAAAAAAAAAAACAGGCTAATGAAATCTATTATTCTCTTTGTTCTAGGAACATGGGAGACATGGTCTACTACATCCTTCAGCTCTTGCTCTAGAAAGCCCCTCATGAAAATTTTCTGATGAAGTTGGCTGCTAGGAAAGGCTTTATATCCCTTGAGAAACAGCATAATTTTTTCTCAGTCGATAAGAGTATAGTAACTGTCTCTTCTGGTACTTTGCCTATCAGGAACTTAGAGCCATATTTAAAGGTCAGAGATTCAGGCTCCAGTGGGAGGACATAGCTCACCTACCACTGATGGAATTGTTTCCTAGATGGGAGTGGAGACCCCAGGCCCATGATGCTAAAACAACCTACCCAGAGCTGCCCAGAATGAAATCTCAGTCCATGGGACTTCTGAACTAAGTGCTCACTAAGTGCTCAGCATCAATTTTTTCTTTTCTTCTTTTTTGTTTTTTGTTTTTTGTTTTTTTTTTTGGATGAAGCTTTCTCTACCAGCTTCTGAAGTTACTAAACTTGCAGCTTCTACAGGATAATCCATTGAGGTCTCTAGCTTTTAGCTATTGTTACATTTCCTTTAAACTCCACAAGGCTGTTTTGTTTTGTTCTGTCAAATAGGGTTGAGAAGGGAGCACTGACTTCTAGCTATTTACATAGGTACAATTTCACATGTACCCTGGAATGACTGTTTCAGATTTTCCTACTCTAAGCTTCTCACTTGGCCATTGTAAGCTATTTCTTTCTGTTACTGATCCCAATGAGCTCATCACTTGTCACTCTGTCAAACACAGTCCTTTCTAGTGGTGACTCTCAAACTGATATCCTCCTCACAAATTCAGAAAGACAAAACTGTGATCACTATACCTCCAAAATGTCAGGATTGCCAGGGCTAGAATGTAGGCCTGCCCCCTTGAGTTTGGAGGCTCATCCTAGAAGCTGCTGTTCTGAATCCCAGCTTCTCAGAAAGGAGTGGTTTTATAATGCCATTGTTGCACAAAGAAGAGATTGGATGTTCCCTTTTACTCCTGTCTGTCTCCACATGGAGCTTAGCAGCAAAACTATGCCAAGCCTCCTCACTCTCCCTAGTCTGAAAATACCTGTTATTTCTTATCCTACAGTTAATATGGAAATATCTTTCCTCAATTTCTAGGACTCATGGTATGATCTCATAAGATTACTATAGTGTGGTCTTATGGTATTAGTAGTACTTTGGTGTATTTCCCCAAAACTGGGTCATTCCATATTGGCTATTGTCAGATTGTCATCCTATAAAGGGTCATGAGTTTTAACAGAACAGAACCCATTATATGTAAATATGTTCATATGTAAATCTAAGTTAATACTTTCTATAGTCAGTATATCATAATATCCAAATACCATGTGATTTTAAAGATGATTATACCAACTATGATTTATAACTTTGATTTCACTCATAATTTTTAAATGTGTACATTGACATAGTAAATAAATTCTAATACAAGAACAAACAGCATCAATTTCCTTCATAATCTTGACCACCGTGACCTGCCTCCATCAGAAGGTATCATTCTACATGTCCATACAATTTGATTAATGAGCTTCTATTAAAATCCTGTAAATTTATGATGAGATTTCTGGATTTTATGCAGTCAGGCCTAACTTTAATATCTTGGAATGAGATATTTCCTTAGCAGGAGTGACTAACATAATTATTGGCAACCAGCCTATAAAATCATGCAAATATTATTTATGAACTGGCCAGTTGTGTTAGCACCATCATTTAGGTATCCTTTGTGTTTTATAGCAATCTTCCATGTCAAGCTTTGGCATACATTTCCCAGAAAATTAAAATCTTTAACTTACCCTTAGGACTTAATAATCAAATAAACAATAATTATAAAATACATTTGATTCATAGAGTTCATTCAAAAGAAGAATGCTACTGAACTTTATCTGGAATCACTCTATCGTCTCAAATTATGTAACATAAAACAATAACTTGGAATGTAATTTTTATCAACATTTTGTTATTGCCTGATTAAGTACCAAACAAGCCACTAGATTTAAAGAGATGCCAGATGATTATTAAAAGCTATTCCCCATCACCTAATGAATTGACAACAAAGTTTATCTGCCCTCAAAATGTACCTGGGCATGGAATTGGAATCTCTCTAAAGCCAAATCAATAGTGGAGGTATCTCTTTGTTACTACTATCATCTAGGACAAATAACCCTCAGTCTTTCTCACACTGGGCCCTCTGGCAGGATAAGCAGGGAAACAAAGTAGCTCAAGGACTCTGTGATGATTTTGCCAAACTTTTCTCAGAATTGCACCCAGTCTAAGAAGCTTCCATGCAACCTTACTTTTTTCCACCGGAGTTTAGACATGCATTGCAGCCTGACAGCCTCATCTGACTTCCTTTCCATTTCATAGACATTTTTTCCTCATCTAGTCAGATTACCATGATATCATGGATATAATGGACCCATGTCACATTGCAGGACATCCTCATGGTTCGGGTCTCTGAAAAAGATTGCCACTGTCTGGCTGCCATTCTGATCTTCCACTGATTATAATGATTGTGTCCACCTGGCTTCTGACTGGTTATGCATTGTCACCTGCCTCTACTGGCTCAGAATCTGAAATTCCCTTTGCTCTCAGAGGCTCCAGTTCTGCAATGGCAGCTCCTACTGTCAGCTCTGGCCTGGAGAAGATAGACACCACTTAAACTGCTTTGTGATGCTGATGCCCCTCTCATCAGCACATTACTCACTGCTTTGGTAGACAATGTCTCCTACGTGCCTTCCTGCAGAGCAGTTTAGGCCAGCTGGAGCCTTTCAAAAGATTGACATCCTTTTTGTTCCATTCCATCATTTAGTTAGAAAGTACCCTGATACTGCCTATGACCTAAAGAAAGACACAAGTGCCACAGCGATAAATGACCTCAAGGTCCAGACTACCTGCTTTGCTGCTTTGTCCTCCAGCCTTGCTCATGCTTGACCCTGGATGTACTATATTCCATACACCAAAGGATTATTGCTGGGACCACCCAATCTAATGATTTGTGGGTTCTGATTTAACCCACATCATGAAGGATTATGTTGGCCATGTAGTCACTTGGTGTACTATGTTCAGATGCTTTTTCTGCAGCAAGACCCAAAAGCAAGTCAGAAGCTGCTTTTCAAACAATGTTTTGTCCTTTCCCCTATAATCCCTTTCACTATTTTTATATTCTCCATATGAGTGAAACCATATAATGATCGTCCTTCTCCGATTGACTAATCCCCTCCAGTTCCATCCATGTTGAAGCAAATGGTGAGTATTCATCGTTTCTAATGGCTGAGAAAATGAGTGGGAAAAATCAGAGACGGTGACAGAACATGAGAGACTCCTAACTCTGGGAAATAAACAAGGGGTAGTGGAAGGGGAAGTGGGTGAGAGGATGGGGTGACTGGGTGACAGGCACTGAGGGGGGCATTTGACAGGATGAGCACTTGGGGTTATACTATATGTTGGCAAATTGAGTTCCAATAAAAAAATGTACAAAAAAAAAAAAAACCCAAACAATGTTTTGAAATTCTCTGCTACAAAAGATCTTGCTTCAGAACCCTAGCAGCCTGCACTGTGATTCTCCCATTGAGGCTTGCATAAATTCCACATGTCACCTTTCTCACCCAAAACACCTCCACAGTTCCTTTGCGGTAGAGTCCCTTTCCTCCATAATCAGCCTAGCACATCCCCAGCTGGGTTACGTTGTGACTGAAATCTAGTTATTGACTAAGTGTAGATATGGCGGCAGGGGTGGAGGGTTCTACATTGTCATGAACAAGGAGACCACTAATCTCCATCTTCACATGGCCTTTTCCTCTGTGCATCTGCATCATCTTCTTATAAAGACATCACTTATTGAATTTAGGACTCACCCCTAATATAATCTCATCTTTTTAATCCTTAAATAATTACATCTGCAAAAGTGCTTTTTCCAAATAAGGTCACATCGTGAGGTTCTAGATAGGCATGAATTTTAAGTGACATTATTGAATTCACTTCAGGGTCCTTATTGCCAGCTAACTGCTGACAATCCAGTTGCAGAGTCCCATCTTAGTACCAGGAATGACCCAGGAAAGTCAATGCTAACAGTTGCAAGTTGGGTTCCAGGAAGCCACCTCTGAGGCAATAATAGCATGTTAGGAGTTTATTAAATTTTTTTTGAGTAAACTCTATGCCCAACATGGGATTTGAACTCACAACTCTGAGATCAAGTGCCTCTATTAAATGTTTCTCTTAAATTGAACACGTATGCAAGGGTTGGATAGAAAGCAGGATTCAACAGAAGGGGGAGTTGACTATACCATACAGTTTAAACAGACCTTGCCAGATCCCATAGGAATCTCTGAAGCTGAGATGATCCCTTAGTATTCTGCATTGGGTTAAGAAAGCAGAAGCTTCTATGAACATTAGTTTCACTCATATGTGGAATATAAGAAATAGTGCAGGACCATAAGGGAAGGAGGGGAAGCTGAATGGGGAAAAATCAAAGAGGAAGACAAATCATGAGAGACTTAACTCTGGGAAGCAAATTGAGGGTTGCTGAAGGGGATATGGGTGGAGGGACAGGATAACTGGGTAATGGGAAGTAAAGAAGGCACGTGATGTGATGAGCACTGGGTGTTATACACAACTGATGAATTATTGAACACTAGATCTAAAACTAATGATGTACAGTATGTTGACAAATTAAATTAAATTTTAAAAAATGAAAAAAAATCAGAGGCTTCAATGAGGATAATGAATCCTCAGTCAACCATTAAATGTGGACTATCTTAGGAAGGAGCTGTGCCCTCAGGCAAGGTGCCTCTCTTTTAGGCAAGATGTGAAGATTTATAGCTAAGCACTCAGCAGTAAAGAAAAAATACTTCACTCCTAAAGAAATGTCTGTGTGATACAGACATCATCCACTATGCCTATCATTGATCAAAATTGAAAATTAGCTTATTTTTATAAGACTGAAATAGTTCAGACAGACCACTGTTTTCATTCCCAGAAAAATAATTCAGAGGGGGAAAAGGGCTTAAGAAACCCCGAAAAAATAGTTTAGTTGGTTGAGATGACTAAAGGGAAGTTAGGAGACGTATAATTTGGAAGGTACAGGGAATACTCATCCCATAAGTGGAAGTTCCTCCACCCGAAAACTGGAGAGATGGAGATTCCATGCTGGTGACTGATGAGTTTGGGGAAAGGATGTAGGAGATGCTTCATCTCCTCTCTCTCTGATCCGCCCATCTATAAGGAAAGCGCATGTTCTTATCTGTTCTGCTCTGTCATGGCATAAACTTTTCAGAGGCTGGACCTTGCTGGGGAGACCTGCCAGTGTCCAGCTCTACCTTTGATGAGTACACTTAATTTTGAGTGCATAAGTCTTTTTAACCAAAACTCTGAATCACATTTCTCCCAACAGCTTAATCAGCCTCACATTACCAACTTCTACCTCTATGTCCCAATCTGTTCTGGACTCTAATGAAGATGAACAGTTATAATCAGAAAGCTGTGAACTACCATTTACATTGACATGGATACAACTGGAGGGTATCATGCTGAATGAAATAAGTCAATTGGAGAATGTCAACTGTCATATGATTTCACCCATATGTGGAATGTAAGAAACAGTGCAGAGGATCACAGGGGAAAGGAGGGAAAACTGGGAAGAAATCAGAGGGGGAGAAAAACCATGAGAGATTCAACTATAGTAAACAAACTGAAGGTTCCTGAAGGGGAGGTGGGTGAGCAGATGGGGTAACTGGGTGATGGGCATTAAGGGGAGCACATGATGTGATGACCACCGTGTGTTATATACAATTGACAAATCATTGAACATTACATTAAAAAATAATGATGTACTATATGTTGCCTGTTTGAATTTAAATTTTAAAAGCTGTGATTGGATATTGCCTACTAATTTGTTAAGTGGTCAGTATAGCTGCTGGCTATAAGGCCAAGTTGTTTCTGTCATAATAAATATTGGTATAATTGGTTTTCCTGTGTATCAAGAACACATGGGGTATATACCTAACCTCCATGACAAAGCTGACAAAAGGTGCAAATTCAGCAAGAGCTTATAAATTTGATTACATAAAAATACATTTCTGAAGGGCTAATTTTCCCTTTATGAGGAGCTGCTATAACATTACTTTCTTTAATCTCATTTAAATTTTGTGGTCAGAGGAAAGCTCATTACAAGGTAAAAATTTTTAATGAATTTTGAAATTTGGAACTTGATAATTACAAATTTGAGTGCCATTTTCAGGGCAGTTAATGAGTAAATGTATTAGTTCATAGTTTACAGTTTTCTTTTTTTAACTGAAGTATAATTGTCATACAATGTTAAATTCGTTTTAGGAGTACAACACAGTGATTCAGCATTTCTATACATTGCAAAGTAATCACAATGATAAATCTGACTATGGTCAGTCACCATATAAAGTGGTTACAGATTATTAACTATATTCCCTATGCACTACATTCTATCCCTGTGTCTTATTTATTGTATAACTGGAAGTATGCACCTTTTATATCCTTTCCCTATTTAGTTCACTCCTCTTTCCCCTCTGGCAAACACCAGATTGTTCTCTATGTCTGTTTCTGTTTTGTTTTATTTTTGTAGATTCCACTTATAAACGAACTCATATGGTATTTGTCTCCAACTTATTTTACTCAGCATAATACCACTTAGGTCCATCTACATTGTCACAAATGACAAGATTTCATTCTTTTTATTGCTGAATAATATTCCATTGTGTATATGTGTGTGTGGGGGGGGCGTATGCACATGTACATGCCATCTTTTTTCCATTTATCTATCAAGAAACACTTGGGTTGCTTCTATATTTTGGCTGTTGTATAATACTGCATCGAACATAAGGGATATTTTTCTTCAGACAAATACCCAGAAGTAGAATTGGTGGCACCCACATTTCTATATTCCGTAGTGGCTGCACCATTTTGCATTTTCACCAACAGTACAAGAGGTTCTCTTCTTTCCCATCCTCACTAAGATTTGTTATTTCTTGCCTTTTTGATAAAAGCCATTCTAACAGATGTGAACTCTCATTATGGTTTTGATTTGTATTTTTTGATGATTAGTGACATTAAGCATCTTTTTAAGAGTCTACTGGCCATTTGAATGTCTTCTTTGTAGTGATGTCTGTTCAGGTATTCTGCTCATTTCTTTAAATTTGATTGGTGTTTTGATACTGAGTTATATGATATTTTTACGTATTTTGGATATTAGCCTCATATAAATTATGTTATTTGTAAATATCTTCTCTAATTTAGTAGGTTCCATTTCTATTTTATTGGTTTCCTTTGCTGTGCATAAGCTTTCTGGTTTGATATAGTCTTATTTTTGCTTTTGTTGCCCTTCCCTGAAGAGACAGATTCAAAAAATATTGCTCATACCAATGTCCATGAGCTTACTACCTATGGCTTTCTTCTAGGAGTTTTATGGATTCTGGTCTTACATTCAAGTCTTTAATCCATTTTGAATGTATTTTTGTAAATGGTATAAAAAACTTGTCCAGTCTCATTCTATTGCATGCAGCTATCCAATTTTCCCAGCACTATTTATTTTATATATATATATTTTTTATTGAGTTTGATTTGCCAACATATAGAATAACACCCAGTGCTCACCCCGCGCCCGTCAGGTGCCCCCCTCAGTCCCAGCACTATTTATTAAAGAGACTATCTTCTCCCCATTGTATGTTCTTGCCTCCTTTGTCAAAGATTAACTGACCATGTAAGCATGGATTTAATGCTGGGCTCTCTATTATATTCCATTGATCTTTGTGTTTTTTTCATGCCAGTACTTACTGTTTCAATTACTTTAGCTTTTTCTGTAACTTGAAGCCTAGGACTGTGATTCAGGTTTGTTTTTCCCTTTGAAGATTGCTTTGCCAGTTTGGGGTCTTTTGTGATTCCATGTAAATATTAGGACTATTCTAGTTAGTTATGTGACAAATGCCATTGGTATTTTGATAGGGATTGCACTGAATCTGTAGATTGTTCTGGGTAGTGTGGACATTTTAACAATATTAATTCTTCCAATCCATGGGCATGGAATATTTTCCCATTTGTTTGTGTCTTCAATTTCTTTCATCATCATTTTATAATTTTATTTATTTATTATTATTTTTTAATGTCTTATAGTTTTAATGTACAGGTCTTTCACCCCTTGGTTAAATTTCTTCCTAAATACCATATTCTTTCTGATGAAATTGTAAATGAGATTTTTTCATAATTTTTCTTTCTGCTATTTCATAATAGAAATGCAACAGATTCTGTATATTAATTTTGTATACTACAACTTTACTGAATTCATTTATTAGTTCTAATAGTTTTTGGGTGAAGTCTTTAGGAATTTCTATAACGTTGTATCATGCCATCTGATACAAATAGTGACAGTTTTACACCTTCCTCACAAATTTGAATGCCTTTTCTTTTTCTTGCATAATTGCTATTCTTAGGACTTCCAGTACTATGTTGACTAAAAGTGGAAATGATAGGCATCTTCGTCTTGTTCCTGATATTAGAGAAAAAGCTTTCAGCTTTTCATTGAGTATGATGTTAGCTATGGATTTGTCATATATGATCTTTTTTATGTTAAGATATGTTTCATCTACACTTTATTGAGAATTTTTATCATGAATGAATGTTGTGTCAAATGCTTTTTCTGCCTCTGTTGAGATGATCATATTGATTTTTATTCTTTTTGTTAATGTGGCACATCACACTGGCTAATTTGTGGATTTTGAAATTAATCCCACTTGATCATGGTATATGGTCCTTTGAATGTATTGTTGAATTCAGTTTGCTATATTATGTTGAGGATTGTAGCAACAATATTAATCAAGGATATTGGCCTACGTTGTGTGTGTGTGTGTGTGTGTGTGTGTGTGTGTGCGTGCACACACACAGTCTTGTGGTCTTGTCTGGTTTTGGTATCAAGCCAATTCTGGCCTTATAGAATGACTTTGGAAGTCTCCTTTCTATGTCAATTTTTTGGAATAATTAGAAAAAGCTTTAACTATGTTTTAAATGTTTGGTAGAATTTATCTGGAAGCTGTCTGGTCCTAGATTTTTATTTTTCAGGAATTATTTGATTTCTGTTTCAATTTCATTACCAGTAGTTGGTCTCTTGGGGGATTTTCTATTTCTTCTTGATTCATTCTGGGAAAACTGCATGTTTCTAGGATTTTTTCCATTTATTCTAGGTTGTTCCATTTGTTGGCACATAATTTTTTATAGTAGTCACTTTATAATCCATTGTATTTCTGTAGTATCTGCTATAATTTCTCCTCTTTAATTTCTGATTTGGGCTCTCCTTTTCTTGATTAATCTGGCTAAAAGTTTATCAAGTTCGTATTTTCAAATAACCAGCTTTTCATTTCATTGATCTTTTCTATGTTTTTCTTTAGTTTCTATTCATTTATTTTCACTCCAATCTTTATTATTTCATTTCTTACACTAACTTAGGGGACTTTTTTTGTTCTTTTTTAGTTCCTTTAGGTGTAAGGTTAGATTGTTTAAGATTTTTCTTGTTTCTTAAGATGGTTCTATATTGCTTAAACTTCCCTTTTAGAACTGTTTTTGCTGCATTCTATAGATTTTAGAATGCTGTGTCTATTTTCATTTGTCTCACAGTACTTTCTGATTTCCTTGTTGATTTCTTCATTAACCTGTTGGTTGTTGAGTAGCATGTTGTTAGCTTCCCTGTGTTTGTATATTTTCCAATTTTCTTCTTACTGTTGATTTCTAACTTCACACTGTTGTAGTCAGAAAGGATGCTTGAAAAAAAAAGAAAGGATGCTTGATAGGATTTCAATCTTCTTAAATTTATTGAGACTTGTTTTGTATCCTAAGACATGATCTATCCTGGAAAATACTCCACGTGCACTGAAAAGAATGTATATTCTGTTGTTTTGGTGTGGAAAGTTCTATACATATCTGTTAGGACCATCTGGTCTAATGTGTCATTTAAAGTCATTATTTCCTTGTTGATTTTTCTATCTAAATGATCTATCCATTGGTGTAAATGGGATGTTAAAGTCCTACTATCATTATATTACTGTCAGTTTCTCTCTGTTGTACTCATGCTGGTGTGTGGGGTTGACCTCTGGCACGACTTACTGCAAGGTCTAGCTATGAGTATTACAGACATTATATTGTGTGGGGCTGATCCCCTCCTGAGGTGGGAGCATTTGGAAGGTGCTCTGGCACTGGCTGAGCGCACTATCCAGGTGTGGTGGGAGTAGGGAGCTACTTGGCAGGGGCTCTAAGGCAGGGTGGGTGGGTTGAGAGGGGTAAGTTCCAGTGGAATGCTGAGGGGGGTGGTAAGGCTAGCTGTACCAGCATAGTAGATGGAAAGTGTCAGAAATGATACTTGTCAGTGCTGGGCCACCCAAGTAGAAGAGAAGTTTTTAAAATGCAGCCCAATAGTGCTTTTGTCCCCATAGAATGTTCCAGTAGAAACCTGCCCATCTGGCACATGTCCTAATATTAGTCAGTGTATCTCATTCATGCATAACTCAGACACTTTTCAAACTGCTGTCCCTGCACTGGGACTTGGAGTAAATGAGAAAGCACACATGCCCTTTAAGAGAAGAGTATTGGTTTTCTATGAACTTCAACTCTCCTGGACAGAAGTACAATTGGTTTTAAAAACCAGCGTGGGTGCTGATCTTCCTGATGCAGGTCCCCCAGCCTGATGTGGGGCTTAGACACCTTGTTCCTCAGGGAAGGCCTCTGTGGTTCTGATATCCTTCCCACTTGTGTGTTTCTGGGTTGGAGGATACATGGGTCCTGATTAAAGTGTATCTTCACCCTTTTACCTGTCTTGATGTGGCTTTTTCTTTATATCCTTAATTGTGTATGATCTTTTCTGCTAGTTGTCATTCTCAGTACTCATTCAGTCTTAACAATATAGAGATGCTATTCTAAATTTAGATTTTGGTGTGTCTGTGGGAAAAAATGAGCTCTGGATATTTCTACTCTACTATCTTGATCCCACCTTCCGCCTATTTTTGTGGGGTTTTTTTTTACCGTTCTTTGTTTCCTAGGAGCAGATTGTGTTCCCTGCATTCATAAAAAACAAAACTCCAATAGAGTAATAAGAAAAAGACCAATGACCCAGTGGAAAAATCGGCAAAATATGTAAAATGAGAGTAATCTAGGAGAAAAAAAAATGGGCAAAGTGTATGAACTATGAACAGAAAATTCACAAAAAATAATGGCTCTTAACCATGTGAGATGATTACCTTCACTTATAAATGTAAATTAAAACTACATTGAGCTCTTCTTTCTTTCCCTAGAAGTGGCAAATAGGTAGCTGAAAAGATGACAGAAACATGAAGGTGGGGCTGGAGACCTGGCATGAAGCCAAGAATGTGCCCAGCATGGTCTGGAAATTGGTTGCATAAAACGAAACTAAATAATAATGACAGCCAGAGAAGGGATTTACAAATATGGAAGGGGTGAAGGCTAGAAAGAACCCTGAGATGTTGGAGTTGTAGATAACAGTGTGAATTTATGGTTTTATAGCATAAAGAAATAGATGAAGGGATATGTGTGTGCATACATATATTTCCTAGTTCTGTTTCTTGCAAGAACCTAAAAGATATCCCAGTAAGAATGAGCATTCTAAATGCCCAGATATTGGTTTCAAAATACCATCCTCAAAAGGTACAAACTTCCAGTTTTAAGATAAATAAGTCCTATGAATATAATATACACATGGTTACTATAGTTAATACTGTATTGTATGTTGGAAAGTTGCTAAAAGTAAATCTTAAAAGTTCTCATCACCACAAGAAAAATAAATTTATAACTATGTGAGGTGGTGAATGTTAATTAGACTTATTGTGGTGATTATTTTATAATATAAACATATCAAATAATTATGCTGTATGCCTAAAGCTAACTCAACGTTAAATGTAAATTATATCTCAATTTTTAAAAAATTAAATAAATACAATCTTTCTCTAAAAAGAGTGACCTATGGCTTCTAGACAAAATTGGGCCCACTGTCTGGTTTTATAAACTTTTACTGGAACACAGCCGTGGCCATTCATTTACATATTATCTATGGCTGTTTTTGCACTATAACAGCAGAATTAAGTAGTTGTGACAGAATCCAATGACTCACAAAGCCTAAAATATTTACTATTCAGCCCTTTCCAGAAAATGCTGAACTCTAACTTAAACCAGGACCCCTTGGAGAAATGGATGATTCCAGGGCTAGGTCAGGGAAAGTACAAGATGAACCTGAGATATCTTGTGCCAGAAAGTCAGGAGATGCTCAACTACCTGGGGTTAGCTTTCAGAGGCTCCCAATGGCCAGATCTGGGACAATTCAAGTCTCAAAATAAAGGGCAGTAATGGATTATGATGAAATAAAATTGTATGTATATGTGTATGTCACATACTGACATAAATATGAGAGAGAAAGAAATAATTTCCCTTAAAATTGAATGTTAACTAATGTAGAGGAAATGGGGGAAAGCACCCACCATTTGGCAACCATTATAATGCTGATTGGTTCTAGTCAAGTCATCAATGGATGCTAAGGCTGGTGAGTTGAAATTTGAGATTTCTCACCAGAGATCTTCTCACAGAATACTTCTCAATTACAAAGGGGGAAATGGCAGGCTTTGCCACCTGTAAATCCATCAGACACCAACTTGAGCAGGTGATCAAAGTTAACATCAACAGTGGTGGGGTAAATCACTGTTAGTTGTCTCCTGGTGTGATGCACTGAGAAGAACACAGCATCATTTATAAACAGTAGTGTTTCATCAGTACTAAAATCCTGATTAGGATGGTTGTATTGTGGCCTTTTAGGTAACAGAAGGTCTTTGTGTTCCAAAAATACACACTGCAGTATTGAGGAATGAAGAGGATCACATTAGCAACTTGCTGTCATGTGGTTTGGAAAACAAACGATGACAATGGCTATTTATATAGAGAGGATTACAGAGCAAACAGGTTAAATTACTAATAATTGGAGAATTTTGGTGAAGGGGACATGGTAGTACTTTTCTGTTCTTACAACTTTATTAAAAAATTCAAACTTAAGTAAAACCTTAAAAATCCACTGAGATGCCTTTTAAAAATTCATATGTTTATAATATAAAATGGTTTGATGATTGGCATTTTGGCAAGGGGTTGGAGAAACAAGTAATCACATAGATTTCATGACGAGAAGGCATATATAAGGTTTCTTATGAAGGATGATTGGTCACTATTAAATTTTAAAATATGTATACCCTTTGACCTAGTAATTCTACTTTTAACAATTGATGTTACAGATATATATTTATGAATATGGGGGTAATCTTCAAGTTACATGAAAGGTAATTTAATGAAGAACTGTGAAATATGTAAATATTTGTATAAAAAAGGAAACATGCATACATATTCACCTATAATTACTGATAATGTCTAAGAGAAAAGAAGCTGAATGGCTAGATGAAAGGGTAGACAAGAGACTTTGTTCCTCATTCTAAAGGCATAGTGAGAGGTGATTCAGGAGGGGTGAAGAATTCTATTTTTGGAATCTAATTCCAAAATTAATCTAATCTAAAATCTACATTTTGGAAAATGTAGATTCTACATTTTCATGGGAGAAATCATAATTTCCCCCATTGCTTGAATTCAGACTTTGCCCAATTAAATGTGGTAGAACTGGCGGTGTGCCAGTTCCAAGTCTAGGTATTAGACATCTGCAATTGCCAAGAGAATGTGCCCAGGAAATCTGGATGGAAGATGAAATACATAGAAGTGAGCCAGTGATCCCAGCTGAGACCATCCTAGACTAGCTAACAGCTAACCACCAGAGTGAGCTCAGCAAAGACTAAATGAACTGCCCAGCTAAAACCAGCAGAATCACCCAATGAACCCACAGTCTTGTGAGCCCCTAAATTCGGGATGATTTTTAGTGCAGCATTAGTGTGGCAATAGATAATAAATACTCAGCATGAACTATTTATTAGGTCCTGTGTGAGTCCTGGTTTATAACAGAGCTTGCCTACTGCTATAAACCTAGAAGTCCAAAAGTATATTCAACTTTCCCTTGTACTCTTGGCAGCTGGACATGGGCATATTACCAAGATTCAATTAATCAAATGCTGGCATATGGGATTTTGAGTGCTGTGCATCTGCTAATCAAAGTGTCAAAATTCTCCAGTATCCTAGTTTCTTAGTGTTGCTTGCTCCAGATTAATTGAGGGAGGCATTGCCAGCTGTGTGAGGTCCTAGATCTGATGTCTGTATCTTCAGTCACTTCTTGCATTGAATTTTTAGCTGTCTTTTTTTTTTTTTTTAACTGATTTTCCTGCTTCTGATAATGAGAAGATATTGGGCAGGCTATGGAATTAAGTTTATTTTCTCTTTACAGAGAATGGCAGGCCATTTTGTTGTTAAGTTGAATGTCATTCATTTGGACAATTTTTGAAATTGATTAGCCTGAGATCTTCTGGTATGGACACTCCAAACTATAACATTGGTGAAGTTACAAGGAAAGAAAGGAGCAAAGTTAGTACTAATGTGCCTCTACAGTATTTGTCTTTGAAGCATGAGCAAAAAGAGATCAATATATCTCTATTATGATGACAAAGTATAAACAGAATAGAACTAATTTATTGTATGCCTTTGCATTGGAAATGAATTGTATCAAGATTCAAGCCCTAACAACTTTTTATATTAGAAATAACCAGGATTCGGGGCACCCGCATGGCTCAGTGGTTGAACATCTACCTTTGGCTCAGGTTGTGGTCCTGGGGACCTTGAATCAAGTCCCTCACATCAGGCTCTCCACAGGGAGCCAGATTCTGCCTTTGCCTCTCTCTGTGTGTCTCTCATGAATAAATGACCAGGATTCGAGTTTTTGAATTCTATTCTTAATGTACTACTTCCTTAGGTATGTAGTTTATATGTTTTGACTGCTCTCACAGTGTCTTGAAAATAAATTTAGGATCACAAATATTAGCAGTGTGCTTAAATGTCTTCTATAGGCCCTAAAAAAGTATCTTGTATATGGATCTCAAATAACTCAGGAAATTTTGAATCAGGCAAGAAATTGGATAACTACCAATTTTTCCATCTCTTGGCTGCCAGTTGTCTCCCAATTAGTTTGAGGTTTAACAGAACTAGGACCCTGGATAAGTTTCAACTGGCATCTGTTCAATCTTTAAATCTCTTGAATATATCATGTCTCATTTCATAGTTTAGACTCTCATCTCTCATCTAGACAATCACAACAACTTGGGACAAAATTGGAGGCAGAAAGACCAAGTTTATAATAGGGGATAGGCCTTCTGTGATTTGGTTTCTGCTTACTTCCCACTACAACTCCTGCCAATCCCAAGATAGAAAGTACCCAATAATACCAATTTTTTCAGAACACCAAGTACTTGCACATACTGTTCCCTATGATTAGAATGTACTTCCCACTTAATAAATATTTACTCATCCTTCAAATCTCAACTCAAGCATCACCCACTATATAAATCTCCAAATTGCCCATTTACCTGATCTTGCAGCCCTGCTATATATTTAACCCTATCTCTACTATAGAGCATTGATATCTTGTTGTCTCTCCTACTGTTCAGAGTTCTCTTATATCCTCATGTCATAGGCTATTACACTAGAGTACTCAAATCATAAATACAGACAGCCTTGGAGGAATAGTAAAACCAAAAACCAAAAAAATCTGAAGTCACAAAAAAGCTCAAATCTCTATTCTAAAAAAAAAAAAAAAAAAAGTAATATTCATCTTGCCAACAAAAATGTCCCTGACATTTAAGAACCATACTTAGAAAAAGAGTGACAAAATGAAAATGCATGACAATTAATGACTAGGTTCTCAAGAAATCTATCAATCACATTAATTAAGGAAACATCCTTTCTTCCTTCTTAACTAAGTTGAAAGGCTGGCAGGGTATCATGGAAATTTTATGATTCCTGGCATCAGTCATGGTTTGAATCTGGCCTTAGATAAATTTCTTGTCCTCCAGATTTCAGTTCCTTGAATTAAGAGGATTGTGTTGCACTGTTAGGAATCTTTCTTTAGAAATTCTAACACTATTTTGTAACTTTTCCAATGAACATACTATATAAAAGCTAAAAACTGGACACAATCAAAATTTTCATTACATGGAAAGGTTTTACAAAATCATGTGATATCTGTACCACCTAGTTTTATACATCATCTAAAAAATACTGAACCATAACTATATGAACTAGCTTGGAAACCTGTCATGTCCCATTTGGTGGGGGAAAATGTTAAACAAATGCACTTATGATCCTATTGAACACTTTAAAAATCTGTACATAAATATGTGTATTTGTGCATAAAAATGGTTTCAGTAGAATACACCAAAACTGAAGTGTCTAATATATGAAATAGGGTGGGGGAAATATTAAAAAGAATTTCATTTGTAGTTCTATTATGATTTAAATATTTTAAAGACATTGCCTCAGTCCATTTGGGCTGCTGTAATAAATTCTACAAACTGGGTAGTTTATAAACAACAGAAATTTATTTCTTACAGTTTTGGAAGCTGGGAAGTCCAAGATCAGGTGCCAGCATGGTCACATAGAAACTGCTGATTAAGTATCCTTTAACCATCAAAAACAAAATGTATTCGGGAGAGTAAAAGGGTAGAATTTTTATGTTCAACTGAATCTAAGGTGTTATCAGCATAAAACAGACTATTATAAGATGCTATAAGATGCTTCAAGTAAGCCAGAAGGCAATCCCAAAACAAATCTAAAGTAGATAGACACAAAATGAAAAGAATCAAAGCATACCACTGCAGAAAATTATCGACTTATAAAGGAAAATAGCAAGGGAGGAAGAAA
The DNA here is from genome assembly GCF_011100685.1 of Canis lupus familiaris. Taxonomy (NCBI): domain Eukaryota; kingdom Metazoa; phylum Chordata; class Mammalia; order Carnivora; family Canidae; genus Canis; species Canis lupus. The sequence goes on from NC_049253.1 coordinate 38,294,552, forward strand.
TGAACAAAAGAAGTACAAGAGCATGCAAAACAAGAAGATGGCAGTAGAAGTCCTCACCAAGAACTACATTAAATGTAATGGATTAAATTCTCCAATCAAAAGGCAGAGTAACTAGATGGATTAAAAATAAATAAGACCTAAATATATGCTACTTACAAGAGACTCACTTTAGTTCCAAGGACACATGTAAGCTCAAACTGAAGAAATAGAAAAATACATTCCAATGCAAGTGGAAACCAAAAGAGCAATGGTAGCTATATTTATATTAGATAAAATAGACTTTAAATCAAAACTTTAATGAGACAAAGAACGCCATTATATAAATGATGAAAGGATCAACTGATCAAGAGGATATAACTATCATAAATATTTATCAATCCAACATCAGAGCACCTAAATATATTAAGCAAACATTAAAAGATAAAGGGAGGAACAGGCAACACTAAAATAGTAGTAAAGGACTTTAATACCCCATGCTCAACAATGCATAGACCATCCAAACAGAAAATCAACAAGTAACATTAGAATTGAAGTATACTTTAGATCAAATATACCTAACAGACATTTACAAAACATTCCATCCAACAGCAGCAGAATATACATTCTTCTCAAGTGCACAGGAAACATTCTCCAGAATAGATAATGTGATCAGTCACAAAAGAAATCCCAGCAAATCTTAAAAGGGTGAAATCATACCAAGTATCTTTTCTGACCACAATGGTGTAAAATTGAAAATCAACAATGGGAGGAAACTGGAAAATTCAAATATGTGGAAATTAGACAACATGCTTCCAAATAACCAATGGGTCGAAGAAGAAATCCAATGGGAATTCAAGAAAATCTTGAAACAAATAAAAATGGAAACACAATATACCAAAACATGGGATACAGTGAAAGTAGTTCCAGGAGGAAATTTATAGGTATAAATGCCTAAATTAAGAAAAAAAAGAAAGATCTCAAATAACTTTATACTTCAAGGAGAAACAACAAACTAAGCCCAAAGTGAGCAGAAAGAGGGAAATAAAGACCAGGGCCTTAAAGAAATAGAAAAAAAAAATAGAGACAAAAAATTAGAAATGCTCACAGAACCAAAAGGTGACTTTTTTACACAGATAAAACTGACAAATCTTTACCTACACTAAATTTTTTAAAAAGAGAATTCAAATAAACAGGATTAGAAATAAGAGACATTACAACTGATACTACAGGAATACATAGGATTATGAAAGAATGCTATGAACAATTATAGGCCAACAAACTAAATCACCTAGAAAACCTAGATAAACTCTTAGAAATATACAACAAACCAAAACTAAGTCAGAAAGAAATAGAATATATGAACAGACCAGTAACAAGAAGATTGAGCCAGTAATCCAAAACCTCCCAACACAGGAAAACCCAGGAACAGATGGCCTCACAGGTAAATTCAACCAACACTTAAAGAAGAATTAATGCCAATTCTCAAATTCTTCCAAAAAGCTGAGGAGGAGGAGGGAATACTTCCAAACCCATTTTACAAGAACAGCATTGTCCTGCTACAAAAGCCAGATAAGAATACTACAAGAAAATTATAGAGCAATATGCCTGAAGAAAGTAGATTTTAAAACTCTCAACAAAATATTTGCAAACCTAATACAAAAGCACATTAAAAGAATCATACACCATGACCAAGTGACATTTATCCTTAGGATGCAAGGATGATTCAACGTATGTAAATCAATAAATGTGATAAAATATAATAGAATGAGATAAAAATCATACTCACCTCAAAGGATGTAGAAAAAGTATTTAACAAAATACAATATCCTTTCAAGATAAAAACACTCAACAAATTGGGTATAAAATAAACATAACATAATAAAGACCATATGTGACAAAGCTATAGCTAACATTATGGTCAACAGTGAAGGTTGAAAGCTTTTCCTCTAGGATCAAGAATAAGACAAAGGTGCTCACTCTCCATCACTTTATTCAGTTCTGTTCAACATAGTAATGAACACTGTAGCAAGAGAAACAAATAAAAGACATCCAAATCAGAAAGGAAAAAGTAAAATTGTCATTATTTGGAGATGGTGTAATTGTATGTAAGGAAAACTCTAAAAACTCAATCTAAAAAAAGTTGTTAGAACTAATCATGAAAAAAAGATGAAAAAAAATGAAAAAAAAAAAAAGAACTAATCATGAATTCAGTAAATTTTCAAGGAATACAATCAACATACACAGGTCACTATACACTAACAACAAAATAACTGAAAAATAAATGAAGAAAACTATGGCTTACGGTTTCAAGTCCCACATTTAGGTCTTCAATCCATTTTTAATTTATTGTTGTGTATGGGGTGAGAAAATAGTCTACTTTCATTCTTTGCAGGTAGTTGGCCAGTTTTCCCAACACCATTTGTTGAAGACACAGTTGTTTTCCAATTAGATGGTCTTTCCTGCTTTGTCAACTTTAATTGACCGTATAGTTGTGGGTTCATATCTGGGTTTTCTATTCTGTTGCATGACCTATGTATCTATTTTTGTGCCAATACCATACTGTTTTGATTACTGCAGCTTTGCAATATAACTTGAAGCCCAGAATTGTGATGCCTCAAGCTTTCTTTTTCTTTTTCAAGGTTGCTTTGGCTATTGGGGTAAAATTTTAGGATAGGTTTGCTCTAGTTCCATGAAAAACTCTCTTGGTATTTTGATGGCATTGCACTGATTAGGAGAGTTGCTTTGGGTAGTATAGACATTTTAACAATATTTATTCTTCTAATCTAAGAGCATGGAATTTCTTTCCATTTCTTTATGTCGTCTTCATTTTCTTTCATCAGTGTTTTAATAGTTTTCAGAGTACAGTTCCTTCACCTCTTTGGTTATTTCCTAAATGTCTTATTTTGGGTACAACTGTAAATGGGATTGTTTTCTTACTTTCTCTTTCTGCTGCTTCATTATTGGTGTATATAAATGCAATGGATTTTTGTACACTGATTTTGTATCTTAGGAATTTACTGAATTCATTTGTTAGTTCTAGGAGTTTCTTGGTGGAGTCTTTCAGATTTTCTATATATGTCATCTGCAAATAGTGAAAGTTTTACTTCTTCTTTCCTGATTTGGATCCCTTTTATTTCTTTTTGTTGTCTGATTGCTGTGGCTAGGATTTCCATAGCATTCACTATGTTGAACAAAAGTGGTGAGAGTGAACATTCTTGTCTTTTTCCTGATCTTAGGGGAAAAGTTCTCCATTTTTCCCCATTATGGATTATGTTAGCAGTGGGATTTTCATCCTTGGCCTTTATTATGTTATGTTCCTTCTAAAGCTACTTTGTTGAGGGTTTTTTATCATGAATAAACGTTGTAATTTATCAAATGCTTTTTCCTGCATCTTGAAATAATATGGTTCTTATCCTTTTTCACATTAACGTGAATGTTTCATGTTGATGGATTTGCTAATATTGAACCACCCTTGCAACCCAGAAATAAATCCCACTAGACTATGGTGAATTTTTTAAAATCTATTATTGAGGGTGCCTGTATGTTTCTTTTAAGCATCTGACTTCAATTCAAGTCATGATGATCTTAGGATCCTGGGATCAAGCCCCATATCAGTCTTCCCACTCAGCAGGGAATCTGCTTGTCCCTCTCCCCCCCCCCCCCCCTGCCGCTTGTGCTCTACCAAATAAATAAAATCTTAAAACACAGAACTTAATAAAATAAAATGTATTATTTGACTTGGTTTGCTAGTAATTGGTTGAGGACTTTGACATCTGTGTTCAGCAGAGATATTGACCTGTAGTTCTCTTTTTCAGTGGAGTCGTTATTTGATTTTGGTATTAGGGTAATGCTGGATTTATAGAATGAATCTGGAAGTTTTTCTTTCTTTTCCATTTTTTGGAATAGTTTGAAAAGAATAGATATTAACTCTTTAAATGTTTGATAGAATTCACCTGTGAAGTCATCTGGTCCTGGACTTTTGTTTGTTGGTAGTTTTTAAATTACTGATTCAATTTCTTTGCTGGTTATTGGTTTGTTTAGATTTTTCTATTTCCTCCTGTTTCAGTTTGGGTAGGTTGTATTTTCTAGGAATTTATCCATTTCTTCTAGGATGTCCAATTTGCTGGCATACAATTTTTCATAATATTCTTTTATAATTATATTTTTGTGGTGTTGGCTTTTATTTCTCCTCTCTCATTTGTGACTTTGAGTCCTTTCTCTTTTTTCTTGATAACTCTGGCTAGAGATTTAATTTTGTTTTGTTTTCCAAAGAACCAACTCCTGTTCTCATTGATTTGTTCTATTGTGTGTGGTTTTTTTTTTTAAGTTTCTATATCATTTATTTCTGCTCTTTGTTATTTCCTTCTTTCTACTGGTTTTTTGGTTTTGTTGTTCTTTTCCTAGCTCTTCCAGGTGAAAGGTAAGACTGAGATGTTTCTTGCTTCTGGAAATAGGCCTATATTACTATAAATTTCCCTCTTAGAAACACTTTTGCTGTATCTCAAAGGTTTGGGGACCATTGTGTTTTCTTTTCCATGTTTTAAAACATTTCTTTTATTTTAACCTTAGCCATTTCAATTAATTAATATGTGTCTTGTTGCAAACCTCCTTCAGTTCAGATGAACTCTGTGCTTTGAGTCTGAGTCTGGATATCTGCTTCGTTTTCTAGGTTAGGTAAGTTTTCACTATTATTTCTTCAAATAAATTTTCTGCTCATTTATCTTTCTCATCTGCTCCTGGGATCCCTATAATGTGAATGTTTGTTCTCTTGTTGTTGACCAAGAGATTCCTTAACTCCTCATTTTTAAAATTCTTTTTTCTATTTACTATTTGGGTTCTTTCCATTACCCTCCCTTCAGGTCACTGATCCATTCTTCTGTATCTGATAATCTGTTGATTCCCCCTAGAGTATTTTTCATTTCAGTTATTAAGTTTTTAAATTTATTTATTCACAAGAGACACAGAGAGAGAAGCAGAGACATAGGCAGAGGGAGAAGCAGGCTCCCTGTGAGGATCCTGATGTGGGACTCCATCCCAGGATCCCAGAATCACACACTGAGCCAAAGGCAGATGCTCAACCACTGAGCCACCCACATGCCTCTCAGCTATTAAGTTTTTATTCAAAATCCAGTCAGGTAACATACAGTGTTATGTTAGTTCCAGGTATACTATATAGTGATTCAACACTTCCATACAACACATGGTGCTCATCACAAGTGCATTCCTTAATCTCTTTCATCTGTTTTATTCATCCTCCCACCAACCTCTATTCTGATAACCATCAATTTGTTCTCTATAGTTAAGAATCTGTGTCTTGGTTTGCCTGTTTTCTCCCCTTTGCTCATTTGTTTTGTTTCTAAAATTCTACATATGAGTAAAATCATATTTCTCTGCAGTTAGACAAAACTATTTCACTTAGCATAATACTATCTAGTTCCATGTTGTTGCAAATGGCAAGATTTCATTCTTTTGATGGCTGAGTAATATTCCATATGTATGTATAACATTATCAAAGTTTTACCTTAAAAAAATAAAACAGATCTTGGATTTTCATCCCTTTTTTGTATTTATTTTTGCCCTAGTCTTCCTTATTTTTCTCCTATTTTGGGCTTTGTTCTTTTTCTAGTTCCTCTAAATGTAGGTTTTAGATTAAGATCCATCTTATTTCTTGAAGTGGGCCTAACAAACTTCCATCTTACAGTGTTCTGAAAATCTATAGGATTCAGCAAAAGAGGTATGTTTCCATTTTTGTTGTTTTATGATATTTTGATTTCCTATTCAAGGTCTTCATTGACTCACTGGTTGTTCAGTAGTATGTAGGCCTTCATGACTTTGTGTATTGTCCAATTATTTTCTTGTAATTCCAGCTTTATAACATTGTGGTCAGAAAAGATGCTTGGGGGGGCAGCCCCAGTGGCCCAGTGGTTTAGCACCGCCTTCAGCCCAGGGCCTGATCCTGGAGACCCGGGGTCGAGTCCCACGTCAGGCTCCCTGCATGGAGCCTGCCTCTCCCTCTTCCTGTGTCTCTGCCTCTCTCTCTGTCTCTCATGAAATAAATAAATAAATAATATTTTTTTAAAAAAAAAAAAAGAAAAGATGCTTGGTATAATTGCAATCTTCTTAAATTTTATTAAGCTTTGTTTTGTGGCGTACCATGTGATTGATCCTAGAGACTGTTCCAGGTGCACTTAGAATGTGTTTTCTGCTGTTTTGGACTGGGTTGTTCAGCATATATCTGTTAGGATCATCTGGCCTAATGTGTTGTTCAAAACCACTTTCTTTGCTGATTTTCTGTCTGAGTGATCTATCCAATGATATAAGTGAGGTATTAAAATCCCCTGTTATTGTATTATAATCAATTCCTTCTTTGTTAATACCTGCTTTATGCATTTAGGTACTATATTGGTACTAGGTATATATTAGGTACTATATTTAGGTCTATATTGGGTTCATAGATATTTATAATTGTTATATCTTCCTTTTGGATTGATCCCTTTATCATTATATAATGCCCTTGTCTCTTATTGCAGTCTTTATTTTAAAGTCTGCTTAATCTGTTCTACCTCAGCTTGTATTTTGTACCCACTTTCCTTATTTTATCCATCTTCCAAGAGGCTGCTTATATTCCTTGGCTTGTGGCCTTGACTTACTCTAACCTCTACCTCCTCTCCTTCTGACCAATTTCCCTTCTTACAAGAACCCATGTGATTACCTTGGATTATCTGGGTAGACCCAATGCTATGTCCCCATCTCATCATCCTCAATAATCACATCTGAAAATCCCCTGTGCCATAGGTTCATGAGAAGGAAATCCTTCAAGCAGCTGTGCAGATCTAGCTAGTGTGAAAGGGAAAGACTTCACTGTGATCCAAAGTTCCAGCCAACCCAAGAGAAACCTCCACATTAAAGATTGCTATTAGCAGGGTCACACATTTGGGCAGAAATTGCTCTGAGTTAAAACTGCAATGCTTTGTCATCAGCTGGGGGCTACCCAAGAAAACCATGCTTGCTCAAGGACCACAGCTAGAAGTTGTCCCACCATTTGTACTCATAGCAGTTGAATGGAAAGTCATTTCTTGGAGATTCACACAGAATACTTCCATGGTCACACTTTTCTTTAACTGTACAAACTGAAGGGTAGACAGATAGAAAACTTAAGCACTGTCCTAGGCTAGATTTGTTACCTCTTGCATGCTGAGTTACTCAGCATCAGTATTGAAAAGAGGTTGTTACTGTTCTAATAATCTACCCTACAGAAATACTGGCACGTAGCAAGGCTAGAGTTGTAAGTTTGTTCAGTGTATTATTTTTTAATTGTCAAGAAGCTAGACAAACCTATATGTTTACCAATAAGGAGAAAATTAAATCATGGTTCATTCATAGTATAGAATACTAGGCATGCATTAAGAAATATGTAGACTTTCAATGAAAAGTGACCAAGACTTTTTAGTATAAAAGGGAACTTTATTATAATGTACATGTTTTTTGTAAGTTTTTACAAAATAACTCTTGTGCTTCTACAAGCCTTTATGTTCACTTTTGTTTGCTCAGCCTTTCTGAAGCATGACCTTAGGACCTTTTGACAGGAGACATTGATTGAGTGGGATGGGGAAAGGAAGGAAGAACTTGACTTTGAACCTCAAGATAAATACATAAAGCTTTCCTGCAGAGAAGGTATAACTTTTCTACTTTTAAACTTTAAAGAAATGAACACTTATTCTGAGTGTTGCCACAAAATGTTTACATTTTAAAGTATATTTTCAGCTACAAGGGTAACACATTACATATTTAGGTACTCAACTCCAATTATTGAAGAAATAGGCTTAGATAACAACCAAGTGAAATGCATTTCTCTGATTTCCTATTTTCTTATGAGATGGTGACTCACAGAATTCTTAAAAACTTTCAGGAGCATTCCTTGAGCAGTCATGATTGTAAACTTCCAAGTATCATCACAAGATGGCAGAAGATAAATCATGGGACAACTGACATTGAAGACTCAGATGGGTAAGGGATAAGATGGTATAAGTCATTCTCATTCTCTCCTTTTGTGTTGTTGTTGTTTAAGATTTTATTTATTTATTTGAGAGAAAGAAGGAGAGAGACAAGCCGACTCCCCACAGGGCAAGGAGCCTGACATGGGGTGATCACAGGAATCTGAGATCATGATCTGAGCTGAAGGCAGATGTTTAACTGAAGAGACACCCAGGCACTCTTCTCCCTCTCTAGTTAATCAAATACTTAAGAAAATGTGTCAAGGTTTAATCAGAGAAACAGAACCAATAGGAGACAAAGTAACATATCAGTTTCAACGAATTAGGTGGTTCAATTCTGGAGGTTGATAAGGGAAATCCAAAATCTATAGGGCAGACTGCCAGGAAGAGTAAGTTGGAACTATTAGACATGGCTGAAATTCACTTGAAGATAAAACTATGCCTGTGGGTAACTTCAACACTGCTTTTAAGTCCTTTAAACTGATTATTTTAGGTATCTTTAAGTAAGGGAGATTAAAATCCCGCCTGTAAAGTTAACTGATTATGTGCTTTGCATGCTTCTGTGAAGATATTTTGCAGATGTAATTAATATTTGAATAACTGAGGACTGTAGCCTGGCCACACTGATGCATCAAAAGACCATAGTCCACTCCCTGTCAACTTATATATCACTTTAAACCACTCAATATCCTATGATATCACCAAAATAACAATATAGGAGACCCTAGTTTCTCAATGATCAACAATTAGGCAGCTATCCATGAACAAAAATAGCTCTCAGAGAGTTCTCTGGGATGGGGAGAAATGGTAGGAACAAAGAAGAAAAGACGAAGCTACCACTAGGAGCCCTGTAACTGAGAAATCACAGTTCCTAGCGACCTGCACTGTAGACTTACTACCACTAGCCACTGCAGACACCTTTCAGATTTCACCCACTTATGCCCCATAGTTATTCTAATTAACGGACACCAGCCACTTGAATCCTTCCCTACTCCTTTTTCCCGAAGAGAGTCCAGGACCCATAACTATAGCTACCCAAGGTCTCTCTGGCCAAATTATAAAATGTCAGCCACGTAAGTTTTTTTCCTGTACTCACCGGAGCCCAGCAGCTGTGCTCAAAGCCAGCTCAGGCTGCTGTAGTTGTATGAATGCAAGAAGACAACCTAAGTCTCTTAGGCTGACTACCACCACTGGGCCTGTACTCTGGGCTAACCTCTCCAGCTCTGTACCTGCATGCCATCCAGCCTGACTACTGTCATCAGCTTCCACTGCTTTGTACATGCCCGATGGTGAGGGTGGAGGGGCTGTGCAGCCACAGGTGAATACACTGATAAGCACCTGCAGAGGATTTGGCTATGAGTCTGGATCTGGCCCTGCCTGCACCACCACACCAATTCTGTAGCTATTTCTTCCAGTTGTGCACATGCACATCCCTACACTAACTCCTATCACTCTTCCTCACTTAAATGTGCAACCACAAGGGAGAAAGCCAATAGCTAAGGCCCCTGCAACTATGAGTGAGTCCTTGATACTTGCCCTGCCCCCATAAAATAATATACATATCACTGGAGTCCCAGTGGGAGAAGAGAGTATAAATATTAAACAATGGCTGAGACCCTCCCAAACCTAGGGAGAAATTTGGATATCCAAGTTTTTTTTTGTTTTGTTTTGTTTTTTCTGAACCTAATAGGTCACTGTGAAATTTCAATCCAAAACTATTTTCTCCAAGACACATAATAAAACTATCTAAAGCCAATCACAAATAATTTTTAAAGCAGTAAGATAAGAAATACAAAGGAATACACATGGGGCTACCAGTGGATTTATGAGTAGAGATATTTCTGGCCGGTAGAGAATGGGATAATATATTTAAGGTGTTAAAAAGAAACCTCCAACCAATAATACTTTATCTGACCTTCATTTCTAAAGGATAAATTTGCCAGGTAAAACCTTCCCTAACAAAGGCTAAGGAGTTTATCACCAGTTTACCTGCCTTATAAGAAATGCTGAATGAAGTTCTTCAATCTGAAATAAAAGTATACAAACTAGTAAATTGAAAACAGATAATGTTTCTTACACTGGTAAAGTACAGTAAGAATGTCCTAATGCTGTAATACTGTATATTAGAATTAAGTAGTTAACACATCAGTAGATTAAGGGACAAAAGATTAAAGATAGATATAGCTTTAACAAATTGTTAATGCATACACAATATACAAAGATATAAATGGTGATATAAGGGGGGAGTAAAAAGAATTTTTGTATGTCATTAAAGTTATGTATATGACTATATTTTACACTGATCATTTGTGATTCCCTGAGGCTTACATAAAACTTCAAAGCAAAAATTGACAAGTTACACAGAAAATAAATAGAAGGGAATTAAAGCATACCACTGTGAAAAATGATTAATTTATAAAAGGAAGGCAGCAAGAAAGGAGGACTAGGAAAGCAGAATTATAATACAGCCAGAAAACAGAATAATGATAGGTAAAGACACTTCACTCCTGTCATCTAAATCTTAATGGGCTGAATTATCCAATCAAAAGGCAAAGAGATGGATGGATACAAAAACAAGACCTAGTTATATGCTGCCTAGAAGAGACTTCAGCTTTCAGGACACACATAAACTCAAACTGAAGAGAGAGCAAAACATATTCCATGAAAGTAGAAACCAAAAGACAGCAGAGGTAGTTATAAAACAAAACAATAACCAACCATGGTCATTATATAATGATCTGGGCATCAATTTGACTAGAAGGTAAATCAAATATATTTGTGACTAACATCAGAAGATGTGATTATATTAAGCAAATACTAACAGATCAGAGGGGAGAAAATAATAAAATAGAAGTAGGAGATTTCACTACCAATCAGGGAACAATGGTCTTGAACTTTAGACCAACTAGAACAGACATAAATAGAGCAGTCCATTCAACAGCAGCAGAATATACATTTTTCTCAAGTTCACATGATACATTCACCAGGATAGGTTACATAATTGGTTACAAAACAAGTCTTGGCAAATTTAAATTAGATACTTGGTATGATTTCAAACCACAATGATATTAAACTAGGAATCATCTCAAGATTAAACAATACACACCAGAACAACCAATGTGTCAAAAAATTCAAAAGAAAATCTAGAACTATGTTGTGCTTCCATTTGTTTAAAAATGTCAAAATCTAGGAGATACTACAAAAGCAATTCTAAGAAAAGTTTATAGTAATAAATACCTACATTAAGAAATAAGAGAAAAGTCAGTTCAAGATGTTCAAGCGTAGGAAGATCCTGAACTCCTCTCTGACAGACAATAAACTTAAAGCTACATATAGAACAATTTCTTCTGAAAACTAGCTTAACAGTTACTCCACAGCAAAAGATAAAGAACAACATCAAAATGAGTAAGAGAAGCAGAAATGCAGTCTCATCAAAAACCCCATCTCTAGGGTGGCAACCCAACAGAGGGAAGGGGTCTCAAAAATACAGAACTTCTCCCTGAGGGGAATGGGATCTGTGCCCCACAATCTTTGTATATTTTTTATTGGAGTTCAATTTGCCAACATATAGTATAACACCCAGTGCTCAACCCATCAAGTGCCCCCTCAGTGCCTGTCACCCAGTCACCCCATCCCCAAGCCCACCTCCCCTTCCACTACCCCTTGTTCGTTTCCCAGAGTTAGGAGTCTCTTATGTTTTGTCACCCTCTCTGATATTTTCCAGTCATTTTCCCTCCTGTCCCTTATAACTCCTTTCACTGTTTCTTATATTCCCTGTATGAGTGAAACCATATAATGTTTGTCCTTCTCCGATTGACTTACTTCACTCAGCATAATACCCTCCAGTTCCATCCAGTTGAAGCAAATGGTGGATGGATAAAGAAGATGTGATATATATACACAACGGAATATTACTCAGCCATTAGGAGGCACAATTAAGAAAAACACAAAAATTAGGGTAAGGTTAATTGATAAGATTCATTGCCCACATAGGGTCAGCCCTCAAGACTGTTTCTAGGTGTTAGGTGAAACAGCTACCTCTCCCAAACAGATTCAAGCAAAATGAAGAAACAGGGATAGGTTATAAACAAAAGAATAAGACAAAGCCCCAGGGGAAAAAATATATTTAAAGAGAGAGAAGTAATTTACCTGACAAAAACTTAAAAAAAAAAAAAAAGACTTCAAAGCAATGGTCATAAAGATGTTTATCAGATTTGGGAGGATAGATGAACACAGTGAAAACTTCAACAAAGAAAAAGAAAATAAAGTAGCAAACATGGCAGAGCTAAAGAATGAAACACTGAACAGAAAAATACACTAGAGGTGTTCAACAGCAGAGTAGATGAAGCAGAAGAATTAGTGATATGAAAAATAAGATGGCAGAGCTCACCCAAACAGAGCAGCAAAAAGAAAAAATAAAAAGTAAGATAGCTTAGGAAACCTATGAGACAATATCAAGGGGAAGAACATTCACATTATAGGGGTCCTAAAAGGAGAGGAAAACAAAGGGGCAGAAAAGTTATTTGAAAACTTCCCTAATATGGGGAAGAAAACACATCTAGGTCCTGGAAGCCCAGAACTTTCCAAACATGATAAATCCAAAGAGACCCACACCAAGACACATTTTAATTAGAATCTTACAGTTCAGCTTGAAATCCAGCATTGTGATGCCCTCAGCTTTGGTTCAGACAAAATATTTTTCTCTTGTCTAACTATTGACAACTTGTTATGTACAAGTGAATACATAAGACTATCACCAGATTTCTCAGAAATTTTGCAGACCAATAGTGAGTGGCATGATAAATTCAAAACGTTGGAAGTAAAAAAACTTCCAACCACTATTATTCTATCCAGCAAGGTTATAATTCAGGTTTGAAAAGAATATAAAGAGTTTTCCAGAGAAGAAAATGCTAAAGGAGTTCTTCACCACTAAAGTTGCCCTATAGGAAATGTTAAAGAAAGCAGAAAAGAACACTAATTAGCAATAAAGCTTGAAGTTAGTAGAAGGAAGGAAATAATAAAGATTACAGTGGAAGTAAATGAAATAGTATCGTTGATCTTTTCTCGCCTTTTAATCTTTAAGAGCTGGTTCTTTGAAAAGATCATTGAAAAACCTTTAGCCAGGCTCATCAAGAAAAAACACTCAAAATCAGAAATGAAGATAAATTACACCAACACCAGAGAAATATAACAGATTATGAGACTACCTCACAAAATTATATGCCAACAAATAAAGAACCTAGAAGAAATGGATTAATTCCTAGAAACAGTCTTCTAAGACTGAATCAAGAAGATATGGATGACCAATTATTAACAAATTAAATCAGTGAAAAACAATGAAAACAAAAATTCAGTAGCTTTACAAGTGAATTCTACTAAACTTTTTAAAAGTGTTTATTCAAACTCTAACTAGTGAACATACAGTGTAATATTGTTCCAGTGTACAATATACTAAAATTTCAAGAAGAGTTAATACTTATCCTTCTTCTTCTTTTTTTTTGAATAGTTAGAATGAGAGGAGGAAAGAATGCTTCCAAATTCAATGAAGCCAGCATTACCTTGATATTGCAACTGGACAGAGACACTACAACAAAACACTGTAGGCCAATATCTCTGATGAACATAGATGCAAAAGTCTTCAAGAAAATAAACAGAATTCAACAATGCATTAATAGGATGACCCACCACAGTCAAGTGTGATTTAATGCAGGAATACAATATGGTTTAACATCTGCAAATCAATCAATATGATACGCCACAGTAACAAAAAGGATAGATGCATTTCAACTGATGCAGAAAAAACAATGGACAAAATTCAAATCCATTTATGATAAAAATGCTCAAAAAGTAAGGAAACATACCTCAACATGATTGAGGCTGTATATGACAAATCCATTTCTAACATCATAGTCAGTGGTGAAAAACTGAAAGGTCTTCCTCTCAAATCAGAAGGAATACAAGGATATCCACTCTCACCAATTTTATTCAACATAGTGTTGGAAGTCCTAGCCACAGCAACCACATAAGAAAAATGAAAACATCCAAATTAATAAGGAAGAAGTAAAACTATCCCTATTGGCAGCTGACACACTATATATACAAAACCTGAAAGGCTCCACCCCAAAATTATTAGAACCAGTAATTCAGTAAACTTATAAATACAAAATAAATATATAGAAATATGTTACATTGCGATACATTAATAATTAAGTAGCAGAAAGGAATTTAGAAAACAATCCTATTTATAATTACACACACACACCCAAAATACCTAGGAATAAATTTAACAAAGGAGGTCAAAGATTTACACTCTGAAAACTATAAGACATTGATGAAAGAAATTGAAAATGACACCAAGAGATAGTGAAAGACACCCCATGTTTATGGATCAGAAAAATTAATATTGTTAAAGGTCCAAAGGTCCATAGTACCCAAAGCTCTAAAGATTCAATGCAATCCTCATCAAAATACTAAGTATTTTTCACAAAATAGATAAAATAATCTCAAAATTGGTATGAAACCACAGAATACCTGGAACTACCAAAGCAATTTTGATGGAGAAGAACAAAGCTGTAGGTATTACAATCACAGATTTCAAGATAAACATCTATAGTAATCAAAACAGTATGGTGCTGGCATAAAAATAGACACAGAGGTCAATGGAAAAGAAGATAAATAAACCCATGTATATATGATCAATTAATCTATGACATCAGAAGTAAGAATATACAATGGGGAAAAGACTGTCTCTTCAATAAGTGGTATTGGGAAAACTGCACAGCTACATGGAAAAGAATGAAACTGGATCACTTTTTAAAACAATATACAAAAATAAACTCAAAATGGATTCAAGACCTCAATGTCAGACCTGAAACCATAAAACTCAAAACATAGGCAGTACTCAATTGGACATCAGCCTTAGCAACATTCTTATGAATATGTATCTTCAGGCACACACACATAAGAAAAGCAAAAATAAACTATTAGGACTAAATAAAATAAAATAAATTTTACACCACAAAGGAAACAAACAAAATGAAAAGACAACTTGATGAATGAAAAAAGATATTTGCAGATAAATCCAATAAGGTGTTAATACCTGAAATAAATACAGAATTCATACAATGCAACATGAGAGAGAAAAGAGAGAGAGAAAGAAATCCTGATTGGAGAAACAGGTAGAGGACCTGAATAGACATTTTTTTAAAGAAGATATACAGATAGTCCAAGATTCCCAATATCACTAGTTACAGGGAAATAGATATTAAAACCATTATAGGTTTTGCCAGAATAGGCTAGTATCAAAAGGACAAGAAATAATAAGTATAGATAAGGATGTGGAGAAAAGGAAACCCTCATGCATTATTGGTGGGAATGTAAATTGATGCAACCATTGTGGAAAACAGTATGGCTCTTACTCAAAAAATTAAAAAATGAATTACCATATGATCCAGTAATTCCACCAGTGGGCATATACCCAAAGAAAAAACACTAATTTGTAAAAGATATATGTACTCCTATTTTTATTGCCAGCATTATTTACAAAAGCCAAGATATGGAAGCAACCCATGTCCAGCAATAGATGAATAAAGATGTGATGAACATACATACATGTGTGTGCGCATGCTGGAATATTACTCAGCTGTAAAAAAGAATGAGAGCTAACCATTTGACAATATGGCTAGACCTGTAGGTTATAATGCCAAGTTATTTGTCAGTCAGGGAAAAACAGATACAATACGATTTCACTTACATGAAATTTATTTCATTTAACAAATGAAAAAAAGAAAAGAAAAAAATCAGACTTTTAAATACAAAAAAACAGACTGGTGGTTGCCAGAGGGGAGGTGGGTGAAAGGGATGGGTGAAATAAATAAGGAGGATTAATAATACAGTTACCGGGATCCCTGGGTGGCGCAGCGGTTTGGCGCCTGCCTTTGGCCCAGGGCGCGATCCTGGAGACCCGGGATCGAATCCCACGTCGGGCTCCCGGTGCATGGAGCCTGCTTCTCTCTCTGCCTCTGTGTGTGTGTGTGTGTGTGTGTGTGTGTGTGTGACTATCATAAATAAATAAATTAATTAAAAAAAAATAATACAGTTACCTTGTTGAGCAATAAGAAATGTATACAATTGCTGAATCATTTTGTACACCTGAAACTAATGTAACATCATGTTAATTACACTTCAAAAAAATTAAAAGAATACTTTTTAAAGTAGTGATGAAGACTCATTTATATGCTGCTTACAATAGACTCAACTCAAATGTAAGGACATAAGCTGAAAGTTAAGGGATAGAACAGGTATTTCATAAAAAATGGAAACCAAAAGTAGCTATACTTAGAAAATAGACTCTTATCATTAGATAATGTTCCTCTTTGTCTTTCAAACAAATACTGTAATTAAAAAGTCAAACAAGAAGATGTGACATTGGTAAATATTTACTTACCCAACATAGAATTATCTAACTATATAAAGCGAACATTTAACAGATCTAAGGGGAGAAATTTACAACAAAACAATGATAGTAGGAGACCATAATACCCCCTCTTAAATCAATGAATAAATAGATCATTCAGACGGAAAATCTGTAATGGGGATCCCTGGGTGGCTTAGCGGTTTAGCGCCTGCCTTTGGCCCAGGGCGTGATCCTGGAGTTCCGGGACTGAGTCCAACATCAGGCTTCTGCATGGGGCCTGCTTCTCTCTCTGCCTGTGTCTCTGCTTCTCTCTCTTCTCTCTCTCTCTCTCTCTCATAAATAAATAAATAAATAAATAAATAAATAAATAAATAAAATCTTTAAAAAAAGAAAATAAAATCAGTAATGAAACATCAGCCTTAAATGACATGTTAGGCCAGATGGATTAAATATATATGGAAAATTCCACCCAAAGGCAACAAAATATACATTAAGTGCACACAAAACAGTCTCCGGGATAGATTATATGTTAGGCCACAAAACAAGTCTCAATAAATTTAAGATTGAAATCATATCAAGCATTTTTCCAACCATAATTATATAAAGCTAGTTATCAATTACAAAGAGAAAACTGGAAAATCATGAATATATGGAGATTAAACAACACGCTACTTTAACAACCAGTGGGTCAATGAAGAAATCAAAGAAGAAATTTAAAAATACTTTGAGACAAATAAATATGAAAATATAGCATGCCAAAAATCTATGGAATGTAGCATAGCAATTCTGAGGGGAAGGACTATAATGATACAAGCTTACCTCAAGAAAGAAGAAAAATCTCAAATACACAATCAAATGTTATACCTAAAGGAACAAGAAATAAAGCCAAAAATTAGAAGAATGGAAATAATAAAGATTAAAGCAGAAACAAATGAAATGGTGAGTTACCAAAGATTTGCCAATCTTATCTTTTCAAAGAACCAATTCTTAGTTTGATTTTTTTTATATTGCCACTTTAGGCTCTAAGAAAAAGATGACTGAAAGTTAGAAATTACAAATGATAAAGAAATGGAAAAGACATATAATTGTATATAGTAGTCTCTTATAGTCAAAAAATTGGAAAACATGGAAGAAATAGGCAAATTGCTAGAAACAAAATCTTCCAAGAATGAATCATGAAGAAATAAAAAGTCTAGACTGGTAAAATTCACCAGTAAAGCCATCTGATCTTGGAGTTTTATTTTTTGGAGTTTTATGATTACTAAGTCAATCTCTTTATTACTAACCAGACATTTGAAGAATATGCAAAACGTATCCTTCTCAAACTCTTCCAAAAAATTAAAGAGTAGGGAACATTCCCAAACTCATTTTACAAGATCAGTATTACCTCCACACCAAAACCAGACAAGGACACAATGAAAAAAAATCACAGGCCAGTATCCCTGATGAACATTTTTGTTGAGAATTTTTGCATCATTAGCCCACTGAAGTCAACAACACATTAAAGGGATCATATGCTATTATCAAATGGGATTTACTCCAGGAATACATGGGTCAAGATGCACAAATAAATCATGATACACCACATTAACAAAATGAAAGATAAAAATCATATAATCATTTCAATAGGTAGAGAAAAAGCATTTGATGAAATTCAATGTTCATTTATGATTAAAAATTGCTCAACAAAGTAGGTATAGATGAAAAGTACCTTATATAATAAAGGCTATGTAACATAAGCCCCCAACTAATGTTATACTCAAGGGTAAAAAGCAAAAAGCTTTTTCTCTAAGATCAAGATAAGGATACCCACTGAAATAGGAAGAGAAAATCTGAACAGCTCCATAACAAGCAAGGAAGTGGAAACAGTAATCAAAGTCTTCCAAAAAACAAGAGTCCAGGCCCAGATGGCTTCCACCAAACATTTAAAGAGGAACTAATACTTATCCTTTTGAAGCTATACCAAACAATAGAAATGGAAAGAAAACTTCCAAACTCCTATGAGGCCAGCATTACCTCAATCCTAGAACCAGACAAAGACTCCACCGAAGGGAAGGGGAAGTACAGACCGATATCCTTGATGAACATGGATGCAAAAGTTCTCACCAAGATACTAGCCAATAGGAGCCAACAGTACATTAAAAGGATTACTCGTTGAGACCAAGTGGGATTTATTCCTGGGCAAGAGTAGTTCATTATTCACAAAAAAATCAATGTGGTACAGCACATTAATAAAAGAAAGAACAAGAACCATATGATCCTTTCAGTTGATGCAGAAAAGGTATTTAACAAAATACAGCATCCTTCCTTGGTTAAAACTCTACAGTGTATGGACAGAGGAAACATACCTCCATATCATAAAAGCCGAGAGGCGGGGCAAGCTGGTGGAGGAGTAGGGTCCTCAGCTCAGGCCCCACCAACTCACCTGGGTAACTTTCAAATCATCCTGAACACCCACAGATCCTACCTGAGATTTAAAGAGAGACTAGCTGGAACGCTACAGAGAGGAGGGATTTCACTTCTAACAAGGCAGGAAGGCGGGAAAAAATTAAAAAGAATCCAGTGGGGGGGGGGAGGGGCGCGAGGAGCAGGGCTAAGGGGGGCGGCGAGAGCCTGGGCCAGGAGAGCCCAGCCCCGGGGACGGGGAACTTTAACAACCCGCACCGGCTTCCCAGACAGAAAGGCGCTGAGCAGGGAACCCGGGCAGATCCCCAGGGCGGCAGGGACACCTCCAGTGTCCCGGGGTCACCAGCAGAGGAGGTGCGCCCGGGGAGAGCGCACCCACCACCCACCCCGCAGCCGATGTCGGGAAAGGGCCGGAGCGTGGCGGGGCCTCGGGGAGAAGCCGGTGGGGCAGGGGGCTCCGGGCGGAGGGGCTGCGCCCTGCAGGATTCCAGGAGCAGGATTCCAGCAGCACAGGCCCCGTCCCGGGGCGCCGGGGACACAGCCCAGGATCCTGCGCTCCCCCCGGGACAGACGGAGGCGGGGAGGGCACAGGACGGTGAGGACGCTCCTGCCACCAGGCGCCCCCGAGCTGTGCAGCTCAGCGCCCGGCCCCGGGAGCATCCAGGCCAGTGCGGACTGGGAGACTGCGGGTGGTTACTGCGGGAGCTGACTCCAGGGCTGGGGACCTGGCCGCCGCCAGTGGTGTTCCTCCCGGTGTCGCCGTGTGCCTGGGACGGAGCCGGCCGCCAGGGAACAGGGCCTCATGGGGTAAACAGCTCCCAGCAGCGGGGGTGGGGGGAGCATCTCCCCCAGGTGCGCACACCTGAGAATCAGCACAGCAGCTGCTCCCCCAGAAGACCAGCTGGGAGAATAGGGGAAGAGCAAGTTCTTGACCGAGCAGTGCTAGAAAGCTCCAGGGGAAGTCGACGGATTTACAGTGTATAGAACCAGAGGGTAGCCCTCTTATTTTTTTCTTTCTTTTTCCAGGACAACTCATTTTTTATATCAGACTGTAATTTCCAATTTTTTGTCTCTTTTCCCACCTTAACTACAATATTTTACCACCTCTTCATTTTTAAGTTTCCTCCTTTTTGACTTACACATTTCTACTATTAAAGGTCCTAGATATATTTTCCATTTCTAGATTCCCTTCAACATACTCAACCTAATTTTGGGAGATATACAAGATATGCTTTTTTTTATTTTGTGTTTTTTTATTTTCTCTGCCTCATTTTGTTCTATAATGGCAGAAGTTAATACCTTCTAAAACATGACCAGCATGCACCCAGAAACAAGTGGTATACCATACGGGTTCATTCTGTGAGATTATATTCTCTCCTCATTCCCGTTTTCCCCCCTCTTTTATCTCATTTATGTTTTTGAAGGTAAATGTTGGAGCTTTCTACAAGTATTTCTGGTATATAAATTTGGGACTGAGCATCTTCTAACATACAGAACTTAATATACTCAGAACCAAGAGGATCACCCTCCTACAGGACCCTCAGATAGACTACATTCTCCCTCCACTACAACTTAGTCACCACCACCATCTCCCAGTACCCCCCCCCCCCCTGCTTTTTTTGTTCTTCTCTTTTTTCTTTTTTCTTTTTTCTTTTTTTTCCCTCTTTACTTTTGCTTTTTTCTCCTTTTTTTCTCTCTTTTTTTTCTTCTTCTTTGAGATTCTTGGCCTTTTATTTTTATTACTTTGCTTTAAAATTTGTTTTTCACATTAGTGGTCCTTTTGTTTTATTTCATTCTGATCTTTGTTTTCAATTTCGGGTCTCTGATCTCGGCAAAATCATCTAGGGTGAAATTTACTAAGGTCATGGTTGATATTCTTGACTCAGCCTGCTCTTACAGCCACTCTGCACTGAACAAAATTACTAGAAGGAAAACTCACCACAAAAAAAAAAGAAGAAGAAGAAGCAGACACATTACTCTCTGCCACAGTTACAGAATTTGGATTACAATTAGATGTCACAAAGCCAATTCAGAAGTACAGTTATAAAGCTACTGGTAGCTCTGGAAAAAAGCATAAAGGATTCAAGAGACTTCATGACTGCAGAATTTAGATCTAATCAGGCCAAGATTAAAAATCAATTAAATGAGACGCAATCCAAACTGGAGATCCTAACGATGAGGGTTAATGAGGTAAAGAGTGAGCAGCATAGAAGACAAGTTGATGGCAAGGAAGGAAGATGAGGAAAAAAGAGACAATTAAAAGACCATGAGGAAAGGTTAAGGGAAATAAATGATAGCCTCAGAAGGAAAAATCTTCAAATAATTGGGGTTCCAGAGAGAACCGAGTGAGACAGAGGGCCAGAAGGCATATTTGAACGAATCATAGCTGAGAACTTCCCTAACTTGGGGAGGCAAACAGACATTCAGATCCAGGAGATAGACAGGTGCCCTCCCCCAAAATTAATAAAAACCGTTCAACACCTCGACATTTAATAGTGAAACTTACAAATTTCAAAGATAAAGAGAAAATCTTTAAAGCAGCAAGAGACAAGAGATCCCTAACTTATATGGGAGAGACATTAGATTAACAACAGACCTCTCCACAGAGACCTGGCAGGCTAGAAAGGGCTGGCAGGATATATTCAGGGTCCTAAATGAGAAGAACATGCAGTCAGGAATACTTTATCCAGCAAGGCTCTCATTCAGAATAGAAGGAGAGATAAAGAGCTTCCAAGATAGGCAGAAACTGAAAGAATATGTGATGACCAAGCCAGCTCTGCAAGAAATATTAAGGGGGGACTCTGTAAAAGAAAGAGGAAGTCCAAGGAAACAATCCACAAAAACAGGACTGAATAGGTATTATGATGACACTACATTCATATCTTTCAATAGTAACTCTGAACGTGAATGGGCTTAATGATCCCATCAAAAGACTCAGGGTTTCAGACTGGATAAAAAAGCAAGACTCATCTATTTGCTGCCTACAAGGGACTCATTTTAGACTTAAGGACACCTACAGCCTGAAGAATATGTACAAATCAATAACAAATTTGATTTTGGGAGGGAACTAGGGACGATGGTAGAGTAGGCAGTTCCTGAGCTCACCTTGTTCCATGGACACACTGAGCCAATACCTACATCTATGCAATAAGCTCTGAAAATCACCTAAAGACTTGAAGAATAGATTTTCCACAGCTATTTGTTGAGAGCAGGCCACATATATAAGGAGATGCTATCAGGAACCAAACCCAAGTGCAACTAACCACAAACAGGAGGGCCACACAAGCATGGAGGAGCAAGATCAGACCCCACACTAGGCACCCCAAGCCTTGGGGACCCATCCTAGAAGACAAGTCCTCATATTTAGCTATGTAAAATCAATGGAACTTAAGCCCTGCTGATTTTTAAAGCTCTCTGAATTAACTCCAGGAAAGCCAGAAGGAAACTGAGTTTGCACTCTCAAAGCACCAGTAACATCAATAACTCAGTTAAGTCAAAGCATTTGTGATATATATGAATAAAATGAGTAATCTTAGAACATATGCCAGAGGGCAGTAATCTGTAGGAGATTTCTCTGGATAATCTGACAGATGCCATTTTTCTTCCCCTCTCCCAGGCTAGATAGCACTGTGTGCCCAGCCCTGGCATTCCCCTTCAGGTCTGTCCCACCCAATGTAATGGCCTCAGCAAACATGGCTCCAAAGCAGGTCCTGCCCCAAACACCTGGTGGGTAACCCAAGCTAGGACCACTACTACCCCAAAGTGATTACTGCCTTGGAGATAAGGGGAGATAAGTCCACATACTTACACACCTGTAGTTTCTGCAGCTGAGTCTCTTAGCTGACTATACAAGGAGCAAGCTCTTCCATTTGTTGTGCCCATAGCTATAGTAAAAGCTAATTTCAGACAGCAAAATAGTACCACCCCTGCCAACCAATGAGCCAGGCCTCTCAAAACTACAGGGAACCCTGCCTAGTGTTCCCGCAGCAGACAATGTGAGTTATTGCAGCTGGCTGGGCTAAAGGCCAGCCCCTTTAGCCAGTGCATCCACAGCAAGCATGGCTTAGGCACAAAAAGAGAGTGAATGCACACTCAAGGAAACACCCCTGGTTCTGGTCTTTCTTGACAAGACGACATAGGTGATCTAATACATAGAAACAGACAAAATGACGATACAGTGGAATATGTCCCAAATTAAACAAAAAAAAAAATGAAGGAAAAAGAGCTAAATGAAACAGATAAGCAATAAATCTGATGAAGAGTTCAAAGTAGGGCAGCCCGGGTGGTTCAGTGGTTTAGAGCTGCCTTCGGCCCAGGGCCTGATCCTGGAGACCCGGGATCGAGTCCCATATCAGGCTCCCTGCATGGAGCCTGCTTCTCCCTCTGCCTGTGTCTTTGCTTCTCTCTCTGTGTGTCTCTCATGAATCAATCAATAAAAATTTTTTAGAAGAGTTCAAAGTAATGGTCATAATGATGTTAACTGGGCACAACAACTTCAACAAAGAAAATGTAAGAAAGAACCAGTCAGAGCTGAAGAATACAATAACTGAAATGAAAAATACACTAGAGAACCAACAGATTAGAGAATGCAGAAGAATGGGAAATTAACTGGACAATGGTGATCTTGGAAATCAGCTAAGCTGAAGAGCAAAGAAATTAAAAGTGAGAATAGGTTAAGGAAACTGTGACATCAAGTGTAATAACATTTATGTTATAGGCATCTCAGAAGGAGGACAGAGAGAGTCCCTAACAGCATTAATCCAAAGATGTCCACAACAAGACTCATAATAATTAAAATGGCAAAAAGTAATGATAAAGAGAATTTTAAAAGCACCAAGTGGGGTATGGGGGCACCTGGGTGGCTCAGTTGGTTAAGTGTCTGCCTTTGGCTCAGGTCATGATTTAGGGTCCTGGGATTAAGCCCTGCCAGGCTCCCTGCTCAGTGAGGAGTCTGCTTCTGTCTCTCTTCTGCACCCCCTCTCCTGTTCATATTTGCTCACTCTCTCAAATCTTTAAATAAAAATAAAAGCAGCAAGAGGAAGGAAAACAAATACATACAAGGGAAACATCATAGGGCTATCACCTGGCTTTTTAGCAGAAACTTTGCATGAGAGAAGGTAGTGAGTGACATGATGCATTCAAAGAGCTAAAGGAAGAAAACCTACAACTAAAAAAAAAAAAAAAAAAAAAAAAAACCTACAACCAAGAATATCTGGCATGGTTATCATTTCAGTTGAAGGAAAGAGAAAGAGTTTTCCAGACATACAAAAGTTAAAGAAGTTCATCACCACTAAACCAGCCTTTGAAATAAAGACAATTCTTTAAGTGGAAAAAAAATGGTCATAACTAAAAATAAAAATCAGGGATCCCTGGGTGGCGCAGCGGTTTAGCGCCTGCCTTTGGCCCGGGGCGCGATCCTGGAGACCCGGAATCAAATCCCACATTGGGCTCCCGGTGCATGGAACCTGCTTCTCTCTCTGCCTGTGTCTCTGCCTCTCTCTCTCTCTCTCTCTATCATAAATAAGTAAATAAAAAATTTTAAATAAAAAATAAAAAATAAAAAAAATAAAAATCATAAAAGAAAAAATTTCACAGATAAAGGCAACCATATAGTAAAGGTAGTAGATTAATTACTTATAAACCCAGAATGGAACTTATAACACAAAAGTAGTAAAATAAGTTCTATTAAAAATAGTCAAGAGATACACAAAATAAAAATGTAAAATGTCATATACATAAAACGTGGAGAAAGGAATAAAAATTTAGTGCTCTTAGAATATGTTCAACCTTAAATGACTACCAACTTAATAGAGACTTCTACATAAATTGGATATTATAATAAATTCAAAGATAACCACAAATCAAAAACCTCTAACAGAAACACAAAACAGAAAGAAATCCAAGGATAAAACTAAAGAAAACCATCAAACCACAAGGGAAGAGAACAAGAGAAAAAACAATGAAGAGCTACAAAAACAACCAGATAACAATGAACAAAATGACAAAGAAAATGTAAATGGATTAAATGCTCCAATCAAAAGATGGAAGATGATAATGGATTTAAAAACCCCACCACCATCAATCTGTACACTGTGTGCAACAGACTCACTTCAAACTTAAAGATACATATAAAATGAAAGTGAAGGGATAGAAAAAATATTCCATGAATAATGAAATAATTTTTAAAAACCAGGGTATCATTACTAACATCAGATATAACAGACTTTACTTTTTAAATTGTTTTATTTAAATTCTATATGCCAACACATAGTATAACACCCAGTGCTCATCCCATCAAGTGCCCTCCTCATTGCCCATCCTCCAGTTACCCTATCCCCCACCCACCTCCCCTTCTGCAACTCTTTGTTTCTCAGACTTAGGAGTTTCTCATGGTTTGTCTCCCTCTCTAATTTTTCCTCACTCAGTTCCCTTCCTTTCCTTTAAGATCCCTTTCACTATTTCTTATATTCCATGTATGAGTGAAATTATATGATAATTGTCTTTCTCTGATTGACTTTTTCACTCAGCATAATACCCTCCAGTTCCATCCATGTCGAAGCAAATGGTGGGTACTCGTCCTTTCTGATGGCTGAGTAATATTCCATTGTATATATAGACCACATCTTCTTTATCCATTCATTGGTGGAAGGACATCATGGCTCCTTCCACAATTTGGCTATTGTGGATCTTGTTGCTGTGAACATTGGGGTGTAGGTGTCCTGGCATTTCACGACATCAGTATTTGGGGGGTAAATACCCAGTAGTGCAATTTCTGGGTCATAGGGTAGCTCTATTTTTAACTTGAGGAGCCTCCATAGTGTTTTCCAGAGTGGCTGTACTAGTTTGCATTCCCACCAACAGTGGAAAAGGGTTCCCCTTTCTCCACAACCTCTCCAACATTTGTCGTTTGCTGTCTTATTAATTTTTGCCATTCTTACTGGTGTGAGGTGGTATCTCATTGTGGTTTTGTTTGTATTTCCCTGATGGCAAGTGATGTGGAACATTTTTTCATGTGCTTGTTGGCCATATGTATGTCTTCTTCGGAGACATGTGTGTTCATGTTTTCTGCCCATTTCATGACTGGATTGTTTCTTGGGTGTTGAGTTTGATAAGTTTTTCATGGATCTTGGATCCTAGCCCTTTATCTGATACATTTCCAAATATCTCCTCCCATTCTGTAGGTTGCTTTTAGTTTTGTTGATTGTTTCCTTTGCTGTGCCGAAGATTTTTATCCTGATTAAGTCCCAATAATTCATTTTTGCTTTTATTTCCCTTGCCTTCATAGATGTGTCTAGCAAGAAGTTGCTGTGGCCAAGTTCAAAAAGGAGACATAACAGACTTAAAAAACACTGTAGCAAGACACATAGAAAGGCATTACATAATGATAAAGCACTCATGGAACACACTCCAAAATCAATCACATGTTAGGACACAAATCTAGTCTCAATAAATTTAAGATAGAAAAGATGCTTAATATAATTTTAGTCTACAACAATATGAAACTAGAAATAAATTACAAAAAAATCTGGAAAGAACACACATACATGAAGGCTAAACATGCTACTGAGTGATGAGTCAACCAAGAAATCAGAGGAAACCAGAAAATACACAATAGTCCAAAATCTTTGGGAAGCAGCAAAAGCAACTCTAAGATGGAAATTTATGATGTTACAGGCCTGCCTCAAACAAAAAATCTCAAGTGAACAACCTAACCTTACATCTAAAGGAGAAAGAAAGAAGAAAGAAAGAAAGAAAGAAAGAAAGAAAGAAAGAAAGAAAGAAAGAAAGAAAGAAAAAAAGAAAGAAAAAAAGAAAAGAAAAGAAGAGAAGAGAAAAGAAAAGAAAAGAAAAATCTAGGGGAAAAAAAAGAACAAAGCCCAAAGCTGGGAGGAAGAGGAAGATAATACAGATTGGAGCAGAAAGAGAGACAAAGAAAAAGGAGCAATAAAACTGGAGCTTATTCTTTGAAAAGAAATAAACAAAATTGATAAATCTTTAGCCAGAATCATCCAGAAAAAAAAGAATAGAGGACTCAAAAATCAGAAATGAGAGAAAAATAACCAACACTACAGATGTAAGGAATTAGAGGTGATTATGAAAAATTACATGCCAAAAAATCGGGCAACCTAGAACAAATGGATAAATTCCTAGAATTTACATTCTGAATCAAAAGAAACTGAAATCAGAGGAGGCAAGGCAAGATGGCAGAAGAGTAGGGCCCCCAAGTCACCTGTCCCCACCAACTTACCTAGATAACTTTCAAATCATCCTGAAAACCTGCGAATTCGACCTGAGATTTAAAGAGAGAACAGCTGGAATGCTACAGACAGAAGAGTTCGCGCTTTTATAAAGGTAAGAAGATGGGGAAAAAAATAAAGAAATAAAAAGCAGGGGATCCCTGGGTGGCTCAGCAGTTTAGCGCCTGCCTTTGGCCCAGGGTGTGATCCTGGGGTCACAGGATCGAGTCCCGCATGGGGCTCCCTGCATGGAGCCTGCTTCTCCCTCTGCCTGTGTCTCTGCTTCTCCCCCTCCCTTTCTCATGAATAAATAAATAAAATCTTTTTTTAAAAAAAAAGCATCCAAGTGGGAGGGGCCCCGCGAAGAGCCGGGCTAAGGCAGGTGCCCCCAGGACAGGAAAGTCCCGCCTGGAGAAGCAGGAGCTTCACCAATCTTCCCGGATGGAAAGGCGCTTGCAGGGAGCTCAGGCAGGATCCCAGGAGGGCGGGGGTGCCCTCAGGCTCCCAGGGGCACTAACAGAGCACCTGCGCCCTGGGGAGAGCAGCCACACCACCTGCACCGGAAAGGGCTGGCGGCACCCAGGGGACCCCAGGAGGAGCCAAGCCTCTGCTGGGGCAGCAGCTCTGCGCGGAGGGGGATACGCGGCCTGGGAGCAGCTCAGGCGGCGGCTCAGGTGGCAGCTCCGCACAGAGGGGCCTGCGGAGACCAGGGCACCAGGGGACACAGCCCAAGATCCGGCGCTCCCCTCGGGACAGACGGAGGTCGGGAGGACACAGGACAGTGAGGACGCTCCTGCTGCCCGGAGGCCCCGAGCTGTGCAGATCAGCGCCCCCGCCCCCGGAGCATCCAGGCCCCAGCAGACTGTGAGCTGCAGTAGTGACTGCGGGAGCTGACTCCAGGGCTGGAGAGCTGGACGCTGCCAGTGTTGTTGTCCCTCCTGGTGTCACCTTGTACCTGAGACTGAGCAGGGCCACCAGGGAGAAGGAGCCTCGGGATAAACAGCTCCCACTGAGTCGTGCACCTGGCAGGGGGCTGGGCAGCTCCCCCAGGTGCACACACCTGAAAATCAGCACAGCAGCCCCCCCCCCCCCCCCCCCCCCCCCCCCGCTGCCCCAGAAGACCAACTGGAAGGACAGGAGAAGAACAAGTTCTTGACCAAGAAGTGCTGGAAAGTTCCAGGGGAAGTTGAGGGATTTATAGTATATAGAATCAGGGGATAACCCCCCCCCCTTGTTTTCTGTTTGTTCCCCCCCCCCTTTTTTTTCCCTCTCTCTTTCTCCTTTTTCCACTACAACTTGTTTTTAGCCACTCGGCACTGAGCAAAATGACTAGAGAGAAAAACTCACCACAAAAGAAAGAATCAGAAACAGCCCTCTCTCTCCCACAGAGTTGCAAATTTTGGATTACAATTCAATGTCAGAAAGCCAATTCAGAACCACAATTATAAAGCTACTGGTGGCTCTAGAAAAAATACATAAACGATTCAAAAGACTTCACGACTGCAGAATGTAGATCTAACCAGGCTGAAATTAAAAATCAATTAAATGAGATGCAATCCAAACTGGAGGAACTAACGACTAGAGTTAACAAGGTTGAAGAAAGAGAGAGTGACATAGAAGACAAGTTGATGGCAAGGAAGGAAGCTGAAGAGAAAAGAGACAAACAATTAAAAGATCATGAGTAAAAAAAATAAAAATAAAAAAATAAAAAAAAATAAAAAAAATCATGAGTATAGGTTAAGGGAAATAAATTAAAGCCTCAGAGGAAAAAAATCTACATTTAATTGGGGTTCCTGAGGGCGCCAAAAGGGACAGACACCAGAAAGTGTACTTGAACAAATCATAGCTGAGAACTTCCCTAACTTGGGGAGGCAAACAGGCATTCAGATCTAGGAGATAGAGAGATCCTTCCCTAAAATCAATACAAATCGTTCAACACCTCGAAATTTAATAGTGACTTGTAAATTCCAAAGATAAAGAGAAGATCCTTAAAGCAGCAAGAAACAAGGGATCTAACCTTTGTGGGGAGAAGTATTAGGTTAACAGCAGACCTCTCCACAGAGACCTGGCAGGCCAGAAAGGGCTGGCAGGATATATTCAGGGTCCTAAATGAGAAGAACCTGCAGCCAAGAATACTTTATCCAGCAAGGCTCTCATTCAGAATAGAAGGAGAGATAAAGAGGTTCCAAGATAGGCAGTAACTGAAAGAATATGTGACCTCCAAACCAGCTCTGCAAGAAATATTAAGGGGGATTCTGTAAAAGAAAGAGGAAGTGCAAGGAAACAATCCACAAAAACAGGGACTGAATAGGTATCATGATGACACTAAATTCATATATTTCAATAGTAACTCTGAACGTCAATGGGCTTAATGACCCCATCAAAAGGCACAGGGTTTCAGACTGGATAAAAAAGCAGGACCCATCTATTTGCTGTCTACAAGAGACTCATTTTACACATAAGGACACCTACAGCCTGAAAATAAAGGTTGGAGATCCATTTACCATTCAAATTGTCCTCAAAATAAAGCTGGGGTAGCCATCCTTATATCAGATAAATTAAAGTTTATCCCAAAGTCTGTAGTAAGAGATCTTTTCACGAGTAAGATACTTTTCACGAGTAACCTCCAGCAGGTGCACGCATGTATGCACACGGGCATGCATACACATGCAGGGAGGAAAGTTTGTGGACCTTGTATTTTCAAGGTTTCCTTATGATCAGGGCATCTGAGGGGCCTCAGCTGTGAGGGGTCTGCTTCTCCAAGTGGAAAAATATTCAGTTAACCAGGTGCTGAGAAACAGAAGTGCGGGTCAAATACATCAGGTGAACTAAGATGTAGATGTAGATCTAGATCTAGATAAGTATCATCCAGAGTTTTAGTACATTACACACAAAAAAAATTAGTAATATCCCTATGACCTTCAAAGCATCCACACACACTTCCCATCTGTGGGCGCAGAAGCGCCTTCAATGGGAACAAAGTAAGAATTTTATATCAGAAGGAAAGAAATTTTATATCAGAAGGACTTATGAACACATATAATGCCTCCTCAACCTGAAAAGCAGGAAAGGATAATAAATAGCAAAAATCAGATAAAACTACTTCTATTATAATAGACACCATATTGCAAGTTAAACGTGATAGAAAACATGCAGAACAGACATTTTCCAGGTAGATGAAATATGAAAATGTATTGAACTAGAGAACCATCTACACCTTGTTTAGAGCTTATATCTCAATATCCCATAATATAACGTTATTATTTTACAGTAACATAAAATAACATTTTTGTAGTTTGAATAACACTTTTACTATAGAGGGATACTATATCACACTTAAGGATCTATCCAACAAGAAGACCTAACAATCATGAATATTTACGCCCCAAATGTGGGAGCTGCCAAGTATATCAATCAATTAATAACCAAAGTTAAGACATACTTAGATAATAATACACTTATACTTGGTGACTTGAACACAGTGTTCTCTACAATCGACAGATCTTCTAAGCACATCTCCAAAGAAACAAGAGCTTTAAATGATACACTGGACCAGATGGATTTCACAGATATCTACAGAATTTTACATCCAAACGCAACTGAATACACATTCTTCTCAAGTGCACAAGGAGCTTTCTCCAGAATAGACCATATACTGGGTCACAAATCAGGTCTTAACTGATACCAAAAGATTGGGATCATACCCTGCGTATTTTCAGATCATAATGCTTTGAAATTAGAACTAAATCCAAGAAGAAGTTTGGAAGGATTTCAAACACGTGGAGTTTAAGGACCAACCCGCTAAAAGATGAAAGGGTCAACCAGGAAATTAGAAAAGAATTTAAAAGATTCATGGAAACTAATGAGAATGAAGCTACAACCGTTCAAAATCTTTGGGATACAGCAAAAGCAGTCCTGAGGGGGAAATACATCACCAATACAAGCATCCATCCAAAAACTGGAAAGAACTCAAATACAAAAGCTAACCTTGCACCTAAAGGAGCTGGAGAAAAAACAGCAAATAGATCCTACACCCAGCAGAAGAAGAAAGTTAATAAAGATTCAAGCAGAACTCAATGAAATAGAGACCAGAAGAACTGTGGAACAGATCAACAAAACCAGGAGTTGGTTCTTTGAAAGAATTAATAAGATAGATAAACCATTAGCCAGCCTTATTAAAAAGAAGAGAGAAAAGACTCAAATTAATAAAATCATGAATGAGAAAGGAGAGATCACTACCAATACCAAGGAAATACAAACAATCTTAAACACTTATTATGAGCAGCTATACGCCAATAAATTAGGCAATCTAAAGAAATGGACGCATTTCTGGAAAACCAAAAACTACCAAAACTGGAACAGGAAGAAATAGAAAATGTGAACAGGCCAATAACCAGGGAGGAAATTGAAGCAGTCATCAAAAACCTCCCAAGACACAAAAGTCCAGGGCCAGATGGCTTCCCTGGGGAATTCTATCAAACGTTTAAAGAAGAAACCATACCTATTCTACTAAAGCTGTTTGGAAAGATAGAAAGAGATGGAGTACTTCCAAACTCGTTCTCTGAGGCCAGCATCACCTTAATTCCAAAACCAGACAAAGACCCCACCAAAAAGGAGAATTATAGACCAATATCCCTGATGAACATGGATGCAAAAATTCTCAACAAGATACTAGCCAATAGGATCCAACAATACATTAAGAAGATTATTCACCTTGACCAAGTGGGATTTATCCCTGGGACACAAGGCTGGTTCAACACTCGTAAAACAATCAATGTGACTGATCATATCAGCAAGAGAAAAAACAAGAACCATATGATCCTCTCAATAAATGTAGAGAAAGCATTTGACAAAGTACAGCATCCATTCCTAATCGAAACTCTTCAGAGTGTAGGGTTAGAGCAAACATTCCTCAGCATCTTAAAAGCCATCTACGAAAAGCCCACAGCAAATATCATTCTCAATGGGGAAACACTGAGAGCCTTTCCCCTAAGATCAGGAACACGACAGGGATGTCCACTCTCACCACTGCTATTCAACATAGTACTGGAAGTCCTAGCCTCAGAAATCAGGCAACAAAAAGAAATAAAGGCATTCAATTTAGCAAAGAAGAAGTCAAAATTTCCCTCTACACAGATAACATGATCCTGTACATAGAAAACCCAAAAGCCTCCACCCCAAGATTGCTAGAGCTCATACTCCAATTTGGCAGCATGGCAGGATACAAAATCAATGCCCAGAAGTCAGTGGCATTTCTATACACTAACAATGAGACTGAAGAAAGAGAAACTAAGGAGTCAATCCCATTTACAATTGCACCCAAAAGCATAAGATACCTAGGAATAAACCTGACCAAAGAGGTAAAGGATCTATACCCTAAAAACTACAGAACACTTCTGAAAGAAATTGAGGACAACAGAAAGAGATGGAAAAATATTCCATGTTCATGAATTGAAAGAATTAATATTGTGAAAATGTCAATGTTACGCAGGGAAATTTACACATTGGATGCAATCCCTCTCCAAATACCATGGACTTTCTTCAGAGAGTTGGAACAAATCATCTTAAGACTTGTGTGGATTGGGATCCCTGGGTGGCGGAGCAGTTTGGCGCCAGCCTTTGGCCCAGGGCGTGATCCTGGAGACCCGGGATCAAATCCCACGTTGGGCTTCCGGTGCATGGAGCCTGCTTCTCCCTCTGCCTGTGTCTCTGCCTCTGTGTGTGTGTGTGTGTGTGTGTGTGTGTGTGTGTGTGGACTATCGTAGATAAAAAAAAAAAAAAAAGACTTGTGTGGATTCAGAAAAGACCCCAAATAGCCAGGGGAATATTAAAAAGGAGAACCATAGCTGGGGGCATCACAATGCTAAATTTCAGGTTGTACTACAAGACAGTGTGGTACTGGCAGAGAAACAGACACATAGATCAATGGAACAGAATAGAGAATCCAGAAGTGGACCCTCAACTTTAGGGTCAACTAATATTCGACAAAGCAGGAAAGACTATCCACTGGAAAAAAGACAGTCTCCTTAATAAATGGTGTTGAGAAAATTGGACAACCACATGCAGAAGAATAAAACTAGACCATTCTCTTACACCATACACAAAGATAAACTCAAAATGTATGAAAGATCTAAATGTGAGAGAAGAATCCATCAAAATCCTAGAGGAGAACACAGGCAACACCCTTTTTGAACTTGGCCACAGCAACTTCTTGCAAGGTACATCCATGAAGGCAAGAGAAACAAAAGCAAAAATGAACTATTGGGACTTCATCAAGATAAGATGCTTTTGCACAGCAAAGGATACAGTCAACAAAACTAAAAGACAACCTACAGAATGGGAGAAGACATTTGCAAATGACCTACCAGATAAAGGGCTAGTATCCAAGATCTATAAAGAACTGAACTCAACAGCAAAGAAACAAACAATCCAGTCATGAAATGGGCAAAAGACATGAACAGAAATTTCACCAAAGAAGACATAGACATGTCCACAAGCACATGCGAAAATGCTCCACATCACTTGCCATCAGGGCAATATAAATCAAAACCACAATGAGATACCACCTCACACCAGTGAGAATGGGGAAAATTAACAAGGCAGGAAACCATAAATGTTGGAGAGGATGCGGAGAAAAGGGAACCCTCTTGCACTGTTGGTGGGAATGTGAACTGGTGCAGCCACTCTGGAAAGCTGTGTGGAGGTTCCTCAAAGAGTTAAAAATAGACCTGCCCTACGACCCAGCAATTGCACTGTCGGGGATTTACCCAAAAGATTCAGATGCAGTGAAACGCCAGGACACCTGCACCCCGATGTTTCTAGCAGCAATGTCCACAATAACCAAACTGTGGAAGGAGCCTCGGTGTCCATCGAAAGATGAATTGATAAAGAAGATGTGGTCTATGTATACAATGGAATATTCCTCAGCCATTAGAAATGACAAATACCCACCATTTGCTTCGATGTGGATGGACCTGGAGGGTATTATGCTGAGTGAAATAAGTCAATCGGAAAAGGACAAACATTATATGGTCTCATTCATTTGGGGAATATAAAAATTAGTGAAAGGGAATAAAGGGAAAGGAGAGAAAATGAGTGAAAATATCAGTGAGGATGACAGAACATGAGAGACACCCAACTCTGGGAAATGAACAAGGGGTAGTGGTAGGGGAGGTAGGTGGGGGTTGGGGTGACTTTGTGATAGGCACTGAGAGGGACACTTGGCAGGATGAGCACTGGGTGTTATGCTATATATGTTAGCAAATTGAACTCCAATAAAAATAATTAAATAAACCATTTTTTAAAAAAAAATAAATAATGTTTTATACTTAAAAAAAAAAAACAAAAGAAACTGAAATGAAAAGAAATAGAAAATTTGAACAGACTAATTACTAGTAACAAAGTTGAATTGGTAATCAAAAACTCACAAACACAAGTTCAGGACCAAATAGCTTTACAGGTAAATTCTACCAAGTATTTAAAAAATAGTTAATATACCTATTCTTCCAAATCATTCTAAAAAAATAAAAGAAATGGTATTTGTCTTATTCAATTTCTTTCATCAATGTCTTAAAGTATTCAGAGTATAGGTCTTTCACTTCCTTGGTTGTATCCAGTCAAACCATGGGCCACAGCTTATAGATTTGTTTAGACTCGTAGCTCTAAACATTTCTCCCCCAAGCAAAGTGAACAACCAGGTACATTGTTTATAAAGTTCTGCCCACTGGCAGTATTTTTCTTCACCACTATCCTTTGAGAATGTCCCAGAAAGGAGCTATAATGCTGCAGCTGTCACTTTTAATGACTGCATATCATGCAGAACAATCTGTCAATCAGGCCTGAATTTTGTTTTCAGTCAACTGAAATCACCATGAGACTATAGGTATGAATGGGAGAAAGAAGGTAATATAGCAACCGTGGGAGCCCTGGATAGTTAGACCAATTAATTCCTCAGGCTAATTGTGCCTTCAGGGTCTGCTTAAACCTGATTTTGTATGTTCCACTTCTGTTGTAAACGTAGTGTTGCTATGCATGCTCAGTTTCATGGTTTGTTGGGTCAGTCAACACCAGTTTACGATGCAGC
The DNA here is from genome assembly GCF_011100685.1 of Canis lupus familiaris. Taxonomy (NCBI): domain Eukaryota; kingdom Metazoa; phylum Chordata; class Mammalia; order Carnivora; family Canidae; genus Canis; species Canis lupus. The sequence goes on from NC_049253.1 coordinate 38,329,667, forward strand.
TCAGGTCATATGATAACTTGTTGGCACACGGTTATGCATTCAGTCTCTTCTAGGGCCTGGTAGCAGATCAAGAGCTATTCCTCAGAATGAAATTAACTATCCACAGAGGATGATAGAGCTTCATCCCAAAATGCTAAGTGTTTGTGCTGTGATTCGCCTCTAGGGGCCTACCAAAGGCTCTAAATGAGATCTCTTCCAATCAATGGCACTTCAAGCACCGTTACATCTGCCGGATCAAATGGCCAGTGACAGAGAAGTTTGCATAGAAAAAGGTTCTCTTGCTCTGGGTAACCCTCAAAGCTAGCACCTTTTCAAGTTATTTGGTAAACGGGCTACAGTAGCATGTGCCAATGAAGATACACTTATTGCTTCCAAAATCTACAAGACCCATTAAACATTGTGCTTTTTCAGTGGTAGGAAATCTAGGTGCAACCACTTCTTTTTCACCTTAGTAAATATTCTCACACACCCCATATCACTGGATTCTTAGAATTTTCACTTAAGTGGAAGGATTTTAAAGTTCTGTAATATTTACTTCCTACCCTCTAATATGCAAATGTCTTACCATTATTTTTAAAGTAGTTACTACTTCCTGACCACCAGGTCCAATCAGCATATCATTAATGTAAAGAACCAGCATAACGTCTCAAGAAAAAGGTGATTAATCCCTCTGTACTAAATTATGACATATTATGACACAGTGAGGTCTTAAGGTAGAACAGTGAAAGTATATCACTGGCCTTGCCACCTGAAAGCAAACTGCTTCTGGTTGTTTTTCTTTTCTTTTCTTACTAACAAGTACAGAGTAAAATGCATTTGCCAAATCAATAGCTATATATTAGGTACCAGAGGATGTGCTCAAACAGAGAAGTCACATCTGTAACATTGGCTGAATTTGGAATCACCACCCAAGTTTGTAACAATTCTGGTTCTCCAAGATCCATCTGTTTTATGTGCAAGCCAAATAAGCAACTTGAATAGCGACATGGTTGAAATTACCATCCTTGTGTCTTTCAAGTCCTTCGTAGTGGTACTTATCTCCAGAATGTGGCATTGCTTTTGGTTTACTATTTTTGTAAGTAAAGGCAATACAAGTTGCTTTGCTCTATAGGTCAGGGAACTAATGTGGAGATTTTGCCTATTACTAAGTAGATCTATTACCATCACACATTCTAGAACTGAGGAAAGAACCAAAGGATGGGTTTGGGATTCACTGGACCCACTGTGAGATATACCTTAGCTAAATCCCATTACATTACCTCAACTAGCCCCTACTGTGACTGGTGGACCCGTGGCCATTTCCCGGTGTGACTGTGCATTGAGGAAAAGGAAACAGACTTCTCAGGAATTATTATTAGACAATGGTCCTCAACGTCACTGTGGTCTATTTAGGGAATGCTGGGGAAAAGATTAAAAGTGTTCAATCTGGCAGTGTAGGAAGGTGATTTCTCAAAGGGACCAAGACTCCATGAAATTTTTGATCTGTACACTGGCTCAAGCCTGGAAATTGAATGCCCATTACTTTTGTGTGTGAGATTCAAGTTAAACTTTACCATTTAGAAGTAGACCCTCTACTTTAATAGAACAGAAATTTACCAGGCTGCCCATTTGTTTCTTCTCTGGGGATATCATGATCAACTAAACAACAACACACATCTTTGCAAGTCAAAATATTCTGATTACTGCCTTGGCTTTACTGTCTACTTTGGTAGCTATGCTTACCCTGTATTTGGTGATTAAGTGTTGCCAGTAAGCTCCTACCACCCCAGGATCCCATTATCTCCCATTGCATTTTGAGATACTAGTTGTATGGCAGCAGTTCCCATTGTAATTTGATTTACAACAAGTTGACTACAGAACTCTTCAATGATGCTCTCAAAATTGAGTTGAGAATTGTGTCCTCTAGACCCTCTTGGGTAAGTGAGAAGGTCCTACCTTATAAAGCTATTCTAATATTCCATTTTCTTTAAGGCTTTGGATACCATCTTCTATAGTATATCAAGGCAATTCTGGCATTTCAATTTCATTTAGTATAGGCCACCACCTTTCAGTCTATGTTTCAGACAAAATACTAGAAACTTTCTAGTCCTAAAACATTGGACCCAGAATTAAGGCTTAGCCATATCAATAGGTTCAGACTGATCCAACTTTATATTCTTTCCATCACCATCCCACACTGAGATCCTTAGAGATCTCCTTAGAGTAGAAATTGGACAGAAAAAAAATCATGCAGTTATGTTTGTAGTATACCTCCTCATGGGTCACTTGTTTATCTCATCCTTTGGGAGTTTCTAGAACCTGAGTCTAGTTTGTTTCTAGATTTGGAAATCAGGAGAGGTGGCAGGGCCAGGTCTTATTTTTTTTTTTTTTTTTTCCAGGGCCAGGTCTTAAAGAGAATCAGCAGTGCCTATAAAGGAAAGTATCTCAAGCAAAGTGCTAACCTTCTCAGATGGGTAGAAAGGCAGCTTCTACTGTCAAGAAGACTCATTTAGGGGTTTGATATCTCCAGTTTGTTGGGATTTGCCCAAATGTCTCCATTCCAATATTTGGAATCTCATTCTTTATCAATGTACTCACATTAACAGAAGATATCCTGTGAGGTTGGGAATTCAATTTGCATTGAGATTTGGCCCTTCATAGGATGAGACTCTGGGTTTGGTTTTCAGAAGTTTTGGCCCTATAGCTACAGTAGGCAAAGGTTTCTTTAAGGACAGATATGAAAATTTTCAGGATTTTATATAGAGTTTTAGCTGGCAATTTAAAGCCTTGAGCAGTTTTCACTTCTTTAGGACAGTCAAAAGCATTTGAAAAAAAAAAAAAAAAAAGCATTTGGCCAACCCCATTATACTTCCTAATTTGACAAAAATGTGTTACAGTGGCAAATACATGGTCATCTAGAACCTCGCCTTCTATATGTATTTGATTATTAGTATCCAACTGTGCTAGTACCCCATTGCAAAGGCTGGCTATGCAAGTTCAAATCCATAGGAAAAGCTTTTAGGAAACTCAGAATAGAACTGAAGCACAGCTGAAACTTCTGTCCATGAGTAGAATTACTTCATCAGAGAAGCCGCAGGTCTGCTTTTAAGACCATTTAACTAATTGAATTAGGCTCATTAGATTGATTTTAAGTAAGTGATATTATCCTGAACAATGAATTATGGACTTAATCACACCTATTAATTACCTTTCCAACAACACCTAGATTAGTCCTTGAATAATTGAGGACTGTAGGCTAGCCAGGTTAGCATATAAAAATTAGCATAGAGGAATAACAGGGAGTAGGCACTTTTTTAAACCTCATTAATGAAATGCATTTATTTGTGACTGGGGGAGTTGAAGGTCTATAATTTGTGGTATGGTGCTGAGCCAGATTGCAGAGGATGAAAAGTCAGAAGGAAATAAAGAAATAAGTAGAAAGACAGACTTATTTATGGGCTGAGAAAGAGACAAGTGGGGCTGGAGATCTGAAGAGAATGCATAACTGATGAGTTAAGTGTTAGGTGGGAAATGTTAAAAACATTAAAACACTAGAAAAGTTGGCCTTGACCCCAGGATATCCTGAGATCAGAGGGAAGAACAATCAGATGCAGTTGAGTTTTATACAAAGGATGGGACGAAGGAGAAGGGATACAAAAATTGAGGCGGCATGGCAAGTGGAGTTTTGGACCTGTTGCAGAGGATGAGCAAAGAAATATAGTCCTTTGTAGCCAGTTTACTGAACTCGTCTGTACTGTGAAGTACAAAATAGGAAATTGAACACAACATGATAGAGGTCAGGGAATAAAGTAATACTCTCTTTACTCAGATGGTCCCAAACTTTCATAATAACTTAAAGTGACCTGAGTCCAGTTAGGGTAAGAAAGGGAATATGTAAGAACTATGTAAGGGAATATGTAAGAACTATGTAAGAACTCACTTCTGGTAATGAGGTACTAAGCATGTTCACTCTTCTTCCCTCTTGTTTTAGCTCCTCATATGAAAAGTCAAGAGAAGAAGTTAGAGATGAAGAATAGAAGCCTTTTGGGGCTTCCTGGGAGCGACTACTGAGCTTATTCAAGGGACTTGTGATACAGTCACCTGACTCCAGAGCTACATCTACCAAGTCTCCAGCCATATTCTACTCTGCTCTTTCTCTAGAGTCAACCTTCCCCATGAAGTATGGTCAAAGTTATGAACTGGTCACATTGAATAGTGACAGGAGCTGACAGCTCTACTTGTCTCCCTTGTCTTGCCACCTCTCTAAATACTTCCTGGATTCCTCAACCAACTTCATTACTTGTTACATTTTCACCACAAAGTTTTGTGGAAAGAAAAGCAAGCATGAACAGTACTGCATTACCAACTCAGAACCAAAATTCAAGACAATAACACTGTGTATGTATTGAATCCGGATGGGAGGGCATGATGGAGGGAAGATGGACCAAAAAAATCTTTCATAACATTTCACTTCTATCTGGGGGAAAGACACTTGTTATAGCCATAAAAATGTAGGTTTAACGCACATGAATAGAATGCATAACTACCAAAACTAGCAAAAGAAAATTTGACTTACCCAATGGAGAGCAAGAAAAGAAATAAAAGGAATTAGCTAAAATTATTCAACATAAAAATTTATGTAAATAATTTGGTCAAGTTTGCTATAGCATATGTTGTTGGTGCCCCATCTATGTCACCTCCCACTTACCAATTCTGTGCACATCATCCAGCATCTTTGTTTGCCCAAAGTCCACTTAGAATCAAAGCAGTCGTGGGAGACTGAAAAATGTCAGGAAATCAACACCCCCTTGGAATAACCCTCAAGCAATGAATGATGGGAAATAGTATATAGAGATCTTAGATCCCCTTGGCTCAAGTTGGAATGATTCTGAGTCACGTGTGGCACCTGAGCTTCCCAGCAGAATTAAACTTCAGTCATTTTCATAGCAACAAACTTGATAATGCACTCTATTTCTGAAATAAGGAAAATGCCAGTAAGGGATGAGAGATTGAGACAGCAAAGGGAAGGTAATCAACAAACCACAGATATTTGAAAACTGGCTTCAGATTCTATTTCTGGGGCTGCCCAAACTAACCCAATCGGCTACAGAAATGATCTTTAAAATGAGATATTTAAGAAAAGGATTCCAAAAGTGAATTATTTGCTAGTCAAGTAGCAAAAAGGGGGCTCTAGGCTGGTAAAAAAGCAGGGTAATAACCCTAGCACACTGTTGCATCACAGTTACTATGAGTCAATTGTAAATTTAGATACAACATAGAATAGTAGTAGGAGGCTAGAGCAGTATTCTTAGGTTTGGAATGTGGTACCTCTAGAACACAAAGAAACCTAAGAGGCTTTGTGCTTCTTTCTCTAAAATAGGAGATAAAAGAAACAGTTGTTTATGTTGGAATGATATCCTGGAACACCCGTAACCACTGAACCCCAAAATCTTCACTGAAGGAGGAGGTCCCTAAATCTTCATAGGGTTTCTCCCTCACCATCTGATGCACTTGTGTTTTACCAAGGCCTCCAGCATCCTAGCCACCTCTTGTTTTTCCTAGTTAGTCACTCATGATGTTTTGATGTAATAGATCAGCGTAACGTTCTGTGGGATGACCAAGTGGTCCAAATCTCTTCAGACTATATTATCAAATAAATTGTAGAGTTAATATAGGCCAAAGGCAAAACTGTCCCTGAATGTTCTTTTATATTGCATATGAATGGCCAACTGTCTGATGTTCTTTTCTAATCAGAATACAAATATGCATTTACCGAAACAGCCCATATCACACACTTAAGTCTATATTAATCTTGTCTATCAACGATAGACAGCCATCTAGAACAGTGACTACAGTTGAGACTAGTACTTACCTGAGTTTACACTTGTCTACTACTATCCTGCAGTATTCATGTGAGCTCTGAAGGGGTCAGACTTGTGAAGTCCATGGAGTTATGATAAGAACTACCAATGCTGCATTATTTTTAATCTCAACCGTGGCACTTATATTACCATCCCTTCTTTGGAAGGATTTCCAGCATCTTCAAGTTGGCCTATAGGTGGAGAAGGCTAAGAACTCATTGCAGGGGTGCTATAAGTTGTCACTTATTTGCAGGGAATAGAGACATGATTACTGGGCTGGTCCAGAGAAAAAATGACCCACCATAAACTGACCTTTGGCCAGGACTGCATTCATAACCTGGCCCTAAAATGCCCCTACCATAACAGGGGAGCCATGAGGACACTCTGGATCTCTAATGTCAATGGGGCTTAGCCAAAAGAATCAAGACTACTTCTCTGATACAATACATGGTATGTTTGAGAAGTATCAGCTTATGCATTTCCCTCTACCAGTACATCATCTTAATTCACCACCAGAGAGACCATTTAACAATTGGAACCTTAGCTTGTGGCAGGGCTGTCTGTGCAAGTATTAACAATGATAAAGTTCAGGGATCCCTGGGTGGTGCAGCGGTTTGGTGCCTGCCTTTGGCCCAGGGCACAATCCTGGAGACCCGGGATCGAATCCCACGTCGGGCTCCCAGTGCATGGAGCCTGCTTCTCCCTCTGCCTATGTCTCTGCCTCTCTCTCTCTCTCTGTGTGTGACTATCATAAATAAATAAAAATTAAAAAAAAAAACAATGGTAAAGTCCAAATGATCTGGACAGTGAACAACCCATCCTAAATCTAGCCTGAGTATAATATATCATCTGCTTTCTTGGACCACTCCTGGTACCAACTGTCTTAGGCTGGGTTCTCCAGACAGATATTGAGAAAAGTTTGATATTTATTAGAAATGAAAAAAAAAAAAAAGAAAGAAAGAAATGAACAGGTATGTAAGGGAGGGGTAGGTAGTGGAGTTGGTCAGAGGGAAAAGTTGAATTGCAATGGAGACCTGAAACAAACTTCACCCAAATCCAGAGAGAGTTCTGGAGAATGTACAATTCATTAGACGTATCCCACGGTGGATGAAAATGGCTGGGTCTTTATACTTCTAATAGAATCAACCATTTGATTAGAAGAGCACACTTTTGAGTAAAGTGTCTCTGTGGGTGAGGCAAAGTTTGAAAGGGCAAACAAACAGCTGGAGATTATACCCCTAGTAGCTGGGATTTTGAAGTGATTCCTCAAAGGGGAATCTAGAGGGTATTAAGCTGAGTCAAATAAATCAACTAGAGAAAGACAATTATCATATGGTTTCGCTCATTGTGAGTTGTGGTAGCAAGGGGAAGATAGAAATCTTTGAGAGATTTAGTGTTGGCTGTCCAATGCAGCCCAAAACATTGATGACAAAAAGGAGCACTATTATAGCACTGAGTATTCCGTGGATAGCATAGGGCTGTAGAATAGCAGCAGCCACAAGTCAGCATTTAACTGGCAGAAGCAAGGTAGGTATAATTACTATGAGAGGCAGTACCACTACAGTGATGATCAGGGTTCTGACCCACATTGACCTGCAGGCCAAAGTCTTACCACTGAGAAGTTCATGCTGATTTTGTCTCGTTTTTCCCTCCCTACCACAATCCTGTCTTGTTTCTTAAATTCCACAGATGCGTGAAATCAAATCATATCTTTCTCCGACATATTTTGCTTAGCGTCATAACCTTTAGTTCTATCCATGTCATTGCAAATGCTAAGATTTAATTTTTTAATGGCTGAGTAGTATATACATCTCACATCTTCTTTATCAATTCATTTGTCAATGGACATCTGGGATCTTTCCATAGTTTGGCTACTGTGGACATTGCTGTCAAACATTAGGGTGCATGTGCCCCTTTGGATTACTATGTTTGTATCCTTCGGGTAACTACTTAGTGGTACAATTGCTGGGTTTTAGGGAAGCTCTATTTTTAACTTTTTGAGGAACCTCCATGCTGTTTTCCAGAGTGGCTGCACCAGCTTGCATTCCTACCAGCAGTGTAAGAGTTCCCCTTTCTCTGCATCCTTGCCAACATCTGTTCCCTGAGTTAGAAATTTTAGCCATCCTGACTGGTATGAGATAGCATTTCATTGTGGTTTTGATTTGTATTTCCCTGATGCTGAGTGATGGTGAAGCATTTTTTCATGTGTCTGTTGGCCATTTATAACAGACATTTTATCCATAATTCTGATGTTACCACAAACTTGGATTATAGGTAACTCTCTCTGGATGATTCCCTAAATTACCACCACTGAACTTATGTACAGCCAAGAAACATCCATAGAATTCCCCTTTCAGGAGCACCTGGGTGGCTTAATCAGTTAAGTGTCAGACTCTTGACTTTGCTCAGGTCATAATCTCAAGATCATGGGATTGAGCCCTGAGTCAGCCTTGTGCTCAGCAGCGAGTCTGCTTGAAGATTCTCTATCTCTGTTTCTGTCTCTGTCTCTCCCTCTTCCTCTGCTCCTTCCCCACTTGTGCTCTAAGTAAATAAATCTTTTTTTAAAAAAATCCCCTTTCACAAAGCACAATGCTTATAAACTCCAAGATTCATTTTTGTACCATCTCATTTCATTTCTGCAAGAGACATTCCCTTTTCCAATATCACATCAGTTCTCACATCATTCTACCTATGCCACTTTCTCATGCCACTACTTATTTTACAATATATTGCCTATTTCCAGTTGGACATCACATTTGTCTAAAGTCAGGCATGTTGGTCAGGGTTTGGAATTTTACCCTTCCTGCAAGCTAATAAGCTTGCTTGTTACCATTTTATGGATGCTCAGTGAGACCACAAGCAAAACTATTGTTGCTTGGGAAAGGGGGAAGGGAAGACAGAAAGAAAGGAAGGAGAGACGGAGAAGAAAAAAAGTGCCATGGGCTCCATCTCGTTGCTTATCAGGGATGCTAATAACCTCCCACCTGCCACTACAACCACAAGATGGCACAGTTTGAGCCACGAACACTGGGCAGCCAGAGGCAATATTCATCTCCCCAGTGGGCTTCTTGAAGCTGCTGCTGTTGGGGTCCGGCTTGAACGCATCTCCCAGGTGACGCCGAGAGGACCCCTGATCCATGAGCATGAGCCTTTGGCTCAGGTCCTGATCTCGGGATCTGGGATCGAGTCCCACATCGGGCTCCTTGCGGGAAGCCTGCTTCTCCCTCTGCCTATGTCTCTGCCTCTCTCTGTGTCTCTTATGAATAAATAAAATATTTAAATGTAACAGACAAAAGAGACATGAGAGACAAGAATTTTATACTAATAGTAAAACAAGCAACATAAGCATGTTGGTTCCACGTCCCTACGCCTCCCTATATCCCATGAGAAAAACGTGGCAGAACCTAGGCATAGGTCACAGGCAGTGGGTTTGCATTGCAGCCAAGGAACACTCAATTTCAGAAACCCACTATTTTAGAGCAAAGGGTAAAGAAACCTGTTCTTTTCCCTGGAAAGAGAACATTCTCATCCTTCAGAGTTGCTCACTGAAAATACAACTCAGACTTGGTCCAGGTCAAGAATGATCAGGGCTTTGCATTCTTGGAATACTCAAACACATATAGGAACACTCAAGGCCCATAACTGAGTGGCAATGAACTCTGAGAGACCATTGCTTCTCCCAACAATTTGCTTCCAGTTGATCTGTCATATATAATTCATAGTCCATATGGGAAATTTCATTCCTGATGCAATAAGCTAAGAGAAAACTGAAAGGGTGCCTGGGTGGCTCAGTTGGTTAAGTGTCTGTCTGCCTTTAGCTCAGTCATAACTTGGGGTCCTGGGATCAAGTTCTGAGTTGGGCTCTCTGCTCAGCAGGAATCTGCTTCTCCCTCTCTGTTCTCAAATAAATAAGATCTTAAAAGTAAAAAAAAAGAGAGAGAAAGGTTAACTGAAAGATTTCCTAAGGCTTGTTCATCAGGTTTCTGACATTTTAGTGGTAAGAAATAATTTAAGATTCTCTTCCCTTCATGTTTTCTGCCCTGGGATTTTTGTTCTATAGTGAACAATCTCTACCAATGACATAGCATTCACTGAAATCTGACCCAACTGAAATATAGATTAACTCCTGCAGCAAGTTTTGCCTATAACAGCATATGAAGGCAATTCTTTGGGGAGGGGAGTTATTTTCCAAGTAATCTCCATTTATATAATGTGTGACCTTGGAGAGCAACATTAGAGATTCTTATTCTCATACTGCTTTGTTTCTCTCACTGCTTATTCTATGAACTCAGACTTTACTGCAATCAATGTGTCTTCTATCCTAGTGATAGATTATTTTAGAGATGGAAAATAAGCAGTCATTTGCCTTGCTGTAGTTGTAGTTATTTTTAAATGTTATGTTAATATCATAATTATGCCTATTTGTAATATTTAATATGAAAGTAAAAATTAATTTTCCTTGTTAAGATATGCTAATATTGAAAAGACTATTCAAGTTTGTTTTTGTTTATGAGAAGGGGCCTAGAATAATATCAACTGTGGCCACTATTGTACATATTACCTAAACCATGCCCTGTGAACTTTTAAAACAGAAGAAGTTACATTTCACAAATACCAAATGAATACACTTCTCAAATTTGCTCACACCTACCTGCTTCTTGGTGCTTGACTGCAATGGAGAGTCCCAACTGCCATCATCTTCTCATCTCCAGCTCTATCAGTCACCTGATTCCCCCCAGAGAGAAGACTGGACTCTGACCCTGTGTCCATAGCATCTACTGTGGCAGGAGACACAAGAACCCAAGCCCAACCTGATAAGATCCAGAGTCTGTAGTTTCACTTACCATTGTGGACTTGGGCAAAACACCATGCACTGTGGAGAATGCAATCTAGCTTTTCCAGCATTCCTGCAGAGGCCAAGTGACAACCTCAAAATGCAGGAGATTTGACACCAATAGGAAATAAGGGTAAGTGGAATCCAGCATGTTATCCCACCTTCATTCCTCCATACCAACCACAAGGAACCACCATACTTTGGAAATAGATGTGGTGGTAGATATGGAGATTCTTGAACCAGACTCTGCTTCAAGTAAGGGCTTGATTCTAAGCTGGAGAAGTACTATTATCAGACAGCCCCTAAGTGACAGCTGCAGAGAACTCCTTTTCCTAAGGTTGCACTCTCCCAGGGAAGCCTGCATTTGGTGTCTGGCCACTGAGTCCTGACAGGACACTGATGAGCAATATTAACTCCAGAGCACCCCACCCTGTTGGTCAAGGTTTTGGCCTGAATCACATTTCATTTTCTCTCTGCCTAGCTCTACCTCCTTTCCTTTCCTTTCACAGGTGGACATTCTTGAACCCAATGTCCCTCAAACCAATGACTTCAAGAGAATCCAAGCCATGAGAGAGGTCATATGGGATCAATGAGAGAATGACCAGTTTGGTAACACAGCACCTTTTTGCTTTTTCTGAAACTCAGGGATATCAGAGTTAGAGCAGAAAAGCAGAACAGAAAGCACAAAGTAGAATGTTAAGCTGACCTCTGTGATTTCTAAGAATTCTGGTTAGAGTAAAATTGCCAGGCTTGGATTCTTTGGATACTTGCATTTGATAATCAAATGTCTGATACCTTAAGCGTTAAGTATGTCACTTTTAAAGCAAAAAGTTGGAAAATTAGATAATGGTAATGTATCAACAAAATAGTAGTATATAGTTAAAAATCAAGATCATTACTTATCTTAAGGTCATTACCTAATATGAACAAGTTTCACTTCACCAGAAATTAATTTTAAGTTTATTAGATTCATAGAGGCTTAAGTTTACAACTTACTTTAGTTGAAAAATTGAGAAATTGATCGATCTACCAATACTATTGGAATTTTTTTTAACTCCACATTTACCATGGTAAGTGTGGTCATCTGTCAAACATTACAATCTTATTGACTATATCCTGTATGTTATACTTTTCATCAGAAATTTTATTTTTTTAATTTTATTTATTTATTCATGAGAGACACAGAGAGGCAGAGACATAGGCAGAGGGAGAAGCACGCTCCCCACAGGGAGCCTAATGCAGGACTCTATCCCAGGACACCGGGATTATGCCCTGAGCCAAAGGCAGATGCTCAACCACTGAGCCACCCAAGCATCCCATCTTCAAAAATTTTAAATATGCTCCACCCCACAAAATGTTTTCATTTTTTCATTCCATCTGCATGACATAAGCAGCCATATGTATTCTTATAAAGCTATGATCAGCTCAAGTCACCCAACACCTTTTATGTGCATTCCTTCTACTCCTTCCTCACTTTTAATCCCAGTTCTTTTGTTTCTTAAAGATTTTATTTGAGAGAGATAGACAGTGACAGAGATAGTAAGAAAGAGCATGAGCGGTGGGGAGAGGGAGAAGCAGGCTCCGCACTGAGCACTGGGAGCCCAACGTGGAGATGGATCCCAGGACTCCAGAATCATAACCTGAGCTGAGGCAGATGCTTAACTGATTGAGCCATCCAAGCATCCCCAATCCCCCCTTTTCTGCCCTAGGGTCACACACATCTTCTCCCAATAAACTAATGTACCTAAGTTTTGTCACAGGATTTTTCTAGGAGAACATAGGTTAAAAAAAAAAAATCTCAGAAGCACAAAAATTCATTTTCTAAGCAATGACCCCCCCTCCCAAAAAAGGACTAATATTCTGTATAATAGCCTATCTGCCCACTGCATCCAATAATCAATATATCAAGCTCTACTGGGTATCAGGCAGGTGTGATCGTAGACACTGAGGGATACAGCAATAAACAGTAAGTCTCTGCCCTCATGGAGTTTGAACTGTAATGGTGGAGACAATTAGGTAGTACTGTGAGTACTATACAGGAGACAACAGGTTATGGACTGAGGAGTGAGAGGAAGGAAGCTATATTAAATAAGGTTGCCAATGAGAAAGGCACATGTAGATTACTGGAGTCTGGCATTGACTATTACTGAACGATTACGTTTTGAAATATTTGCTGTCATTTTCACTTCCCCTTCTTTTACTTGGCACACTCAAATAGCTTTTGTGCACACATCTGGTTATTTGTATGGTTTCCATGTCTGGGTTTAGCTCTAAGCCCAAATAAAAAGGTGGTGACTTTTACCACTATTATTTCATTATAGAATGCAAGTGACAGAACACACATACTGTGGTGTGAGAAAGTGGGTGGTCTGAGACTGTTAGGTGCTTAAGGTCTTCCAGCATGTAACAGAGACCTGCCTCACTTTAAGATCTATTTTGTCCAAATATCATATGGTTTCACTCATACATGGAATATAAAAAATAGTGAAAGGGATTATAGGGGGAAAGGAGAGAAAATGAGTAGGAAATATCAGTGAGGATGACAGAACATGAGAGACTCCTAACTCTGGGAAATGAACAAGGGGTAGTGGAAGGGGAGGTGGACGGGGTGACTGGGTGACGGGCACTGAGGGGGCACTTGATGGGATGAGCACTGGGTGTTATACTGTATGTGGGCAAATTGAACTCCAATAAAAAAATATACAAAAAATACAAAAAAAAAGATCTATTTTGTCCAACCACAGGGTCTAGTGAACCCCCAATTAATTGAAGGAATCCAGCAAGTTTTGGTCTATAAAAGGTGTAATTTTTCTGCCATTCTTCCTTTAAAAGCATATCCAACTTTGGAGAGTTGAATATACAGTTGACCCTTGAGCAATATGGGTGTGAACTATGCAGGTCCACTTATACATGAATTTTTTTGATCAACAACACAGTACTGCAAATGTATTTACTTTCTTATGATTTTCTTAGTAATGTTTTCTTTTCTCTAGCATAAAGAACATGGCATGTAATATATATAACATACAAAATACATGTTAAGTGTTTATGTTCTTAGTAAGGTTTCCAGTCAATAGTAGACTATTAGTAGTTAAGTTTTGGGAGATTTTTACACAGCCAGGGAGCACTCCTATCCCCCACATTGTTCAGGAGTCAACTGTAGTTCAGATTTCACATTCTCTTGCTCCTTGTAATGATTTTTTTTTTACATTATCATAGAAAAGCATTTAGGTTGTATTTTTATTTATCACTTTACACTGGTAGTCTCTGGTCATGTAGATTAAGTATAATGCTTGATAGATTAGGAAAGAAAAAGTCACATAGCAGTTAAATAAAGATGGGCTCTCAACTCAGATCCATTTACACCCAAATAATCACCATATCATGGTTTCAAACTGAAATTACAGTTATAGAAGACATCTGAATTGCTTTAGCTTTAGTTTATCTAGAAATGCTACATTTCTTATGTAACAGTTTTTATAAATTCCAAAAATGGTTGCTTATATTATATTACCTTATTTGGATAATTGACTTAACCAGGTATGTAATTATTTTCATTTATACCACAGAATTACGAAGCTAACAGTTTAAGCTTTTGGACATTTAGGCCTATGGCTAAACTAGTCTAACTTCACACCAGAGACTGAGCTTGGTTTAACAACATAGGAGCACCTGATTAACCCTGAAGGGCTAGATCTGGACAGAGGCAACTAAGATCTACTCCTATAGAGGTAGCTGGCACAGTAAGCTAAGGCTCTTCTTGTTGTGACAGTGATTGTACAAGAAAGGAAAATCTCAAATGCTAAAAATTTGTATATAGATGTCAACTACAGCCAACAGGCTAGATTTTTTGACAGATGAGCTACCAAGAACCATACCATATTATATCATACATTATCACCTATATAGAACCCATGATGGAAAAATTACTAAACCCCTGATATCAGGTTCTGTTTTTGGAGAATCCAAAGTAAGCCAAAAAGCTTTGGATGTACTGACAGAGAAAGATCTTTACAATATGTTGAAAAGAATTATAAATTATTTTTAGTGTGCTAAGGTATGAAATAGTGTTTGTACTAGGATTCCACTTTGTAGAAAATTAAGTATACACATAGAACCTGTAGAAGGAAATAAAAATGATTTCTTTTAGAAAGAGGAGTCGGATTGCTAGGGGAAAAGACTCGGAAGAGACTAAAATTTTTCAGTGAGTAATTGATTTACATATAAATATCATGAAATTCAAAAGATGAAAAATTATGAGGTCAAGATAAGCTGGTGAAAAAAAAGTGTGGTAAAAGACTAATATCTCCAATACTCAAAAATCTTACGAATAAAATATTCAAAAGGTAAGGAGTACAGGACAGGCATAGGTAACTTGTGGGAGAAACAAATAGGCATTAAGCATTATGAATTGTACTCAATTCCCCAAGCAAGCAAAGAAATGTGCTTTCTCATTTTTCAACTTTCAGGATAGCAAGGATTAGGAAATGTCACTTAGAATTGGACAGGATGCAGGAAGGTGGGCCTGCCTGTTGCTAGTGCAACTCTAAGGGCAATTAACATAAAAGAATTGGAAAGTATACCTAAATCTTGACTCTGTTGCCCTAATTCCTTAGGGTAGTCTCCCAGAAGTAGACAAATATAAGTCATTCAAAGTTTGTACAACATACTAGTCACAATCTTGCTAGGTAATGAAAGGTTGTTCCTAAAAAATGAGAGGAGCTGACCTCATTAAAGAGTTGGGAAATGCTTCCCTGAGGAACTGAATGAAATACTGGTGATTTATGCAATAGAAGTTTATGATTTACTTGATAAAGAATTATATAGCTAATCCCTCACCCTATACATTGTCCATTCTCAAGGAATTTAGTTTTGAGAATAGCTGGTTTGTTGTTTATTTATTTATTTATTTATTTATTTATTTATTTATTTATTTTTAAGATTTATGAGCGCAACAGTGCAAGAGCATATAGGGAGTGCCAGAGGGAGAGAAAGACAGAGAATCTCAAGCAGACTCCCCGCTGACTGCAAAGCCCAATGTGGGGGCTCAATCTCCCAACCCTGAGATCATGACCTGAGCCAAAATCAAGAGTCACTTAACCCACTAGGCCACCCAGGCACCCCAAGAATAGCTGCCTTTAAATGTAAACATCAGATCCTTCTATCATGCCTTATGTCCTAGTAAATGATACCACCATTCACAAAGAAGCTCTGCTCAGAATCCCATGAATTCCATGAAAGATGTTTTCTCATAACCAGCTGTCAAATCCAGTTGATTACACTTCCTAAACATTCTTCTTGCTAGTCCATTTCCTCCATTTTCAACCCTGCCATGCTGGTCCAAGCCACCACCTATACACACTAGGACTCAGTCAAAATGGATATCAGTTGCCCACAACTTGCTCCAATTTTATTTTCTATAATATCCCAAGAATAATTTTAAAAAGAAGTTTTGTCATAAATGTACCTTCTATCCCCAACTATACTTAAAACTTTTTATTAGCTTCCATATTACATATAAAAGATAATGTCCAAAAGCCTTCATAGGACCAGCAAGCATGTTATCTAATGTCCAGCTTCCTTTCTGATATTTTAACAAATAACTGTGTTTAAAACATGGAGCTACACATTACAAACTTGAGTGTTGCCAAGAGACATGATCTATCCTTGAGATGCTCAGTCTGGTGGAAGAAAGTAAATTAATGAATATATTTAGTTCATAAATAAGTGGGAAGTAGCAAATAAGGTGGTAAACAAGGAATGAAGTTGAGGCACCTAAAGCTGAGACAGCAACATTTCAGCTGAAATCTATTGGATAAAAAGCATCTTCAACCTTTGGGCTAGGAAGGATGAAGATACACATGAACCATATCAATAATTGCCCAAATTGGACTCTTTTTGCTTCTGGTCCAGTATGAATTAAGTAAAGTTGAAGATTGGAGAAGCTAAGGGACAAATGTGGTAGTAGTCTCTAGAAGTTCCTGGGAAGAAATGAAAAGGTAGAGGAGGTAAAGAGGTAACTAAACCAGTATGGTCTTTTCTGAATTGTTAATTATCCAGTAGAATTCACCAAGACTCAGAATAGGTTGGTGGTAAACATTGGACTAGCACCCAAATATCCAATATCCTAGCTCCAAGATACTTCTTACTAGAAACTAGCAGAACGTATCACAAGACAACAAAAGCCAAGCACCAAAATAAGCTGTGCCCTTCTTCTAGTAAGAAGATCTCTCTTTCTGTCACAGACACCCCCAAGGCTGAGTAGGACATATGGCTCAGGTGGTCATATGCCTGTCAGGGCAGAGCATCAGGGAAGGTCAAGGGGCTAGTATTTAAAGTACTTCTGTACTTCTGCCCCCTTTCCAGCCAGACTATGCCATCCTGACCTGTTGCTACTAGGTCTAGTTTAAACAAATAAGATAAAACAAAACAAAAATGTTAGGCTGGCATTAGGTCTACTCTAAAAAGTAAAGCATAAGAAGTCCTGACAGCCAAATGTGTGAGGTTAGTACAAGAATCTTAGTTTTGGAACACCTGGGTGGCTCAGTGGTTGAGCGTCTGCCTTTGGCTCAGGTCATAGTCCCCGGGCCCCGGGATGGAGTTCCACATCGGGCTCCCCTTGGGGAGCCTACTTCTCCCTCTGCCTGTGTCTCTGCCTCTCTCTGTGTGTCTCTCATGAATGAATAAATAAAATCTTTAAAAAAAAAAAAGAATCCTAGTTTATAGAATTGTCTCATTGTAAGCACACAATATATAACTTTCATGACTATAGCTCACACCTGACACAAGGAGGTAGGGAGGTAGGGAGTTCAGGCTAAAGGAGTGGGTCCACTTTAGGATTGTCCACCATGAGCTATCAACTCAAGATCAGTTCTCATTCAAAATCTCCCTGCCAATTGAAAGCAGAGAATAAGGTTTCTTCTGAGTCGTTCAACAATTAACCATTAGTGAAGCATCCCTCCGTCGTACTCCAAAGCCACATAAATCTGAGCTCTAGATCCAAAACAATAAGACTTCTCTGAAAAGTTCTGCACAGACCTTACCATGGTGAGACTGGCACACTTCATCATGGCACATCTACCCTTATCCTCTGCAGGCTAGCTTTTTTCACTTTTTTCACTTGGAAGTGAATAATCAAGTGCATGCCATTCCAACGTACTTTCCTCCTAGGTAGAAAACTAGGTGGCCCTCACATTGGTGAATGCTGCCAATATTCTGTTCACTGTTTGGACACTGGCTGCCACCACAGCTGACCCAGTCCCTGCTGCCACCTCTAAACCACATTTTCTCTAGAGAGTCACTATCCATCCTCAACTGAACAGCATAAGAATTGACAATTGTCAACTCTCAGTCTTGAAAGTTAACTCTTCTGGGCCAAACCCCCACCCGAACCCATTGAAAAATAGGGGCACTTAGATTTCACTGTGCCTTTTAGAATATCTACCAAGATCCCTAAAAGCTGGAACATTTTAGGAAGGGATGGCATTTTATCAGCTGATCTTCAGAAAGCCTGTGGGGGCAGTTCCCTTTAAGTACACAGGGAATTGCAGGCCAGACGTTTCTAAATGAAAATCACAAGTACAACTAAAAAATGGGAGTAGTTGAGACTTGAACGTAAATCTGAATTCAACCAATAATTTTTAAGTTTCATCTGATTATTTTTTATTATGCTTACAAAACTATTTAAAATAACACGTGGCTCAAATTATCTCTCTATTGGACAGAGCTGCCCTGAAGGCAATTAAGAGGTAGTTCCCTGTGCTGAAAACAATTCCCAAGTATCAGGAGGCCGATATCTATAGTGGTACAAAAGGGTGGCCATCCAGGCTGTGGATGCTCTAGGCAAGGCCCTGGTATGCCTGCTCCTTTTTGTTCTGCTCTGCTCTCTGGAAGGTACTCTGTGTTATTCCCACTTCCCTCCAATCCCTTTTTCAAAAGACAATACCAAGATTTCTAAGCATATTAAGGCAACCATTCTATTTAGGTTTAAATAGGCTTTACCTTGTTGATGAACTACAAGGAAAGTTAGATAATTTAAAGTAAGGAACAGTGTGGATAAAGATATGGGCTGACACTTCCCAGAATGTGGGCCAGGAGTTGGTTTTCCTATATTGCATTAACACATAACCTCTCTGCCCTTTACAATGTCACTATGAACTAAGAGATGTTTTTCATGTTTGTGAGGCTGATACATTGGCCTTCATCTAGGAGATCCTCCCATAAGAGATCACTGGTACCTCTAACCAGCCCATATGGCCCCTATCAGTCCCCCATGTTTACACTAGGATAATTATTTCAATAAGGAGTCTTTGTGGGCTCTTTCTCTTGTCCTGAAAGCTCAGGTTCAAAGCTTATGACTTAAGTTATCATGAGGCAAACAAAGTTCTGGTCACTGTCACAGGTAAAGCCACTTTGGTTTGCTCTTTTCCTTGTGCCTCTGAGACCACTAGCATAAGGCTGCTATGCCCTGGATGATACTCCAAACTGAGGACTGGGCAAGTGGCCTAAAATGCTCCTGTCCAGGCACTAGGACAAATTCTGGACTTTATTTTACTGGAGAGGGGCTACAGGGGGTAACCATTGCAGATTTGCCTTCTGCCAAAGGTCCTAGGACTTTCAAACCAGATCAGGGAAAACAAGCCTTGCACTGAGTCCAAACCATCTGGCACTTGGAAAATATGTTGAACTATCTTATTTTATATAAGTTACAGAGGCCACACTTAAGAGAAGTGTGAATATTCCTAAAATATGCAGAATATTCCTAAAATATGTGCTTTATATGTTCTGAAGAGTTAGATTCCTACAAACTATATTCTATGTAGGATGAAAGAAGTTGAAAGATTAGTTGCCCTCCAAAAATCTTCACATTCTCCTAAGGACACAACTAATCCTAGTCCCCGGTGGCTTCTGTCTCATTTGCCAAGCATCTAGTAATTAAAATCAGATCCCACTTTGGGTGGGGGGGGGGGGGGTTCTATAGGAAAGACAGTAGCCCTCAGGAGGAAACCTTACACTGAGCACATTCATGTATATAACAGGCCAGACACTAGACAGGATAAAGTTCATGAAGTCACTGATACAGAGGACTTGGAAGAACACAACCTCCCCACAAGAAAGGGTTTATTGCTCCAGCTGCTGGGAGTGCTGTTAGGTGTCATCTCCAAAGGGTTTTTTTCTGCTATAAGGTCACGCCCTTACCCTAGCAGCCTATAACCAATTACTGACTGCAAAGGGCATACAAAAGCTGGCCACTTCAGGCCACTATGGAGCAACTCTGATGGACCCTACACATGCCCATGCTCCTGAGGCAAACACTGTTGTATCTACACTACAGTTAACTGCAACCACTTCCCAATCCTGCTCTCTTTTTCATTCCTTTTACAGAGTTCTTTATGCTAAATTCCACTTCAATATCTAATCCTGAAAAACCAAAACCTGTAACATTAGGCAACAGGGGTCTAGAGGAACATGATTCCACTCTGTCTTTCCAGGATACCTACCCATTATCATTACAAGGTGCTTCAACTCTAACCTCTAATTTAAGAAATTGGCACAGACCTAGCACTTCTAGGATTTCCAGACTCCTCTAGTTATTAGTTACATGCCAATTCTTATGGATGTTTATAGCCCTAGATTCCAATAATTTTATTTTCTGTTATGCTTTCCTGCCTCATGTTAGCACCTCATCTAAGGATTCTGTATCTTCTCTATCCAGCCCAAATAGACAAATGTCTAAAAAGCTAAATCTTTCTTTTAGAGTTAAGGGAGAGCATAACCCACTAAGGATCATCAGTGGTCTGGGTAGAATTCAAGAACTGACTCCATATGTTCTGTAATGTCAAGGAGGGTAGTACCACCAGCAAAGAGAAATGAGTTACCAAATATCCGTGTTCCCACCACTGAAGTTCTCAGAAATTGAAAACTCTACTGCTACATCTTCCAGAATACTTGAGAAAATGTAAATGTATTCTCTGCTCATGTAAATTTAACATTGTCTATAAAATACACAGAGAACTGGGTTTTATACCTAGTCTCACACCAAGCTGAATTACCTGAAGATCTTTACCTATAACTTCCAGAGATAGTCACAGATCATAGCCCCAGAGAAGAAAAAAATCCTATGGAACTATATAAGAACTGCCTTGACTAATATACAGCCCTTTAACTAGCATTCCATCTTTTATTTTACAGCTTTTCCAAAAAAGTGGAAAATACAAAAAAAAAAAAATTTGAACCAAAGTTCAAACAGAGGTATCCCCTGCAATCTGAATTTATCATCTGTAATTTATTATGATTGGCAAGTCTTTCTACCCAGGAGTCACTATGCAAGTTCAAAACACACTAAAGAACCTGTAGATGCACAGCTGTGCATGGTCAAGGGTGGATGGTGATGAGCTGCTGTCTTCTCTGCTTCCCCAACCCCCAAGGTCCACACCTCATGTTCTCATTGTAGGATTTACAGTGTCTTGTCCTGAATCCCCATGTAAGGAAGAAAATTAGATGAGCCCTAGAGGCCTAGAAAAGCTCCTGTGTTCAGGGAAGAAGTACGTGATAAAACATCCTGAAAGATGAACCCAAAGACATACTTAGCCATACACTTACTGCTTCTGGTGGCCCATTTTCTCTATGCACAAGAGAAAAATGTGTATTTGTAGAAAAGGAACCACGCTGTTCAAGCATAGGTAGGTTTAAAAATGCGATATCTCCTACTACGACAACACAATCCACTCATCTAGGTGTGTGTCACTGATAACATGGCAAGAGATAATTCTTACTTCTCTGGGAGTACTCTGCTCTGCCTTAGCCTTCAAAGTCTGTTTAGGTCCCCTTCTTTCTGCTTAACAGCATTTGTTTTACCTCATCTACAGAGATCCCTTTTCCTTTTCACTCATTCTCTTTACCAAAAACTGCCTTCATCCAGAGCTGTATACCAAGATCTCCCTTAGGACCAACTAGTCCATCACTGCTGGTTCCTTCCACACAGAAGCCATCTCAAAAACAGCCAAACAGATGGGGGTCTCAAGAAACATGGAGCGCAAAAAAAAAATTAAAAAATAAATAAATAAAATTTTAAAAAAGAAACATGGAGCTCTATTGTATGATTGAGTGCTACCATCTCCTGGCCAAAATACTGAGTGTAATCCCCATATGTCTACCCCATGGTTTACCCTTGGGCCTTTTCTAATTTTCCACCCATGCTCCAGCTAGGATGGGAGAAGACCTCAGGAATTCCACATCTTTGAAGGCATAGTTCTTAGAAAACCAGCCAATAACAATGACTTATGAACTCACATGTCGTCATTTCTGGACTTTACAAGCACCTCACTCACAGAGTAAGACCAACGTAAATGGCCTATTTTGTTTTGTTTTAAAGATTTTATTTATCTATTCATGAGAGACACACAGAGAGAGGCAGAGACACAGGCAGAGGGAGAAGCAGGCTCCATGTAGGGAGCCTGATGTGGGACTCAATCCCAGAACCCTGGGATCACACCCTGAGCCAAAGGCAGATACTCAACCACTGAGCCACCCAGGTGCCCACCTATCCTGGTTTTTGACCCATCTAGTCAAATAAGCCAGGTGAGGGTATCTACAGAAGAACTATCCAGGTTATTAAGTGCAGATCTGCCTTCATATAGAATTTTAAGACATGATTCCTGCTGCCAGTGAGAGTAAGGTTAATTCCAGAGTGACAGTAGGTAGAAACCAGACTTCTTAAGAAAGCTTCATATATTTATATGGGACTGGTCGAAGTATACAGAGTATACCCTTATTGAGCTGCATGAGTAGATGAACTCTTGTTTTCCCATGCGTCCCCTCAAAGACAAATTGACAAATGAAAGGCAACATTTCTACCAAAGGCTCAAGGATCTTCTCTCCTGAATCTATAACCAAGGCTAAGTCTTCAGCCTGATTTACAATACATAATTGCTTAGTTTGAAACATATGTCAAAAATATGGCTTTATCACAGCAGTAACACCAATAATATGCCACTCTGTAACCAGTGACATCAGAATTGGCTTCTTAGCATCTCCCCTGTGGATGTCCAGTTGCCCCTACTGGAGTTGAATGGGCCCAGGCCCCTGCCTCACTATCATAAGCCTGCCTGTCTGTGATCTAGGATTTTCCATGCACAGAGTTCCCAACTCTGGATACAGTTTGGCACACTGACCCATGGGGCTAGAAAGACAGGTACATTCTATGTCCACTAAGTCCAGACATATTTTTATCACCTCTAAGGTTTACTTTGCATTAGAATTCTTACCTGTAAGGAAATGTGGAAGATAAGCCTTCAGTTAGCTAACATACAGTGTCCTAGAAGAGAATATTAGGCCTTTGACGTAATTTGTCACTACTGATTTCCATCTGAGTTCTGAAAGATAAGAACAATGACAAATTAAACAGGCCTGGATGTCAGGGTGTACCAATTGGACAAGATATCCATCACCACCACCCACCCTGCCCCAAACTGACAGATGTCGTTCAGTTCTCATTTTCTAACCTGCTTAGGACACAGGATCTGCCATCAAGCCTAGCTAGTATTGACCAGGTCCTGCAATACTCCAGGGCCAGCTTGTATCTTTCAACTTCTGCCAATAAATGAGAATGACAATTTCAGTAACTTCCTCATTATGAAATAATCAAAAGATTTCACAATCCTTGTCATAATGGCCCAGATACCAATGGTAGTTATGTTCTTAATTCACATGCATACATTCTTCAGGCATAAAAAGTTGTCAGCATCACTAACAGTGATTTGACGATAGGGAAGAGATAGAATTATGTTGCAAACGGTAGCTAAATACTAGTTCCAATACTAGAGCATCACAGCTTGCTCTAGGATTGTAACAGCCTTAAAAATATGCTTTTGGAACTGCCTACTTAGGGAATAATAGCTGACTAACAACAGTTCCAGCCGCAGCACTGCAAGTCAACTTTAAGTATAAAGAAAAGGAGACTATAGGGGCACCTGGGTGGCTGAATCAGTTAAGTGTCTGCCTTTGGCTCAGGTCATGATCTCAAGGTCCTGGGATTGAGCCCCATGTTGGCTCCCTGCTCAGCGGGGTGTCTGCTTTTGCCTCTCCTTCTGACCCTCCCCCCATTCATGCTCGCTTACTCTCTCTCACTCAAATAAAATCTTTAAAAGAAAAGAAAAGGAGAATATATACTGATTCCTTGACAGAGGCCAAGAGCCTGGCCATCTAGTCAGGGTCTAGATGGAAAAGGACTGGAATGTTAGACAAAGAGATCCAGGAAAAGGCATATGGATATACAACATACGCATATTTTCATATTTCCTGTTACACCTACTACGAAGCACCCACTACAGAAGAGGGGTGGAATGACCAGACAAAATGTCTCTGCCAGGTGACAGCAGCCAGCCTTAATCAGCCAATAGGCAAATGATCACAATGGGCATGGTCACACACATGGAAGCTACATAAGTGACCAAATACATGGAATGTCATACTTCAGAGGCAATTTAGCTACTGTTGCCTCTGAATGTCCCAACTGTTAACAGAGAGGAATGTTGAATGGCCACTATAGCATTATTTGTAAAGGACCACTTAGTAGCAAGTTGATTACATCGACTACTTAAGGCCCTTCCCATTTTAGAAAAGCCAGAAATTCAACCTTCCAGGAATAGATATCTAATCTTGGTATGGGTTTGGAGATCCTCAAACAGTACCATTCTGGGGCCTTCTGCAATGTTCCAGCCACAGGCATGAAATCCCAATCAAAGCACCTAACCAATAATACACTTATAGGAAAGATGCAGAGTAAACCTCTGATCATAGGATCTACCGATCTATCCCAAAACATGCAACAATGAGCAAAAGCAGCTAACCTTTCTTTCAGCAGCAGGTTTAAAGAGCCTTAAGATAGCATGCAGACGCACTAACTCAAAGCTGGTACACTGTAAGGTTAAGATGCCTCCCATCATGATGCAGTCTTTACATCTGGTACTCTATTGCTAGTAAGAAGACTCCTAAATTCAAGAATCAGGAGGTGAAAGTTAGGACCATCCCACATTCCATCACTCCAAATGACATATTGTGTTATTTTGTGAATCATCATAGTTCCAGGGATAACAGTCTGATCAGCAAAAGGAGGTTGGGTTACTCTTACATGATGGGGGAAAGTAAAAATGTGTGTGAAACCCAAGATATAGTCCATTTAACTATCTCGTCATACTTCCTACCTTAAGGTACATTCAGCAACCCATGCTTGAAAAGGGTTTATTAGAAAGTGTTCAGGGCAGCCCGGGTGGCTCAGCAGTTTAGCGCCGCCTTCAGTCCAGGGCCTGATCCGACCAGTCCCACGTTGGGCTCCCTGCATGGAGCCTGCTTCTCTCTCATGAATATATAAATAAAATATTTAAAAAAAAAAAAAAAGGGGGGGGGGGGGAGTTCAGACTCATTAAGATGATGGTTTGACTCACACCACCAGGTAAGTCAAACTTCAAGTGAAGTAATAGCCAAGAGTAAAGAGAATTCAGAGTGCAGAGTAGAGGAGGGACAAAATGGGTATCAGTTGTAACCCAAGATCAACTCCAGCATGGGGAGCTGTACTTCATCTCACTTCTCACTTACAACCTTTGATTTTCTTTTCCCCCTTTGGAAGAGAGGCCTGTGGAAACCATGGAGTTGCTCTGAGGACCCAGGTAGAGAAATGGATGAGTCAGCATAAAGGGCCGACTGGTAGCCATTAGGATGCCACACTTTCCATAGGTAGATTCCAACCAATGACTGAGTTCAACAGAATATTGAAGTCCCATCCTTGGGAGACTTGGAATCCTCTGAAGGGTGATTTCTGATGTTACTTTCCTTTGATGCCAAGTATCTTAGCATTACACCACCGCCTAAGCCACTTCCTACCCAACATTTCATCCTTCTCTTTCCTGCACCCAGTCAGACTTGCATTGTGGTTGATGCCTCTCCCAAGAATCCTCTAGATCCCTCTATATTTCCTTCACAAATCTTTCTCCCACCACAAAAAAATTCTTGAACATTAATCTCATCCTGGCATTTGCATCTCAAAGGATATAAACCAATAGTGTAAAAATTTGGGTCTCAGATAAAAATTTAAGCAACTTAATCCATTTAGATGTAAAAATAAGCTTGTATAGGTCTATAGATATCCTAAGGCTACTCCATTCAGAGCAAAGAGAATCATCCAAGGCAGAGGAGAGGTAGTTACATGCAGATTCTGAATTACCTCAACATTATGGATATTAACTATATCCCATAGTGATAGGATGCCTGAGACATGCCCAAAAGTTAGTCAAGTATAAACATTAGGAAAGCATGGAAACTAAGTTTCCACCTCATACTTTCTTGGGGCAATTACTTTGAATTCTTCTGTTCTGGTCTTATGTTCTACCATATGCTATTTCATTCCAGTATTGACCCTGACACACTCCTCACTATCCCAGATATGCATATTTATCTTTGACCCCACTTGTCATCCTGCCCCCAAGAAGCTGAAAAACTGAGCATCTGAAATGTATAGGGCTAAGGGAACCAGACTGACTGATGACATGATGACTCAGATCTGTTCCTTTGGATTCTAGGCTCACTGCATCCAGGCTGATGGGTACCTGTGTGGACTCTATACTATCAATGCCAGCATAAGGGCTGATGCTTTTAACTATGATATCACTCATCTAATCCTTGCTTTAAGTTTAGTCATTTCTAGGTAGAAGTTCCCAAAGTGGTGGTAGCTTACTAAATCGTCTAGACTTGTATTATTCATAATATACCATTTTTAAAGCACTGCGTTGTTTTTATAAAAATGCCATATATTCAGGTAAACTCAGTGTTTGCCTTAGACTGTCATGGGACATGAGCTGGGCATATCATTCTGGTGTGAGATCCCCAGCTTATGTCCCATGACAGTCTAAGGCAAGTCCATTTCTGCAAGACACAGGGCACTTCTCTCAAGCAACTTTGAGTCAAAAGCCTCTATCTGCCCACCTAAACACATGTAGGACTTCCTTGAACTCTGAAGCTTTCTACCCACCCTCCTCCTTACTTCCGTTGTGGGATGAAGTCTCTCCTGCCTCTGATGCCTCTTTCGTCACAGGTGTTTCTTCTAATGAGTTATTGCACACTCAATTCTACTGTAGAATATGCTTCTCCTAGGATCTCCCCCAACACAGTAAGTTTTCCCCCAAGGATATAGAGCCCAGTAAGGGTTCCCTTTAAAACTAGTTATGAGGAGACATTAGACCAAAGTGATGGAGATGCCAACAACTTCATTTCATGCCCTGTTCTGTTATCTGTAGAACCATGTCTATACCAGAAGAGTCCCAGAAGTGGAAATAAGGGCTAAGACTGTAACTAAGGGCTGGTAGGCATAGTAGCTCAGGCAAAAATGAAGGGAGCTGCAGAACAGATATAGCTCACAGCCAAGGATTCTTCCTCCATTTTCCTACCCTTCACTGGTACCAGTAATCTCCTCTGAACCCTCTGTGGTATGATTCTCACACTTGGGCAGAACCAAGATGACACTGATTCCTCATTAGGTACCAATAACACCTGAGAAACATCTACTCATAATAGCATGTGCATGGGTACATTAAACTTCAAAGTAGAACAAAATCAGCTTTTCAGCAACGAGATCTAGTCACTCATAACTTCAACAATTATACTAAGCCAGAAGACAATGTAGAAACTTTAGCTAGAAAATATGACCCAAAGATTAAAAAAAATTAAAACCGAACATTTCACAAATGAGTCTAAAGGATACTGTTAACAAGACTCAGAATACTGCTCCAACAATCCCTTCCTTTGAAATCCACTAGAGAACAAGCTTTGGAACAACCAAAATGACTGGTGATCTGCCAATATTAAGACTAGTGTCCAGGCCAGAAAGCAGTGCTAAAATATACAGAGAACAGAAAGTGTTTATATTGATTTATTGTGTACTTCTCCTCCATTATGACCTAAGATCAGCCTCCAGGTGGCTCCCTGACAGTGGCTTATCTGGCTATAGCATTTCTTCTGAAAACTTCTCAGCATGCCCTGATGGAAACACTGGAGCATTCTAGAAGATGCTTAATTATATCTTATAATAACAGAGCAAGAGACTTCACAAGTCTACCTGGAAATAATTTTCTTATAATCAAGCTCAAAGGCAGGTCTGCTAAATAAATAAATAAATAAATAAATAAATAAATAAATAAATAAATCAGTCAGTCAGATTCCTAGGATAGGTTGCATGTAGAAATCATTAATGAAAAAAAAATCATTAATGAACCACCTTGAGGCCATGCCCATATTCCCTCAAATTCCTTTTTACCATTTCTCTGTATCCCCTCAGCTCTGGTTTTCATGGGACTTCCAAGACCACCTCATGCATCTGTCTCAGAGCATCATCCTTGGATTATTGTACCTGTTTTGCCTGTTCACCAGAAGATTCATAAGTGCCTGAGGGTTTAATCTTCCTCACCTCCACCAAATAAGGGAAGCTATTAACTAGTGATTGTTAGATACATGACTTTGAAAGCCCAACTCATAGGATGCCTGAGTGGTTCAGTGGTTGAACATCTGCCTTCAGCTCAGGGTGTGATCCCAGGGTCCTGCAATGGGGTCCTGCATCAGGCTTCCCATGGGGACCCTGCTTCTCCCTCTGCCCGTGTCTCTGCCTCTCTCACTCTGTGTCTCTCATGAATAAATAAGAAAGAAAGAAAGAAAGAAAGAAAGAAAGAAAGAAAGAAAGAAAGAAAGAAAGAAAGAAAGAAGAAAGTCCAACTCAAAATCAAGTGGGCATTATAGTCTAATACTCGCCTATAGAAAATGGATGAAGAGTACAGTGCACAGGATTTTGCCAGAGATCAGTCTTCTTTGGCTTACCTATCAACCTCTATCCTGCCTCTCTCTGCCTTATTTCTTCTGGAGTACGTTAATTGCTCATATGAATCTCTCTCAGTATTTTGTGGGAATATCAAACAAAACCCATCACATATTTGGTCTCACTCTAAATTTATCACAAGTCATGGCACTTTCAATTTTCCAGATCTGCTTCTTGATTTAACAATGCTTGGAATGAAGAGACTAGGGAAGGGTTTTCTTCTTCTAGCTCCAGGTCTCAGGGAAGCCCTATATCGGAAGCAGTCAGTGTTTAGCCCATATCTCCTTAAATCTCTTTCCCATATTTGGCATAATAGCTCCTTGCGATTTGGCAGCTAATAACCAGCACTTGTGTCTTTGCTGGAGATGCTATCTATAGAACTCAAAGGACTTGGAATTTATGTCCCCACCACCAGCAGGCTTCAACTAACGGCAGATGGGATGAGAAGATAACTACTTCCCTTCTCTTGGCCTCGATTGATACAACTGAAGTACAACCTATATGGTCTCCACAGGTAATCTGCCATATTGACCCCTGTATACCATCCATAGGACTCTTCTCCATATTATGCCCTTGTTTTGCCTTCTTTTGCCTATCTTACTTCTTTACTATCCTATGGAATTATTCTTAGTTATAAGTCTAACCATTCACAAATTCTCATCCTAGGGTCTGATTCTAGAGAACTGAACATAATACTTACTTCGAACTCCTGTATTGACTCATTTCACTCAGCATAATACCCTCCAGTTCCATCCACATCAAAGCAAATGGTGGGTATTTGTCATTTCTAATGGCACATCGACCACATCTTCTTTATCCATTCATCTTTCGATGGACACCGAGGCTCCTTCCACAGTTTGGCTATTGTGGATATGGCTGCTATAAACATCAGGGTGCAGGTGTCCCAGCATTTCATTGCATCTGAATCTTTGGGGTAAATTCCCAGCAGTGCAATTGCTGGGTCATAGGGCAGATCTATTTTTAACTCTTTGAGGAACCTCCACACAGTTTTCCAGAGTGGCTGCACCAGGTCACATTCCCACCAACAGTGCAAGAGGGTTCCCCTTTCTCCACATCCTCTCCAACATTTGTGGTTTCCTGCCTTGTTAATTTTCCCCATTCTCACTGGTGTGAGGTGGTATCTCATTGTGGTTTTGATTTGTATTTCCCTGATGGCAAGTGATGCAGAGCATTTTCTCATGTTCGTGTTGGCCATGTCTATGTCTTCCTCTGTAATTTCTGTTCGTGTCTTTTGCCCATTTTGTGATTGGATTGTTTGTTTCTTTGCTGTTGAGCTTAGTTAAGTTCTTTATAGATCTTGGATGCAGCCCTTTATCTTATATACCATTTGCAAATATCTTCTCCCATTCTGTAGGTTGTCTTTTAGTTTTGTTGACTGCTTCTTTTGCTGTGCAGAAGCTTCTTATCTTGATGAAGTCCCAATAATTCATTTTTGCTTGTGTTTCTCTTGCCTTCATAGATGTATCTTGCAAGAAGTTCCTGTGGCCAAGTTCAAAAAGGGTGTTGTCTGGGTTGTCCTCTAGGATTTTGATGGAAACTTGTCTCACATTTAGATCTTTCATCCATTTTGCGTTTATCTTTATGTATGGTGTAAGAGAGTGGTCTAGTTTCATTCTTCTGCATGTGGCTGTCCAATTTTCTCAGCACCATTTATTGAAGAGACTGTCCTTTTCCCGTGGTTAGTCTTTCCTGTTTTGTCGAATATTAGTTGACCATAGAGTTGAGGCCCCATTTCTGGATTCTCTATTCTGTTCCATTGATCTCTGTGTCTGTTTTTGTGCCAGAACCACACTGTCTTACCTAATGCTGGGAAATGAACAAGGGGTAGTGGAAAGGGAGGTGGGCGGGGGGTTGGGGTGACTGGGTGATGGGCACTAATGGGGGCACTTGGCAGGATGAGCATTGGGTGTTATGCTATATGTTGGCAAATTGAACTCCAATAAAAAAATTAAAAAAAAAAGAACCACACTGTCTTGATAATCACAGCTTTGTAGTACAACTTGAAATCCGGCATTATGATGCCCCTGGCTCTGGTTTTCTTTTTCAATATTTCCCTGGCTATTCGGGATCTTTTCTGATTCCATACAAATCTTAAGATGATTTGTTCCAACTCTCTGAAGAAAGTCAACGGTATTTTCAGAGGGATTACATCCAATGTGTAAATTGCCCTGGGTAACATTGACATTTTCACAATATTAATTCTGCCAATCCATGAGCATGGAATATTTTTCCATGTCTTTGTGTCTTTCTCAATTTCTTTCAGAAGTGTTCTATAAAGGGAGACAGAACATGAAAGACTCCTAACTCTGGGAAATGAACTAGGGGTGGTGGAAGGGGAGGTGGGCAGGCGGTGGGGGTGACTGGGTGACAGACACCGAGGTGGGCACTTGATGGGATGAGCAATGGGTGTTATTCTATATGTTGGCAAATTGAACACCAATACAAAATAAATTTATTTTAAAAATGTGTTCTGGGGATCCCTGGGTGGCGCAGCGGTTTGGCGCCTGCCTTTGGCCCAGGGCGCGATCCTGGAGACCCGGTATCGAATCCCATGTCGGGCTCCCGGTGCATGGAGCCTGCTTCTCTCTCTGCCTGTGTCTCTGCCTCTCTCTCTCTCTGAGTGTGACTATCGTAAATAAATAAATTTTTAAAAATGTTTAAAAAATAAAAATAAAAATAAAAATAAATAAAATAAAAAATGTGTTCTGTAGTTTTTAGGGTATAGATCCTTTACCTTTTTGGTTAGGTTTATTCTTATGCTTAGGTTAGGTATCTTATGCTTTGGGGTGCAATTGTAAATGGAATTGACTCCTTAGTTTCTCTTTCTTCAGTCTCATTGTTAGTGTATAGAAATGCCACTGATTTCTGGGTATTGATTTTGTATCCTGCCACACTGCCAAATTGCTGTATGAGTTCTAGCAATCTTGGGGTGGAGGGTTTTGGGTTTTCTATGTACAGTATCAAGTCATCTGCAAAGAGGGAGAGTTTGACTTCTTCTTTGCCTATAACATGCTTTCTATCCCAGCTTACTTTAATGTTAATTTTGGCTATGTATCTTCCTGTGTCTTTTATTTTCTTATTTCTTATATTCATCATGGACATAAACTTAATCTCACAATTTCCTTTTCCCAAGCAACCCAGTTCCCCTTTCTAGAAGAAACTACCTTTCCATCTTCCAATATATATATATATATATATATATATATATATATATATATATATATAATTTATGCTATATGTTGGCAAATTGAACTCCAATAAAAAATAAATAAATAAAAAGAAAGGAAATAAAGGGGAAAGGAGATAAAATGAATGGGAAATATCAGTGAGGGTGACAGAACATAAGAGACACCTAACTCTGGGAAACGAACAAGGGGTGGTGAAAAGGGAAGTGGGCAAGGGGTTGGGGTGACTGGGTGATGGGCACTGAGCAGGGCACTAGACTGGATGAGCACTGGGTGTTATGCTATATGTTGGCATATTGAACTCCAATAAAAATATATATACAAAAAAAAAAAAGAAAACATGTTATAGACTGAGGCCCATAACACTAATCTTCAAAAAACTTACAAATAAAACACTTAAGAAGTAAGGATTCAAAAGCCTGGCATAGATTTTAACAAGTACCTATGAAGCTTTTAAAAATGTACTTAATTCTAAGAAACTAATTTAAGGAAGGAATGAATTTTGTAACTAATGGCGTGGTATTACATCTAGATATTGACATCAATATAATCTGATCTATTCAGATTTCTCCCATTTTACCTGTGATAATGTAAATTTGAAGGTGCAGGGACCAAAAGGAGAGTCCGAGATGGCAGAGGAGTAGGAGACCTTAGTTAGCTAGCTATCAAATCATTCTGAACACCTGTAAATGCAACTAGAGATCTAAGAAAAGAATTGCTGCAATTAGACAAATAGAAAAGTGATCACTTTCTGCAGGTAGGAGGCACAGAGATGTGAATCCAAGGCAATGTGTGGGAAGATAAACTGTGGGAGGAGGTGGGTAGGAAGCCTTAGTAAGCCAGCAACAGAAAGTGAAATAGCAGCGGAACACAAAATCAGAACTTTTAGAAGTCTACTCTGGTGAAGGATGTCCCTGCCAGAAAGGCACTGAGGTGGTGAATCAGTGGGGAGGAATCCCTGGTGAGACAGTGTGGTGTCAGGATCCCCAGGATGACAGAAAGAACAGGGGGCACCTGAGTGCAGCAGAGTTCCCCAAGCATCAGAGCAGGGAAGTTGGCTGCAATCAGTGAACCCTGGAGTGGACTTTCAGCTCAGTGTTGCCATAAAGCCTCAAACCCCGGTATGCTCAGGGGAGCCCTCTCCAAGCAGGGGCTTAGTAAGTGGCAAAACCTTGGCAAGACCCTCCCTCCCCTGGGAGGAGCAGCATGGGTTGGAGCTGCAGAAATCTGTAAAGTTTGGAGACTAAGAGGGCTCATGTGCCTGAGATAAAAATGCTCAGTCAGTCACAGGCTGGATGAGCAGAGTGTGGATGGGGACGAGGGAGAGAGGAGTGATGGACTGCTTTTCTCTGAGGGCTCACTGAGGAGAGGGGCCCAGAGCTTTCGGCTCTGAGGTTGGAGACTGGGATGCAGCCATTTTCACTCTCATCCTCTAAAGCTGCAGCAGAAAGCCTTCGGGGAACAAAAACCACATACATAGAGCAATCTCCAGCCACTTACCCTGAGCCTGGCCCCCTAACAAGGGCAGTGCAATTCCACAAGGGCAAAGACACCTGAGAATCAGCACAATAGGCCCCTCCCCCAAAAGATCAGCACTACACCTGGCCAAGACCAAGTTTATCCATCACACAGAACTACAAAACTCCAGTGCTAGGGGAAATAGTATATGGAATTCATAGGTTCTCTCATGATTCTTTAGTCTTTCAGTTTAAATTTTTGTTCTCTTTCCTTTTTGACCAATTTCTTATTTTATCAACTTTAAGTCTTTAAATTTTCATCATTACAGTTACATTTATCCCTTCAATATATTTGTTTTTATGTATAGGAAAGATTAGAATGTAACTGTAAAAATGGAAATTAAAGATTTTTTTTAAAAAAGAGAATGTAACCAGACAGGTGAATTGTGTTCCGTTCTAGCAAAACACTAGATTCTCTATTTTGATCTTTGTTAGAAGAAAAACATACAAAAATATTAAGTACAAGAAATTTCTCTTTACAACTTTGTGATATAGTTTCTTCTAACAAACAGACCAAAATAAACCCAAGAGATAGTGTATTGCTCTGTTCTCTTCACCTGTTTATATGCCTTTGTTTTGTTTTGTTTTTACCTTTTAATTTGTTTTTACAGTTACATTCTATCCTTTCATTGAATTTTACTTTTGTACATATAAGTTTTTCTTTCTTTATAATTTTGGAATCTACTTTTCTAACAAATAAAAATACATCCAATCTAGTGTATTTGCTCTGTTCTATTCACCTGAATGATTAAGAAAAATATTGTTTCAAGTCTCTTCTAATTTGTTTAGTATATATTTCTCTGGGGTGGTTGTTGCCACTTTACTGTTCTCTCTCATTCATCTATTCTTCTCTTGACAGAATGATAAGACAGAAAACTTACCTCAAAACAGAGAGCAAGGGGCAGTACTGATTGCCACGGACCTAATCAGTATGGATATAAGTAAGATATTGAAACTAGAGTTCAGAATGATTATAAAGATACTAGCTGGGCTTGAAAAAAAGCATACAAGACACTAAAGAATCCCTTTCTGGAGAAATAAAAGAACTAAAATATAATCAAGTCCAAATTTAAAAAGCTATCAATGAAACAATACAAAATGGAGGCTCTAACTGCTAGGATATATGAGGCAGAAAAGAGAATTAGTGATAAAAGACAGTGATGGAGAATAAAAAAATCTGAGAAAAAAAAGATAACTACTGGATCATGAGGAGAGAATTTGAGTAAGTGATACTATGAAGTGAAACAATATTAGAATAATTGGGATTCCAGACGAAGATTAAAGAGAGGGAGGCAGAAAGTATATTGGAGCAAATTTTTTTAAAAGATTTAGTTATTTATTTTTATTTATGATAGACACAGAGAGAGAGAGAGAGAGAGGCAGAGACACAGGAGGAGGGAGAAGCTCCATGCCGGGAGCCCGACGTGGGATTCGATCCTGGGTCTCCAGGATCGCGCCCTGGGCCAAAGGCAGGTGCCAAACCACTGAGCCACCCAGGGATCCCCGTATTGGAGCAAATTATAGCTGACAACTTCCCTAATTTGGGGAAGGAAACCAGGCATTCAAGTCCAGGAGGCACAGATAACCTCCCCTCAAAAAACAAATCAATAAAAATAGGCCAACACCTCAATATATAATAGTGAAGCTTGCAAATCTCAGACACAAAGAGAAAATCCTGAAAGCAGCTCAGGGCAAGGGGTCTGTAACCTATGAGGGTAGACACATCAGACTGGCAGCAAACCTCTCCACAGACCTGGCAGGCCAGAAAGGACTGGCATGATATATTCAGGGTGCTAAATGAGAAAAATATGCAACCAAGAATACTTTACCATGCAAGGCTCTCATTCAAAATAGAAGGAAAGAATGCTAGTCCCCTATGGTTTCTGTCTCACTTACCAAACATCCAGTAATTAATATCGATTTCATTTTGGGGGCTCTGTAGTAAAGTCAGTGGTCCTCAGGAGTAAAGCTATGCTAAGCACACAGCCCTCTGTAAAAGGATGCCAGACATTAGAAATAATAGTCAGGTTTAACAGGTCACCGGATATAGGGAACTGGGAAAGGCAACATCTTATGCCCTTTAAGGAAAGGGCTTTTTGTTCTGATTCCTGGGAGTCCCTGCCCCCTCCTTCAATGTTTGTCTCTGCTGCAAAGGCATGCCCTTCCTCTGGCAGCCCACTTACAGTTACTGATTACAGAGAACATAAAAAGGCCAGTCATCTCAGGCCACCACGGAGGAATTCTGATGGGTCAACACATGCCAGTGCTCCCAGGACCCAGCCAAACACTATGTCTACACGGCAGTTAACTGCAACCTAATCGTGCATCCTTCCACATTGCCTATATAGGATTTCATCTAAGCAGGAATCCTTCTGCCAAACTCCACCTTGCTATCTAATTCTGAAAAACCCAACCTGCAACATTAAGCAAAAGGGACATGAAGGAACATGATTCCATTCTTTCCGGCCTGGATTGCCTTTTCAACATCATAACACAGCCCTTCTCAATTCTAAACCTTTCAGAGTTAAGAATTGTTCTGGCACCTCTAGGACACACCATGGATTTCCATACTTAGTTTCAGGTTACATGCAAACTTTTACTGATCTTTATGGCCCTAGATTCTAATAATTTTTATCCTCTGGCCTGATTTTCTACCTAGTATTAGCTCCTCAGCTGGGGATCTGGTTGTCTGTCATTTATCAAGCCCAAACACAAATGTATAAAAGGCTGAATCTGCTCTACCGCCTAAGGTTAGAGAAAAGCCAGCTCACGGAGGGCCAATGGTTTAAATAAAGATCAAGAATAGACTCCACATGTTCTATAATTCCATGGAGGATCCCAACACAGTGACCATTAGTAGAAGGTAAGATAACAGACATGCAAGTTTCCACCACTGGAATGCTCAGAGAAATCTACACGCTGTACTGCTACAATTTCCATGACACCTAAAAAAAAATGTAGATGCATTCTCCACACATGTAAATTTAATGTGAAATATGCTAGACCAAGTCAGAATTATTTTGTTGTTGTTGTTTTTACCTAGTCCTAACACCCAAGTTTATTTCCTTACTGTTAATCTATACTTTATAGAAGTAAAATTCAGCCCCAGCCTCAAAGTGGGAAAAATTAGGTAGAGTTAGAAGAACTGCCTTAACAAGCACCTTAGCATTCTATCTCAATTTTCCAGGATCTCAGGAAGAGTTGTAACTTCAGAATTTTTTGAACCAACATTCAGAGATACTCCTTGCAATTTTACCATTTTTACTTTATTATTTTTGGCAGTCTTTCTACCCAGGAGTCACTATGCAAATTGAAAATGCACTTAAAGAACCTGTGGGTGCACACCAACAAATCCAGCTGTACATGCTGCAAAGGCAGATGGTGATGAGCTGCTTGTCTTCTCTGCTTTTTCCCCTGGCAAGATCCACACCTCATGTTAACATTGTATAATTTACAGTGTCTTGTCCCTTATCAGCCCCAGGTAAGGAGGAAAATTAGATGACCCTGGAGGCCTAGGAAAGCTCCTATGTTCAGGGAAGAGATGAATGTGATAAAACACACTCCAAAAGATGAACCCAAAGAAGACATTCTTAGCCATATGCTTCTGCTTCTGGTGGTCCATTTTCTCTATGCACAAGAGAAAAACATGCAAGTGTATTTATAGAAAAGGAACCATGTTGTTCAAGCATAGGTACATTTAAAAATGTGATATCCTCTACTACTATGACACAATCCACTAATATATGCGTATGTCATTGACACATGATGAGAACTAACTTGCTTCTCTGGGGCACTCTCTTCTGCTTTAGCCGTAAGAATCTGTTTAGGTTTTCTTGCTGCTAGAGAGCTTTGTTTTGCATCATCTTCAGAGATCCATCTTCCTTTTCACTTAATTCATTCTCTTTACCAAAAACTGCCTCCATCCAGTGCTGTATACTCAGGATTTCCCTTAAGACCAACTAGTCAATCACTGCTGGTCCTTCCACACAGAAGTCATTTCAAAAATAGCCCAGCTGAGGCTCTACCTTACCTAAGGAGTCTCAGAGAACACAGAGCTCCACCACATGTACGAATGTCACCATCTCCTGGTTAAAATGCTGAACATAATCCCAGCATGTCTACCCCACAGTTCACCATTGGTCCTTGTCTGATACTCTCACATGCACTTCCAGCAGGAATGGGAGAGGTACTCAGGGACATCCACATCTTAGAAGACATATGATAGAGAATCAGTTAATAGCAATATCCTATGGACTCAAACTTATTTCTAGACTCCACTACCATTTTGGTTACAGAGGAAACTAGCTCAAATAGAACAATTTGTTTAACCCATTTAGCTAAAAAAAAAAAATCAGGTGAGAGTATCTAAAAAAAAAACTATAAAGATAATAAATGCAGACTTGTCTTCACATGGAGTTCCAACTGGATTCTTTTGCCTGCTGGGTTAAGAATGGTCCCTAAGAATGTGAACTGGTGCAGCCACTCTGGAAAACTGTGTGGAGGTTCCTCAAAGAGTTAAAAATAGACCTGCCCTACGACCCAGCAATTGCACTGCTGGGGATTTACCCCAAAGATACAGAGGCAATGAAACGCCGGGACACCTGCACCCCGATGTTTCTAGCAGCAATGTCCACAATAGCCAAACTGTGGAAGGAGCCTCGGTGTCCATCGAAAGATGAATGGATAAAGAAGATGTGGTTTATGTATACAATGGATTATTACTCAGCCAAAAGCAATGGTTTTAAGAGAGATCTAACTATTGCTTTTTTCATTCTTCACATTCTTTGTACACCAAAGTTCAATTTCCTCTAAGGTACCCAAATCTGTTTTCCTAATAGAAACTGAACAGGTGCTATTCAAAATTGCAGCCAAAGAGACTTTGGATTTCTAGTTCCACATGTATGGAGCTTGGAGGTTGCCACTCTGTCCCAACAAATAAAATACTGAACAGACTGTAAAATTCTTCCTGACAGGAACACACAGGGCAAACTGTTCCCCCTAGATTGGAGACAGCCAAAAACAGGGAGTCCCTGTTTACATTCACAGAGACCCAAGGGAGAACCAGAATAGGAAAGGAAAATTTTTTTTATTGGAGTTCAATTTGCCAACATATAACATAACACCCAGTGCTCATCCCATCAAGTGCCTCCCTCAGTGCCCGTTGCCCAGTCACCCCCACTCCCCACCCACCTCCCTTTCCACCACCCCTTGTTCGTTTCCCATAGTTAGGAGTCTCTCATGTTCTGTCTCCCTCTCTGATATTTCCCACTCATTTTCTCTCTAGAAAAGGAAATCTTGCACTGCATATGACCAATTTGAGAAGTTCAGTGCAGGTACATCTGCGATATAAAGACTCCAGGAAGCCTGCCCAAAGTATTTTATGATTTATCTGCAGTAACTTGACTAGGTTTCCACAATAAGAACCTAAGGAAATTCACTGTTGTATTTACAAGAAACAGAAGAGGAACCAATGAAAATATGCCAAAGCACTCTATTCTTCTAAAAAAGACCTCCCTTCCTCAAGGGGAACTAGTACACCAAACCTAACCTGCAGAGGTTTTATCAGAGCCTAACTGATCTGGAAGGGATATACTCAACTGCACCCTACCCTAGCCATTTGTCCTAACTGCAGGGGGAGAAGAACAGCCATGAATACCTATGAAATTCATTGTCCTAAGGTTCAAGTTACAGAGCAACTGAGACTTTATCATAAGATCATGGAATGCTTTTCTCAAACCTCACTGCAATACCAAAGTTCTATTTACAGTAATTTCTTTTACCCAGTACATGATGTCTGACTACCATAAAAAAACAAAAAACAAGCCCCAAAGTGTATCAAAAGCAAAATGGCAGAGAAGACATTGCTTTTTGTATTAAGTCCATTATATTCAACTTATGTCTTCTATTGATTACCTGCATAGATGGTTGCCACACTTGGGCAGAACCAAGATGACATAGATTCCTCAATTGGCAGCAAGATCGCCAAGAAAAATCTACTCATAATGGCCAACACATGGGGCACACTGGACTTCAGAGTATACCAAAAATTTCTGGGCATTTAAACACCACCACCAAGTCACTCATAGCTTCAACAGCAATATTAAGCCAGAAGACAAATTTGAACATTATCAAGAAAATAGGGGTGCCTGGCTGGCTCAGTCAGTAGAGCATGGGACTTGATCTCAGGGTGATGATTTCAAGCCCCACATTGGGCATAGAGCCTACTTAATTTTATATATATATATATATATATATATATATATTCCAAAAAACCCAGAGCTTTTAAGAATAAATGGACAAGATGGTAATATATAATAGTCAGAATACTGTTCCAATGATCCCTTACTTTGGAATCTACTGAAGAACAAACTTCAAAACAACCAAAAATGACTGGTGGGACATCAATATTTATACTAGTACCTGTGCCAGGAAACATTGTTAAGAAAGTGGAGCATACATCAAGAAACAGGAGGGAGTGTTTCCATATCAATCTGTCTACCTCTCCACTATGATGACTAGCTGAGACTCTAGGCAGCTTCCCTAGGAGCATCTGATCCAGTCATGGATGGGGTACCCTCTGGACAATTAACAGCCAGTTGTCTGCTCAAAACAAGAACATTTAGTCCCCTCATGTCAAAGCAGACAGCCCTTAGCCCAGTGAAGTACTAGAATTCCAGAGCCTCCAAGGTGGGCAGACTCTACACTTAAACAATTGAAGCACCAGAATGTACCTGTATTTATACAATGGCCTGCTCTCCTAGTCCTCTGAATTTTCTTAAAGGTCTAATAGGAAATCGTCTGTTATCTGTATCAGGTTCATTACTCTTAGGTATGTCTTAGGATGTTTTTATTGCTCTACAACATTTAATGCCATGGTAGACACTGTGATGTAGTACCCATTTCCCCTCATTCAGTAATGAAGGACTTCTCCCAGCCACTGGGAATGTCATGGACAGGTAGCCTTCAGCCATCAGCTCCTTCAGGCCTTAGATCAGCTGAAGAGAGCCCCCTCATTCAAGGTCACAACCCCTTCCATGGTGGCTGGCATCTAATGATTTAGCAATCTGAGAGAATACAAACCCAGACCTCTTATCCCAACTCAGGCAGTTTCAAGGGTCATCCCAGACTGACAACTCCCCACAGGGATACCTCAGGCTTTCGTCTGATCTGGACTGAGATTCAATGTCTCCCTATGTCCAATTCTGCTTCCCTTTCAAGGTGTTGACTCCAGGAGAATTCCTCTCATCTCCAGTGGAAAGTCTGCCCTGGACCCTAGACACTTATCCTGTGACACTTACATGAACACAAGATTTGTTCATCCATTAAATAAATATGATGCTCTAATCTGCTCTTAGATGGAATAGAAGCAAAGGTGTAGCCCAGGCACAGAAATCTCCAGCCCTTCAAATTACATAACCAAGAAGAAATGGAAAAATTCCTAGAAATGTACAAGCTTCCAAGCTGCATCAGGAAGGAGAAAATCTGGACATAATTATAATAGCAAATTGAACCAATAATCAAAAATCTTCCAAATACAGAACATCTATTACTTGCGTTTCTAGAAGTGGATTTACTGAGTGCTCCCCCAAAAAAATGTTCAGAAAACATGCCCAGGAGTTTAAAACTAAAGAGAAAGGCACCTAAACCCCATACAAATAGTACAAATAGACCCTATTGCCAAAGTCTGCAGCTTATAGATGGTGAAGGTTATCATGATTTGAAATGTAGAACTCTAGAAATATGGGCTATTTTGGAAGGTTCCTTAACTCTTACAAATTCTCACACCACCATCTTCCAAAATATCTTATTTAGCCTTAAAAGAAGGGAACAAGGATTCCACAGTATTTGACAGAACTTTGTCCTTGTGATAAAGGCTAAAGGCCAGACTGCAAGCCATGGGGGGTTACATTTCTACAACAGGCATGTAACAAAGTGCTTTTTGAAGGAATAGACCAAAGAACCATAATTATTACCTGTTTTGTCTCTACCACCCTCTAACCACAAAATCATTAATGAAACATGTGGGGGCCATACCTAAATACCCTCAAAAATCCTTTTAAACTTTACTCTGTGGCCCTCAACCTGGCTGTCATGTATCTTCAAAGACCAGCCCCTACAACTGTTTTGGAGCATTGCCCTTGGATTATTGGACTTGTTTTGCTTGCACACCCAAGGATCCAGAATGCCCAAGAGTTTATACTTCTCCTCCAACCAAGGACAGCCAGTAATAATCACTAGCAATTACAGGAGTGTGAAAGCCCCGCTCACGACTAACATGTAGTCTAATGCTCCTCTGTGGGATCTGGATGAAGAATCCAGTACAGAAAATTTTGCCAGAGATCACAACCTTGCTTGGCTTCCTACCAACTCCTGTCTGCCTCCCTCGTCCTTCACTAGTTTCCCTTGTGAACACTTACTTTCACATACATCTCTCATGGTCTGTTTCTAGGGAACCAAACTAAACAGACTTGTTCTCATTTTAAAGTCATGGAAACTTATGACACTTTCAGTTTTGTGGATCTGCTCCTTGATTAAACAGTGTCTGGAGGAGCAGACTAGGGGAAAGCTTCTCCTTTCTAGCTCCAGATTTCAGAATATCCTCTGAGTCTATCCCTGCTCAACCCCTATATCCTTAGATCCTTCTTCCATATTTGGCACAGAAGCTTCT
Organism: Canis lupus familiaris; assembly: GCF_011100685.1. Taxonomy (NCBI): domain Eukaryota; kingdom Metazoa; phylum Chordata; class Mammalia; order Carnivora; family Canidae; genus Canis; species Canis lupus. The sequence goes on from NC_049253.1 coordinate 38,371,589, forward strand.
GGTGATCTGATTGCTAACAGCCAGTGACTATGCCTTTGGAAGAACTCAAAGAACCTGGGAATTTAGACCTTATAATGGCAAGTTTTAACCAATGATGAATGGAGTAGAAGGAATTAAATTCTGTTCCCTTTATTGAAAGAATTAAGGTATAACATACTGCCTGCAGAGGTCCTCTGCCATAAAGACCTTTGTTTACCATCAATTGGATTCTGCTTTATATCATGCCCTTGCCTTGCCTCCTCTTGCCTACCCTACTTCTCTACTACCCAATGGAGTTTTACTTGGTTTTAAGTCCTTATCACTCACAAAATCTCATGTTAGGGTTTGCTTCCAGAGCACCCAACTGAATACATACTCTTTATACCCACAACCCCTCGGCAGAGCTAATTCCTTCACAGACAGCATCAATCCCTCACCACAAACTTCCATGAATAGCTCCAGCAGCACAGAGGATGCTATCAACCACCTGGTTAATTTGCATCTGAGCACGATCTACCTACCACTTACAAAGTTTGTGTAGTTTGACAAGGATGTGGCCCTAGAGGGCATGAACCACGTTCTCTGGGGCCTGACAGAAGAAGGTTGTGAGGGAACCCAAGTATTTCTGAAGTCACTACGTGAACCCATCAGTTTCACTCTTCTTCCCAGAATGAATGAGGTCACACCCAGATACACGGACAAATATCTGAACCTGGCCCCATGGGAACCACATACCTTGGGCTGAAAACAATGACTATGTCCATCCTCATGAATTCCTGAAGAACTACTTCCTGAAGGAGTGAAAGACCTTAAGATAAGTGACTTCCTGACCACAACAGCATATGAAGAGGAGCCCCAGACTAGCAGGAAGGAAGCTTAACCTCAAGTACAACTTGGGCCACTGAGCTCAGCAGACTTTACTATAGTCTTTCCTGTTTGGAGCTGCTATCCGGGATCCTGGGGCTTTTGCCTAATGTTGATTGATGAAATGTTTCATCTGATTTCAAACCAACATTTAAATATCCCCAATATCATATCCCAATTTACTCGAAGTTGAAGGAAGCCAGGACTTAGTATTTTGCGTCTCCCAAGAGATACAATACTTGTAATCATAACCAAGAGAGAAGTAATATGGTTCATGTCACCATACACCTTGTGATCAGATTGGAGATGGGGTACTTTCTGTTCTCATGACTTTAGGCCTGACATGATTAGCGGCCCCCAGAGAGGAAAGACTTCCACCAGGAAATACAAAATAAGCTCCAGAGAACCTAAAACAATTAGTCATGCAAGGCATCTCATGCCTTTGGCCAATAGGCAAGTGGGAAGTTACTAATACAGCATGGGTCATTGACCCTGAGCATTGTGAAGAAATATCCTACAAAATGGGATACTTCATCTAGACTTGAAATTGGCTGGGTACTTCTTAGTGACACTGTGTGGTGACAGATACGTATACTGCCACAACTACAATTTAAGTAGAGTAAGGGAACCATATCATATGTTCAGACTTTCATGGATATGGAACAACTGGGTCCTCCTATGAGTAAGCATCTAGATCAACAGTGATGCTGGCAGAAGATAAAGAGCAATCTAGAACGGGTAATGAGGGAGATGAATAATACCTATTACATCCTAGGGACCCATTGCAGCTGTGGGCACAGTGGTTTTTATACTATTTTAAGTTTCCTTATAAAACTTTTTAACTCAAGAATAATTCATATACAGCGTTATATGGGCTTCAGATATACAATATGATTCAACAATTATATACATTACTCACCTAGATGAGTGTATTCTTAATCCCTTTTATCCATTTCACCCATTTCCCACTCACCTACCCTCTGGCAACCAACATTTTGTTCTTTGTATTTTAGATATTTTTTGTGTGTGTTTTATCCTTTGCTCATTTTTTGAGCTCCAAATGTAAGTTATATGGTATTTGCCCTTTTCTGACTTTCACTTATACTCTCTAGGTCCATTCATATTGTTGCAAATATCAAAAGCTCATTTTTTACAGCTATGTAATATTCTATTGCATATATCACATCTTTTTTCCTCCATTTTTTAATTTAAATTCAGTTTGCTAACATATAGTACATTATTTTCTGATGTAGTTTTCAATAATTTATCAGTTGTGTGTAATACCCAGCGCCCATCACATCACAGCCCTTCTTAATGCCCATCACCCAGTTACCTCATCCCCCTACCCATGTCCCCTTCGGCAACACTCAGTTTGTTTCCCAGAGTTAAGAGTCTCTCCTGGTTTGTCTCCCCAATTGTTCCCCATTCAGTTTCCCCTCCTTCCTTTATGGTCCTCTCACTATTTCTTATATTCCACATGAGTGAAACCATATGATAATTTTCTTTGTCTATGGACACTTACTTGGCTTGCTTCCACATCTTGACAATTGTAAATAGTGCTGCAATAAACATAGGATGCATGTATCTTTTTGAATCAGTGTTGTTTTCTTTGGGTAAATACCTGGTGGTGGAACTGCTGGATCATATGATAATTCTAAGTTTGCTTTTGTTTTTTAAGACCCTCCATACTCTCTTCCACAATAGCTGCACCAATTTGCATTCCTACTTGCAGTGTATGACGGTTGTGTTTTCTTCACATCCTCAACACTTCTTTATTATTTTAGCCCTTTGGACAGGTGTAATGGGATATCTCATGATTTTGATAGGTATTTCCCTGAGAGTGATGTTGAGCAGCTTTTCATGTGCCTGAAAGGTATCTGTACATCTTTGGGAAAATGTCTATTCAGGTCCCGCCCACTTTTAATTGGATTATTTGGGATTTTTGGTGCTGAGTTGTATAAGAACTATATTTTGGATATTAATCTTTTATCAACTATTTCATTTATAAATAACTTCTATTCAGTATGTTGTCTTTGTGTTTTTTTTTTCTTTCATTCACTGTGTGAAAGCTTTTTAGTGCAATCTCAAAGTTTAATTTTGCTTTGTTTCTCTTGCTTGCGACATATCTACAAAAATGTTTCCATGGTCATGTCAAGGAGGTTACTACCTATGTTTTCTTCTAGGAGGTTTACGGTTTCTGGTCTCACAACTAGGTGTCCTTAATCCATTTTGTGGTTTGGGATTTTTTTTTTGTATTTTTTTATTGGAGTTCGATTAGCCAACATATAGTATAACACCCAGTGCTTATCCCATCAAGTGCCCCCCTCAGTGCCCATCACCCAGTCACCGCAACACCCTGCCCACCTCCCTTTCCACCACCACTTGTTCGTTTCCCAGAGTTAGGAGTCTCACAATTTCTAAGAGACTATGAGTTCTACCATCACAGATATTTCCCACTCATTTTCTCTCCTTTCCCCTTTATTACCTTTCACTGTTTTTTACATTCCACAAATGAATGAGAACATATAATTTTTGTCCTTCTCTGATTGACTTACTTCACCCAGCATAATACCCTCCAGTTCAATCCACATTGAAGCAAATGCTGGGTATTTGTTGTTTCTAATGCTTCAGTAATAATCCACTGTATACATAGACCACATCTTCTTTATCCATTCATCTTTCGATGGACACCAAGGCTCCTTCCACAGTTTGGCTATTGTGGACATTGCTGCTAGAAACATCGGGGTGCAGGTGTCCCGGCATTTCACTGCATCTGCATCTTTGGGGTAAATGCCCAGCAGTGCAATTGCTGGGTCGTAGGGCAGGTCTATTTTTAACTCTTTGAGGAACCTCCACACAGTTTTCCAGAGTGGCTGCACCAGTTCACATTCCCATCAACAGTGCAAGAGGGTTCCCCTTTCTCCGCATCCTCTCCAACATTTGTGGTTTCCTGCCTTGTTAATTTTCCCCATTCTCACTGGTGTGAGGTGGTATCTCATTGTGGTTTTGATTTGTATTTCCCTGAAGGCCAGTGATGTGGAGCATTTTCGCATGTGCTTGTGGACATGTCTATGTCTTCCTCTGTGAGATTTCTGTTCATGTCTTTTGCCCATTTCATGATTGGATTGTTTGTTTCTTTGCTGTTGAGTTTAATAAGTTCTTTATAGATCTTGGATACAGTCCTTTATCTGATATGTCATTTGCAAATATCTTCTCCCATTCTGTAGGTTGTCTTTTAGTTTCGTTGACTGTTTCTTTTGCTGTGCAGAAGCTTCTTATATTGATGAAGTCCCAATAGTTCATTTTTGCTTGTGTTTCTCTTGCCTTCATAGATGTATCTTGCAAGAAGTTCCTGTGGCCAAGTTCAAAAGGGTGTTGTCTGGGTTGTCCTCCAGGATTTTGATGGAAACTTGTCTCACATTTAGATCTTTCATCCATTTTGCGTTTATCTTTATGTATGGTGTAAAAGAATGGTCTAGTTTCATTCTTCTGCATGTGGATGTCCAATTTTCTCAGCACCATTTATTGAAGAGACTGTCCTTTCTCGTCGATAGTCTTTTCTGTTTTGTCGAATATTAGTTGACCATAGAGTTGAGGGCACATTTCTGGATTCTCTATTCTGTTCCATTGATCTCTGTATCTGTTTTTGTGCCAGAACCACACTGTCTTACCTAATGCTGGGAAACGAACAAGGGGTAGTGGAAAGGGAGGTGGACCGGGGGTTGGGGAGACTGGGTGGTGGGCACTGATGGGGGCACTTAGTGGGATGAGCACTGTGTGTTATGCTATATGTTGGCAAATTTAACACCAATAAAATAAAAAAAAACCCTCATTGCCTTGATGATCACAGCTTTGTAGTACAACTTGAAATCTGACATTGTGATGCCCCCAGCTCTGGTTTTCTTTTTCAATATATCTCTGGCTCTTCGGGACCTTTTCTGAATCCACACAAATCATAAAATAATTTGTTCTAACTCACTGAAGAAAGTCCTGGTGTTTTGATAGGGATTGCATCCAATGTGTAAATTGCCCTGGGTAGCTTAGACATTTTCACAATATTAATTCTTCTAATCCATGAGCATGGAATACTTTTCCATCTCTTTGTGTCTTCCTCAATTTCTTTCAGAAGTGTTCTGTAGTTTTTAAGGTATATATCCTTTACCTTTTTGGTTAGGTTTATGCCTAGGTATCTTATGCTTTTGGGTGCAATTGTAAATGGAATTGACTCCTTAATTTCTCTTTCTTCAGTCTCATTGAGTGTATAGAAATGCCACGGATTTCTGGGCATTGATTTTGTATCCTGCCACACTGCCAAATTGCTATATGAGTTCTAGCAATCTTGGGGTGGAGTGTTTTGGGTTTCTATGTACATTATCAAGTCATCTGCAAAGAGGGAGGGTTTGACTTCTTCTTTGCCAATTTGAATGACTTTTAGTTTTTTAATAATAAATTTATTTTTTATTGGTGTTCAATTTGCCAACATACAGAATAACACCCAGTGCTCATCCCGTCAAGTGCCCCCCTCAGTGCCCGTCACCCATTCACCCCCAACCCCCACCCTCCTCCCCTTCGACCACCCCTAGTTCGTTTCCCAGGCTTAGGAGTCTTTATGTTCTGTCTCCCTTTCTGATACTTCCCACACATTTCTTCTTCCTTCCCTTATATTCCCTTTCACTATTATTTATATTCCCCCAAATGAATGAGAACGTATAATGTTTGTCCTTCTCTGATTGACTCATTTCACTCAGCATAATACCCTCCAGTTCCATCCACGTTGAAGCAAATGGTGGGTATTTGTCATTTCTGATGGCTGAGGAATATTCCATTGTATACATAGACCACATCTTCTTTATCCATTCATCTTCGATGGACACTGAGGCTCCTTCCACAGTTTGGCTATTGTGGACATTGCTGCTAGAAACATGGGGGTGCAGGTGTCCCGGCGTTTCATTGCATCTGTATCTTTGGGGTAAATCCCCAGCAGTGCAATTGCTGGGTCATAGGGCAGGTCTATTTTTAACTCTTTGAGGAACCTCCACACAGTTTCCCAGAGTGGCTGCACCAGTTCACATTCCCACCAACAGTGTAAGAGGGTTCCCTTTTCTCCACATCCTCTCCAACATTTGTGGTTTCCTGCCTTGTTAATTTTCCCCATTCTCACTGGTGTGAGGTGGTATCTCATTGTGGTTTTGATTTGTATTTCCCTGATGGCAAGTGATGCAGAGCATTTTCTCATGTGCTTGTGGACATGTCTATGTCTTCCTCTGTGAGATTTCTGTTCATGTCTTTTGCCCATCTCATGATTGGATTGTTTGTTTCTTTGCTGTTGAGTTTAATAAGTTCTTTATAGATCTTGGAAACTAGCCCTTTATCTGATACGTTATTTGCAAATATCTTCTCCCATTCTGTAGGTTGTCTTATAGTTTTGTTGACTCTATCCTTTGCTGTGCAAAAGCTTCTTATCTTGATGAAGTCCCAATAGTTCATTTTTGCTTTTGTTTCTTTTGCCTTCGTGGATGTATCTTGCAAGAAGTTACTGTGGCTGAGTTCAAAAAGGGTGTTGCCTGTGTTCTCCTCTAGGATTTTGATGGCATCTTGTCTCACATTTAGATCTTTCCATCCATTTTGAGTTTATCTTTGTGTCTGGTGAAAGAGAGTGGTCTAGTTTCATTCTTCTGCATGTGGATGTCCAATTTTCCCAGCACCATTTATTGAAGAGACTGTCTTTCTTCCAGTAGATAGTCTTTCCTCCTTTATTGAATATTAGTTGACCATAAAGTTGAGGGTCCACTTCTGGGTTCTCTATTCTGTTCCATTGATCTATGTGTCTGTTTGAATGGATGGATAAAGAAGATGTGGTCTATGTATACAATGGAATATTCCTCAGCCATCAGAAATGACAAATACCCACCATTTGCTTCAACATGGATGGAACTGGAGGGTATTATGCTGAGTGAAATGAGTCAATCGGAGAAGGACAAACATTATACGTTCTCATTCATTTGGGGAATATAAATAATAGTGAAAGGGAATATAAGGGAAGGGAGAAGAAATGTGTGGGAAGTATCAGAAAGGGAGACAGAACATAAAGACTCCTAAGCCTGGGAAACGAACTAGGGGTGGTCGAAGGGGAGGAGGGTGGGGGTTGGGGGTGAATGGGTGACAGGCACTGAGGGGGGCACTTGACGGGATGAGCACTGGGTGTTATTCTGTATGTTGGCAAATTGAACACCAATAAAAAATAAATTTATAAAAAAATTTCCTTTTTGGTGGGGTCTTTGGTTTAGGAATTAAGGTGATGCTTGCCTCATAAAATGAGTTTGGAAGTATTCCATCCCTCTCTATCTTTCTGAACAGCATTAGTAGAATAGGTATGATTTCTTCTTTATTTTTTTTAATTTATTTATGATAGTCACACACAGAGAGAGAGAGAGAGGCAGAGACACAGGCAGAGGGAGAAGCAGGCTCCATGCACCGGGAGCCCGATGTGGGATTTGATCCCGGGTCTCCAGGATCGCGCCCTGGGCCAAAGGCAGGCCCTAAACCGCTGCGCCACCCAGGGATCCCTGATTTCTTCTTTAAATGTTTGATAGAATTCCCCTGGGAAGCCATCTGGCCCTGGACTTTTGTCTCTTGGGAGGTTTTTGATGACTGCTTCAATATCCTCGCTGGTTATTGGCCTGTTCGCGTTTTCTATTTCTTTCTGTTCCAGTTTTGATAGTTTTTGGTTTTCCAGAAATGCATCCATTTCTTCTAGATTGCCTAATTTATTGGTGTATAGCTGCTCATAATATGTTTTTAAAATCGTTTATATTTCCTTGGTATTGGTGGTGATCTCTCCTTTTTGATCATGATTTTATTAATTTGAGTCTTTTTTGTTTTTAATAAGGTTGGCTAATGGTTTATCTTTCTCATTAATTCTTTCAAAGAACTAGCTCCTGGTTTTGTTGAGCTGTTCTATAATTCTTCTGGTCTCTATTTCATGGAGTTCTGCTCGAATCTTTTTTAACTCTCCTCTTCTGCTTGTTGTACGTTTTATTTATTGCTCTGTCTCCAGTTCCTTTAAGTGTGAGGTTAGTTTGAGTTTTTTCCAGTTTTTTGAGGGATGCTTGTATTGAGATGTATTTCCTTCCTAGGAATGCTTTTGCTGTATCCCAAAGATTTTGGACGGTTGTATCTTTATTCTCATTAGTTTCCATGAATCTTTTTAATTCTTCTCTAATTTCCTGGTTGACCCTTTCATCTTTTAGCAGGATGCTCTTTAACCTCCATGTGTTTGAGTTTCTTCCAAATTTCTTCTTGTGATTGAGTTCAAGTTTCAAAGCATTATGGTCTGAAAATATGCAGGGGACAATCCCAATCTGTTGGTATCGGTTAAGACCTGATTTGTGACCCAGTATGTGGTCTATTCAGGAGAAAGTTCCATATGCACTTGACAAGAATGTGTATTCAGTTGCATTTGGATGTAAAGTTCTGTATATATCTGTGTAATCCATCTGTTCCAGTGTATCATTTAAAGCTCTTGTTTCTTTGGAGATGTTGTGCTTAGAATATCTGTCATTTGCAGAAAGCACCGTGTTGAAGTCTCCCAGTATTAGTGTATTATTATCTAAGCATTCTTTTTTTTATATAATTTCTTTTTTTAAAATTTTTATTTATTTATGATTGTGAGAGAGAGAGAGAGAGAGAGAGAGAGAGAGAGAGGCAGAGACACAGGCAGAGGGAGAAGCAGGCTCCATGCGCCGGGAGCCCGATGTGGGATTCGATCCCAGGTCTCCAGGATCGTGCCCTGGGCCAAAGGCAGGCGCTAAACCACTGCGCCACCCAGGGATCCCTAAGCATTCTTTACTTTGGTTATTAATTGATTGATATACTTGGCAGCTCCCACATTAGGGGCATAAATAGTCATGATTGTTAGGTCCTCTTGTTGGATAGATCCTATAAGTATGGTATACTGTCCCTCTTCATCTCTTACTATAGTCTTTGGGATAAACTTTAATTTATCTGATATAAGGATGGCTACCCTGCTTTGAGGACCATTTGAATGGTAAATTGATCTCCAACCTTTTATTTTCAGGCTGTAGGTGTCCTTATGTCTAAAATGAGTCTCTTGTAGGCAGCAAATAGATGGGTCTTGCTTTTTTATCCAGTCTGAAACCCTGAGTCTTTTGATGGGATCATTAAGCCCATTCATGTTCAGAGTTACTATTGAAAGATATGAATGTAGTGTCATCATAATACCTATTCAGTCCCTATTTTGTGGGTTATTTCTTTAGGCTTCTTCTTTTACAGAGTCCCCCCTTAATATTTCTTGCAGAGCTGGTTTGGTAGTCACATATTCTTTTAGTTTCTGCCTATCTTGGAAGCTCTTTATTTCTCCTTCTATTCTGAATGAGAGCCTTGCTGGATAAAGTATTCTTGGCTGCAGGTTCTTCTCATTTAGGACCCTGAATATATCCCTCCAGCCCTTTCTGGCCTGCCAGGTCTCTGTGGAGAGGTCTGCTGTTAATCTAATGTTTCTCCTTATATAAGTTAGGGATCTCTCGTCTCTTGCTGCTTTAAGGATTTTCTCTTTATCTTTGGAATTTGCCAATTTCACTATTGGATGTCGAGGTGTTGAATGGTTTTTATTGATTTTAGGGGGTGGGGATCTATCTCCTGGATCTGAATTCCAGTTTGCCTCCCCAAGTTAGGGAAGTTCTCAGCTAGCACTTGTTCAAATATACTTTCTGGTCCTCTGTCCCTTTTGGTGTGCTCTGACACCCCAATTAAATGTAGATTTTTTCCTTCTGGGGCTGTCCTTTATTTCCTTTAACCTTTCCTCATTGTTTAATTTAATTGTTTTTCTCTTTTTTCCTCAGCTTCCTTCCTTGCCATCAACTTGTCTTCTATGTCACTCACTTACTTCATTAACCCTCATCATTAGGATCTCAAGTTTGGATTGCATCTCATTTAATTGATTTTTAATTTTGGCCTGATTAGATCTAAACTCTGCAGTCATGAAGTCTCTTGAATCCTTTATGCTTTTTTCCAGAGCCACCAGCAGCTTTATAATTGTGCTTCTGAATTGGTTTTCTGACATCGAATTGTAATCCAAATTCTGTAACTCTGTGGCAGAGAGTACGGTTTCTGATTCTTTTGTGTTGAGTTCTTCTTTCTAGTCATTTTGCTCCATCAGTGCAGAGTGGCTAAAAACAAGTTGTACTTGTTAGAAGCACAAACTCTTCTCTCTGTAACGTTCCAGCTGTTCTCTCTTTAAATCTCAGGTCAAATTCATAGGCGTTCAGGATGATTTGAAAGTTATCTAGGTAAGTTGGTGGGGCTGGGTGAGTTGGAGACCCTACTCCTCCACCATCTTGCCTCCTAGACCCTTTAATCCATTTTGAATTTATTTTTATCTGTGTTGTAAGGAAGTGGTCTAGTTTCATTCTTTTGCTCATAGCTGCTTAGTTTTTCCAGCATTATTTGTTGTGCTTTTCCTCATTCTTTATTATTGCCTTTTTTATAGATTAATTGACCAAATAATTGGTTCATTCCTTGACTATTCTGCTCCATTGATATGGGTTTATTTTTTCTGCCAGTACTATACTGTTTTGGTTACTACAATTTTGTAGTTTATCTTGCAATCTTGAATTGTGAACCCCCAGCTTCATTCTTTCTCAAGATTGCTTTGGCTACTCAATGTCTTTTGTGGTTCCCTACAAAGTCTAGGATTATTCTAGTTCTATGAAAAGTACTATTGGTATTTTGGTAGGAATTACATTAAATTTGCAGCTTTGGGTAGTATGGAAATTTTAATAATATCAATTCATTCAATCCATGAGCATGGAATATCTTCCCCTTTCTTTGTGTCATCCATTTATTTCACTTATAGTTTTTGGAGTACAGGTATTTTATTTCCTTGGTTAAGTTGATTTTTAAGTAGTTTTTCCTTTTGGTGAGATTGTAAATGAGATTGTTTTCTTGATTTCTTTTTCTGCCATTTTATTATTAGTATATAGAAATTCAACAGATTTCTGTATAATTTTGAATTCAGCAGTTGCAGGATACATTTATCGGTTCTCATAAATTTTTGGTGGAATCTTCGGGGTTTGGTACATAGTATTATGTAATTTGCCAATAGTGACAGTTCTACTTCTTCCTTACCAGTTTGGATCCCTTTTATTTCCTTGTCTGATTTCTGTGGCTAGGACTCCTAATACTACGTTGCATAAGAGTGATAGGAGTGAGCATCCTTGTCTTATTTCTGATCTTAGAGGAAAACTCAGTTTTTCACAATTATGTTAGTGGTTGGTTACATATGGCCTTTATTACATTTAGGTATGTTCCCTCTAAACCTACTCTGAGTGTTTATGAATGAAGGTTATACATTTTGTCAAGTGCTTTTTCTGCATCTATTGAAATAATCATATGGTTTTTATCTGAAATGGTTGGTTTTAAGAGGTCATCCAGTCAAGATAATGTAGTCAATATAGCACACAAGTGGGTTCAAAAGTGTAAGCCATAGATGAGCAAAAGGATCTGTGATTTGCTCAATTTTTTGAGGTTATCCAAAGGAAACCTATAAACTGTTATATATGTAACAGTCTGTGTGTCCATGTGTTTTCCTGGCACAGTTCCAGGCTTACCTATGTGCAGGGGCAGGCCAAGAGTGCCAAAAGTAAAGTCCTTCAAGGGACTCTCAGCCACGAAGTGGTTGAGTGGGTTGGCCTAACTTTTGGATGTCTGCCTAGATCATTCTTCTGAATTATCTGAGAGGGTCTCTCTGCAAATCTGGTTCAAGTTGCCCACAATGCTCACTTCATGTATTTTTAGTGATTTCTCGGTCTTTCCTTTTTTACTTCCCTAACTCCCTCAATGTTACCTGGAATCATCTTCCTAGTAGTTTACTTATATCTAAATCCTTGTCTCAGGGTTGCTTTTTGGAGAACCCAAACTAAGCAGGAATGAATCTCAGTTGACTGATCTTCCTCAAAATTAAGTCTTAACCCAGAAGTGCCTTAAATGATTGGCATACTTAACTGGGGCTCAAGGGTAAAGCTCAGGTGTAGGTAGAAATCAAGGGGTACCTTTTCTACTTATGAAAAGCATTTAGACCTGCCCTGTCTACACTTAGCCTCTCAAATCTAAGTGACTAGTCTTGTAGCTTCATTATAACAAGGAACAATCTGAACACCAAAGCTCAAAAATATACAATACTGTAATGAAAAACCACTCAGAATCCACTAAGTCATCAATGCCAAAGTATAAAACCTAAGGAGATACTAAGGAGTTGAAATAAAAATGCATTATACACTGATGTCTAAGATTCCTAATATTCACGGTTAGGCCATAGTGGAAGAACCTAAGCACCTGTCCTTAACTCTTACTGTTCTGCAACTAGACATGAGTACTAGGGAGTACCAAGTCTAATGGCACCTGAAATGGCAACACGTTATAAGAGCTAAGCGTCATATAGATACCAAGAAGCGCACACAAAGGAAAAGATCAGAGAAACCATGACCTTTTTCAAAGAGCAAGCATAGACCCACTGGTTCTCAGATCTGTCCCTTTCAGTCTCCATAGCTAATGGAGTACCCAGTGTCTTCAGAGTTCATGTCTCTTATTGTGGGAGTGCCTGTGATATATCCCATGGTACTGTCAATGTAGTAGACCACATCCTGTCATGAGCATCTGCCCCTTTTCAGGTGGAGTTTGCTTCCCATTCCCTTCTATGGTACACAGGCGAAGGCTCCCAAAGATGTCTACATCCTAATTCCTGGAAGCTGTGAATAGGTTAGATTACATGGCAGGGGGAATTATAGTTCAGATGGAGGTACGACTGCTAATCAGCTAACCATTGAATAGAAAAATCATCCTTGATTATCACAGTTGGATAGTGTAATCATGGGGATCTTTAAGTGGAAAAGAGAGGTAGAGTTACTGTCAGAGTGAAGGGATATAAAAAGACTCAACTAGCCATCACTGGTTTTCAAGATAGACAAACTCAGGGTTGCTGAAGGGGAGATGGGTGGGGGATGGGATAACTGGATGAGGGGCATTAAGGAGGGCATATGATGTGAGGAGCACTGTGTGTTGTACCATATGTTGGCAAATTTAAATTAAAAAATGCAAACTGTTGGGGAAGAAAAATATGGAAGAGGGCCATGAGCCAAGGAACACAGGCAACCATTATAGCTGGAGAAATCAAAACAGATTGAATCTCATCAGATCCTTCAGGAAAGAATGCAGCCCTACCAACACCTGTTTTAGTGAAAGGAGACTCCTTTCAGACTTTGTAAGGGGTTATGCACAAAACTGTCTGTAGAATTCACTTTGGAAATTTAAGTATATGCATAGAATATCTAGAAGAAATGAAGATGGTACCTTCTAAAGTGGGGAAATGAGTGGCCTGGGAAAGGATAGAAAAAGACTACATTCTTTCAGTAAGTAATTTATAACCATGATGATAATTTAAGAAGTCCACCTATAAGAAACTATAGAGGAAAAATTAACAGATATAGAACAGACATGCAAACTAGTTGAAATAAAAGTATATTATATTCTGATGTCTAATATCCCTAATATTAAAAAACCGTAAAAGATAAGGAATGAAAGACTTGAACTGGTAACTTTTAATAAGTACTCATGAAGCATATAAAGTTGTATTCACTTGACAGGAAAAATTATGTTCTCATTTCAAATTGAAGAAAGGCAAAGATAAAAGCAAGCTACTTCATTCTGACTAGGTCGCAGGAAGATTTACAATCCCATTGCTAATGCCATCATAAAAGAAGTTATAAAAAAGCATTGCAAAAATCTACTTACATTTTGACCCTTTAAGTCCTTTAAATGGTCTACCAGTTACAAGGGAAACCAAATATATGCAGTCTCTCAGAGACAAACTCAAGGACATCCATTCCAACAAAACCTGTACAATCATACCAGTCATGTGTTGCTATGACAGTGAAAAGGATCCAGTGGCATTAAGGAGTTTGAGAACTGGGGAACAGAATCCTGTATTGACATATTAACCAGTAGCCATTAAGGTCACATCTTGTTCAATCAAGGACTGTAGAGCAAATCTCTCCCCCTAAAGGAGTTAACCTCATCAAGTGGTTTCACGTGAAAATAGCTGTCTTTGCACATCTGTCTTTGTCAGATGCCCTTCATTATGCCTTTTCCTGGTATATAACACCATTATTCACCAAGACTCCCTACTCAGTAACCCAGCAGTTCTGTCAATGACTTTTCCCACCTGCCACATCCACCACCAATTTCCATTGATTACATCTCATATTTAGTGGATACTAATGGCCCCCACATCTGTGAATGTAGCTGATATTCTTGCTGTGATGCCCATTAGACACTGGATGCTACAGTGGAATCCTTGCTGCCATCTCTAAAATATCTTCCCAGAATAGCCACAATTTTTCCTTCAACCAAGAGGTATAATAACCAATTGTTAACCCTCAATCTAAAATGAATGCTACCTTTTCTGAGAGAAAAATGTGTAAGGCACTGAAAAGACATAGTCTATATATACAATGGAATATTAGCCATCAGAAAGGACGAATACCCACCATTTGCTTCGACGTAGATAGACCTGGAGGGTATTGTGCTGAGTGAGGTAAGTCAATCGGAGAAGGACAATCATCACATGGTTTCACTTATATGGGGAATATGAAGAATAGTGAAAGGGATTATAGGGGAAAGGAGAGAAAAGAAGTTGGAAAAATCAGAGAGGGTGACAAAATATGAGAGACTCCTAACTCTGGGAAATGAAGGGGTAGTGAAGGGAGATGGGCAGGGGGATGGGGTGACTGGGTGACTAGGTGACTGGTGAGTGGGGCACTGGACGGGAGGAGCACTGGGTGTTATACTATATGTTGACAAATAGAACTCAAAGAACACTTTTTTTTGTATTTTTTTTTTATTGATCAGTCAAGGCAGTCCTTTCAACTTTTTTTTGGGGGGGGTGGTCAGGTCTGCATGTTACCACATCTGGAGATTATAGAGAAGCATCTGATAAAAATCAGCTCAGTGTGGAACTAAGTGAAAAACCCAGTTCTTAGTTTAGCAAATTCTATAGACACCAATAAATCCACATGAATGGAGAATGTATCTGTGTTTTTTTCAGGTCTCATTGAAGATGCAGCAGTACAGGGTTTCAATTTCTTAGTGTTTAACTTGTGGGAATATGAATATCTGGTATCTGACTCCCATCTCCTGGTGGTGACACTGATGGGACCCTCCCTAGCATTCCAGAATATGTATTTTTTGTATATTTTTTATTGGAGTTCAATTTGCCAACATATAGTATAAAACCCAGGACTCATCCCGTCAAGTGCTCCCCTCAATGCCTGTCACACAGTCACCCCATTCCCCCGCCCACCTCCCCTTCCACTACCCCTTGTTCGTTTCCCAGTTAGGAGTCTCTCATGTTTTGTCACCCTCTCTGATTTTTCTCATTCTTTTTCTCTCCTTTCCCCTATAATCCTTTTCACTATTTTTTATATTCCCTGTATGAATGAGACCATATAATGTTTGTCCTTCTCCGACTGACTTACTTCACTCAGCATAATACCCTCCAGTTCCATCCACATTGAAGCAAATGGTGGGTATTTGTCGTTTCTAATGGCCGAGGAATATTCCATTGTATACATAGACCACATCTTCTTTATCCATTCATCTTTCGGTGGACACCGAGGCTCCTTCCACAGTTTGGCTATTGTGGACGTTGCTGCTAGAAACATCGGGTGCAGGTGTCCCGGCGTTTCACTGCATCTGAATCTTTGGGGTAAATCCCCAGTAGTGCAACTCCTGCGTCATAGGTTAGCTCTATCTTTAATGACAAAAAAACACTTTTGCTAGTGTTTTATCTTGTAATTTTTCAACCTTCCTGAAAAGCCAAAAACTCAAGATTTCTTGAACCAGAGTTTAATTGAGCTAGTCCTTGTAATTTAAATTCACCATTTGTAATTTGCTATCATTGGCAAGCGTTTCTGCTCCCCCCAATCACTATGCAAATTGAAAATGCACAAAAGAAGCTGAGTGCACACCAGCAAATCCACTGCACATGGGTACAGGAGTGGATGGTGATGAGCTGCCGACGTCTCTGCTGTTTCCCCCATGTTCGCATTGTATAATTTACAGTACTTTGTCCCTTATGTCCACCTGAGGAGGAAAATTAGATGAGCCTTACAGGCTTTGAAAAGCTCTTATGTTCAGGGAAGAGTTGTATACTCTAAAACATCCTGAAACTCACATAAGACACAGCCATACGCTTACTCCTTCTGAAGAAGAATTTTCTCTACACAAGAAAATATGAAAGTGTGTTTGTAGAAAGGGAACCATGCTGCTCAAGCACGGATACTTTTGAAAACAAGATATCCTCTGCTACTGTGACCAATCCACTCATCTAGATGTGTGTCACTGAGACATGAAAGGAGCTAACTCGCTTCTCTGAGGCACTCTGTTTCAGTCTTCAAAGTCCATTTCCCTCCCCACTGAGGTTCTCTATCTACTAAACAGCTTTTAGTTTTGCACTATTTGCTTAAGATTCATTTTTGTTTTCACTTAACACATTCTTTACCCAAAACCTCCTCCAGCCAGGGCTACTGACAGGATTCCTGCTGATCAACTAGGCAATCACTGTCCATTCCTTTTACATTTCTGGTTCCCTCTTAGAAACAGCCCAGCTAAAAAAAAAAAAAAAAAAAAAAAAAAAAGAAACAGCCCAGCTGAGGCTCCAACTCAGAAGTCTGCTGTATGATCAAGTGCTGCCACCTCCTGGGCAAAAAGCCCCACTCAGTCCTAGCATGTTTACCCCACAGATCACCCTTATCATTTCTGGAGGCCACAAGTACTTCACCCAGAGAGGACCAGCTCAAATGCCCTGTTTCGTGGCCCATCTATTCAAATAAGACAGGTGATGAGGTCTACAGAACTAGCCAGCTACTTAGTACAGACTTGCTTTCACATGGAATTCTGGGCTTGATTCTCTGTCGTCTGGGCAAAGACACACCTTCTCATGAAGTTCTTATTTAAATACAGAACAGACCCTTACTTATCTGCATGCATAGATGAACTATTACTTCTACATGCTTCCCTCAAAGACAAGAGAAAAGCACATTTCTGGCAAGGATTCAAGGAACTTCTACCAAGGCTAAGACTTCAGCCTGATCCACAATACAATTGGTTTTAGCATAGTATGAAATATAGACTAAAAAAAAAAAATCATGGGACACCCGGGTGGCTCAGCGGTTGAGCACCTGCCTTCAGCCCAGGGTGTGATCCTGGAGTCCCCGGATCGAGTCCCACATCGGGCTTCCTGCATGGAGCCTGCTTCTCCCTCTGCCTGTGTCTCTGCCTCTCTCTGTGTCTCTCATTAATAAATAAATAAAATATTTTTTAAAAAATCATGTCTATCCATATGGTTTTACCACAACAGTAGTGTCAATATGCCACTCTAAAACCTGTAACACCAGAACTGGCCCAATAGAAGCTCACCTGTGCACATCCAGGGGCCCACAGCATTTGGGTGGACCAAGGCCCCTCCAGTCAGAATCCTAGGCCTGATCCCTCCAGGGAACTTAAAGTTCCCAACTCTGGGTATAGTTTGGCACACTGACCCAAGAGACTAGAGAAGTAGAGGTGTTATATACCCTCCAAGCCCAGATGTGTTTTTATGTACCTCTTACAGAATTCTTAGCTTTGGAAATCTTATCTGCTAGGAAATTGGGAATATCAACCCTCCTACTAATCTCAATATGGGAAGTTGGTCAAAGGGCATTAGACCTTTGACATCAATTTATTACTGCTTTTCACCCCCTTCTGAAAGGTAACATTGACAGGTGACTTATAACGTGGTCTACAAAAGGAATAGGGCTTGAAGTCAGGGTCTATCAACTGGGCAAGCCATCCATCTCCACCATCACCCTTCTGCCCAAAATAGTATGGCATGACCCATTTTTTACCAAGAACTGCCTCTATCCAATGCTAGTCCTAAGGGCCATCCTGGGTATACATATAGTCAATCATTACTGATTCTTTCTACCCAGAAAGCCAACTTATGAACAGCCCAACTGAAGTTCCAACCTGGGGAGGGTCTCAAGGAACATAGAGCTCCACTACATAAACAAGTGCTGCCATTTCCTGGGCAAAATACTAAGCTCAGCCCTAGTATATTTACCCCACAGTTCACCCTTGGGTCTCATCAGATTCTTCCCCTGCACTGCCACACAGGATGAAAGAACCTCAAGACCATCCGTATCTTATGAGCATAAGATGTTCTATGCTTTATCAGATGAATATAAGATACCTCATATGAACATAACAGTACCTTAGCAATGTACTAAGAAGTCACAAACCTCATTTCTAAAATCCTTAAACATCTCCCTCATAAAAGATGGACTTATGTAATCTACCCTATTCTGATACTCTGGTCAAAGGAGCCAAGTGAAGGGATCTATAGAAATGCTGTCTAGCTTTTAGGTGCATACTTGCCTTCATATGGAATACAGACTTGATTTTTTCTCTCAAGTAAAATTTGTCCCTGAGTGGTATCACATGAAAGGCAAACCTTGGATGGAAGACTTGTTATAAATACAGAGCACCCCTTATTGATCTGAATATGTAGATGAAATCTGCTTCCTCTGAAGACAAACTGACAACTTTCCTGCCCAGGATTGGGAGATCTACAACCAGGGCTAAGTCTTCAGCAGGTCACTGCATGAAAGTTGAGGACTTTGATATATAAGTAAAAAACAGATCATATTAGTAGTATTGGCAATGTGCCACTCCATCTGTGACAACACGCGTGCCTTGAAAGCTGCTCCCTTCTGAATATGAAGGTGTACACTGTAGTTGTGCAGGCACAAGTTCCTCCAACCAAAATCATAGGCCTGACTGTTGCTAGATTCTTTGAGTCACCTGAAAGTTCCCAACTCTGGATGCTGTTTGGCACACTGATCCAGGAGACTAGAAAGGTATGTAGGTCATGTCATTCAATCTCAGTCATATTTGTATATACCTCTTACAGGATTCTTCTTAGCCTTGGAAAGCTCATTTGTTAGGAAAAGGGAAATATCAACCTTATATTAAACTCAATACAGAGATACTGTAAGAAGGCTTTAGGTCTTTTATAATTTGTTACTATAGACTTCCATCCCTTTCTGTAGGATAGTATCAGGTAACTCATCACCTTTTGCCCAAATAGAACAGGGCTTAAAGTCCAGGTCTACCAACTAGGGGAAAAAAAATAGAACTATCACTACTCCCACTACTACAACCTCACCCAAAACTGACAGAACACTCAGTCCTCATTCCTGGACCTGCATGTGTATGGGCTCTGCCATCAGACCTAACTAGTACTCACTAGGACCTGCAATCTCAAGACAGTTTTTTTTTTTAACTTTCTACTTCTGCCAGTAAGTAGGAATCACGACTATGCTTCAAAAATTCCCTTACTATCCAATAATCAAATATCTCCTACCCATAATTGGAAGCGAGCGGACAGCAAAGGCAGTTTTATTCTTTAATTATAGCCCAGATTCTTCAAATGTTTAAGAACTTTTGTAGGCACTAACCATTTTAAGATTAGGAAAGAAACCAAGTTATATTCCAAATGCTAAAACCTATATCCAATTCCAAAGCCTCTTAGCTGTAATCTATGGTTGTGACAGTAATGGATAGCTCCAGCTATTATACTATGAATCAACTTTAAGTGAAATGACAGTGGCCCAAGATGAGAGTATATACTGACCTGTTGGCAGTGGCCAACTGCCTGGCCATCTAGACTGGGTCCAGATGAAAAAGGAATGGGAAATCAGAAAGGAGGAGATCTAAGAAAAGGCATACTGATATGTTAAATATGCAGATTTTCACACCACATGTTAATAATACCCACAAGCCCTGACCAAAGACACATGGAATAACTGAACAAACAAAATAGTTCTGCCTGTTTACAGCCAGCCTTCTGCAGCCAGTGGGCAAATGAGTACAGTGGCCATGGTTGCAGGGATGAAGACTACACAGGTGTCTAACTACATGGAATGCCAATTTTCAGACAAACTAGTTACTGTTGCTTCTAAATACAAAACCTGTCAGAACTGTTGAATCCCCAATATATTAAGCAGATCTACTTGATAGAAATTGACTACCCTCCACTACATTAAGCCCCTTCCATTAAAAAGTCCAGAAATACAGCCTCCCAGGACTAGCATGGGTTTGTTTTTCCTCCTTACAGAGCGTCAAACAGTAGTACTCTCTAGTGACTTTCACAATGCTCCATCCATAGGCCTGTGTATCAGAGGGCAGCACCTGGTCAATGGACTCATTTCACAGAAGAGGTAGAGAATGGGCCCTCAGATCATGGGGTCCACTGTTCCTATCACATCATGTAGCCATTCAGAAGCACTTAGCTTCTTAGAAAGCTGAAAGCATTCAGAAAGCATAGAGTACTAACTCAGTTAATATGCTTTAAGTTTGGGGTGCCTTCTGTCACAATGCAGTCTGCACATTAAAAAGGCAACATCTGGGGGATCCCTGGGTGGCGCAGCAGTTTAGCGCCTGCCTTTGGCCCAGGGCGCGATCCTGGGGTCCCGGGATCGAGTCCCATGTCAGGCTCCCTGCATGGAGCCTGCTTCTCCCTCTGCCTATGTCTCTGCCTCTCTCTCTCTCTCTCTCTCTCTGTGACTATCATTAAATAAATAAATAAATAAATAAATAAATAAATAAATAAATATAAAAAGGCATCATCTGCAGATTATTTTATCACTACCAAAAAAGACGACCACATGGGCACAAAACCAGGGATAAAAAACAGTTCCATTGTCCCTCACTCCCAAACACTTGCTGAGTCACTTCATGAATCATAGTTGCAAGAAAACTGATCAGGAGGAAGTTGGGCTACTTTGACATGATGGGAACAGAGAAGAATGTATATTGAAACCATGTGATCCACACGAGTATCTATTCATCCTTCCTTCCTTGCCCCATTATAATTGATACTTCAGTAGCTCAGGCTTGAAAAGCTATGAATAGTAACAATTGAGGGTCCTTGGGATAACAGTTTGGGTCATGGCACCAAAGTCCGTCCAACTTCAGATGAGATGATAGCCAAGGATGAAGAAAATTTACAGTGGAGAGTGGAGGAAGAGCAAGATGGGGTACCAGTTATGGATCCAAGATCAACTCTAGCGAGGAGCACTATATTTCATTCCACTTATACCCTGTCTCAGTCTCCCCTCTGTAACCTCAGCAACTACACAGTTGCTGCTTTGTGGATCTGGTAGATAAGATCTGTCAGCACAAGAGGTAGACTGTGGTCATCATTGAAAGGCCATATTTCCCATGGATTATATCCATCCAAGTATAGCAGGAATATTGAGGAAGTCCCACTAGTGGGGACTTGGACTCCTCGGGGTGTGATTTTTACTGTTACTTGCCCTTGACTTTACCAGGCACTTGGTATTAAACCAGTCTATGCCACTTCCTACCCAACATTTCTTTCCTTCAGAGAATCAGACTGGCATGGTTCTAATGGCTATCCCAGAAACCGCTGGTTCCCTTTTCACAGTTCTCTTTCCAAAAAAATTAACAAGTAATACCATCTTGACCATCTGCATCTCAGAGGATACAAACTATCAATATAGAAATTTTGGGTCCTAGAGGAGGAGCTAAGATGGCAGAGTAGTAGAGAGGACCCTAGGCCTCCTCCCTTGAACATAGCCAAATATCAAATCATTATGAAAACTCAAGAGACTGATATGAGGACTGACAGAACCACCTTAACTAGAGGGAGAGAGAGACCACACAAGAAAGGTAGGAGATACAGAGATGTGAGTTGTGGGAGAAATGGATCGTGGGTTCTGTGGAATTTAGAGAGCTCTGGTCATGTAGGGGAGAGGTGGGGGTCGGGGGAGGGAGAGAGAGAGACAGACTGGGAGAGGGACAGGGAGGGATCCCTGGTCATGGGGGGTGAGAGGGACATAGACACACACACACAGAGACACACAAAAGTGCACAGGGGATTGCATGAGGAAAACACTTCCCCAAAGCCATTGACTAGAAAAATGAGAAAGTTTGATTTTTTTGTTTGTTTTGTTTTGTTTTTACAACCAGCTGGGCTCAAAAAAACTTAACTTTTAGTGGTTCATGGCATGGCTGGTGTGGAGCCCTGAGGGCGCAGCAGTACCTCTACTGAGGAGGGCAGATAGCCCTGGAACAGACCACATGGTCTGAGGATCCCCGGGTTGCACTGGGAGAAACAGCTCCCCACTCTTGGAGCACATCTGGGAGAGGTGGCATTGCCTCTCCAAGGACAAAAGAGTTGGCAGATACCATTACCCTCCCCTAGCCCTCAGTATAGGTGCAGAGACACCTGCTGAGGGCAGCAAACCCTGACACAGGCTTTTTGCCATTCTTCATTCCAAACTCCATGCCCCTCACTTTGGTGCAGCCGCCCTTCTGGGACAAACCTATACCAGTCCCAGCACGGTGAGACCCTTCAATAGAGGTCCAGCATGGGTCCATGCCACAGACATGTCCCTAAAGTTTGGAGTTATATTTTTAAGATTTTATTTATTTATTCATGAGAGACACTGAGAGAGACAGAGAGAGAGACAGAAACACAGGAAGAGGGAGAAGGAGGCTCCATGCAGGGAGCCCGATATGGGACTCGATCCCGGATCTCCAGGATCACGCCGTGGGCCGAAGGCAGGCACTTAACCACTGAGCCACCCAAGGATCCCCTCTAAAGTTTGGAGTTTTAAAACTTATGTGGCCTGCCTGGGATAAAACACAGGTACATTGCACTGCTGGGCAGGCAAATGGCCCAAACATAGGCAGGATGAAGACAGGGATCTGAGAGATACCTGGGACATGTGAAAACAGATTGTTCACTCTTCTAGAAGGGCTTCCTGGACAGCATCAGGTACAAATTCCTTTCTTCAGGGAAGAGGGAAGGGGCTGGCAGCAGTTCTCACCCCCACCCCTCAGCATAAACTTAAGTAACATGGCACCAAAAGTGGCTGCCTAACCTTCTTACACCAAACCCCACCCCCCTGCACTCCATAGGTGCTGCTTTTCTCTTCAAGTGTGCCCTGAGAACCAGAACAGCAGGCCCTTCCCCAAGAAGACCAGCACCAACCCTCCCCCAACATGCACTGACTGTAGAGTGCTACAAAGCTTTAGCTCTAGCAGAAATAGCATCATGCCTCTTAACAACCAGACAAGAGTACACCTCATTAAAACTGGCCACACTCTGGCCAAGTTCCAAACTCTCTCTTCAGATCAGTCCTCTGCAAAGTTTCTCCTTGCCTGAAGTTGGCAAAGAGCAGCCAAAACATAGCAGCAGAGGACACACAGCATACAACAGACACTTCCTAAAGTACCAGGCCCCGGACAGTATAGGACCTCTTTATAATGCCAGTACGCTCAGGAACAGGAAATTTAACAGGCTTTCCTAACGTACAGAAGATAGTGACCTAGACAAAATGCTAAGATGTAAGAATTCATCTTGACAGAAAGAAAAGGCCACAGCCAGGGATTTAATCTAAATTGAAACAAATAATATACCTGATCTAGAATTTAAGGCAACAATCATAAGGATACTAGGCTTGGTTTAAGTAAAGCATAGAAGACACAGAGTGTCCCTTCCTGCTGATAAAAGACCTAAAACTTAGACCAAAATGAAAAATGCAGTAACAGATTTGAAACCAACTGGATGTAATTACCAGAAAGATGGAAGCAGCAAAGGAATGAATAAGTGATATGGAAGATAAAATTTTGGAAAATAATAAAGCTGAAAAGAAAAATGTTACATCACAAATGTAGACATAGGGAGCTCAGTGACTCCATAAAGCATACTACCATTTGTATCATAAGAGTCCCAGAAGAGAGGGAAAAGGGGCAGATGGTTTTTGAGGAAATTATGTCTGAAAACTTCCCTAATATCAGAAGGAAATAGACATCCAAATCCAGGAGGCACAAAGAACTCCCATCACAATCAAAAGCAGGCCAACAACAAGACATGTCATAGTTAGATTTGCAAAATATAGAGATAAGGGGAAAATCATGAAAATAGCAAGGGAAAAGAAAACCCTACCTTACAAGACTAAATTAGCAGCAGATCTCACCACAGGAGCTTGGGAGGCCAGAAGAGAGTGGCATGATATACTCAAGGTGCTAAAGGGGGAAAATGCAGCCAAGAATACTATATTTCCATCAAGCCTGGCATTCAGAATAGAAGGAGAGGTAGAGTTTCACCAGACAAAAACTACAGGAGTTTCTGACCACTAAGCCACCCCTGTAAGAAATACTAAAAGGAGACTGAGGGGCAGCCCGGGTGGCTCAGTGGTTTAGCGCCACCTTCAGCCCAGGGCCTGATCCTGGAGACCTGGGATCAAGTCCTACATCGGGCTCCCTGCATGGAATCTGCTTTTCCCTCTGCCTGTGCTTCTGTCTGTCTGTCTCTCTCTCTCATGAATAAATAAATAAAATCTTTTAAAAAAATAAAAATAATAGGAGACTTAGTGGGAAGGAGAGACCAAAAGTTAACAAGGCTAGAAAGGAACAGGAATAGGAGGGTGGAATTAAGATGATAGAGTAGCAGGGGGACCCTGATCTTGCCTCATCCTTCAAATACAGCTAGATCAACATTCAACTATTTTGAACTAGGAAGATGATCTGAGGATTAAGGAAAAATCTACACAGTTGGAAGGAGAGAACGTGACAGATGGGGATCCCTGGGTGGCTCAGTGGTTTAGCGCCTGCCTTCGGCCCGGGGAGTGATCCTGGAGACCCGGGATCAAGTGCATGTTGGACTCCTTGCATGGAGCCTGCTTCTCCCTCTGCCTGTGTCTCTGCCTCTCTCTCTCTCTCTCTCTCTCTCTCTCTCTCTCTGTGACTATCATAAATAAATAAAAATAAATAAAAACTTTAAAAAAAAGAACGTGACAGATGCAAGGTTCAGAGCTGTGAACTGGTGGAGGAAAGCTGCAAGGCCATGAAGGGGAGGGAACCCTTTCCCCAGAACAAAGTCAGGGAGAGGGAGACCACCCAGCAAGCCACTGTGAGGAGATCCCCTGGTCACACAGGGCAAGATCGCTCCCCTTCACGGAGGACATTTGGAAGAACTTATTTTACCTCTCCAAAGACAAAAGTCCAACTGGGTGCCATTGAGCAGTGCTCATCAGGCTCAGAGGTACATGCAGAAGGCAGAAAACCTCTTAAATTTCACTGTGAGCCACAACAGCCTTAAGCCTCTGAGAATGTGCTAAGCAGCTGCACTTGTGCAGAACTGAGAAGAAAGAGACAAGAACAAATTGCAGATAACCTGGATGCCACTTTTTTGGTGTTTGCCACAATAGATTCAAGACCCGGAGATAGCTTTTCTGGGACAGAGTGAAGTAGGGGGGCTACTGAGTCGAGTGCACATGGCTGATAATCTGGTTCTAGCTTTTCACTGAGCATTACAGTGAACTCTAGCCTCTGCACAAGCACTGCGGGACTCCTTTCCTGAGGTCAGAATGGTGCTAGGCAAGCCCTAAGCCCCTCCTCCGGGGGACAAGAGTGGGCCCACACCTTAGAAAGCCCTTTAAAACTTAAGTTTTGAATTCTAGCCACTGGCCAGAGAAAATACAGGAGATCTGTGTTTCTGGGTGTGCCTACAGTTCAGGCATAGACAGATAAGGACAAGGAACTGACCAAAGCCTGGGGCACAAGAAATTTTTTATTTTTCTAAGGGGGCCTCCTAAACAACAGTGGCTAGGGGTTGCACTCCCCAGGGACAAGAGGGCAGGGTGACACCATATTCTTCCTCCACCAACACCCCCTTCCTCCTCCTGCCCATCAGCACAGTTGGACTTCAGAAAGAAACACAGTACCTCCATTAGAGGCTGGAGTCCCCTACCCAAAACCCTGCTACCCTCCCTCATCCCCCACACTCCACCTGCCTCCACACCTGGCAGGGGCATCTTTACAAGAGCAAGTCAGCTTCTGGGCCAGCAAAAAAGGCCTCTCCCTCAGGAGACTAACACAGCCTCCCCCCTCCAATCTACCAAGTCTAATGATTAAAGGAAACTCCCAAACAGCTTCTAGTGGAAAGAGGACCAGGCTTGCTTCCCCCACCCTCTTAATTTTTAAATATTTTTATTTTTCTATTGATAGTTTATCCTTTATTTTATACGCACATATATCTTTTTCTATCTTTTTTGTATCAGGCTTCTAATCTTTTGTTCATTTGCTTCCTCACATTTGCTCATGACTACTCACTTTCTATTTTCCTGTTCCACCTTATGCCATTTCTATCTATTGACCCAGATCAATTATGGCTTTCCTGGGCATAATTATCTACTCATGGACCCCATCAATGTCCTCATCCTGACCCCAAGAAGCTAATCATTGAAAATAAGTGTCTAGAGGTACCCAGACTAATCAGCAAGGTTCCTTCGGGTTGGAGGCTTGCTGGATCCAGGTTGACGGAAACCGGGTGATTACTAACCTATGCCAGCACAAGGGCTAGTGTTACATTATGCTAATCCTTTGACATATTAGGCTTCCATTTGACTTTAAGCGTCTTCCTTCCTGGCTAACTTATTTCTAGAGATTAGTCCCCCAAATGCTAGTTTTCTAACAAGTAAGTTTCAAACAAGTTTCCTAACTTTACTTACATTACTCATGACCTACTCCTTGAAAGCACCACCTTTCCTTTATAAAAGTAGCATGCATGCTGGTAAATTCAATTATAAGCAGGATAGCTATATAGATATGGGCTCATTTCCATTTCAGATTGGTCTTGGAATAGCCTTTCCAACTCCAACCCCATTTTTAATCACGCAGTCAGCTTTTTAGCCACCCTACTACCTAACTCCCTAGATTAACTAGCAAGTTGGTTTTAATATTGCAAACAAAACAAACCAGTTTACTTAAATATCCACATTTCAGGAATATTCCATTGGGCTATAACTTAAGATTCTTTTGTTTTTTTTTTTTTTTTTTTTCTATTTTTTTTTCTTTTTTTTTATTTTTTTATTTTTTTTATTTTTATTATTTTTTTTATTTATTTTTTTATTTTTTTTTATTATTTTTTTTTTAATTTTTTTTTTTTAAGATTCTTTTGATTGCAAATGATGGTAAAACCAACTCTAAAATGTTTTAAGATAGAAATACATAGGCACAATTGACGTCTAAATTTAGTTTTGTCTTTAAATAAGATTGGTTCAGGGAATCCCCGGGTGGCTCAGCAGTTTAGCACCTGCCTTTGACCCAGGGCACGATCCTGGAGTCCCGGGATCAAGTCCCGCGTCGGGCTCTGCATGGAGCCTGCTTCTGCCTCTGCCTGTGTCTCTGCCCCTCTCTCTCTCTCTCTCTCTCTCTCTATCAGGAATGAATGAATGAATGAATAAATAAATAAGTTTGGTTCAAGAGGCTCTCTCTACCTTATGGGAAATTCGAAGGTCCCCCCCTTTATGTTACCAAGTCTTCTACCTTGTTACCTTTTGTCATATTTCTTCCATATGTTCGTCTGGAAACTAAGCTGCTCCTTTTCAACACTATCTCCTTGTGTTTTAATAGCTCACAGCATGCCCATCTCTGAACTAGTCACCATATTCGTGGATATGGTGGGCAGGGAAATGGAATATCCTGGTGAGCTTACTTCTGATCTATGACTGAGAATGACCAAGAATAAAGGAAAACTGAGAAATAATTCCTTAGAAGAAATTCAGGGGTTTGACTGAAAATGTGGGAATAAATGTTGCATAATCTGATAAGTCTTTTTCTGTGAGACTTAAGCCCAGAGTAGGGTGACTAGCTTTGAGTTCACAATTTCTACTGAGAAGTTACCACTGAAAATCCCAGATCTAGCTTTGACATTAGTTATTTCTACCTTGATTATGTCAAGTTGACTTTCCTAATTAAAAAGCAAAAAGAGAACAAAAAGGATAACCCATCCGACGTGTAGCTTTATAAACTATTTCTGAGATGATTTTGGATGGGGGTATATACTTAACAGCTCCTTAGCTAACAAAACTGTGAGTATACTCCAATAGTTATTATGGGTACTCTCCTACTTAAGGCCATCCCTACCCAAAGGGCTACCAATTAACAGATTTTGCAATATAGCCAGGGCAAAACAATGATTGTATTGCATTTCTTTTCCAGATACACAGAGCACCACTTGACCACTTTTCAAAGATTTGAGTTGAAAACCATGGCACATTAAGTTCAGGCATATAGGTAATTGATAAAATTTAATTACAGCTGAAATCAAGAACCATTGTATCAGCTGATTTACTTCCACCCCCTGATATCTAGAGCCTTCAAGATAAGTGAGTTTAAAATCATCTTTTGGGGACCCAGAGATCTCCTACCCATATTCTAGGCTTCTTACATTTCATACCCATTAGCATCAGCATTTCCAAGGATCAATCTACTCATAATGGCCAATGCACAGGCACATTAAACTTCAAAGTAGAACAAAATTTTCTGGATTTTGGCAGAAAGACCAAGTCATTTATAACTTCAATAGCAGAGACACTGTAAAAGTATTATCAAGGGAAGAAAATAAGACCCAAAGATTTTCTAAAACAAAGAACTTTCATGAGTGAGTCCATAAGATATTACTAGGACTCAGAATAGTCCTCCAACAATCTATTAGATAACAACCTCTAGAACCACCAAAATAACTGGTGATATGCCAATATGGAAACTCTTGTCCCTGCCAGGAAGCAATACTAGGATATACTGTATATAGCAAAAAAGAAAAAAAAAAAAAAACCCAAGCAGCAATATTTCTATACTAGTCTGTTGCCTATTTCTCTATAATGACCTACCTCAGCCTCCAGGTGGCCTCCTGAGAGTGGGTTCCCTCTGGCAACTTCTTACCCTGTCCCTGGTTTAAACTTTGAAGCATTCCAGAAGATGCTGAATTCAATTTAAGAATGGAGCAAAGGGAAAAAAATTTTTAAAAAAGAATGGAGCAAAGGACTTCACAAAGCGACTTTGATTTTTTTTTTACAATTAAGCCCAAAGGCAAGCTTACACAGAATTGGGGAGAGGGGGTCACATTTCTAGAATAACATGTAAAAAGGTATGTGAATGAATAAAATGCAAGATCTTTAAGGCTTTTTTTTTTCCCAAAATGCAAGATCTTTAGGCTTTTTTTCCCCACCTATTCTTTGTCCTTGTCCTCCTCTAACCACATAATCATTAATGAACCATATTGAAGCCATGCTCATATCCCCTCAAGGTCCTTTTCACCATCTCCTCAACTCCGGCTATCATGTGACTTCCAGGGCCAACTCCTGCCTCTGTTCTAGAATATCATCCTTGGACTATTGGACCTGTTTCACATGTACACCCAAAGATCTGGATGTGCCTAAAGGTTTACACTTTCCTACTTCTACCAAATAAAGGCATTTTAACTTAATGACTGTCAGATATGATATTTAAAGTCCAACTAGTGGAGTCTAATTTGTAATCTAGTGCTCCCTTCTGTGATCCATATGAATAATACAGTACTCAGGATTTTGTCAGAGATTATTCTTCCTTGGCTTACTTGCCAAGTCCTATATTCTGTCTTCCCACTCCTTCACTGAATTCTCCTGAGAACATTTCCTTATTGCTTATACAAACCTCATGTTATTTTGTGGGGAGTCTAAACAAAATTCCTTTAGTCTCATTTTAAATCCATGACAACTCATGGCACTTCCAGTTTTTGTGATCTAACTTCTTGATTTAGTAGTGTTTGGAATCAACAAACTAAGGGTTCCCTTTCTAGCTCCAGGGAAACCCTCTAGCAGAAGCTATCAGTGCTTAGCCCACACATCCCTAGAGCATCTCCTAATTTTAGGCATTACAGGTCCTGATGATTTGACTGCCAACAGCCAGCATTTATGTCTTTGTTGGAGGGTGGTAAGGCAGGGAAATGGGCCATCTGAAGAGGGCCCAATGGCCTGCAACTTGTCCTGAACAAGCTTTAGTCCAAGAGGGATGAGTGAGATGGCAGGAATAGTTTTGTTCTTTCTCTTGATTGAAAATAGCATAGGTCCTATCTCAGTTGTTCCAGAATCCTCTGCCATATCACCCTGTTTATTTATAGGGCTCTACTTGGCATCATGCCTTTGCTTAGCCTCCTCTTGCCCATCCTACCTCTCTGCTATCCTATGGAGTTTTACTTGGCTGTGTATCCTCACTCAAAGTCTCAGATTAGGCTTTTACAAGCAGACCCCAACACACTCCACACTCCTGACCCACCTAATTCTTTCATAGATGGCACCTGCCTCTCACCACAAACTTCAGTGTACTCCAAGGTAGTTCCATCCACACCAATGATATTGCCAACCATAGTTGGCATCTGAGCAAACCTCTACTGAGCTATTTTGACCACAAGGATGTGGCCTTAAGACACGAAACTATTTTCTCTGAGACCAGACAGCATTAAGTAATGAAGGCACCAAAGGTATTCTGAAGTTGCTATTTTGACGGGATGAGCACTGGGTGTTATTCTGTATGTTGGTAAATTGAACACCAATAAAAAATAAATGTATTATAAAAAAAACATCAACTGATATTTAAATATCATCCTCTTGCCAGAATGAGTGGGGTAACACCCTGAATACATGGACAAACCATCTGACCCTCACCCTGATGGATCCACATACACTGGGCTCTGCAAACCATAAATGAGCTTAACCTTGTGATTTCCTGCCAGAACCGCTTCCTGAAGGTGAAAGTCCTCAAGGACATAGGTGACCACCTGACCAGATAGTACAGGCAAAATAAGACTCAGAATAGCTTAGTCGGTTTGAGAAACAACCAGAGGCATGACTGGAATAGAACCAAATGAACTCAGAAGTCTTCACTACTAGCTTTCCCATGTTAACGGCCTTTTATCCAGTGCCTTGGTGCTTTTGTGTCTTAATGCAATTGGATATCTTTCAGCTAGATCCAAATCAACACTTAGATATCCCCAATATCATATCCCTCAAATTACACTCTAAGTTGAAGATATAGCCATGTCCCAGGAGCTACAGTATCTATAACCAACAGGAAGTAGGTCTCCTATGACCATTATAACCTATAACCCATTTGTAGTTAGAGGTCTTATTTCCCTACAAATTCATACCCTGCACAATTAGAGTTTCTGACCCCTGGAAAAGAAAGTATTCCACCAGGAGATATAGAATGCATTATAGAGGACCTAAACTAACAATTGGTCATGCTAGGCACCTCATGCCAATAGGCAAATAGGCAAACGGAAGAGTTACTGATAGGTCCTGAGCATCATGGAAAAAATAGGCTTCTACTATGAAGTGGAATGTCATGGCTAGACTTCTAAAATTGATTGGGTGCCTTAATGACACTCTCTGGATGGGACAAAGTATAGTTATTATAGCAACAATGACCTCATAATAAGGTGACCAGGTATCTAGACCTCCATTCTGGACAACGTACTGGTTAAGCATCCTGATCCAAACTACTGGTAGAAGCAGAGGAGAGTCCAGAACAGGTAAAGAATGTATGTTAGAGTTTAAGGACCAGTTACAGTGCGGTAAAGTAGATTGTCACACTTAAGTTTCCTAAGGTTGATTCAAAATGGTAACAAGATCATCAGGATAAGAAGCTTCTGCACAGCAAAAGAAACAGTCAACAAAACTAAAAGACAACCTATAGAATGGGAGAAGATATTTGCAAATGACCTATCAGATAAAGGGCTAGTTTCCAAGATCTGTAAAGAACTTATTAAAGTCAACAGCAAAGAAACAAACAATCCAATCATGAAATGGGCGAAAGACATGAACAGAAATCTCACAGAGGAAGACACAGACATGGCCAACATGCACATGAGAAAATGCTCTGCATCACTGGCCATCAGGGAAATAGAAATCAAAACCACAGTGAGATACCACCTCACACCAGTGAGAATGGGGAAAATTAACAAGGCAGGAAACCACAAATGTTGGAGAGGATGTGGAGAAAAGGGAACCCTCTTACACTGTTGGTGGGAATGTGAACTGGTGCAGCCACTCTGGAAAACTGTGTGGAGGTTCCTCAAAGAGTTAAAAATAGACCTGCCCTACGACCCAGCAATTGCACTGTTGGGGATTTACCCCAAAGATACAGATGCAATGAAACGCCGGGACACCTGCACGCCCATGTTTCTAGCAGCAATGGCCACAATAGCCAAACTGTGGAAGGAGCCTCAGTGTCCAACGAAAGATGAATGGATAAAGAAGATGTGGTTTATGTATACAATGGAATATTCCTCAGCCATTAGAAACGACAAATACCCACCATTTGCTTCGACATGGATGGAACTGGAGGGTATTATGCTGAGTGAAGTAAGTCAATTGGAGAAGGACAAACATTATATGGTCTCATTCATTTGGGGAATATAAAAAATCATGAAAGGGAATAAAGGGGAAAGGAGAAAAATTGAGTGGGAAATATCAGAAACAGAGACAGAACTTGAGAGACTCCTAACTCTGGGAAACGAACTAGGGGTGGTAGAAAGGGAGGTGGGTGGGGGGGTGAGGGTGACTGGGTGACAGGCACTGAGGGGGGCACTTGATCGGATGAGCACTGGGTGTTACTCTATATGTTGGCAAATTGAACACCAATAAAAAATTTTTTAAAAAATTTTTAAAAGACAAAATGGTAACAAGAAAAATAAGTTCAATACGGGGCAACACTGGATTGAAATGTTTAAGAGAGGTCAACTGAGTAGATAACCTAACTCTTCTAATTTATGCAGGTCACCCAAAGCCATCTGTCAACAGTTCCACAGGTCAAGGACTTCCTGTGGTTCTCAGTTCAAGTTCTTCTGCCACAGGACCCCGTTTGCCAGAAGTGCTGGGAGTGAGTCTTCTAGGAAGAACTCTCAGCCAGTGAGGGGCAGGAGTGGGCACCCCGCCTTTGGCAATCTTCAAAAGATCATTCTTCAGAACCATCCCACCAGAAGATTCTGAGCAGAACTGGCCCAAATTACTACAGTGGTTACCTACTCACTGGTGTACCTGCTATCTGTGCCTCACTTCCCTAACTCAATGTTTCCTGGTAACACCTCCTCAATAAATTACTTCCTTTTAGATTCTTTCCTCAGGATCTGAATTTTTATAGAACCCTAACTCAGCAGAAATGAAATTTTAATTATCTGATTTTACTTGAAGATAGCCTTAACCCTAAAGTGATTCAAATGATTGACATTTAACTGGTGGTAAAGAGATGAGCTCATTTTAGGTAGAAAAGGATGTAACATTTTTGTTCACCTTAGTATAGTATAGATTTAGTCATGCTAAGCTTTTATGTCAGTTTTTGCCTTATATATTAGGGACTAGTCTTAGCCATTACAAAAGTTGTGTTGTAGCATTAAAGCTTGGCCTTGTTCCTCTTTCTCCTTTTGGACTTTACAGAAGCTTTGTCGGTGGAAGGAAAAGTTTTATTTATTTATTTATTTATTTTTATTTTTATTTTTATTTTTGGAAGAAAAAGTTTAAAACAGACTTTGTTTCATCCGCA
The DNA here is from genome assembly GCF_011100685.1 of Canis lupus familiaris. Classification (NCBI taxonomy): domain Eukaryota; kingdom Metazoa; phylum Chordata; class Mammalia; order Carnivora; family Canidae; genus Canis; species Canis lupus. Next base: position 38,404,937 of record NC_049253.1, read on the forward strand.
ATGGTTTCAGTTGTTACCCATTTGGTTTTACACAGAATATCAGTTTGGCTTTCAGAGCTCAAAGATAGTTTTCTACATACAGAAAATCTGGAGACAGACTGTTATGGACAGTTCTGCTTCTCAGTGGGGTCTTCACAGACCCAGGTTTTTTCCATCAACTCTATCATCTTTAGAATGGTGACTTGCCAGCATGCATTTAATTCAGGCACAAAATGTAATGAGCTCCAGCTAGCACACAGAGATTGCAGGCACAAGTACAGAAAAGGTTTTCATTCCTATTTGATTTTTAATCAGCTAAGAAATATCTTTCCCAGAAACCCTCCAGTAGACTTATGATTTTTGTCTCAGTAAGTCACTTTCTCAGCTCTTCCTAAAAGCTACATGTAAAAAATAGTTTTCATAGTCTTTTTGTTGAAGGCAGACCGAAATAGAAAAAATTGGTTAGCCAACTAATAATGAATGTTATAGAGGTTCTGCACCTAATTTGAAAGGCCCAGGCTCAAAATAGTAGGATCCAACCGTTCTCCTGGGGCACATATATCCCTGCTGTTATTGTTTATTCACTAATTCTTCAAGGCAAAGGAATCACAAGTGCCACAACTGCCTAGAGCCCAATGGTTGTGGACTCTGATATGCTGGGGACTAGGCCAGTACAAAGCGCAAAATACTCCCTCTTCGACTCTTTAGACCAGCTTTGGAATGTCTGCCCATAAAGCCCCAGATTAGAAGAACAGGTTAAGCTATTAATGCTATCAGCCATACTTTGTTTCAGCTGACCCCAGACACCTGACCCAACAAGAAGAGGCACAAGCATAACTGCACTTCCATATAACATATTGCCTAAGATTCATGCATCCAAGTACAAAACCATACCATGGACTCCAGATCTATCAGAAGGCCTAGAAAGTAAATTTTTCTGCTGCTTTCTCCACTCCTCACCAGGACTGCCTGAACAACCCCATGCCCAGGCTCTGTGTTTACATCTTTACAGTCAAAGAAAAATAGAACCCTGATGGCTTTACTATTATAGCTCATCCATGCCAAGTAGCCAGGCCACACACCATTGCTTTACCTGAATGCCAGTGATGCCAAACATGGCATCAACTCAAGGGCCAGGACCTGTACAAACACTAATGTGACAAGTGCTCCATGAGCCTATGTACTCATGCTCCAATAGAGGATTCCTCCGTAGCAGGTCACTACGCTCAAAGTCAGACTTAGTTCTAAGCCAGCTAGGTAACCTTAGAAGGGTTTGACATGATCAGCCTACCTCACCATGGAAGAGGCAGAGGAAATCTGAGAAGTTGAACTACCTCATTACAGAATATAATTGTTCCAAATCTGGGAGATCTTATTTAAATACATAGTGGGTACAACCTACTACTGGTTATCCAATATGTTCTTTTTAGTAACTGGGTCTCTCCTACACAGACATACAACTCCCCAGCTAAGACTACATGACCAATCTTTCAGCTAGTTGTAAACACATGACTAGAAACTGGGCAATAGAATGCTAACAAAAATAAAATACAAACACCAGCCCATGCCTCTAGAAAGCTATAGGCCTGCCACTTTTGGTTCCCTTCCTGCTGTCTGGAAAAAAGATAAGGATGGCTTATCACAATCAATTCAACAGGGAAACAGATGGGAGGATGCTTCAAAAAGATAGATGGATCCCAAATCTATGATTATCCCTGCAGAACAAAACTACCCCTCCAGAGTAACTGTTAACAAACTTTGAAGAGGAAAGACAAGTCATGTTTTCCATTTTTTATAATAGCTGAGTATGGATATCCTAAGACATCCTAAGATATCCAATACTAATGGCCCATCTCTCCATGTAAGTCACCCTAACGAGAAGGTCAACAGTACCGGACACCCCATCTTTTGTGAAAATGCGATACAAAAGAACCTCCTACAGCAATCAGAACAGACACTTCCATGGAGATTAGTGTTATCTTTAGTTCCTTCTTACACGCACTTCCTGCCATGAGGACTCAACAAAACCATAGTTCTGCCAGTTCTTCATTCCTCCGTATTAGTGATGCTACACAGGACAAGTTCCGGGTTAGACAGGGAAAGGAAGAAACCTTCAATATCTCACTTATATTTAGAATCTAAAAAGGCCAAATGCAAAATGGTGATTACCAAGGGCAGTCAGCTGAGGGAAATGAGGGGGGAGGGGAGGTTTGTTAAAGAGTACCAAGTTGCAGTTCTGTATGAGAAATTCTAAAGATTTTGTACCTCATAACTATATTTTGATACTGTATTGAATACCAGAAACTTGCCAGGACTGCATTACGCTCTCTCTTTGCAATATGAAGTATGCTTATGTAAGAAGCTCTATTAATTAACCTCACTGATCATTTCACTGTATTTATATATCAAGCATTATGTCCTACACCTTAAAATTTTTGAAGAATAAATGAAAGCTAGGGAACCTGGGTGGCTTGGCAGTTGGGTGTCTGCCTTCAGCTTGGGGCATGATCTCGGAGTCCCGGGATCAAGTCCCACATCGGGCTCCCTGCATGGAGCCTGCTTCTCCCTCTGCCTATGTCTCTGCCTCTGTTTCTCATGAATAAATAAATAAAATCTTTAAAAAAAAAAAAAAAAAGAATAAATGGAAGCTAAACTTCCTGGCTGATCCACATGGGTCCTAGAATCCTACCACCACCACCTCTTTATCATATAAGTAAGATAAAAGGAGAGACTTTGAGGAAAGATATTCCCAGATATTTGTGATCAGCTCTATTATGCCAGTGAATGCCCAGGGATTTAATTGCAGCTCCAATGAACAGAGGGGTAATTTGAACAAAGTCAAAGGCAGACAAGTCTCAAGTAGAGAAACCATCCAGAATCCACAAGGACTTTAAGGCTAAATAACACAAAGCTGAGGATTAACAATGGGAAGGCCACAGGGAAGGAATATAAGCATCAATTCCCAAGCCCTACTGTTTTATCTAAATGCAACGGCATAGAAAGTACCAAGTTTTAGTACTTCAGGTTGTAGCCAAGCAGTAGAGGAGCTTGGCAGCTTATGCAAACCTCAGGAAGAACTCACAGGTCAAAGTAGAAGAAGCAGGAAGAACACATGATCTTTTCCCCCCAAGATTCACCACAGACCTGGTTCTCTGTCTTATTTCCTTCAGTCCCCATATTCAGTAAATCACGCAGGGCCTTTAACTCCTTGCCATGGTTCAACTGCCCACCATTTATTCCCATATGTTGGGCAGCACCAACCATTCCATTGTAGACTGTCTTCACAGGACTCCTTTCATGAACACCTGCCTCTTTCCAGGTAGAGATCATACCCTTCTGTAGCAGGTAGGGTAACCATCCCCAAAGTCTGAATGTTAACTCCTAGAACCTGTGAACCTGTGAATATATTATGGTTGTATATTAAGGAGCAAAGACCACAGATGAAATTAAGATTGCTAATCCGCTGACCATAAAAATCAGAATATCCCAGCAGGACCAGTATAATCTTATGGGTCTTTAAACATGGCAAAGGGAGGCAGAAGAGTACCAGAGTGATAAGACATAAGGTTTAGCTAACCATCATTGGTTTTAGAAGGGGGCCATGACCCAAAGTATAAGGGCAGCCTATAGTAGCTGGAGGAGTCAAGAATGTGGATTTAATCCCCAGTCTAGAACTTCTGCAGCTGTGCCTACACCTCTAATTTAGTCTAGTGAGATTGATTTCAGATCTGACTTCCCAAATTTTAAGGTGTCTGCTATTTTAATCCACTTTGTGGTAATTTTCTTCAACAGGAATAGGAAACTCCTATCTCATTTTATTAGGACTTAATGATTCATACCAAGAAACTGGTGTACAGGGAGAGGGCTGTTGAGCTTGACTTTCCTACTAAGGAATGACTAGCACCCACTGCCTCTCTACTTCCCAGGAGTACCAAACTGATGGCTCATTCTGCAATGAGAAGCTTCATAATTACAGCCACCATCACTACCATCACCACAGCCACCTTTCACAAGCAAGGTATTGCCCTCAGGGGACATCTCCCTCACTTCCCAGCCCATACTACCCCCAGAAGCAGTCTTACAGTGCCACATATAGCTCTCATTTGATAGTGTAGATAGTTGAAAAGGCAACTCATTCATAAGAACAAGGTCAGATCAGAAGTTATTTGCATAGTATTGATTCCTGTGAGAGGGTAATAAAGGTTTAAGTTGTATATGTGTTTACACGTTTACATTAATACTTAAAATGTGCTAGGGCTGCCTGGGTGGCTCAGTGGTTGAGTGTCTGCCTTCGGCTCAGGGCATAATCCTGGGTCCTGGGATCAAGTCCCACATCAGGTTCTCCACTGGGAGCCTGCTTCTCCCTCTGCCTATGTCTCTGCCTTTCTGTGTCCCTCATGAATAAAAAAATCTTTTTTTTAATGTGCTATTTGCAGACTTGAGAAGATTCATGAAGAGCCTGCTAATGCAAGGTTTCTAAATATCTGACACTCAAACCTCTTCAGCTTTAAATGAATATTAGATCCTTTCACAAAAGCTCTTTGATACTCAAAGTGGATTTCCTTTGCAGATCCAATCACATTTAAGTTTAGATTTTCCTTTAGAAATACTACGTCAGTTCATTTATCAGGTTGGATGACTTTTTTGGTGTGTTGACGTGAGTAGACTACAGTCCTCTTTCAGATACTAAGTGTTGCTAAGAAGGTATTTTGCAGATTTAACTAAAGCCCATCACCAGTTGGCTTTAAGAAAGTGAGATTATTTTAGACGATGGCATGAGCCTGATACCAGTTTCATCACCTTAAGATCAAGGCTGTGGCTTTCTGAAGAGAGAATCTACCTAGTGGTTTCCTCTTTGTTCCTGGACTCCATCCTGATCACGATTGTCCTTTCCTGAGTGCCTGTGAACAATAGCTTTGGTGTGAACTCATTAGGTTCTGCCCCTCCATGAGCCTTTCAACTGTCTAAGTCTCCTGCTTTGAGTCTTGCTTAGCAAGCTCTTCCCAGTTGTGTATCTATATAATGCTATTCTATCTATATAATGCTATTTATACTGTATGTTCACATTTTACTGGTTCTGCTTCTCTGGCACCAACCTGACTCAAGAAACCCCCAGTCCTAAGTGGAGCCCTAAGTAAGAAAGGGCTCTGTAGTAGGTTCAGATTGTAGTCCACTATCCTGAACTCTTGCCATATAATCAAACAGTGCTGGAAGAGAAGTGGTACTTACATTATTAGACTCAAACAGATCCAGACATAAGGCAGAAACAGGCAGCCTATTTGCTTTGCTCCTACCTCCTCTGCACCAATTCCTTACATTCAGTTCAAATCTATGCACCTTAGGGATGGGGAGGAAGAGGAGTTCCTTCAGGTCAGGTACCTGAAGGAATATAATGACTTTAAGATCAGGAAGAAGTCCAGGTAAGAAGCACTCAAGGGAGTAGACACATATGCAGATTTGGGGCCTATCAGTGACAGTAATCACTGTAGAGGCAGCACTACTCAGGGAAGCTGAATACCACCACCTTGGATCAAGGACTCCTTTTACAGTTGGGGAAGGGGGTGGGACAATAGACACACGACCATAGTATCCATTGGTCTTTAAATATACACAGCACCAAGAAGCTGATCTCAGAGATAGTCTGTAGGGATGCTTTCCTCAAGGCTCAAGTTGCCAAGTTAGTAATAGCCTAGGGATCTGTGACACTTCTTTTTAAAGATTTTATTTATTTATTCATGAGACACAGAGAAAGAGGCAGAGACACAGGCAGAGGGAGAAGCAAGCTCCCTGCAGGGAGCCCGATGTGGGACTCGATCCCGGGATTCTAGGATCACGCCCTGGGCCGAAGACAGGCTCAACTGCTGAGCCACCCAGGCGTCTCAACACTGTTCTCTTGAATGCTCTCTACGGCATGAGCAAATGGCTACTATATGGTGCTTTGTACTCATGCCCATGTGTTCTATATATTGGTGACAAAGTGGAAGAAATCATGCTAAATTCTCTCACCATCATTCCCAGTGATCCACTGGAGGAAGTGGTACTTGAGGCTCTAAGAGGTTAGATGTGGTCTTCTGTAAGTGATTGGAGACAGCTCACAGATGACAGTTCCAATAAACCAGAGTTAGGTTCCTTTGGGTTATTTTGGGCTCCAGTCAGTAGCCCAGGAGGAAAAGTAAGGGTTTGGTTTACTGACAAGGTTCATAAGTCCCAACCATGAGTTTGGGGAGCTGCTATTAAATGGTGACAGAAATTAGTATGTCTAGAACTTAAGGGAATCCATCACAGCAGAGGGTCTTGGGCTAGAAATTTGGTCTGGCAGAAATGTTGGCTAAGTGTAAGAGAAATCTATTATGATTGATAGAAATAATGTCAGTTACATCCCGGAGGCCAACTGCAGAAGCACAGAATAGAACTTGCAACCAACCCTATCATTTTAGGGATGATGGCCAGAAACCACCTTGACACATCAGTAACTGGATGTACTCAAAGGCAAGGCATCAGCTTTGATACTTCATTCACCCCAGATCTCTGTGACCAAGTTTACCTGCAGCTGAAGTATAGTGTTCTACCACTTTCCATCAACTTCCTCAGATGCTCTGATCTTTGATTCTCTACCCAAGGGTTTTCTCCAGCATCACATGCTATTTCTCAATCTGCTTACTGGAAAGCCTGCTGGCAGAGCCAACTAACCAATGAACGGGATGTAGTAATCAGGTGGTAAATAATTTAGAATTGTTCTGCAGAGTGATGGGAAAGCTAAAACTATTTCATGGTTCCTTAGTCCCCAGCCACCTGGAGCAGTTACTGTTACATTTTCATTAGGGTGTATTTATTAGCTGTAGTGAATCTACCGTCACATTTTATACTCAATCACTTGTTTCCTGTGACCAGCTCTCAAAGTACTTAAATCCTTGTGTCAGAATCTGCTTTTAGAGAGACCCAGACTAAGGTACTTACTCAAAACTGGCATGGCAAAGTCAGAAGTTAGCCCATAAGTTACCATATAATAACTTATAGTTTTCTTCATGATTTGTTGGCAATAATTATAGGAATTGGAAGCATTAACTAGCAACTGAAGAGTGGGCAAAGTGGGAGAAAGCATACCAACTCCATTTTTTCAGAGATGATTTTTTTCAGTCCTATTCATAGTTTACCTTGCATAAGTCATTCAACTCTTCATTTAAACGAACACTTTATTCTATGAATTATCTTAAATTATCTGCCACAAACCTTATGAAAAAACTCCGAGGTTCTTAATTTGAACATTTTTGCAACTAAATACTAAACATGGAGATTAAACAAAGAATTTAGATATACTGTTGAATTTACAGCCGTTAGCTGTGATTTAGCGCTGTAGAGTAATAGCTCTGTGCTGGCCCATAGGCCACGCTTGAACCACAGCTGATTTGAATCTTGACAGAACATCCTTTATGAACCACCTTGAACACAAGAACTCTTAAGAGACTTATGATGCACTACTACAGGCCATCATCTCACTCACTTCCCTATTAGAGAGACTGTTGTGAGACCGTTTTCATTGCCTCCAGAGACTTGATGAAATATCAACAGTTTCAATGGAACTCCGATTCTAGTAAAAAGTAGACAACACATCAACTAGCTCTGAAAACAGATTCACCTTGGTCCCATAAGCCAGAGTCAGGCTTATCCCAAGAACCAAAAGGCACAATCAAGATTATAAAAAGCCAGTATCACGAGTCCAGGTCTCTCATGAGAAGAGGATGAGGAAAATAAACCTTGAATCCCAGAGCACAGGTCCAGACAGAGCTGCTGCAGGTACGTATCTTGGTAATATTCAATGGTAAACTTTAATGGTTAAGGTGAAGGGTTCCTGAGGCACCTGGCTCGCTCTGTTGGTAGAGCATTTGACCCTTGATCTTGGGGTCATGAGTTCAAGCCCCATGTTGGACATAGAGATTAAAGTTCGAAAAAGTGATTCTTTGTTACCCAACCACTAAGCATGGCCTGCTAAGAGGGGCAATGCTAAGTGATCTCTTCTGCTTTTAGAGGCAATACACACCACAATTGGATGTGCTACTTCAATTTGCCAAGTAACCCAAAAGCTTTGAGCTTAAAGGGGAATTAAAAAAAAAAAAAAAAAAAAAAAAAAGCTTTGCAACAGGGTCCAGCTTAGTTTGCCTGCATGCTCTGAGAAATAACTCCAAGTTTGTATGCCTCAATTCAGTCAGTCATCTTTTTTTAATAAGGGTAGGGTCACATGTCCAGTATTTAATAAATTTGAGGATTCAATTCTCCATGTAAATATGGTTAGCAGAAATAATGCAAGTAGTATGACAAGTAGGCTGTTATTTTTCCCACAAGGATCCTGGAGGGTGAGGGTGGGGGAGCACTAGCTGGTGGTTTCAGGTCCTATCTTTGTTTAAGAGGAACAAAGAAAGTGTCCTGGCAAAGAGGAGCACTGGATATTATGGGAAAGTATTAGAGCAAGCTACATATTTTAAGTAGAATTTCCCATTGCTGCACTTAGAAGGGTTTCCTGGCATAGTCTTTGCTTTACCAATATGTCTGTGCCTGTGTCAGCAAGAAAATATTGGGATCTGTAGCTTCCTGGAGACGTGTGGTCATGGTCAGTATTAACCTTAGTTTTTTACTGTTCTTTGGATGTTTCCCCTATTTTTAATAAAGTTGTACAGACCATTTTAGTTAAGATACAGCTCCTGTGGCATTTTTAGGTGTTGGCAAGATAGTCTTGGGCATTTCCTAGTACCTGTACAATGTATCTAAGAGGTGATCTTGGGGTACCTGGGTGGCTCAGTCAGTTAAGCATCAGACTCTTGATTTTGGCTCAGGTCACAATCTCAGGGTTGTGAGAACGAGCCCCACATCAGACTCCAAAATGGACATGGAAGCCACTTGGGATTCTTCCCTTTCCCCCCTCTCCCTACCCACCATCAAAACAAACAAACAACAACAAAAACACCTTGATCTTACTGACCCTGTCCTTTCGGCCTTTTACACCTTTGATGTTAACTACTGCCAAATGCCTTCTAGTGAAATCCCATTGGATTCTAGCTGATAGAATCCTGAAACCTACTCCTGGAACACCATAGCCCATAATGCTGGTGGAGAGCAGCTGCCCCGAAAAGTAGTGAACACTTATTTTGAAGGTGCAGGGAACTTACCACTTAATGATCATGAAGGATTTAAGGACTTTCCCCTTGACTCTCATCACAATTAAGGCATTTGGGAAATGGAACCCTGTTATTGTTACACTCCTCCTAACCAGCTCCACTGTGGCATTCCCCCTCATAGGACAGCTGGATACCTCCAAGACCATGGAGATGGCCATTCCTTTACCAGTTTCCTAAACTAGACCTTGCTGCACTGAGCTTACTAAAACAACTACAACATGATAGGAGGGGTTAATAAAGATGCCTATCTTCATCCTGGAAAAAACCTATCACCAGAACCATCTCACTAGCCGGGCCAGAGCTTTAGGAGTTAAATGAGTTCACAGCAAACATTACAGGCCCTATTCCCTAGAGTTATAATTTAGAATTGATTTACCCTGGCAAGACAGATCTACTGTTCTAAAAAATTCAGTTTATCAGGTGCCCCACGTAACAACCTGGGAGATCCTCTGCCAACAACACAGGGGAGGAGACTACCCAATTGTAATAAATCCCAGTCAGTTTATCAAAGTCCAGAATTAATTACCAGCAGGAAAATGTAGAAATGAGTTAATCAAAGTACCTGGAGGTTCATAGACAAAGATCCAAGAAGGGGAAGTGAGTAGGACCAGAATGAAGGGATTGGAGGGAAGAAAGGCCTAAGATCTTTATGTCAAAGGTCTAAATACCTGAATTTGGAGAATAAGGACACCATCTAAAAAGGTCAAAGCTTAGATCTAAGTAGAACATTGATTTGCATATTTAAAATCCTATTTACTGTTTCCCGAAAAAGGTTTGCAGTGGGCCAGTGAGCATGAAGACAAAAAGATGCAGGGCAGTAGTTTTTGAATAGTTCCCCCCACCCAGGGTACATTTAGCAGTGTCTACAGATATTTTAGGTTGGGGAAGGAGGGGGATACTAGCATCTAATGGGTAGAGGACATGGATGCTTAACATTCTACAATAGACAGGGCATCCCCCCCCCCCAAATTAATACCCAACATCAAATTTCAGTTTAAAGAACTTAAGTTGGTTGAGCCAACCAAATGGGTATGAAAGTAGTGCAAGTTGACTGCAAGACCTTGGGTAAGAGAATTAATTTAGTTGCCTAAGTCTTCACTACATGTCCAGGTATCTCTATCACATTAGCTATTAACAATGACAAGTTCTAAGTGAACACAATTTCATTAAGGAGGCTTAAAGTGTCTGAAAACACTAGGTTAAAGTGTGAACTTCAGAACCATTGCTGGTGAGCTTAACAGACTACTAAGCCCTTCTCTCAGATATATCAAAGAGCTAAAGAGTAAGCACTCTCCTGCAGAATTTCAAGAGCATTGTGTTTAGGTGTGTTAGCATCCTAAAGAATCTTAGTGGAAGTTCAGAGCAGCTCAGAAACTGACTGGAGTTCCTGAAGGCAGACTGGGTGACATAAGGGAAACAAATGGCACTAAGTGTAATACAAATGGCCGGAGGCATTTCCATCTTTGTTATTGGCTAAGCCTAACAGATGTGAAACCTGGCCTAGTCAGTTGCCTCAAAGTTCCAGGGGAACTCTGGCATCATATTGTAATGCTTAGCTATATTGTGGTATTTAAATAACCTCTGAGAGGACTTAAATCTTAAATGCCTTAAAGAAGTTAATCAAGTTCATCTTAGACACCTTCCTGGACACAGGTATGTGCACCTGCTCTCATTTTCAGCCTTACTGCTCAGGTACTCTGGAGCTGTATTTTTCATGCAAGGATCTGAATGGTTTCATCTCCCAAGACCTCCCAACCTCATGTGCAGTCTAGTTACTCCTACCACTCCAGGAGGTGGCACCCTGCCCCTGTGCATGTGATCTTACTTCCTTACTAGCTGTTAAGAGATTCCATGTGATTAGAAGTTGAATATGGATCTGTCACCCATGAAGAATTTGCCAGAGCAAGCACCAACCCAAAGGCAAGTCTCCATGGCCTTAAGCCCATTAAAACTGAGTGACATTTACATCCCTCCATCTGGTATAGGGGAATCCAGTACCTTGATGCAGCCAATGCTGAAAAGTAACATTCTCTAGAAACTAATGGGACATTCTTAAAGTTTCCTTCATGAAAGGAAGGCACCCCACAGTGGGTTCATCCTGAGAAAATTGTCCATGCTTAAAGTGCCATGGTTTTAGAAGCATCCAATAAGCTTACAGACCCATGGGAAAACTGACATCCAGGCTGTAGTACAAGGTGCCCTAGATCTGCCTTGATCTACCAAATCTAATGGTACTAGAGGTATTTGTGATGCATAAAGATTCTCTATAAATCTCTGGGAAACACTAATAGGCAAATTAGAATGCAGACCCTTTAGGATTCTAGCAGAAGGCCATATCTTCTATGGCAGAGAATTATGTTCCATTTGAGACACAGCTCATGACTTACTTATTGGGCCCTGATAGAGATTTAGTCCTGGAAATGAGACACCAAGTAATATCCTAATTGGATACCCATCATTAGCTAGACTTTTTTTGGATCTATTCAGGGGTGCCCATAGAAGAAGCCTATAAGCTAGCCATAATATCTATTAGTACCCACCCTTGTAACAAATTTTTTATGAAGTCTCCAAAACATAAGTTCCAAAAATCTGTTTTTCTACTTGAAATGTTGCTATAATGTCGAAGATTCAACTCTGACCTGATACTCTTACCTAAAGACCAGATATCTTACCTTTTAGGTACCACTAAGGTCTTAAAACCTGCTCCCCTCTCCAGGTTGGTACTGGCAATTCCAAAGTTGAGATTCTCCATAATCTTTGCTTGTCTACAGGAAAGGCACTTTGTTCTCAACTTCTCTACCTTATCTTTTTTTAAAATATTTTATTTATTTATTCATGAGAAACACAGAGAGAAAGAGAGAGGCAGAGACACAGGCAGAGGGAGAAGCAGGCTCCACACAGGGCGCCTGACGTGGGACTCGATCCCAGGACCCCAGGATCACGCCCTGGGCTGAAGGTGGCACTAAATCACTGAGACACCCAGGCTGTCCCAACTTCTACCTTTTCACACAGAAAACAATACTTCTGTGAGAGTTATTTTAGGGCTCTTTCCCTGGCCCCACTTCCCATGACAGACTTTTGTGTTTTTCTTTTGCTTTAACAAGATGCTTTATTGTCACCACACTGAACTCCTACTACAGTTCTATCCTTCCCATAATGTTCATTTATTCAAAGACCAGATCAGGCCCCACAGAAGCAGGGGTTCTAGTGCCAAAAGCCCTGGAGGTATAGTTAGGGGGACCAGACCATCTGGGGAGGAAATGTTTTTATAGTCATTTATTCACATTACTATACACTGGAATATGGGAAATTTGAGACTATTAAACATAAGATCTGAGTTGACATGGATATCTGGAGGCCTAAAGGATCATGATCCCATGTTAAAGTACAAACATAGGAGGATCTGGTAATAAAAGAAGCTCTGGCAAAAGTTTGGCTGACATATAATGCAATAGGTCTGGGGACCCATCCAGAAGCTACTACCCATGTCTGAGTATATAATTGAGATTAACAATTGGCATTTGGATCAAAACCCCTACATTGGATCCCTGGTGCATGAAATAAGAACTATCACAGGATAACATAAATTGCAAGCTCTGAAACCGGCCCTACAACAGCCAAGATGCTAAGTCAAAAATGTTGCATGAGGGTGGCCAAGTTTAGTACTATATTTAAGAATGTAGCAAAAAGCGTTGGTGATTCTTCTATCTCAATTCTACATTCTGGCTCATAAACTGGATACTAGAAATGACCAGACTGCTTCAAGTTCAGTCAAGAATTAGCACTGATTCTCAAATGGGTGAGGTTTCAAGGAGTAGATCTGGTCATCTACTTTATATGAGAGAGAAGAGGCCCAAAGTGAGAATATGCATAAATACCTGGGTGATAGGATATGGCCTAGCTATCTGGTCAACATCTTAGAAAGATTGAAAATCAAAGATAAGGAGACACTGATAGAGTAATACAGATGGACATATGGTACTGGACATGAAGTAGGATGATTTTTATCCCATGCTAACACCCACCAGAAAGGATATACCACAGAAGATGTACTGAATAACCAAGTAGATAAAATGACTGCCATCTGACATTAGCCAGTCTTTCCATCACACAGATATAGGAATGAAGTAGCCACAGAGACAGAGCGGCTATATATAGGGCCGACACCAAACACTTGCTCTTACCAGAGACAACCTAGCTCCAATGGCCTATGGATATCTAACCTGCCAGCAATAGAGATCAAAACTGAGGCCCCAGATTGGCAGCTTTACTTGAGGACCAAGATGCTACTTTGTGACATGTTAACTATTGAGCACCTTCTATCCTAGGGCCAGAAGTTGCTTCTGTCAGTAAGATACCTATTCCAAGCATGGGTTTTCCTTCTCAGCCTGCAAGACTCAACTTGCACCACTACCCAGATTCATGGAATCCACAGAAAAATTGCACATCTTATGATGTCATAGCTTATGATCAGGGAACCCAATTCAAAGTGAAGACTGAGATGGACTCATGACAATGGATCCATTGATCACATATTATACTGCCCAGAAGCTCCTGCTGAATGCAAAATTACAGCTCCAAAGCAATACTTTATATAGATTGGATGCCATCCTCTAATGAAGTAGTATGTGCACAGAGTGGGAGCAGCTTATATGGTGCTGTGTTCCTCATAAGATAACTACATAGGTCCTAGAACCAAGGGAGATGCCTATTTTCTCCCAGGGACCCACTGAGGGACTCTGTGATTCTTATCCCTACAACTCTTAGTTCTGCAGGGTTAGAGATCATTTTCTACAAAAGGTATGCAATCTTACCAGAAGACCCAGAATAGGTTTCATTGAACTACAAGTTATAACCTGCTACTGTAGTACTTTTGACTCTGCACCCAAGAACCAACCCACAAAAAGAGTCACCATTTTAGCAAAAGTAATTGACCTTGATCATCAATGGGTGGTAAGACTATACTAGTGAGAAGAAAGGTCTATAGAACTTAGGTAATCTAACTGGATACTTCTCCATATACCTTTGCCCAATTGTAACTAAATATAGGAACTCTGGTCTCAGAAGATAAGGATTTTTATGACAATACAAGCTTCAGGCATGAGGGATTCAGTCTCTGCCACAGTGACCTGTAGAAGTGATAGCTAAGGGTAAGAAAAATTTAGAATGGCACGTGGAGAAGGGCGATATGTACCAATACAGCCTGGAAAGTAATTACAGGAGTGAGAGATGTAGTTCCTGCTGATCTCTTATGAGACTTATCTCAGGAAGAGGGCCCCATAGCAGTCATGGAGCTTCTCCCCAAATGAGTTTGGAGAAGTAAATATGTATAGCACAGAGGTTGGGTTGTTGTAGCTGAGGAACAAGGCACTCAAATCCCTTTAAGACAGAACCTGCTATAAACATTTGAATCAGCTGACAGCAACCAAGTCTAGGACATGCTCTTCCAGGGAGCAATTAGCCAAGGCTGAGTACAATGCAATATTAAGGCCTCAGTATCTACTCAATCCAAGACTCCTCTACCAGCCATCTGCATTGGAACTCTACCCTAGGTTGGCAGAGACTAGACTGCAGAGCTGTACTGCAGTCTCAGGCTCTTCCTTTTCTTCCTACTTTGTTCACAGGTATTACAATAAAGCATGAAGATTTTCTCTGTCTGCCTTGATCTCCCTTTGCACCACCCACCTAACTCCCCCTCCTCCCCATGAAGTCTCTTGGGTTTTAACTCAAACACCAAATTGACACAGTAATTGAAGTTTCTCTTCCCACTAGGGCCACCTGCCTGTGCATGCATGCCCTCTAGGTCTGCATTCAATGTTCTAACCACATACCATGAGATGGATAGAATCCAAAGGACACTTTTGTCTTCAATACCTTAAACAAGCCAAGGAACTGGCCACAATCTATACTTAAGTTCACATACTATTTCCTCAAGTCTACCCACAGCCATTTTCCTTTTAATAACATCTTTTATACCCATAGAACCTGGGATCTCCTACCCCTTACTGCTATGGAGACTTTAAAAATCTCTCTACCCTATAGCCCTGAAGAAAGTCATAGTATCTAGCAACGAACTACTTCTGGCATACTAAAATAGGCTCACAGGACAATTAAACTCCCCCAACCCCACCACCACCCTCAGAAAAGATACTAGCTCTAGTCTAAAGCTTCTTGAAGTTTGTTCTAGGAGGTCTCTCTTGACCCTCAACCCTTACACCACTTCTTCCAGGATATGAGAATCTTCACTAATTATCTCAAATCTTGGCATTTTAATCTCTCCTGCTCAGACATGGCTACAGAAGAATTTCCAAGACTTTTGCTCTCAGTTTAACCCACCCCATCTGACATTTCAACAGAATGTCGTATATACAATAAAAACCCAAGTTTCTAAAACCTTAGAGAGGATCGTTCCTCCAAATCCCTAATGTATAGGGATTATCATCAATTTACTGCTAACAGACAAGTTAAGAAATAAATATAGCATGAGAAAGAGCTGTGAACACCATCTTCAACTTGCACTATGGCACATGAAGCTATTCAATTCCCCAGGACCCTCTCATCAAACCAGATCCAACAGCTAAGCATAGCCTGTTCTCCCAAGAGTTTAGACTTAGATACTGGTCTATCCTGGGAAGCCCAAGGTTTGTGCCAAAACCAGCCTATCTAGAAAGAAATCTTTAACCAGAGTATGCATGACAGATCACGTTACAAGAACCTGACAGACTCCATAGGCCAAGGACATTAGACTCACTTCCCTATATAGTAGGACCTGGCTGAGTTCCAGGTCTGTCTGACTCTACCTTACAGTAACTGCATAGAGTGGTGGTATCCCCAACTCTACCATCACCATGGAGGAAACCCTGGCCCTGATATTCCACTGGTCCACACACTGTTGGAAGCTCCTGAATGCCCTGAAAATCCTTATCCTGACCTCAACTCTTCTGCACACTGGTGTGGAGCCATGGAAAGGGAGATCAGCAGCATTGTAGCCAACGTGCCACTGTAGGCTACCTTGTCATGACACCACAGCAATTCAGATCCCAGGTTAGTGTTTGAGATGCCATAGTCACCTGACTTTCCCTAGGTGGTCCTAAATCTATGTTAGTTACACCAAAGCAGAACCAAGCTTGGAGTCCCTTTAAACTGGGCTGAATGAACCTTCTACCATAAGGTAAAGAAATCTTGCTTAGTGGATAGCTTTTCTACACAAACTGAGGATGGCAGACTACTCAAAGCTAGAGAGGGGGGTTCAACTACATATACCCCTGAAATGTTCCCAGTCTCAACCCGATTCCTCTTTCTCCCTTTGATAAAATTGAGCGAGGAGATAGCAAAGCAGAAACTAGAAAAGTCTCTAAATATTACAATGAGAACAAACTATTTCACAGGAAGACAAAACCACTCCATGAGTTAGGACTGAGGTTTAAGAAAGCTCTACACCCAACATGGGGCTCAAACCTACAACCCTGAGATCAAGAGTCACATGCTCCACTGACTGAGCCTGCCAAGTACCCCCAAAGGTTTTTTAATCTGCAACTCTTGCTCAACTCTACTTTCTACTTCAAGGGACCACTTTTAGGTAAATCCCCATGGATACTGGGGAGCCAAAACTGACAATACCCACCCACAAAAGACATACTATGAACTTAAACAGCAGCCAGCCTGTCTAGCAATAATCTCCAAAACAAGTCCTAAGCCTTTTTCCATATTTGCCAACTCCCTAACAAAGGTTTTACCCCACTTTTTAAAAAATTAACTATAGGTGAGAACTTTACAGATGTGTTGTGTGCACCAAAACACATCTCCTTTGTATTTTGAATAGACTAATTGTCAACCTGGGTTTTCCTGGAATTTGTCCTTTATTCAAGGAATCAGTAGCTGCCTCTCATAGAACATTGCAAGAAAATAAGACCTGTATGAATTTTTCATGGACCAACAATTACTGCTAGGGTGTTCCAATGTTTGAAATGCCATTAGTCACACTATACCCCCAAGTATTTATTTTCCCTTAACATATACCTAGTCAATGTTATTGGAAGTCTCACACCTACAGTAGGATTTGGTCATTCCATGGCATTTAAAGAAGTAACAATAGCCTTGTCAATCAGCACTGCAAGAAATGTATGGCCAAGTACATACAAACCAGGCTTCTCCTTGCCATTCCACTGCCTACTCCTTAATTCTACATGGTCTTCTAGCACCAATCAAACCAGTGGCCACTGCCTCAATCCTCCCCCACTCCCACAGCTCTGGTGTGTCACTATTCCCCTTCCTAGTCTAGGGATCCCGTCCTTTCCTTCCTTCTAAAAGCAAGGAGACAAGTTTATTCAGGCAGTCAGATCCTTGCCTCTCAGGAGCTTAATTAAGATCTTTTGTTTCCCCAACCCTCTCAGGAGTTTCCAGGGCATAATCTGAAGTTGTAGGAGAAAGGAAGAGAGACTAAAGAAAATGGCAGAGCATACCAGTTTAGTAGGGAGCAGTTTTAGTAAGCAAAGGAAACTGACAGGAGACTTGTCTTGGACAGCAACAAGACAAATGTATCCCCACACCCACTCACCAAATCTTGGAAGTTTATAGGGGGGCCTTAACTAGGTACACTCAAATATACCATGTAGCTGTTCGACATCACATTATCTCAAGGTCATGTCCTTGGAACAGCTTCTAGGAGCAGGAAAGCAAAATGGAATCCACATTCCAAAGGCAGAGGAGTGGGAGGAGCCTCTAATCTCCCAGGTCCAGGTCACAGGTAAACTGAATCACATCTTTTGCATGGCCTTCCACAATAGGACCCCTTCCTTGTCCCTTCTCTAACCCTAGTCTTGAACATAAGGCAATCTTTCACCAGGAGGATTTTTGGGAACTTTGCCCAGCTTAGTCTCAGGTGTCAATTCTGATATCAATCATAATTGCGCACTGGGTTTTTACAAACCTCATTGTTGAAACCCATCTTCAAGTGATAATTTAGTGAAAACCCAATATAGAAAAGAGATAGTCATAGCCATTCTTTTACAGGCAGACACGCGAAAGGCCCCAGAGCCCATGTCTGGGCATGCCTCTTAGTTACAACTCCTACCCACTGTTTGATCAAAGACCTTTGAGCAAGGGAGAATCACTAAGACATGATTCCATTATATTGCAGTGATACAAGGTCAAGACTGCTGTATTATGTTTCCATCACCTTCTTTCTCTGACCAATCCCACCAAGAGAAACCCATGATTGACTAATTTGAGTAGTTGAGAATTCTACCCTTGTCCTTATTCTACAAAATGATCAAAGTCAGCCTCGGATGTAGCAAACTACTTAGTTCAAAATGGATTCAGTGTAGAACTCATTGGTGGAACAAGCTGTACCAGGGTTGGTCAAGACATGGACACTAGACAGGGAACTTTGCCTCAAGGGATATCCACTGTTCCTTGGTAGATTGCATAGTACATTACCGCAGTTCAGAAGACTTGCTCTTAAGCAGAGATCTACATTCTTAGGACTGTGGTTTAACATGGGAACTGAGGATGTGAAAAAAACAAGTAATCAGTCACTAATATTTGTTGAAATTAGCATAGACCAATATCAGATCAGTGCTAGGTGACTACTGCTGGTCTATTATACCATAAGAAGTGGAATTGGCTCTGGAACCTTTGGATTAGAGCTAAGCTTCACCTGTGAAGATGGGATGCTCCAGACATTAAGCCAAATCGTCTTTCCTGCCTATATTTTGCCTGTCCACTAGCATTTATGTTTTAAAATGATCAACTTTCAGATTTTCCCTTTTCCTAACAAGTTTTATCTTTAAGGACATTTTCTCCAAATTGAACAGTCAGTACCCATGGACAGAGCTTCCTAGCTGGTGAGTCTTAGAGTAGATTTCTTGATTGGAATAGGATATAACTCTCCCATTCCTCAGGAGAACTGAGACCTTCAGCCATGAGAAGCTTCATCTAGCTTTACAAATCTCTTCAAATGTGGGTGTCATACAAGTATTTTCCATGTGAGCCATGAGTGAAAGTGATTGGAAAGCGTTGTGCTGTGGGACTTAGTATTCCAATTTTGTAAGCTGTAAATACCCCCCTTCTGTGCAGACTCTGGATTATATACTTGGACTTCCATTCCCCTGTCAATGAATCTCATTTTAGACAGCTATAGTCGCAGACTGTCCTGTATCAGGCCAAAAGATAAATTGTCTCACAACTTCAGGAATGATGGACCATTTTCTTCATCTTATGCAAACACCCACTGTGTACTTCATTTAACTCTAACAATCCAAGGATGTATGTCTAACCAGAAAACAGGATTGAGGGTAGCTGCCAACAGGTTTACACAGCCAGAAGATGGAAGATCTAGAAGTCCAGCTCAGGTCAGGGTCCCAGTCTATTCTAACGTCCAGATTATATCCTCTTGCTGCAAACCTCAGACTATTCCATGGAAAAGCAGCATTTTCAGAATTCCTATATAGGATGGATTTAGCAAACGATAGCCTGGTTTATAGGAAGTATACTCATAGCTTGAAACCATGTTTATATATCAAGCCATATTAAGCAAGAATCGATTGCATTGCTAACAAACAGGGTAGACTCAGGGAACATGAGATAGAGGTGGTGGTGAGAGCTCTTCAAGGCACCCTTGGCATCAAGATGGGCATGCAGTTATGAGTAAAACAAAAAAGACTCCTGAAAGAATGAAGTCATTAGATGTTACATGATTTGACAAAAAAAAAAAAAAAAAAAAGTAGAGATTCTTGATATTGCGAACCTGCTAATTCTTCAAGCACTTTTTGAATTAGAACATCTCAAATTTTGTTTTCCATCAAGAGATCCAGGCATAGGGAATTCAGATCTGAAATCCCTTTGTCTGGCAAAATAATATCCATAGCTTAACAGGATAAAGTTGTAACTGGCTAGCAATGAAAGATTGAAGGGGAATTAACTTAGCCAACATAAATAAAATAATGCTGCATTTTATCTTCTGAGCCTGTGGTGAAGGCTTCAAAGACTTCTAATTCTGATCAACTTAATTCTATGAGTCCTCCTATTCAAATTATTAAAACATAGTATTTTAGTTATGTTATCCCTTTTGGGTAATATTGCTGTGAACCCAACCTCGATTCAATAAATAAACTCACTTGTCACACTAAAAACTGGAGCACTTGAAGTACTGATGCAAGTATCCATTCTGCATAACATTTAGGGCAATAAGTTATATTTCACTTTAACTCAATATTTATATATTTATTTCTTTTAGTTCTTGTTTAAAAAGTGACTAAATTAAAAAAAAAAAAGTGACTAAATTGGGATCCCTGGGTTGCTCAGTGGTTTGGCGCCTGCCTTCGGCCCAGGGCGTGATCCTGGAGAACCAGGATCGAGTCCCGCATCGGGCTCCCTGCATGGAGCCTGCTTCTCCCTCTGCCTGTGTCTCTGCCTCTCTCTCTTTCTCTTTCTCTCTCTCTCTCTCTCTCTCTCTCTCATAAGTAAATAAAATCTTTAGAAAAATAAAAATAAAATAAAAAGTGACTAAATTTTATTAAAGTGCTTGAATATCAAATAACTATTTAAGATGTGAAAAAAAAGGTGAAGAACTTACTCCACATAAATATATTTTCATTTAACAAACAGCAAGCACTACTAACTCAATCCCCATGACAGCCTTGAGATAAGTGCTATTTACGGATAAGGAAATTGAGGCACCAAGATGTGAACTAATTTGCTCAAATTACATACTAGTAATTGGCAGGGAATAGTTGGTCAAGATCTCAAACAGGTAGTTTAATTTAAATGCAATTTGCCAACATATAGTATAACACCCAGTGCTCATCCCGTCAAGTGCCCTCCTCAGTGTCCATCACCCAGTCACCCATCTCCCCGTCCACCTCCCCTTCCACTACCCCTTGTTCATTTCCCAGTGTTAGGAGTCTCCCATGGTTTGTCACCCTCTCTAATTTTTCCCTCTCAGTTCCCCTCCTTTCCCCTATATCCCTTTTACTATTTCTTATATTCCCCGTATGAGTGAAACCATATGATGATTGTCCTTCTCTGATTGACTTACTTCACTCAGCATAATACTCTCCAGTTCCAACCACGTTGAAGCAAATGGTGGGTATTTGTCATTTCTAATGGCTGAGGAATATTCCATTGTATATATAGACCACATCTCCTTTATCCATTCATCTATCGAAAGACACCGAGGCTCCTTCCAGTCAAACTAGGAAGTTTAAATCCGAAGTCCAGACCTTTAACCACTGGACTATGGTGCATCTCCAAATGTAGATCAGCAAACAGTGATCTGCATACAATGCACTCCATAGGT
This sequence comes from Canis lupus familiaris, assembly GCF_011100685.1. Lineage (NCBI taxonomy): Eukaryota > Metazoa > Chordata > Mammalia > Carnivora > Canidae > Canis > Canis lupus. Next base: position 38,426,384 of record NC_049253.1, read on the forward strand.
GTAAGCTACTGGCATAGCTAACTGACGTGTGTCAACTAGACTGGGCCAAGGAACACCCAAGGAATTGGTAAAACATTTTGGGGTGTGTCATTGAGGACCTGAATAGAACAAAATAGCAAAGGAATGAGAATTCTGAGTCACTTGATTTTTTTAGATAGAGAAAGCATGTACGCACGTGAGTGGGGCAGGGAGGAGGTGGGCAGAGGGAAAGGGAGAATTTCAAGCAGGCTCCACACACAGTGCAGAGCCTGGTGCAGGGCTCAACCTCACCACCCCAAAATCATGACCCTGAGATGAAATCAAGAGTCAGACACTTAACCAACTAAGACACCTAGGGCACCCCTGAGTCAATTAAAGAGCCGATATAAAATTTTTATTTCTTCCCTTTTTGTTTTGATATTTCAAAATATCATTCTACATCTATCAAATCTAATAAAACTTGGCTTTCTGGTTATTCATTTTCATTCTATTTTACAAACACTTGGCCCATGAAATTAGAAACAAACTGATCTGACACCTGATTGTGCATCTCAGACTGTCCAGGACACCTTCGCCTTATAACGTGATAAGTTATTACTGCCAGAAAATTAACCATTTTATTCCTGGCATCCCATTAGGCCCAGATTCAAAAGCTTCTACCTAAAAATCAAAGGATATATGTTGAGTCATTTCCCTCAATAACATCAGAAGCCAGGGGCACATGTGTGGCTCAGTGGTTGAGCATCTGCCTTTGGCTCAGGTCATTATCCAGGGGTCCTGTGATCTAGTCCCACATCGGGCTCCCAGCAGGGACCCTGCTTCTCCCTCTGCCTAGGTCTCTGCCTCTCTCATGATTAAATTTTAAAAAAAAATTTTTTTTTTTTATATCAGAACCTAGTGTTCAGGGCCCCAGCCAGTCTACAGCTTCCAGTGCTACCCATTCTCAAATTTCAGCAAATAAAGACAAAGTAACTAGCCTTTAGGGGGAGAAATAGAGGAACAGGGTTTATAAATATACCAACTCTAAAAAGCATTACCCTGAGATAAGAGACCCAGATCAGGAAAAGCCCAAACAATGATGACTAAGGTAAATACACATCAAAGCAAATGCCACAGGGAGTGAATCAATGGAGTCTAACCCCATGCCCTCATGTTTGTGGAGCCTTGGTCCATTCAATACACAGGATCTTGCTATTTAAGCCTGCAGGGCACGACCACCAGTTAGAGCTTTTAAACACATCTTCCAACAGAGGGCACTTAGCAACCATAGAAAAAGAGAGATCTTGACTAAGGTGAGAAACCGTGACAGCTTCTGTTAACATGCCTGAAAAATGTGGAGCTACAAGTGTACATACTACCATTTTAAAGAGGGAACGCTTTACCACAGGGGCATAGATATAGTGAAACACTTTAGCTGGTGTCTGCTGTAAGACATTTGTTCTCGATTGCATACAATCTTCCAGAGAACAGGTAAGCCGCAGCCCTCTGCTGAACTGGTTAGAAACAATCACTGTAGCTCTCTTAGGACAAGTCATTCAACATAGTTGTGGAACTGTTGTCATGTTCTTGGAAGCCTAATGTCTCTTGAACTACTTGAGAGTTTCTCACACTAGGAGACCTGCCACCCCAAATGCTCCCTCCTAGTGTCCTTGCTGCTTAGGGACAGACCCGAGATGTAGCCTCTAATAGCCAGATACTAGAGACAGATTCAGAAAGGAAAGGGAATTCATTGGGTGGGACCCGTCTTAGAACATATTCTTAGGCTGCTGAGTTTAACAGGCAAAAAGAATTGATGAGAATAAAGATCAACACAAATTTTAATTCTTATGCCACGCTAATTCGTGGTTATTAATGCCACATTTACCAACTTGTTCATAATCTCTGAAAGCAAGAAGTTTGTTACAAAATTAAAGTTACCAGAGTTTTTGCAGGGGCGGAGGTGGGGAGAGGGTACAAGAAGCTTAAGATTGCTTAATAACCCTCACTGTTTTGTTTTGTTTGTTTTTTCCTTCTCCCCCACTCCCCTTCCTTCTGCAAATTTCAGCATTTGGGAGAATCCAAGTTCAGTGGTAAGTCTAGAGGCATAAATCTACCTTAATTGTCATTCATCCAAGCCCTACCTTCACAGTGTTTAGACAAAGTAGATACTTAGATTCATGCATAATTGAAGTTTATCAGAAATAGAGCCTGCAAGATTGTTACTTGGGAAAAAGACAAGTTAACAAGGCAATAGAAGCAGCAGCTGGAATATTGAGATACAGCAGAGCAGTCATGGAGGTCTGGAGGTCCCATGAAGATGCACAAAAGTCTAATAGGACTGAAGTGTGAAGAGTTCAATACCCAAACAGTAGAGAAGACAAGGTGAGTAGAATAACTGGGTTAGTTGCTTGGGAAAACAGAGTGCAAGCTGTTAACCACCCATTAATGAGAGAGTAGAAGCAATGAACAGTAAAGTTAGTCAGGGGTTGAAGGCAGCATTTTTATAACCATCCTATCACCTCTTCATGTAACAGAACTAGTATCTGGCTTTGGACCAGATATAGGGTTCAAATCCTAGTATGCCTTACAAGGGAGACTTTGGGCAGTCAGCCTCTGAGCATCACTTACAAAAGTTGTTAACTATCTAGGACTGAGTAGTTGAGATTCATTTAACTGGCAGTAGGCCAGCACCTACATGCCTTCTCAGGTAAGTCAATAGAAATAGAAACTGACTGTCGTAATATCTCAGAGAAAGATTTCTACATCAGTTCTAGTTTGTCAGGTGACAGGTACTGATTGCTTCACTGAATCAGACAGGTATTCTGTTAATCCTATGTAATAGTAAATTCTAGACCAATTTAAGTGCATACATGTATCAAGCAACAGCCATTAAGTGATTTTAGCTTATTAAAACAACCCAGATCTATTAAAGCCACAAAAGAGGGAAAAGATGGCAAGATATGTACCAAGAGATGTTTATAGCAGATTTATACCACATTTTTATGCCTATTTGATCATTTAGTCTGAAGCAAATGTGTACATGACTAAGCTCATGACAGTTAATCAGTCATCTTGCCACAACAAAAGCTTCCATTCACATAATGGTAGATTCTCCATGTTACTCACAATTGACATTTGAGACAGTGTACCCAGGAACCAGGTAAGCAGACACAACATACAGGAAGTGACTATTCCCTTAAGATGTCTAGCTTCCTGCTGAGCAAGATAGGAATGACACCCACTTGATTAGTTGTAGTTTTGGCTTATTTTAGAGATTGTTTACTATTTATATGCTGCCTAACCCTTAACTACAACATGATGAAATGTTTGTTCTATCAGTACATTATAGCAAGTCATTGTCAGGGCAGTTTAGTTGTATACATAAAAAATACTTAACCAAGAATGAATAATCTCTGAGGTTGAAAGACTGATGAAAACCTCTGGCCCTCAAGTTTTCTTTAGGAAATGAAGCCACTCTGGACCAAAATATGTAAAGCATTCAGAAAAGTATAAAGACTTAGCTGCTATTGTTACTATTCCACACATGTCTTATATAGTCATGATCCTGATCTATTATTCACATATTTGAGCAATCAACATTTATGTAGACTGAAAATTCTTGTTAACATAAGGAAAAGGAGGAACCAAAACCATCAATATCCATTAGAGTTAAAAGCAAATGGTAAGATGGATTGAGGAGAGGGAATGGAATGAACAAAGGAGGTATGCCAGAGGTGGAATAAGTCAGCCAAGAGTAACTAGTGTGGAGACATGAGAATGGAACCAGGAGAATATATAAAGAAACCAAACAGAAGGGATCCAACCCCATGGATCCCACTTTAAATGGACCACAAAAGCAGGATAACTTCCAGTTAGGAGTCTTATACAACCTAGTAGAAAGAAATGAATTGAAGCTGCATTCAATGAAGAATTCACTGTAAAGTAAACTGAATAGAGACAAACCTTGTTTCCTTAAGCTGAATCTGATGTTTAAGCACCTATGTTGCCTAGATTGAGGTTCCTGTGGCATCTAGTCATCCCATCAAGTTCATCCAGTGATCAGATAATCTTCCCCACCCTTGAGAGGGGTAGAGGAACCTATCAAATAAGCATTCTAAAATACACCTAATTCCAACAAATAGTGAGGATGGGTGAACAGGAAAGTAGGCAACAGGTAGCACTTTAAAAAACTTCCAAACACCCTTCTAAACAAGTGGATCTATAAATTCAAATTGTTAGCTATAGGGACATGCCAACTACCAACCAAACCAAGCTGCAAAGATTCAGGCAATTCCTTTAACTAAATGATATAATAATAAATATTATTATAAAGGAATTCTGAATTCCTTTAACTAAATGATCATAAATGAAAACAAACCCTGTAAAATATAATTCCAAGCTTTCAAGTTCGTGAACTTTAAAGAAAAGACCCTTGTGAATCATGGTTATAAATTATCTATTTGAAGAAACCTTGTTACAAGATCATTAGCCATTTACACCTATCTTGTAGATTCTTTGGACAGGGAAAAACATTGACTGGACTTCATCTGTTAGCATTACCTAAGGGAGACAAGCTTGTTATCTGACATTTGGCAGTACAGCAGGTTAAGTTTCCTGCAGCCTGTTAAGTGTTGAGTCAAGTCAAATACCGGTCAGCTTCCTCATGCCTAGGTCCTTTGTCTATTGTGTTTAGGTATTTATATCAAGACTGGTTCTGTTTCAATAGTCAAGGGCACTTACATAAAAGTAAATGTGTAAGAATTGCCTTCACCCTAAATCAGTTCTGTGGCCAGTCCCTTCGATTTGGTATTTCAAAGTAATCATTACATTAGCTTGAGACTGCGGTTGACATTTACAGACTTCTTAGACAAATGTTTATTGCTGGAATAGTGGCCAAAGTGCTGGATAGAGGGGACCACTATTACTTTATTCTAGGAGATCTGAACTTTTCAAAATAGCTCTCAAAAGAACAAAGCGAGTACTGCCTGTAAAAACAAAACAAAACAAACAAAAACAGTAACTTCCAGTAAAAGCAGGTTAAGGTAACTTGACAAAGCTTTTCAGGTTGTAAAAAGCTTTCCGGTTTCTATATGAAGAAGTAGTTGTCTCTCCAAAGCCTAACTTCTAGTGGCCCACAAGGTGAAGGAAACCACTCTTGCATCTCTATTGGCAACTACTTATGAGTTGGCCCAGCCTATTATATAAACTAACCGGTTAGAAACTCCTAGAAAATGCTTTACATATTATACATAATTTAAAAACTGAGCCAGACAGAGCCACATACAGTATTTGTTGAGACTCATTGCCCTTACTATCAAGAAACAACCCAGAAATGCAGCAGTGAGGAAAAAGCACCTGAGCTTCCAGGTCAAATAGAACTGTCAACATGTGACCAGGTAAATGGAATCCCGGCTTCCTCAAATATATTATGGAGTAACAAACACCTAGAAGCTTAAGGTATAATTCTTAACTGGGAAAAAAATCCAAGATATTTAGCAACCAAGTCAGTGATATTATATAGTAATAGTGCCAAGTGTTAACAACTTAAATTGTTTTGGAATAACTTCTTGAATGATTTGGAGTTACTATAGTACAGCTACCAGCTGAGTGATACTACTCCTAGGTATGATTTAACAAGAGCTAGTACCTCTAGATAACTTCTCCTTGATTAGGCCTCTGAAGAGTTGTTGCAGCTCTAGGGTGGCTGGGTGATCTGCACACAAGAGGTGATAAGCAGGTATCTGCATGCTAGCTGTCAGTCTGAGGTCTATATTTTAAAGTAGCTCAAGACCTAAAAATGACACAAGTATACCCCTCCTCCTCACAATGCTGGGAAGTTGAGGAATCTGGCAGGTGTTGCACATACCCACTCAACCACCCCCATGGCTCTCAATGGTGGCCACATGGACAATCAAGATCCACACTGACATTGCTCTTAGGCTCCCATTCTAGTGGCTAGCATAGCACTAAGGGACCTGCAGTCTTAGCAAGTAGATAGCTTTCACCAATTATGAAGTATTCCCTTAATTAGCACACAGTAAAAATACTGACTCTGCATCTATAGCTGTTCAAATATGCCACAAAGCTTCACATTGTGTATTACTTGAGATGGTATATACCTCTATACCTCTAAAACAGGAACCCCTGATTGCTCATGTTTTAGCCCTCTATGACTGTGAGCATGATAACATCAAGGTCTACTTTGTTGACTTATACCTACCATCACCACCTCTCCCACAGTAGCAAGATCTCCACAAGAGCCCTCCTCATTATTTCTGGGCCTCAGATAGGCTTGTAAAAAAGTTGATTTCAGTTCTGCTCTGGCTGTATTTAGGTCAACTGCCCAAAAGCTCCTGAGGGAAGTGCTACTGGATTAATGACTTCCTACCTTCTAGATGTGCCAAGGGGATCTGCGTTCTCTTCATTTCACCACGTGAGAACCAAACTATGGTTTTTGTTTTTGTTTTTTAAGATTTCATTTATTTATTCATGAGACACAGGCAGAGGGAGAAGCAGGCTCCATGCAGGGAGCCCAACGCGGGACTCAATCCTGGAACTGCAGGATAATGCCCTGAGCCAAAGGCAGGCGCTAAACCACTAAGCCACCCAGGGATCCCCCCAAACTATGGTTCTCAAATGAAGCTACTGCCTTGCTTCCATACCACATCAGACACCTTGACCCTACATAGCTGCCCAATTTGAATCGGGGGTTCAGCATTACCACAGCTTTCTGACACTGGTCTGAGGAAAAGATACCTTCCCCTTTCTTCACCTTCCTACTCCCAACACAACATCCCCTTGGAAAATTTAGATGCCTCCAAAGAATGCAAACACCTGGGGGGGGGGGGGGGCGGGGGGCGGGGAACTAGCCTGGTTGTTCTGAATTCCAATTCAAACTCAGTTTACTTAGAGAGTGCTGAGTAATGAGTTGTGTTATAAAGATTTCCCCCCTATTATGGAAAACTTAATTCAGTTTGATATCCATTAACATTGGTCCTTATACAAGCACTTCCCCAGTCCTTGGTAAAGTCCCTTATAAACGCCTATGCTTCTTCGGTTGGCTTATGAGGGGTTTCGGTAACAGCCTATCACTGAAGAGCACCTAGCTTAACTGGAGTGTAATTCAGCCCAGTATGAGGCAACTTCTCCCACAGTGGAAAAAAAAAAACAAAAACCCTCTGGTATGTATTCTACAGGTGGTGGTGAGGATTGAAGGCTCTGTTAAGTTAGATATTGAATGCTTAAGTACTTATCTCTAAGATACCACTAATTAGAAAATCCTCCAAAGGTAAGCACTATATGTAGTATTTTTCTGGTATTCTACCTAGAATTACTAGGAGTTACTACAACTAAGTTTTAGACTCTGTGCTTTGGGTACACATGACATTGAAGATTCTAGAACAAAGTTTGCCAGCAATAATCAGATAAAGTGCTTGCTAGGGGTGTGGAAGATTGCCATATTGCTGAAGGATGGTTAAAGACAATCATTCTGACAAAGTCCAAGTCAACAGTTAAATGGTTCCAGGTGTTCTGATTCCTGGGCATTCCCCTTTTGAAAGGTTTACAGTTACCTGACAGCAATACCGAAACTGCAATCTACACAGGTCATCTTAGAACAACATCTAAGACAGTACATTCAAGCGCGATAGTAGATCCCCCCCACTCCCTGCAAAGTTACCTTTTATCTATTCCAATAGGACAGCCGCTTGCCTCTGGGCACTTGAGACAGGCTAGTCTGAATGGGAATGTGCTGTTAAGTTTAAAGTGCGAACTAAACTCCAAGGAGTACCAAAATACAGCCCTTTATTACATGTTGAAATACATTTCATCTATTGAGTTAAAATTAAGTTTAATGGAGTCACTATAACATTTAAGATTATATATAGTATGTGGTTTGTACTTGTGCTTCTCACGTCTCTCGGACAGCACCATTCCAGGGTCTTCTAAAAATTCTTTATAAAGAATGTACCAAGAACTATAGGATTTAGAAGCTTTCCACAAATGCTGTTCTGGAAGTTGAGGGTTCTTCAAGATGAGAACTATATTTCAAAAGACAAGATCACAGGAATTGCTGTTTATACTACAACCCATTTACCTGGGAATTCCTAAACCTAGACCTGAAAACAAAGTGTTACATCAGTCACTTTTTTTTTTTTTAAGTTCAGTTAGCCAACATATTGTACAGCATTAATTTCAGATGTAGAGTTCAATACTTCATCAGTTCCCCATAACCCTCAGTGCTTATCACATACCTTTAATGTCCATCACCCAATTACCCCAACCCTCACCCACTTTCCCTCCAGAAACCCTGTTTTCTAGAGTTAAGAGTCTTTCATGGTTTGTCTCTGATGATTTCCCATTGTTTTCTCTCCCTTCCCCTATAAGCCTCTGCACTGTTTCTTGTATTCCACATGAATGAAATGACGTAATTCTTTCCAATAGACATTTCACTCAGCCTAATACCCTCCAGTTCCATCCACTTCATTGCAAATGGCAGATTTCATTTTTTTGATAGCTTAGTATTCCATTTTGTATGTATATGTATGTATATATACACAAACACACACCCCACATCTTTTATTCATTCATCTGTCAGACATCTCAGCTCTTTCCTTAGTTTGGCTATTGTAGACATTGCTGTTATAACCACGGGGTGCAGGCGCCCCTTCAGATCACTATATTTATATCTGTGGGGTAAATACCCAGTAGTGCAGTTGCTGGGTCATAGGGTAGCTCTATTTTTAACTCTTTGAGGACCCTCCACACTGTTTTCCAGAGTGACTGTACCAGCTTGCATTCCTACCAGCAGTGTAAAAAGGTTCCCCTTTCTCTGCATCCTCGCCAACATTTGTTTTCTGTCTTGTTAATTTTAGCCACTCTGACTGGTTGAGGTGGTATCTCATTGTGGTTTTGATTTGTATTTCCCTGATGGCAAATGATGTTGAGAATTTTTTCATGTGTCTGTTGGCCATATGTAGGTCTTCTTTGGAGAAATGTCTGTTCCTGTCTTCTGCCCATTTGATTGGATTATTTGTTCTATGGGTGTGGAGTTTGAGAAGTTTTTTTTTTTTTTTAAGATTTATTTATTCATGAGAGACACAGAGAGGCACAGACACAGGCAGACGGAGAAGTAGGCTCCATGCAGGGAGTCTGAGGTGGGACTTGATCCTGGGACTCCAGGACCACGCCCTGGGCAGAAGGCAGGCGCTAAACTGCTGAGCCATCCAGGAATTCCCGAAAGTTCTTTATAGATCTTGTATACTAGCCCTTTTTTGGATATGTCATTTGCAAATATCTTCTCCCACTCTGTAGGCTGTCTTTTAGTTTTGTTGACTGTTTCCTTTGCTGTGCAGAAGCTTTTTATCTTGATGAAGTCCCAATAGTTCATTTTTGCCTTTGTTTCCCTTGCCTTCAGAGACAAGTATAGCAAGAAGTTGCTGTGGCTGAGGTTGAAGAGGTTGCTGATTGTGTTCTCTAGGATCTTGGGAGTTTCCTGTCTCACATTTAGGTCTTTCGTCCATTTTTAACCTACTTTTGTGTATGGTGTGAGGAAATGGTCCAATTTTCCCAGCACCATATGTTGAAGACACTGTCTTTTTTCCAGTGGATATTTGTTCCTGCTTTGTCAGATTATTTGACCATAGAGTTGAGGGTCCATTTCTGAGTTCTGTATTGTTCCATTGAATGATGTGTCCTTTTTTAAAGATTTTATTTATTTATGGAGAGACACAGAGAGAGAGAGAGAGAGAGAGAGAGGCACATAGACTGAGGGAGAAGCAGGCCCCACGCAGGGAGCCTGACGTGGGAGTAGATCTGAGGTCTCTAGGATCAGGCCCTGGGCTGAAGGCGGTGCTAAACTGCTGAGCCACCCGGGCTGCCCTGATGTGTCTATTTTGTGCCAGTACCATACTGTCTTGGTTACAGCTTTGTACTATAGCTTGAAATCTGGCATTGTGATGCCACCAGCTTTGCTTTTCTTTTTCAACATTCCTTTGGCTATTTTGGGTCTCTTGTGATTCCACACAAATTTTAGAATTATTTGTTCCAGCTCTGAAAAAATAGGGATTGCATTGAGTGTGTCGATTACTCTGGGTAACATAGAGATTTTCACAATATTTATTCTTACAATCCATGAGCATGGAATGTTTTTCCATCTCTGTCTTCCTCAATTTCTTTCATAAATGTTCTCTGGTTTTTAGAGTACAGATGCTTTACCTCTTTGGTTAGGTTTATTCCTAAGTATCTTATGGTTTTTGCTGCAGTTGTAAGTGGGATCAACTCAATTTCTTCTGTTTCATTGTTAGTGTATAAAAGTGCAACTGAGGAGCAGCCCGGTGGCTCAGTGGTTTGGCACCGCCTTCAGCTCCAGGCGAGATCCTGGGGACCCGGGATCGAGTCCCACGTCGGGCTCCCTGCATGGAGCCTGCTTCTCCCTCGGCCTGTGTCTCTGCCTCTTTCTCTGTGTGTCTCTCTCATAAATAAAATCTTAAAAAAAAAAAAAAGTGCAACTGATTTCTGTGCACTGATTTTAGTTTAGTTTAGTTTAGTTTTTTTTTTTTTTGTGCACTGATTTTATATCCTCCTACTTTGCTGAATTGCTGTATGAGTTCTAGGCAGGGATCCCTGCCTAGGGGTTTTATTGATCTTATTAATTCTTTCAAGGAACCAGCTTCTAGTTTCATTGATCTGTTCTCTGGTTCCTTTGGTTTTTATTTCATTGATTTCTGCACTAATCTTTATTCTCTTCTCCCACTGGGTTTAGGCTTTATTTGCTGTTCTTTTTCCAGGCCCTTTAGGTGTAAGGTTAGCTTGTGTATTTGAGACTTTTCTAGTTTAAGAAAGTCTTGTATTGCTTTGTACTTCCCTCTTAGGACTCCTTTGCTGCATCCCAGAAGAACCATTGTGTTTTCATTTTCATTTGTTTCTGTGAATGTTTTTAATTCTTTAATTTCCTCGTTGACCCATTTATTCTTCAGTAGGATGCTCTTTAACCTCCAACTATTTGAGTTCCTTCCAATTTCCTCTTGTGATCGAGTTCAAGTTTCAAAGCATTATGGTCTGAAAATATCCAGGGAATAATCCCAATCATTTGGTACCTGTTGAGACCTGATTTATGATATAATGTCCCTTTTCATCCCTTACTGAAGTTATGTTTTTTTTTTTTTAAGATTTTATTTGTTTATTCATGAGAGACACAGAGAGAGAGAGAGAGGCAGAGACATAGGCAGAGGGAGAAGCAGGCTCTATGCAGGGAGTCCAATATGGGACTTGATCCCTGGACCCCAGGATCAAGCCCTGAGCTGAAGGCACATGCTCAACTGCTGAGCTACCCAGGTGTCCCCAGTCTTTGATTTAAAATCTAATTTGTCTAAGGATTGCTACCCCAGCTTTCTTTTAATGTCCATTAGCATGATAAATGGTTCTCCACCCCCTCATTTTCAATCTCTAAAGGACCTTGGGTCTAAAAATGAATCTTATAGACAGCATATGAACGGGACTTATTTTATCTGATACCTTGTGTCTTTTGGAGCATGTAGCCCACTTACATTCAAAGTAACTATCAACAGATAGGAAATCAGTGCCATTGTATTACCTGTAAAGTCATTGTTTCTGTATATGGTCTGTTCCTTTCTAGTCTGTGTTACTTTTGGGCTCTCCCTTTGCTTACAGGATCCCCTTTAATATTTCTTTCAGGGCTAGTTTGATCAAATTTTCTGTGATCTGGAAGCTCATTAGCTAGCTCTCCTATTCTGAATGACAGCCTTGTTGGATGAAGTATTCTTGGCTGCATATCTTTCTCACTTAGTGCCCTAAATATATCATGCCAGCCCTTTCTGACCTGCCAGGTCTCTGCAGCTCTGTCTGCTGCCAGTCTAATGTTTCTACCCTTGTAGGTTAAGGACTTCTTGTCTCCAACTGCTTTCAGGATTATTTCTGAGATTTGCAAACTTCACTATTATATGCCAGAGTGTTGATCTATTTTTATTGATTTTTGGAAGAGGTGGTTCTCTATGCCTCCTGGACTTAAATGCAGGTTTCCTTCCCCAGATTAGGAAAGTTCCCGGGATCCCTGGGTGGCGCAGCGGTTTGGCGCCTGCCTTTGGCCCAGGGCGTGATCCTGGAGACCCGGGATCGAATCCCACATCGGGCTCCCGGTGCATGGAGCCTGCTTCTCCCTCTGCCTGTGTCTCTGCCTCTCTCTCTTTCTCTCTGTGTGACTATCATAAATAAATAAAAATTAAAAAAAAAAAAAATTTAAAAAGGAAAGTTCTCAACTATGATTTGCTCAAATATACATTCTGTCCCTCTCTTTTCTTCCTCTGGAACCCCAATAATGTTTCACTTTATGGTATTACTGATTTCTCAAAGCCTCCCCTCATGATCCATTTAGTTTTTTTCTTCCTCGAATTATTTACTTTTCCATCATTTTGTCTAGGTCATGGACTTTTCTGCCTTATTTACCCTAGATGTTAGAGTGTCCATTTTAGGCTGCATCTCAGTTAAAGCATTTTTACTTTCAGCTTGATTACATTTTAGTTCATTTCTGCACTAAAGGATTCTCTAGTGTCTTCTATGCTTTTTCAAGCCTACCTAGTAGCTTTATGATTGTTTTCCTAAATTCTAGGTCTGACCTATCTTTTCATCAATTAGATCTATGGTAGAGTATTACCTCTGGTTCTTTTGTTGTGAATTTCCTTTTCTAGTCATTTTGTCCAGAGAAGGGATGAAATGAAGGGGGAAAAATATATCAAAAGTATCAACCATGACTCCAGAAAAATACACACTAGACAAATCTGAAGATATCCAAAACCAAGTAGAGAAAAAAAGAATATAATCTCACAAGTGGACAAAACATGGTGATAAACTTGGGCCTGGGTATATTTTGGTCTGTTTGTTAGAAGACACTTGATACCAAGATTACAAAAAAAAGAAAACCCAAGTAAAATCACATACAGTGAAAGGAAGCCAAAAAAATGATCTATAAAATATAATAGTTAAACTTAAAAGACTTAAACACAAAGTTGATAAAAGAAACCAGTAAAAAGGGGGAAAAGGCTTTAAACTGAAAGACTAAAGACTCGGGAAAAAAAAAAAAACACCTTGATTTCTATGTATGATGTTCCCCTAGTACAGGAGTTTTTCAGTTCCGTGTGATTCGTACACTTGGTCTGAGCCTAACCTTCTGGCTGGTCTTGGGGGAGAGACCTGTTGCACTGCATCTCAGGTGTCTTTGCCTGGGCAAAGTTCTACCACCCCGGGGGGCAGGCTCAGTGTAAGCTGCTTCAGGTTGCTCTATGTGGCTTTTGTTCCCTGAAGGCTTTCTGCTGCAGCTTTAGAAGATGAGAAAAATTAAAATGCCAGTGCCCCTATCTCTAGCCCTGAAGCTGAATGATCACAGCTCCCACTCTGCAGAGCACCCTCAGGGAAAAGCAGTCAATCAACATTTGTGTCCTGCGGGGCACACATGCACCAATCTTCCCGGGGGAAGGAGGGAGGCATTCTGTTTGCTGGGCCCTTGCTTGGAGAGCAGTTGCCTGATCATGTCACAGCTCACAGTTTATGGCAACACCAAGCCAAGAGCCTAGTCCTGGGCTCACTGATTATAGCTGGTTTCCCCTGCTCCATGCCTGGAAACTGCTGCTCTCAGGCACCCCCATTCTTTCCATGACCCTGGGGATCCTGACCACACTGTCCCACCTAGGATTCCACCTCTTTTTGCCACCTGAGCACCTTTCATGCAGGGACTTTCCTCCCTGGAGCAGACTTTTGAAGGTTCCAATTTTGCACTCTGCTGCTACATCACTTTCCCATAGCCAGCTGACAGAGGCTCCCTCCCCTTGCAGTTTATCTTCCAATACATCCCCTCAGATTCACTTTTCTCACTTCTCCACCTTGCAAAAAGTGGTCGCTTTTCTACTGTGCAGCAAGGCTTTTCTTAGATCTCAGGTTGAATTCATAAGTGTTCATCATTTGATGTGTAGGTGAATTCAAGGTACTTAGATGAGACTCCTCTGACATTTTCCCTCCACCACGACATCAGGTCTCTTTTGATTATTATTCCTTGTACTTTAGTTGATCACCCCCCATTTAAACACCCCGCAGGGAATTCTCTGAATGTTTCAGAAACCTCTCCTGTGATACCACAGGCCAAAACCTAACCTGGACTTTTCCGTGGTTCTCCTTCAGCTCAAAAGTTGGCTTTGCTTCCACCAGACCATGCCCTGGGGAAGTGAGACCGCATTTTGTGGTCAGTAGTGGGCCTTCCTGCTAGTGCAGCAAAGCTTCATTCATTTCACTCCATACTTAGTCTTCAAAAGCCCTTTCTCTATCACCTAGTTGAATAAAATTGTGCCTGGATTAGACACCAAATTTTAAACCAGGGCTTAATGGCTTTTATTGTAATGAGTTTAGGCTAAAGGAGAAGTCTCCAACACTTTCCAAAATTACTTCAAAGAATAACAGACTTGAAAGTTGGTTCTGATTCTCCCTCACCTTTTTCCCTGGAGAATTATGCTGTAACTGATTAAGCACCCTGAGCCACAGCTGGGTGCTAAATTCCTTTATAAGCCATGCTGTAAGTTTCCTGGAAGGCAACACCTCTCTTCCAGAGTGTGCTCAGCACAGGGGTGTTGAATCTAGTTGCCTACAGACCAACCTCACATAACACACAAGCTTCAGAGAAGAATTGTTTGCTCGCAGCCAGTCACTTGCACTCATCAGTCTCGGGACCACAGCTCTGGTTTGGGAGGTGAAGGAAGACAGACCTGGATAAACTCTGGCCACCACAGCTCACACCCACAGGCCTCTGCAAGATTAGTTCCTTGGAGGAAAAAAAATGCCAGCCTTTGGAGTTAAATACAATCAGGTCTAGACGTGAAAGGGCTCTTATATATGTAAATGACGTATCAAAGGAGTCCAAACTACAGTGAAGGCCAAAGCTTCCCAGTGAGTCTTTTCTCCAACTCCATCTCCAGACCTCAGACTCAGCACTACAACACACATCAACAGAAGCCTGAAGACCCAGAGTGAGGTGATTTCTACTTAAACTTAAGTTTGCCATAGGAAGAAAGGAGATTGGGCCTAGAAATGGAGTTTTCCTAGAGGCATCCTGAGAATTTGGAGAAGTTAATGCTGTAGTCATAGCTGCAAGCTTGAGGTATCTTCCTTAATAAGGACTGATTTTTTTATTTTTTAAAAAAAATTTATTTATTTATTCATGATAGTCACACACACAGAGAGAGAGAGAGAGAGAGAGAGAGAGAGAGGCGCAGAGGGAGAAGCAGGCTCCATATAGGGAGCCCGACGCGGGATTCGATCCCGGGCCAGGATCGCACCCTGGGCCAAAGGCAAGCGCTAAACCACTGCGCCACCCAGGGATCCCAGGACTGATTTTTTTAAAAAGCTAATGAGTGGCATTTTTTTCCTTCAAGCTTAAGTACTGTGTTTAAACATATTCAGACTATATTCCCCAATATCTCGGATGTTCTCTGGGCCCACTGGGGCAGTAGGCTGGTAAAAGCATACTCCCCTGCTGCTCCTAGAGCAGCCTTTTCTTTGCTATGCATCAAAATTGGGGGGGAAAGATTCAAAAGTACTTATTTGAATTAGGATATCTAATATTGCCTCACCTACAGGTAGATTTACGGCGGTGGATGTGGAGGTCTTGATATTCAGAGGGCTACTTTTAATAAACTACTGCTGAGAAACTAACATCGTCTCCTAAAGGCACAAGTTTTAGTTGATCTGGTAACAATGTCTATCATCGAATTCTCTCACCATTGACACTTTTCCTACTTTTCTTGCTTAGTTCTTGTCTGAGTGGCTGATTACCATTAAGATAAGGATATGAGTCTGACTAAGGACACTTTAAAGTTTGGTGCTAATAAGATATAGCAAACAACCAGTTTCCTAGGAAAGTAGAACTGAACTCTGGGGTCGAGCAGCTCTAGATAAACAGTGGATACTAGGCAGAAACCCAAGAAATGAACCCAAAATGGTCTTGACACACTTAAGAATTTCTATTAACGCCACCCTGAGGGCTAGTCAGGGTTTGACTTACAAAGAGCTAAATCCCAGGCAAGTTTTAAGAGACAACTTATGAGGTTTGTGGGCCAGTGGACCGGAAAGCTGACTGCACATCAGGCCAAAGCTCAGACGTATCCACACAGATGAAGTGCCCTAAAGCATAGCCAAATTTCCACTGGCAGGGGAAAATTCTGCACTATTACAGGTCTTATTCTAAAAAGAAGTTTGACATTTAAAAAGCTTAATGTTATTCAACCTCTTCTCGCCCTCTCCAATTGTGGTCTTAGTTACAAGCTTGTCTCCTAACCCTTCATCATACCCTAGTTCGCCATACCCTAGTCTGGCTACTCCAGAAGCCTGTGCAGTAACACCTACAGAGATACCAGTTGCATGGAATTCACCAGCAGTTGAGTCCTTTAAGCAAAGAGTAGGTGTCAATCATTTTGGCCCGCATTTCTAAGGTGAGAAAGGCAAACTTGTGTGTCTCTAGTAAGTCAGTTTTCTATTGAGAGGTATTTTGTCCAGTAATCCACTGAAGTATTTTGTAGGTTTGAAGTTGTGTATATGGTTTGTTTTTTTGTTGTTTCCGTTAGCTTTTATAGTTAATGAAGCTCACAGAAGTGGAAAGGAGGCTAGTAGACAAAATATATATGCACTACCTCTTAGACTTCATTTATCTTTAACTGAATTCTTGGTTGATCATTAAGTCACTAGCTTCTGGAATTATTAGAGGCAGAGAAGTTTTGCTATCAGTAAAGAGACAGTTACAGGTGAGAACTATACAGGATGAATAATGAGAAATTGGTTTTCAGGGTTAGGCAGCCACAGAGAAGCTAAGTCTCTCACTGCTATCCCTGGGCTTCATCTTGCTGAGTTCTGCCACCCCACCCCCAACACCCCAGTTCTAATTATAACCATTAACTAGCAGCATCCTTTGGAAAGGCTGGGACTTAAGATCTCATATCTCATCTGTCAAGTGATTCTACATTAAGCAGATTGCCAAACCCAGAACTGCACATCTTTGAGCCCAAGATCTACAAGGCAAGATATTTGTTCTTCTTGAGCCCTGCTTCCCTCATAAAGTACAGTATTAACAAAATTAACTCCCCATTCACGGAAGTATGAGGATATGTAACTTTGCCCTCATCCCCATTTTTTCCAGATTTTTCTTAAAGCAGGTAGACACAGGTGTTTAAAGTTACATCATGATTTTTATAAGAAACAAGTCGGCACACAGACTGCAATACAATTGATGCCACATTATCCCTTTTCTCCATGACAGACACTGGTTTCTCAGTAAGCTCAAGGAAGCCTCACAATTCTCATGGTGCCCTGGGTAACCATTTAAGCAGATCAAGTTTCCTCACTATCCCAACCGCCAAGGCTTCATTCCGTTCACTCATCAGTAAAGTGCTCTCAAATAAGCAATCCTGACATTAACTGAAGAGCCCAAAGAGGAGGTAATACATTCCGCCTCAACTCCACATTCAAGTAGGTGAGTCTCAGCCCGCGGGTTTTGCATCCTTTTCAGATCAGACAACTGCTTTCTCAAGGAGTGTGGTTAAAACCCGTAACTCCCTGGTAAGAAGACTCAAAAGCACATGGTGAAGTTCACTTTAATCCTTTACTAACAGATCACTAAAGACCCTTCCTTCCCTTGAAGAAAGGTAATTCAGAAATACCCTACATTTTTTGCCCATGACTTTCACCCAAGCCAAACTAACGCTAGTCTCTAAAGCAGGGAGAAAGTAGTTTTCCCTCACTTTCTGCCTTTACTTTAGACAGGAGTTTCCAATAGACTTTACGACTCCCACTAAAGGCTAGAAAGAAAGGATTTGGAAAATTTTCATGAAGAAAGCAAGATAAGTGAATTTGCTTTAAGCATAGAAGCCATGTACTTTTAAAGCTTTATACAACTGCAGTAAGGTAGCTGGAAGAGTGATTTTGCTGAAGCATCTTTTAAGCTGGAGGTTAAACAAACTAATTAGAAGCAGGTGGCTTCTCAGATTCAAGCATTAAACTCAGAACTGAGGACTCAATGTTAAGTTTCTCCAAGGACTCCCTTTAGGAACCCCAATAATTAGAAAATTTCTCCTCTGTATTTCAAGGAAGACATGCCTGATTAAAGGACTTTAGGAAGGAACTATAACTTTGTAGGAGATATTTTCTGTCTGCAAACAGCTGGTTTTATGTTGTTTGCTTAGGATTTCTTTGTCTTTTTTCTTCACTCACCTTTTTTTTTTTTTTTTTTTTTTTTTTTTAAATTTTTATTTATTTATGAGAGTCACACAGAGAGAGAGAGAGAGAGAGAGGCAGAGACATAGGCAGAGGGAGAAGCAGGCTCCATGCACCGGGAGCCCGACGTGGGATTCGATCCCGGGTCTCCAGGATCGCGCCCTGGGCCAAAGGCAGGCGCTAAACCACTGCGCCACCCAGGGATCCCTTCACTCACCTTTCATTTCTAAAGTAAGCTACCCAAAATTTTCCTTGAGACCTAGAAGTTTGGTTCTTTCCACTCACCCCTTCTTAATCAGCAGAGAACTTCCCAGCTACCAGTACGTCTGTAAAACTTTAGACTATATTCTCTCACTGACCCCCTACTAACACCTGCAGCAGCAGCAGAGCAAAAAAAAAAAAAAAAAAAACCCACCTCAGGCCGACTCTCTTCTGTTTATACTCAAAGCCCCGCCTTCATCTTGGGTGCAGACCAATGAGAAGACCTAGGATCTATTGCTGCTCTGCAATTGCTCCGGGATTTCAGGCTAGTGAAAAACCCGTCTCCAGCTGCCAGGAAGCCAGAGATTCTTATTAGGCTTCCTATTTTAAAGAACCATTACAGGTCCTCTTTGCCTTCTTTTTTTTTTTTTTTTTTTTTCCCTCACTGTGTTATAAAGGCTACCGAGTGGTTGAAGACTGTTCTGAGGGCATAATTTAGAATCACCTTGTAAAAATGGCTGGATCAGCTACCCCTCTAGCACTTAGTCTTAATACAGAATAATTTTAGGGGTGCCTGGGTGGCGCAGTGGTTAGGAGTCCACTCTTGGTTTCAGCTCAGGTCCTGATTTAGGGGTTGTGAGATTGAGCCCTCCTAGGGCTTCACGCTCAGTGTGAAGTCTGGTTAAGTTTTTCACCCCCTCTACCCCCGCCCCCTGCCCTGTGTGCCCTGCTCTCACTTTTGCAAAAATAAATCTTTAAAAATAAATAAAAGATTTTTAATGTGTTCTAAGGAATATCAAAAGGAAAAACATGAGATGCTAACACACATGCACAGCAACTGCTCCAGTTGGGCTCCCCTTTCTTGGCCCAAGGCACCCAAGGGCAGGACCGTGATGGCACTCTTCTCCCCCCTGTCCCTGATGCTCTTTGCCGGGATGCATATATATAGCCTCCAGCTGGCTTCCCCTAAGTGGCTTACCATCAAAGGGGACGCCTGCTGGGCTCCAGCCTTTTAGTCTTCTCTCTCACCGCCTTCAGTAATCTGATGAATGTTGTCTTTGGCAAAGGATTCCAAGCAAAGATCTTCCCTGAGATTCTTCTCTGTCTCCTGCTGGCTCTCTTTGCATCTGGCCTCATCCACCAAGTCTGTGTTAGGACTTGCTTCACCTTCTTCATGGTTGGCCTCAACTACATCAACAAGATCTCCTCTCTGTATCAGGTAACAGTTCCATTCCTCACACCAGGCAAGATCACAGGGTAAGAGCAAAAAGAGAAGCTGACCCCAAATGTCCAATAAAGTTTGAGGAAGGAGGGAAGGGGAGGGGAGAGAAGTGGAGGGGAAGGTAGGTAGGTAGGTAGGTAGGAAGGTAGGAAGGAAGGTAGGAAGGAAAGAAGGAAAGAAGGAAAAAGAAAGAGTAGCTATTTGTTTGATCAGACACCTTGTGTTAGTGTCAAACATCCTTACTCTCAGACAACACTAATCATCATGCTCACCTGTATCTTTCATTTATTCTTTCGTTTACAACTATTATTAAAGTCTATGATTTGGAGAAAGCAAGGAGGTGACCTATTGGGTCATGGGCTTTGTCTGTGTTTCTCAGAATCCTCAGGATCCACGTGTTTTCTGAAAACTTAATTCCATTTGTAGATTTGAGAGTAAAAAGTATTATGTTTAGCCACTAATGAGCCAAACTGATATAAATAAATGATTTAATTAATAAATAGAGGAGGAGAGACAAATCTTCTTTACAGAATAATTTGAAATAATATATGTCCATACTTCCCAATCCATGAGGTGGATTTTAATTACCCTCCCTTTGAGTGTGGGCTGGGCTTAGTGAGTCAGGTATCTAAGAACAGAGTAGGGAAACAAAAAAAAATAATCATTTTGTGTACACCTGAAACTAATATCACTGTATGTTAACTGATTTTTTTAAAACTTAAAAAAAAAATTTTTTTATGAAGAAACCTGGTAGTGTTTCCCTTAACTTTGCCTTTTTTTTTTTTTTTAAAGGATTTACTTATTTATTCACGAGAGACACAGAGAGAGAAGCAGGCTGCCTGCAGGGAGCCAATGTGGGACTCGATCCTGGAATTAGGCCCTTGAGCGGAAGGCAGACACACAACTGCTGAGCCACCTAGGCATCCCTGCCTTAACTTTGTCTTAACACTACCTTAATGAAGTGATCCAGGTTAACATCATCAGTGATAAGTCATGTTGCTATTAAGCACCCTTAAATATAGTGAGAAGAGCCCTTCATCCCTATGATATCCTTCCTCAAAACCCTTCAAAAGAGTTAATCGAGGTCCTGAAAAATAAGGAAAGACTGAGGAGCTTCACAGACCAGAAGAGACTAAGGATGTATGTCAACTAAATACAACATGGTACCCTGGGTAGGATCCTGGAACAGAAAAATACATTAGTGGAAAAATTGGTGAAATCCAAATAAAGTTTGGAGTTCAGTACATACAATGTATAAATGTTGATCTTTTAGTTTTGGCAAATGTACCATGATTATATAAAATGTTAACATTAGGGGAAACTGAGTAAAGGGAATAAGGAACTTTCTTTACTGTCTCTGCAACATTTCTGTGAATCTAAGATCATTCACAAATAAAATACTTACTTGAAAGAAAAACTAAGAAAAGGAAATAAGGAAAATCCACATGAACTTTTAAGATAAAATGCAAGTCTTCAAATAAATTTTATGCTTATAGCAGACTGCTTTAAACTATGCATCCCCTATAGCATACCTGAGTGTCTCAATGGTTGAGCATCTGCCTTTGGCTCAGGGTGTGATCCTGAGGTCCTGGGATGGAGTCCTGCATCAGGCTCTTTGCAGGGAGCCTGCTTCTCCCTCTGCCTATGTCTCTGCCTCTCTCTCTGTGTCTCTCATGAATAAATAAATAAAATCTTTAAAAAAATAAATGAACTATGCTTCCCCTAGACTTGCTAGAAGCACTTTTCCATTTTAGGGGTAATTTAGAGCAAAAGTTTGAAAGGTTAGATAAATACCAAAGCTATTTGAAGGATGGGATAAGGCTAGAGGCTAAGAGGCCAGCTGGAATCCAGCTAGGATATAACCAAGTCTGAGGCAACAAGTCAATCGACAACTAGAAACAAATTGGCTTATTTATTCCTGTGATTGCTACCAGTGCTTTCTGGGAATTTGCTAATTCCAGTCAACCATTTTCATCTTGACTGTTCATGTATCTGTAGTCATGAGAGAAGAGATTCTATTCTCAGGTAGCCAGATCACATCAAAATTACCAAATCTGCTTAAGAAGAATGTGTGTTGTTTTTTTTTTTTTAAGATTTTATTTATTTATTCATGATAGAGAGAGAGAGACAGAGACAGAGAGAGACAGAGACACAACACAGGCAGAGGGAGAAGCAGGCTCCATATAGGGAGCCTGACGTGGGATTTGATCTCGGGTCTCCAGGATCGTGCCCTGGGCCAAAGGCAGGCGCCAAACCGCTGCGCCACCCAGGGATCCCTTGTTTTTTTTTTTTTTTTAAGATTTTATTTATTTATTTGACAGAGAGCACCAGCAGGGAGCATGGCAGGGAGAAGAGGGAGAAGCAGACTCCCTGCTGAGCAGAGCGCTGATGTGGGGCTCCATCCCAGGACCCTGGGATCACGACCCTGGGATCACGACTTGAGCTGAAGTAGACATTCAGGCAACTGAGCCATCTGGTGCTCCAAAGAATGTGTTTTTAAAAAACAACACCTGAAAACCAAAAACAAAGCACAACACCTACTATGGAAGATAGGGTAAGTAGTAAAGAACATGAACATTGAAGGTAGGCAGACAAACCTGGGTTTAATTCTCTACTAGATTTAATTCTTAAGTTTATTGGCTATGTGATCTCACACAAGCTTTAGGCCCTCATCTGTGAAATGGGAATAAAGAGTGCTTACTCCAAAGATTATTGTGAGGGCCGATCAATAATATGTATGAAAAGCATCTATAATAGTTCATGGCACACATAGAGCACTTACTATTATTACATAGATCTGTTCTACACCCAATACATATTGATTGACTCATTTAATCCTCACAACAATCCTATTATTTATCTTTTTTTAAAGATTTTTATTTATTTATGAGAGAGAGAGAGAGAGAGAGAGAGGCAGAGACACAGACAGGGAGAGAAGCAGGCTCCATGTAGGGAGCTCGATGTGGGACTCGATCCTAAGTCTCCAGGATCACGCCCTGGGCCAAAGGCAGCGCCAAACCACTGAGCCGCCCAGGCTGCCCTCCTATAATTATTATTATCCTTTGCCCTCCTATTATTCATCTTTATGTTCCACGTGGGGAATCTGAGCCACAGGACGATGAATTATTGGCCCAAGGCAACATAGCCTGTAAATGATGTAACTTGATTCAAATCCAAGCAGTCTGGCTTTAGAATTCTTGCTTTTAGTTGGCACACTGTATTACCTCTTCTGTTATCAGAAAGGAAGAAAGAAGAAAGGGGATAGAGCATCCTGGGAAGTCCAAGAAGAGGTACCTTTAAGAAAAGTTAAATGGTCAGCTCTACTGCAGCAGTGCAAATATATAAATAATGTAGGTATGAATTAGGAATGATACAGCAAAGTCATGTCTAAGAGACCATTAGAATGGTATCGCTTCTGCAGGCGCAAAAGTCAGTGAGAACATTCCTTTATAAGTCATGTAATAACACTGTAAAAGTAAAGTTTACCAAATTAGAGAAGTTCTCTCCCCACATGCTTATCCCACTGTTTTCTCAGTTGATTTCCTGGACAGAAAGCTCAAATACTAGTTCAAAACTAGATACATGACAACCTCACTGTAGAAGAGTCTGCCAACATTCCACACTTAATCATCCTTCTTCAAGATAAAAGCCAACCCAAGCCTAAGGCAACCTTCTGAAAGGCTTCCCCTGCTTTCCAGCCTAAGTAGAGGGCAACCACAAAAATAAAAGGCCCAGGTTGGGCTCCTAACTTGGCGACCCCATCTCTAATTTACTGTTCAAATGTTAAAAGGTACCACCCTGTGAGTCCTTATTCTGAGCCAGGTAATCTATACTTTGACTCATTTAATTCACCCTTGACCCCCATGAGTTAAATATTGACATTCCAATTTATGAGTGAAAAAATTCAGGTTCAGAAGGATTAAGCAATTTTCTCCCCAAGTTACACAGCTAGCAAGAGTCAGTGCCAGGATTTAAACCCCAGCTGTTCACATTCCAAGGCCCTGCTCTTCAGCACTAAGATATACAGTTGAGGTTGTCAAAAAGGTGTATTTGAAGGGCAGAGCCAGTAACAACTTGTCATGGCCTTATTATCCCTTTTTCCAATGAGAGATCCCTAAAACCCACAAGAGAATAAAGACAAAAATGTTCTTTCTGCAATAGGAGCCATCCTTAGGGACAGGACAGGCCCAGAGACAACAGGTACAGGGAAAGCACTCCAATTTTTATTTCAACAGCTTCATTTCAATTCTGTTATCCTGAACTAAGGCAAACTGCTACAGAATCAAGATCCTCCTCAACCTCTTTTTTTTTTCTGTCTTCTTTCCCTCCACCCAAACCTGAATTGGTGAAAGAGGGACCAGGGAAGAAAGAGAAATAGGGTTTGTGCAAAGAACAATTCCAGTTTCAGTTTTCCTAACTTGTTCCAACGCGGACTGATTCCACTAGGTTTTTCACCAGAGCTACTTGCTGCTCTCACTGCCTTCTGATGCTTGCTTGGACCTTGTGCCTGTTCTTTGGAGTACAAAGGCAGCCAGGGAACAGGTGATCCCTACCAGCACAGAAGAAAGAACTCCTTGTGTCCATGGTCCGCCTTTGAAAGCTTGTGTTTGTTACTTCGTAACTCATTATTTGGATGGGGTGGATGGTGTTACATATACAGATAGATCATAGAATTTATTTGATCTTTTACAGCATTCATAGGACATTGAACTTCAGAATGTGCAAGCCTAATTTAGACTATGAACAGACCTAGAACTTTCCAATTCCTTGTCATGCCTACATTCCTATGTCTCCTGTTTGAAATGAGAAAGCAGCTGCCAGTGTAGAAAAAGCCTACCCATATAGACTTTCTCTTGAGTCCTCCTACCTCAGCATCCATCTGCTACCACCATAGTTTAAGCCTTTGTTTCTCACTATTCCTTTTCTCTATTCTTCCTGCTGTCTTCACTACCTTCAAGATACTACCCTCTAGACCATTCTCCACACTACATCCAGAGAGATCTTCCTAGAACAAAACTCTTCTCTGGCTCCCCATCATGCTCAGGCTAACGACAAAATTCTTACCATAGTAAAAAACAAAAACAAAAAAGAGAAGGGAGAGAGGGAGGGAGAGAGAGGTCATTTAAAAAATTTTATTTGGTTAGCATAGAGTGCAATATTGGTTTCTGGAGTAGAATTCAGTGATTCATCACTTACATACAACACCCAGGGCTCATCACAAGCACCCTCCTTAATACCTATCACATCTAGCCCATCCCCCGCCCACCTCCCCTCCAGCAACCCTCAGTTTGTTCTCCATCATTAACACTAGAGAGAGGTCATTTACTGACTGCTTCAGTCTTCCATCACTCAAATGCCATCTTTCCTCTGGCCCCCTTTGGTTGGTCTTCCTTCTAGCATTTTTCCCATTCTGTTTCATCCTCTAGTACATCCTCTGCCTTTTTTCATCCTCCTCATCCACCTAGCTAATTCCCACTCATCCTTTAAGGATTGATGCAAGTTTTGTCTTTTTCAGAAAGCATTTCTCTATTAGACACCCCAAAGTAGGCTAAGAAGCTTCCTCCTGTCCTCCTAAGGGAAAAACTAACATATCTCTTGTTACAACTCCATTGTCACTACCTGTTCACTTGTCTGTTTTCTTCACCAAAATTGAGCTCATGGAAAATGTCTTCTTATTCACCTTTATGACTCAGTCCCTGGAATAATTCCTGTCCATGATTTTTAAGAGAATGAAGGAATGAAAGGGTGAATAAATGGCCAGTTTGCTTTATCTAGAAATAAATGACATACTCAAATGGGGTAATTGAGAAGAGCTTAATAAGGCACCACTTATAAGGAAAACCAAAGAAAAAATGAAGTATCCCTGGGGCCAGCTACAGCAGGAGCTGGGACCATCTCTAAGTCTGAAGTTACAAGGAGAATCCAAATCACTGCAAGGAAGGATCAATGGACAGGGGGTAAGTTCAGCAGTGTCTTCAGTAAAGAATGCATCCAACCTGTAGTGACTTGGCATGATATGAGCTGAGAGAGTAAGTGCTCTGAAGGCACTCTCTTCCCATCCTCCAATCTTCTGTTACTGCCTCTCACTGGCCAAATCTACCAGAAGCAGAGGGCAAGGGAACCTATGATGTAATTAGCATGGGTCAACTCCCAACGCACAGAGCAGGGAGGGGAGGAGATCTAGAAGAGCAAATGGAAAAGATCCAACACAGTTTCTTTCCAAGAACAGAATCTTTGCATCCTAAAGGTTAAGTTCAAGAATAATAATCAGAGAAAAATTTATCTTCTTTGTAGCTGGTAAGAGAATTGCTTCTAAGGCGAGAGAAACACTTGAATAAGCCAGTTGTTATAAAGAATAGAGCAAAGGGCTAGCACCCAGGTTTCTTGCAGAAGAAGCACCTTCCTATGGGTAATAAAGGATAAAAAGGGAGGGAGAATGGAGTTGAATGCATTCTTGGGGCAAGGTTAAGAGGAAGTGGGGACATGGCTGAGGACCATGAAGAAAGAGTTAGGAGAATAAGTCAAGCTAATGGAGATTTTTCCAAGTGAAATTGTGGGTACTTTGTGCAGCAAGGTATCCTTCTGTGGTCATTATGAACCCACAGTAAGAATTTATTTTAAATCATTATATGTTCACTGTGCATGGGTTGTTTGTGGAAGTTAATGGAAAGATTGAGTTTATTCACATTAAGATTGGTACCAAGCTGCCGAAGACAAGGGTCCAAGAGGAAAAACACCTTTCTTAGTCAAACAGAGAAGGGACTGGGGTTCTGAGAAGTAAAGAGACTGAGTGAAGAGCACAGAATTAGAGGAGGCAAAGCAGAACCCAAACCTGGGATGTCTGGCTCGAATTTGGGGGTATTTTCCCCTGTCAATCTGCCTCCTTCCATTGTGTCTCTTCGGGTAAGTGAGAAGACACAGGAACCATGGCTATGTACTTCTTATGGCTTACAGATATATACTAATTAAGAGCTAGAATTTATGGGGGATATACTGTGTGTCAAGAGCTTTATATGGGTAATGTTGTCTAATCAAAGTAACCCAGGAGAGCTTCTAGTACTATCCCATTTTACTGATGTGGAAATACATTGGAAGGATGAAGCAACTTTCCCTAAGTGCAGACTTAGAATTCAGCACTCCAACTCTGCCCATCTGTGTTTGTAGATCATCTCAACAGCTGTGAAGACTTTCACTCACTTTCAGCATTATTAAAGGGAGCATTTATACCCTTTTAAATGAAAACCTACTAATAAAAGTGTTTTTTTGGAGTTGGGTTGCCACCAGCTCAAAATACTATGGATCTGTTATCAAGAGTCTCCTTGATTTTTAGCCCCAATTCCAGCTATCTTGCATATCACAGTAGCTGCCACAGTTGTATTTTTCACATAATGTCTTTGAAATAAGGCTACAGGTGGCAACTTTGGAATCCCACAGAGCTCCCTCAAGACCCCATATGTTAGAGGAGGTTCCCTACGGTGACCTCCACAGCAAGTCATCTCCTCCCTGCAGGCCTGCTTCAGATCCAGGAGCTCAAAAAAGTGGATGGGTTCTTTCAAAAAAAGAAAAGGAAGAGGAAGCGTTGCTATTCCCTGTGGTTCATGTTCCTAACAGTAAATCTCCAAGGGCTTATTAGAGTTTGGTAGTACTTAATCCCACTGTTACTTCATCCAATAGGAGTGGTATTCTGTCTTCATCTGGGATGTTCTTGATGAGTACTATGGTCAAACATGCTGATTTGACATGTCTTAGACTTTTTTTTTTAAACACTCAATCTATGGGGGTGCCTGGGGGGCACAGCCAATTAAGCATCTGACTCTTGGTTTCAGCTCAGGTCCCTATCTCAGAGTGGTGATTTCAGGTTGTGAGATCAAGCCCATGTTAGCTCTATGCTCAGTGCAGAATCAGCTTGAGTTTCTCTTTCCTTCTCCCTCTGCCCCTCACCTCCACACTCACTTGCACATGCACGTGTGCTCCTGCTCTCCCTCTCTCTAAAATAAATCTTTAAAACACTCTATTCATGGAGTTTAATATTTAATATTTCATATTCATTAAATTTTAAATTAAATTACATTTCAAATCATCTGAGTCTTGAGATGGTATTGTTACTTTCATTTCATAGACAAAAAATATCACACCAAAAAGTAAGTGGCTTACTATACCATAAGTCAGTGGCAAAACTGGGACCCATATCCAGTGTTCCTGACTCCAGATGAGATTAGTTCATCTCCTTAAAATGTCCTGCTTTTCCTTCTTGTATGTCCAAAGCCTCTATTACCTATAGAATAAATACCAGGGAATGCCCAGGTGGCTCAGTGGTTGAGCACCTGCCTTTGGCTCAGGTCATGATCCCAGGGTCCTGGGATCGAGGTATGCATCAGGCTCCCTGCAGGAAGCATGCTTCTCCCTCTGCCTGTGTGTGTGTCTCTTTGTGTCTCTCATGAAAAAAAAAAAAAAATCTTAAAAAAATATACCACCCCTTTAATAGATACCTGGATCTAGTAAGTATGTAATATGTAATAAGTATCTAACAAGTAGCAGTTGTTTCATGATACCCCTTAAGGAAAAAGGCCAGCACCAACCTTCCATTACAATTCCATAGCCCAGTGGACAAAAGCATTTGCTTAGGAGTCAAAAAGCAGAATTTGAATCCCAGATCCATCTCTGAGTTTGGGGATAAATCTCTTCATATCTGTGAGCTTTAGTTTTCTGTAAAATGGTCAACAGTGCTGGGCAGCCCCGGTGGCGCAGCCGTTTAGCGCCGCCTGCGGCCCAGGGCGTGATCCTGGAGACCCGAGATCGAGTCCCACGTCAGGCTCTCTGCATGGTGCCTGCTTCTTCCTCTGCCTGTGTGTGTCTGCGCCTCTCTCTGTGTGTGTCTCTATGAATAAATAAATAAAAATATTTAAAAAAAAAAAAAAAAAAAGAAAGGTCAACAGTGCTAGTTACCTGCCCAGTGTTTACTCCTTTGTGTGTTCTACCATAAAGCTGACTTGTTCAGAGCATCACTGTGCCAGGTAGAAACACTGGCTTCTCCAGGCTCTCTCACAGCTAGGGGTGCCCACTACCAGTGTGACAAAGCAATGAGTCACAAACTGAGAGTTTCTGGAAAACTTAGCTTCCATCAGCAAGTGCCACCAGCCCCCACCCCCTCACCCTGCTATCCCTCCTTCCTACTTGGCTCCACTTTTTATTTTTTCAACACTTGAATATTCATTTCCATATGGATTTTCATTACCACATTTCATGGATGAAATTACTAGTTAACTAGTTGAAACGAGAACTCTTCTTCCTTTGATACAAGCCAAAGGTACATTTACAAACAACCTCCTCAGCAAACCCCTGGAGAGCCTGCTGAATCCGAGTCTTGCTTGAAAGCCTGAAATTTGTATCTATTTGTGTTTTCAGAATCTCTCAGCTTTTGAGGAACAACTCATACCTCTCTGCAGATGATCCAACTTTGTCTCTATCTTTCTCTTTGTTGCTTTAGTCCTAAAGATGTTTAGCATCATCTATGCCAGGAGACAAAGGAAAGGACTGGGTATCTTCTCTTTGTCTTTCAGATCCCCTTTCAGCTCTTCTCCATTGTGTTTTCTACCAAGGAAACAAGATTTTTTGGCTGGATAACAGAGCTCTCCTGCTCTCTGGCTTCTGATGGGGGCCAACAGGGAACCCTTGCAGAGATCAGGTGCAAGAAGGAGGATGAGCTGTGTCCCCTCAACTGAGGTCACAGATCCTCTAACAAGCCTCTTCTGTTTCATTTCTTCACTACAGGGTAACCAACCCAATAGGTCACAGATTTCAAGTTCTTAAAGCTTTAAAATTTGTTGCTGAGTAGGACATATAGCCTTATTTTATCCTAAGGTCTTAATAATGGTGTTTCCCTTTGCTAAGATTGGGAAGCTCAAACTAAGGGAAGATGCTGAGTGAATATACATTGTCACTCTTTTCAAGGGTTAGCTTTTCAGGCCTCAAAACTAATTTTCTCAACATACTTAGTGAATATTGATTTCACAAGGACTGACTCACTCTAACCAAAGGAATAAGAAATTGATATGTAAAGCAGAATGCCAACTTACAATTTAAATTGAGGTGATATGGGAATTTCATATATGCTATGTTATGGGAAATGGGCAAATAAGTGTCACCTGCAAGTAACAGGAAGAAAAACAAACTAAAAAAACAATGAATTAAACCATAAGGACATGATAATAAGAAAGTTGAGCAGTTTCATCAATGTCACCAAGAAATGATACCATTTAAGCATGTTTGCTTATGGCCTCATGGCTACAAGATGGCTGCTGCCCCAGACATCAATACTGCATTCAAAATCAGAAAACAGGGATCCCTGGGTGGCGCAGCGGTTTAGCGCCTGCCTTTGGCCCAGGACGCGATCCTGGAGACCTGGGATCGAATCCCACATCGGGCTCCTGGTGCATGGAGCCTGCTTCTCCCTCTGCCTGTGTCTCTGCCTCTCTCTCTCTCTGTCTCTGTGTGACTATCATAAATAAAAAAAAAAAAATTAAAAAAACAAAATCAGAAAACAAACAGCTGATTGGAGGAGAAGGAAAATGGTTTCTTTGCATAAGGATTTGTCTTCTAATCCAGTCGGCTTTCCAGAAGTCCCACAGTCATTCCAATTGTCAGGGAGGCTAAGAAAGCAAGCATCTAACTCTACAGCCACTATGTAGTGATAAGAGTCAGCACCAAATAGAAGATTTGGAAATGGCCTTGGAGAGTGTAGCAGTTGGGGAGGGGTGCTGCTCAGACCTCCCCTCAACAGAGCTAACTGTTTAGCTTTGAGAGGACAGGTGGCTGACAGCTTCTAGCTGCAGTACCTTCAGGATATGCCTCGTGTCCAAGCCAAGGCCACTCGGTTCCTGGGCAGTCCCAGTCAGTACTGTACAACCTAGGAGTGCTAGGATATGGTCCTGTCCACCCAATGCAAGACTCCTCTCATCTTTGTTCCAGAGCTCCCTACTGAGCTGGCAGAGACTTTTTCAGATCCACATCACAGTCTGAAGCTCTGCCTGCACAATTCTGTTTCCTCTCCCCTTATCGTTCACGGTCATTACCCCCCAAATACATGTCTGTATTCCTAACTCTCTCAGCAAGTGCTTCCTATAGGAGCTGAACTGAATGAAAGCAAAGGGCTACATCAACAGAATTGTCCCCTAAAAGAAAATCTCCATGGAAATCCAATAATATTCGTGCGAAGAGAGTATAGAATCAGAACAAACTAGCCTCCTCTGACTAATCCGTTTTCATGGTGAGGATATTCCTAAGGTAGGGACTCCTTTCTTGTGTTTCAGCAAAGACATCCAGGCTCCCAGCCTATACTGGTGAACACTGGCTAAGTTGATATCTGATTCTCTGATTCCTGTGCTTCTGTTTCCATCCAAATCATCCCTGTTCTGTTGGCTTTTTATTTCTTAGCAATGTTGATTCCAACATGGAATGCTGCAGCCACACCCTGTTTTCACCACCTTGGGACTGGACATTCTATTTTTTCTTTTGTTCATTTGTTTACTTAGTCTGTTATTCCTTTAAGGATAATTCTCCAAAAATTTGTTCTCTTCCATTATGTGTTGGCTTTATAATTTCAGTCCTCTGGGTTCTGAAGAAGTCTCACTGCCACTCCCTCTTACTTCTTACACAGTTCTGCTGCAGGCCTTTCAAACAGCTTCAGTTCTAAAGCACAATTTCCTCTGAGGAACCCTCAAGTAGCTTCCTTTGTTTATTTGTTCATTCAACCTTCACTTATTAAGCAGCTGTGATGTGATAGGCCCTCTAGCAGGTGCTGAGCATACAACAAAGAGGAAGACGCGAGTATTCTCCCAGGAAGCTCACAGAAGCTGTTTTTAAGTTATACAAAACTAGGGGGAATGTCCAAAGAGATGAGATGTAAGCCAAAAGAAGAGTGAATCACTCAATCAGAGCTTTTCTACAACCTCAATATTTTAAGTTTTCTATCCTCTATGAGACACAACTTCAGAGATTTTCGGAGCAATAAGCCTTTCTACACGCACTGGATATTATATATGGATGTGGCTTATTTTCTGCCAATCTATGCTGCTTGTCACATCTGCCACCTTTAGATCACCTCTGCTGATAGCTGCCTGCCTAAGATGACTTCTTTCTCACCAGGGCTTGAAAAATAATGGAGCTGCCTAAATGGGGACTATTTATGCACCAGGCACATTTGCAGCACATTCCCAAGTATGTCTGTGTTAAGGCATTTATTCTTGTCTTAGTTTCAGGTTGTATTTGTCCTGAATGTGCTCATTTCCATTTATTAATGTTTATCATTCCATTTCCCACCATAATTATTTATGTAATCATTTATCAGTTCTATCTTTCTAAGTAAAAATTAACAAAGCTCAAGACAGACTTGACTGGATCACAGACTGGATAAAATCTTAAAAAAGATTACAACTAGAAATAATGATAGTCCTCTAGTCTAGGATCTCTGAGAAACCCTCTCTCAGAAGACAAGAATATGAAGTTGCTTTAGCATTTTATTCTTAAGTTTTGGAATGAGAATGACAAAGCTACATGGACTTCAGAAAGTCACCTAGCCCAATCTCTTCACTTTATAAAGAGGAAAATTTGCTCCAGAATAGAAGAGTAACTGGCTTAGTTCAGACAGCTTGACAGATACAAGACTAAAACCCAAGATTCCTCACTCCAGCCAGGCTCTTTCCAACAGCTGTCCACACTGAGTTTGCCTGGCTGCATTGGCTTCCACAGCTAATTCTGCTTTTTTTCCATATTTTAATCCTCACTGCACCCTCCCCTTCCTTTCATCTTTTATCATCTGCAGTTTTCTCTCCTTCTCTTTTGCTTCCCCCTCCACAGGATCCTTTACATTCCTGTCAGTCCTGTGTGTTTCCTATTCCTGAACCTTTTGAGTTTTTTTCTGTTTTGGGGATCAGTGAAGGAAGAAAATCAACACATGTGTCTATCTCTGTATTCTCTATATTTAGTACTTTTTTTAAAAAAGGAAAACCTGATGTATATGGAAATTCTAAACTATCTTTAAAATTACAATTCTACAAATATACTAGAAAGTCTACTGGGAAAATCATGCTACTTAATTCCCGGGGCTTAATACTAAAGGACTTCTGGGATAGCAGAGTAGGTTTTGAAATGATTGCATGGGGCCCTCAGTCCTTCAAGAAAAGATATAAAGTTCCTGTAGGGGAATTACAATCTTCTGTAATATTATCAGATCAAAATGTAATGGATGATATTAATTCTTCATACAGCAATAGACACGAATGACTGAGAAGAGTTTCACAAACAATAAAAACAGGGGTACCTGGGTGGCTCAGTGGCTGAGCCTCTGCCTTCAACTCAGGTCATGATCCTGGGTCCGTGGGATGGAATCCTGCATCAGGCTCCCTGCAGGGACTTTTTCCTCTGTGTCTCTCATAAATAAATAAATAAAATCTTTAAAACAAACAACAAAAGAACTAAGTCCCATCACATTAACTGTAGAAAGCTGCTTGGAGGCAACTGATGCATCAAATTTCATCAAGTCTGCATGACATGATGCACAGAACCAAACCCATTGTTCCCTGCTTCAATTTCCTGGGTATTCTGCTAGCAGAATGGGTGTGTTTTTGATGGCAGGCATTAACATTCTAGATCCCAGGAAGGGAAATCTTTTAATATAAATTAACTAGTTAAAATAATTAATTAATTAATTAATTAATTAACTAGTTGGTACCCTCACTTCCTTTCACTAAAAGGCTGTTGTGCTCCATGTGTTAGACTCTAGCTCTGGGCCTACAGAGCTGATATTCTGACCTTGACCTCTGGTGACCCCATAAAAGTGATGTCACCCTGAGCATGGCCAGATTCCCTTGTTAGCATTTTGGGGCCCTTTCTAGCCTCTGCAACTTGATAAATTAACAAATATCTACTGCACATGATTGCACAACTTTGGTTATGGTAAGTTACATGTGCTTCAAACATGAACAATCTCATTGATGTAAACAAACCAGGAACAGTGAGTACTAATGATTTGAAGAAATGAATAATCAGGTCTGTATATCTCTGTGCCATCTTTTTTGGTATTCTTCCAATAGCATCAATAAAGGAAGGGAAAACATTCCCAAGATGTGCTGGGACTGACCACAGGTGAGCAAGCACAGTTCTCTGTTACCCAAATGAGAAGCACCTCTTGTAGGACCATTTCACGTCTTGCCTTGAGCAGCCCTGGGCCATTTCCAAAATCTCAGAGCCCTGGAAACTGCATACAGGAGCTAAGTCACTGAATCTCAAACAGGAGTCCTGCCCTAAGTCTAGACAACAGCTGTTAAGCAGCTGTGCCATGCAGCCCTAAAGCTGCTTAGTTTAAGATGCAAACGAAAAAGGAACTCTGAACCTACATGAAAAATACTAACCCCTGAGACAACAGCTGGCAGTTAATATACATCATGAAGACATTCATGGCATTAGAATAGATGCATAATGGATGACCTTTAGATTTGTGTTTTGGTTTTTCCATGAGTTATGCATTCAAATCTTTTCAACTTAAGAGAAATTAATAAGGAAAGAAAGGTGGAGGGGTAAGGGAAGAACCCTGGTAGCTGGTACAACATAAGATGGAAACAGGTAAAATGTGACTCCCTGTCATCCTCTTCCTCCTTCTTCAGCCCAGATACCCCACCCAAAAATAGCATGAAAGGCTTCACTGGAGCAACCAAGATAAATGTCTGTTCCTGAGGGCAGGCTCCAAGTTCAGGCACAGCACCACTTCTGAGAGTTGGCACCTTGTCTAGCCTTTGATCAGCTCTCCTTTGTGGGACACGTCAACCTTGTTCCTCTTTAATGTACAAGATGGGACAAGAGCTTGAGCCAGGCAGGTATAGCTGCAGGCAGGGCTTTCTTGAACACTGTGCAGAAAGGCTTTAGCCTGCCCAGGCCCAGGACGAGCCCCTTACAGTTGTCTGCCTGCCACATCCTATGAAAAGGAGTCCTGCCATTCTGGTGGCCTGGCATGTGTGTTGCCCAATATCAGGCAAGTGGGGACTTGGAACCAAATGGAAAGCAGGCAGCAGGTTGTTTGCTAGGTCCAGCTTTTGTAGGGGTCAGTGCTTACCTCCCCTCCCCCATCCCTTCTACAGTGACACCTCCCTCTGAGCCCTTTAGGAATCTAATGTTCCCGGGATGCCTGAGTGGCTCAGTGGTTGAGAATCTGCCTTCAGCTCAGGGCAGGATCCACATGGGGCTCCCCCCGGAGGGAGCCTACTTCTCCCTCTGCCTATGTCTCTGCCTCTCTCTCTCTCTCTCTGTCCTTGATGAATAAATAAATAATTTAAAAATCTTAAAAAAAAAAAAAAAAAGGTATGATCCCATTCACTTTTTCTGACCTCTCCCTCCCTCATCCCCATCAAAATCCTCTGGTGCTGAAGTAAGGAAAGTCATTGACATGTTCATTGATGGGAGAATAATTCCATACAACCTTTCAGGAGAACAGGTTGACAAGATAGAAAGTTTAAAATATATATTCCTTTAGAATACACCCAGGAATTTCACTTCTAGAAATGTATCCTACAGAGAGGTATCTAGACTGGCTCAGTCAGAAGAGCACACAACACTTGACCTTAGGGTTTTAAGTTTGAGCCCCACAGTAGGTGTGGAGATTACTAAAAATAATAAATAAACTTAAATTTTAATGTATACTAAAGAAATTATATAGGAAAACAGAAATGTATGGATAAGAATGTTTATTGTTGCTTTATTAAAAATACTGAACTGGAAACCAAGTAAGTATCCGTTAGAAGAGGATCTGGAAAAAAAAAAAGAAAGAAAAAAAAAAAGAAGAGGATCTGAAATAAGTTGTCCCATAAGCATACAAAGAAACACTTCAGAGCCATTAAAAAATAAGGAAGGATATCAATTAACACTGACATACGGGGATCCCTGGGTGGCGCAGCGGTCTGGCGCCTGCCTTTGGCCCAGGGCGCGATCCTGGAGACCCGGGATCGAATCCCACGTCGGGCTCCCGGTGCATGGAGCCTGCTTCTCCCTTTGCCTGTGTCTCTGCCTCTCTCTCTCCCTGTGTGACTATCATAAATAAATAAAAATTAAAAAAAAAAACAAAAACAAAAAAAACACTGACATACGCCCTAACACATTGAGAAAAGTGGGTTTCAGAGTAGAATCTTACATATATTAAAAAAAAATTAAGTTTATATGTTTATGCTTGCATAAAAATAAAATGATAAAAATCATTTTGTTGACAGTATCTGTGAGGGACGGCATTGTAGGAATTACCACTTTCTCTATACATTTTTCTCTATACAGTTTACATTTTCAGAAAGGAGATATATTAATAAAAAATATTTTGATGTATTTTTTAAAAATTGTCTCTCAGGAAAATATATGCAATGCTTTCACATTGACAATCACTTGTATTCGTGAAGAGCTTTACAGTTTACAAAATCCTTTTATTTTCTCCATTAACTTGTCCAGTCCTCGCAGCACTGTTAGGTAGGAAAAGCAGATCTTAGTATTGTCAAAGATAAGCAAAAATAACAGAAAACAAACTGAAGGTTGTTGGATGGGGTGTGGTGAGGGGATGGGGTAACTGGATTACGGGCATGAAGGAGGGCAGATGATGTGATGAGCACTGGGTGTTATGTGCAACTGATGAATCACTGAACTCTACGTCTGAAACTAATGATAACACTATAGTTAACTAATTGAATTTAAATAAAATAAGTTAATAAAAAGATATGCATAAGTAGACATTAACCAAAGCACTGAAAAGAGACACCAGGCGGATAAAAAGCTGATCGGAGGCTCAATGAAAAATCCCAGAGTTGGTGAGTGTAAATGTGGTTGGGCCAGCTCTGTCCACCATCCAGCAGTTACGGCAGTGGCAGTTCGGAGGCTATCCTCCCACAGAGGCTGGGAGACAGAAGCCCTACCCTTCCTAATGACTACATCACAGAGGAATGGCTTTCAGATAGGTGAGAAAGACACTCCCGAGCACTTATCAAAGGGATAGAAAAAGGATTCTCATTTGTCAGCTCTTTTTAGTAAGTGCCGAAGCAATGGGAGGTCAGGTGATGGCTGGCACAGACGGTAAGTTCTCCTGTCAGCCATGGGGGCAGGGTGGTCCCAGGGACATAGCCTTAAGCTGCTAGAAGCCTGTTAAAATTTGCTCAAGTCTCTTAGTGCAGGAGTTTGAATGGAGTGGTTTTGTCAAGAATTTTTGCCACTTAGTATCTCCCCTTTTCAGATCAAAAAACGTGCACAGAGAAGGTATGTGCTATAGCCCCTTAAAGATGCACCATCTGGATCTCCCTCCAGAAAGAACTTGCCATGCTGCTGCAAGGAGGCCAGCTGCAGACAGGTTCCGGCTGCAGCCCCTTCAGGAGCCACCTGAGAATTCAAGCTGAAGCCATGCTCTCTGGGAACAGACGGTGGTCAGTGACCAGCACCGGGCGTGCCAACCCTGGTCATTTCCATCAACATGAAGCTGTTCCAATGGGCAACTTGTGTTCCAAAGGCCCAGGTTGGGCAAGTCTCTGTCAGGTGTGTGTCCCAGCCTCTGGCTCTCCCTGCTAACCCGCCCTCCTCCCACGTTCCTGTTCACAGGCACCACCCACAAACAAACCCCCTGCACTTGGGACTTCATCTCAACATCTGCTTCCTCAGGAATCCAAACTCATACATACTCTTGTCCAAAACTAGACTCACAGGGAACGGGTACTCAAACCATCGTTTCTGAATCCTATTAAAGTATAAACCCTGTTGGAGGTATTTTTATCAGACTCAGAATCTTTAGCCAAAGGAAAGATTTTCTAAAAGTAAGAATGACCGAATGCACTACAGAAAGAACAGCGACGTCAGGGGCACGGGAAAGAGGATGCACCATCCAGGCCCCCCTAGAATGACTGGAATCCCACCAAGTGATCTTTAGTTCCATCCAGAAGATTAGAGGATCCATTCAGAGGCAAGGCTAGGATGCCACACTGCGTCTTAAACATATTTCTATTATTGTGCTTCTTACTTTGCATAGTAATAGATACATCTGCCTCTCCCCTCAGAGTAGGAGCTTCTCAGTGGAAAGACGTCCGTTGTTTTGTCTTTAGTTTCAGAGGTAGAGTTTAGTGATTCATCAGTTGCATATAGCACCCAGGGCACATCACATCATGTGCCCTCCTTAATGCCCATCACCCAGTTACCCAATCCTCCACGTCCTTCCCCTCCAGCAGCCCTCAGTGTGTTTCCCAGAGTTAAGAGTCTCTTATGGTTTGTTTCCCTGATTTCATGTTTCATTTTTCCCTCCTTTCTCCTATGATCCTCTGTGTTGTTTCTTAAATTCCACATAAGAGTGAGATTTATGATAACTGTCTTTCTCTGTCTTGTTTCACTTAGCATCATACCCTTTAGTTCTATCCATGTCATTGCAAATGGTAAGATTTCTTTTTTCGGATGGCTGAGTAATATTCCATTGTATATACATACCACATCTTCTTTATCCATTCATCTGCCCATAGTTTGGCTGTTGTGGACATTGCTGCTATAAACATTGGGGTATAGGTGCCCCTTCAAATCACTATGTTTGTATCCTTTGAGTAAATACTTAGTAGTGCAATTTATGCGTTGTAGGGTAGCTCTATTTCAACCTTTTTATTCCTTTTTGCATCCTCAGTACCTATAACAAAAATCAGTGTATCATAGTAGCTTGATAATTGTTGAATAAATTATTGAGTCTTATCTTAGGGAAGAAGGTAGGGGAAAAGTGGGTAATATTATTATAGCCAATAGTTACTGGATGTATATCAGGCACTGTTTCAAATTCTTCATCATGTGTTATCATGTCATTCCATATACGCAGTAACTCCACAAGGCAGTGTTGCTGGTGGTGATATTCAGGAAGCGGACTCTGAGACAAAGTCTGAGGGCACAGACTTTGGGCACAGGTTGTTCATTGGGAAGCACTTTTGGGATTCACATCCATGGCAGAGAGGGAAAGGAAGCAAGTCTGGGTACAGGGAAGTGAGCCACAATGAGGGCCCAATGACAACCTCAGCCAATCCCAAGGGGAGCTCTGAGACCAAAATGATCCAATCAGGTTGTCCTGTGTTGGACCAAAGTGACCATGCCTTTACACCTCCTCTCACCTTAATCTGTCATAGATAGATGTGGGCCGTCCCAGGCAGGGCATGACCTTGGGTCAGGCTGCTCTCTGAGTCTGTTGCCTCAAAGGGATTGTTAGCTGAAAGTTTTGTGCCCAAAGCACTCCCATCTAGGCAGCACATTTCTGTACCAAGCACAAGTAAGAAATGTTATTGACCTTTTATACAAATAGAGAAACTGAGGCACAAACACTTTAGGTAACAGCCAATCGGGTCACATACTCAGTGGCCACTAAGGTGCACACTGTAGCAGTGGGCTATGGCCCTCTGCAGGCCTTACTAACGATGGGAAATCCTAATTTTGGAGAGGGTGAATGCATCCCTGCGTGCATGGAAGTTTTCATCTTTACAAACTGAATCACTGCAATCAGGAATCAAAAAGGCACCATCAGGTGGGACACACGTAGAAAAATGTTGACATGTTTTACCCAACATCATATTAGGCACCATGAATGATAAAAAGGAAGCATGAATGATAAAAAGGAAGGAACATGGTCTCTTCTCATGAGAAGCTTAGAGTTTAGGCAAAGGGATAAACCATAGACACATGAAATAATTACTGGAAAAATCCCAGAACATAAATGAGTAAGTGGGAAATGATTACTATATTGGATAACAGTAAGACAGGCAAAGGGCAAGCAAGCCTTTAACAAAAGTCTTTTATTAACACAAGGTTCCACTCCCTTTAACACTGAATGACTGTGGGCCTTGGAACCCGAGGTATTGATAAAGTATAAACTATAACCAAAGTGTAAAAAGGAACTAGGGACAGGAAAGGACCCACATGCCTGAGCACAAAGAAGTTTCCAGGACAAATTAAAACCCCCAGCTTTTGGGATCCCTGGGTGGTGCAGCGGTTTAGCGCCTGCCTTTGGCCCAGGGCGTGATCCTGGAGACCCGGGATCGAATCCCACGTCAGGCTCCCAGTGCATGGAGCCTGCTTCTCCCTCTGCCTGTGTCTCTGCCTCTCTCTCTCTGTGTGACTATCATAAATAAATAAAAATTAAAAAAAAAAAAAAACCCAGCTTTTTTGTTTTTTGTTTTTTTTAAGATTTTATTTATTTATTCATGAGAGAGAGAGAGAGAGAGAGAGAGAGGCAGAGACACAGGCAGAGGGAGAAGCAGGTTCCATGCAGGGAGCCCGACACGGGACTCGGTCCCAGGTCTCCAGGATCACGCCCTGGGCTGAAGGCAGGTGCTAAACCGCTCAGCCCCCCGGGCTGCCCAAAATCCCCAGCTTTTGATGAGACCTCATTTTCTCTACCACTATACTGTCTTGAATTTTTATATTACTACTTTTGGCTCCTGGGCAATTAAAGATATTTTACCTCTAAATCTTAGCCACTTTTTCTTTATATGGGTGAGAGCACTTAAATATGGAAGAGAAGAATACTGTGGCTTATCTTACTGGTATAATGAGAAGGATTTTCTTTATAAGAACTTTTATTTCATTCACTCAATAACTGTTTAATGAGCACCATCAACATTTTGGGTAGTTGTTTAGTATCATGATTAACAAAGAGCATAGGTTTGGCAGACAGACTTGGTTTGAATTTCAGCCCTGCTCCTTAGCAGATCTATGGCCAAGTACTTCTGTAATCCTTACTTTCTTTCCTTGTAAAATGGGACCAATAGCAGTATTTGTCTAATAGATTGTGGTAAAAATTAAATAATTCTTGGGGCACCTGGGCGGCTCAGTGGTTGAGGGTCTGCCTTTGGTTCAAGCTGTAATTCCGAGGTTCTGGAATCGAGTCCTGCATCGGGCTCCCCACATAGAGCCTGCTTCTCCCTCTGCCTCTCTATGTCTCTCATGAATAAATAAATAAAATCTTTTAAAAAATTAAATAATTCTTGCAAGGTGTCTGAAACATATTAAATGGTCAGTAAGTTACTTGTTATGAGTAACAGCTAGAGGAGGAGTTTGGACCAGATACAATGCTGGGTGCTGGGGATTCAACAATGAATAAGACAAACAGTCCCTGTCTTCTGGGGTCAGACAGGTAAGGTAAGTACAAAAGGGAGACAGATAAGCAAGGCTTTAACTGCTAGGATAATAGAAATACAGTTTTATGGAAACATGTAGCACTGAGAAAGAGAGGAAAGTAAAGGAGTTTCAGAAAGATTCCTTGGAAGAAATTATTACCATTACCTTTAAAAATTATATTCTTTGCTGTGAATTACTTGGTTTCAACCACTACAATGTAAGTTGCATGAGGGCAGAGACATTGTATGTTGTGTTTGGTTTTATATATCAAATTCCTATTGTAGTGCCTGGTACATAAGAGGCACCCAAATATCTGAGGGATAAATGAAATGACTTGTAAGGTGGAAAGTAGGAGGAGTTTGCTAGGTGAGGATGATAGGAAAGGTGTTCCAGGCAGATGAAAGAGTGTGCATGAAGTTTCTGAGGTGAGCGAAAGCACAGTGAATGCGAGGAGCTGCAATGCAATTAGGCTAGAAAGGTGTATGTGGATGCCATGAGGGATGAGGCTTAAACAGAGATCAAATCAAGCAGGGTCTTGAAAGCCACGGTAAGGAGTTTGAACTTGATGCTAAGGAGCAGTGTGAAGCCATTAAGGATTTTCATCAAAGAAAGGATATAATCAGGGTCTGTTTTATGAATTTATTCTTTACTCTGTGAATTCACTAATAATTCAAATCCATGTTTAAAGGAAAAAAAATGGAAACTACAGAGAAGCATTTAGGGGAAAAAAAATCACCTGTAATCTTATCATTGAGAGATAACCACCATTGGACTATAAATAACAAACAGCCTGGCTCAATTAACCATTGCTGCATAACAAACCACCCTAAAACCTACTGGCTTAGAACAATTGATTATTTTCATGAGTCTGTGGGTTGAGTGGGGTGAGCTAGGTGGTTCCTCAGCTCTGTGTAGCTGAGGATACCTCATTGCAAGCTGCCGCCAGCTGGGAACTTAGCTGGCACTAGAACATCCAAGATGATCTCTCATCCTCCAAAGAGCCTCTCTCCACCTGGCCTCTCATCTTTCAGTAATCCAACCTGAGCTTCTTTGCAGCATGGTGGCTTGCCTCCAAGGATAAAAGGGAAGCTGCCAGTCTTCATAAAGCCTAGAGTTGGACATACCCTGAACTTCTGCCATTGCACTTTAGTAAGCAAAACCAGGCACAAGGCCAGCTGAAATTCAAGGGGAACAGAGTCCATTCACCTCTTTCTTGATGGGAAGAGTAGTGTGTATATGGGAAGACCCATTAGCTATTGGGAAACTATCTACCACACAACCTGACTTGCTAGTAGGTTGTTGACCAATTTCTGGTACAAATAATTAGAAAAACTCAGTTCAAAAAAGACAAATGCAAAGTACATGGCCTTCGTCCATCTAATAATCTAATAAAAATAGGTCACCTAAAATAAGCTGGCATGTTGTCTGTGCAGAGGGGAGGGTAGGAGGCAGGGGAAACATGGTAGAACCTAGTGTTGAAATAAAAGGAAAGGTCACATCCTTGACAAAGAACATGGTTAAAACTGTCTTAAGAAGTGTTATTCCACTAACGCAGCCACAGTTGACCAGAGTATTAAACGGAGTGTGACAGGTGATTAAAACATGTTATTTGCCCAAACTCACTTCCTGAGGGTCAAATGGCTGGAGACCCAGGGACCAGGCAGTGATACTACAGCAAGCAGAACAGCAGAAGCGACAAAGTGTGCACGCCACAGCTAGGAAATGACAAGGATACTGCTGGGACCCTGCTGATAAGAGTACAGGACCGAACCAAGCCAGCAGCAGAAGAGACAGAGTAGAGCCTACAGTATAGATGAAATCGTGTAAATGATAAACGGAAATGCCTGGTGGGCAGGTGGGAGGAGATGCGGATATCACATAGGTCTCCAACTTGAATAAACAGAATAGCTACTCCGTGGGGTAGACGCACAGGAAGAGCAGGTTTGGGGATCAGAGACCTCCAAGTGGGGTAGCCCTTGTGAATAAACACGTGGGAAGCTCCGTAAGGATGGCTAGACGAAATATGCTGAAAACCATAAAGGGCAACAAATGAAACCATGTGTGCAGATTCACATAGTAAGAGCATCTAGTCAGAAAAGCAATCAAACCCTGGAGGAACTGAAGAGGGTTTTAAGATTTGGAAAGCCACAAGTGACTTTACATCTCAACAAATCAAAATCGGAAAGCGGAATATCCTGTCCACTACTTACCCAAACTACTTAGTAGGAAGGGGAGGGTCATCTTCAAGTCACAAATCTCCACTAGGAGGGTTAGGAAAAAGTGGCCGATCTCTAAGGTAGAAGACGTACCAGAATTACATTAAAACCACTTTCAGTATGATTTTCCAACCAACTAGAGAAAACAAAGGTCTACAAAATTAAGCCAGAGGGAAAATATATGCCCCTCTGCCCCCCAAAAACCCCACCATGACTTATAAAACAAGCCTAAGTCTTGGAAAAAGAAGGTCCAAAAAGCCAGAGGCTGGCAGGGTCAGTCACAGTACCCTCATTGTGTTTATTTGCCAAGCAACCTTCCAATTAGAAATTGGCCTGTCTGCAGAAAGAAACTGTATCGATCTTCCAGCTGGAGCATTCTGGTGTACTTGATACCTGTGGCCTTTCACTATAAATTAATAGGCATCTGGGTCAATACATCCCTCTTTTGTTTCATTTAAGTCCAGAGAGAGGTCAATTCTCAAGTGACAGATTTGCTTTCAGTATCTCGCAAGGCTGAGGGCCAAACTGTGATGAAGAAATACTACCTAGAGAACTTCTGGTAACCAGATAAGAGAGCTTATCTTGGAGGCACTCCAGCCTCACTTCAAGCTTTCCCATGGAAATACAGCAAGCACTTTTTCTTTTGAACCAAAAAATTAAGATACAATCGCAAACAAAGAATATAACTTATTAATATTTTTATTTCGAGTTGTAATCTATGATTACTTCAAAAAGATCCACTTCAGAAAACATCCAATGGATGTTGACTTACATTAAAAAAGTAAGTCACCAATGTATGATTTATAGTACAGAATACACAATAAATTATATTTACATGCAATGACTAGACTACCACGCACACAGTAAAAAAATACAGTATTTTTATGTACATTTTTTAAATTTACATTTTCATATACAATATATAAAATTAAAAAGATTCTCTGTACAAAATCTCATGTGCACAGAGTTTGTAAATCCCTATTCTTATGGCTGTACCAGCACACATATGCTTAAAACTAGAATACTACAAACACTTAACTTTTTTTTTTTTTTTACTTCATGTTCAGTCTTGGCACCCATATACTAATATCATTATTTTTAAAATGTGAATTACAAAGAAAATAAACATAATCATGCAGACTTTTTTAATATAAGAAAATGAAAAAAAATGTGCTACTAGGATCATCATTTATCACTTCCACAGTTACCTAGTTCTTTTCAACTTCCTGCACTGCTTTCATACAGGTGCATGCATAACTAACGGATTATGGATTGTATTAGTAACATAATACTATAGTCTGACAATACTTAGGCATTAGAAATGCAACTATCTAACAACCATAACCTGTCAAGTATTTCTGCTTTAGCAGAAACTTCAATTAACACATTATATACTAAAATTCACAGAAATGTCAATATTATAATTCCTAAGTTTATAGAGTCTGCATCAGAGAGTACATGATCACTTAAAAAACAACAAAACAACAAAAAAGGGGTTTGACATTGGAGTATATTCTCTGTTCTGTGACTGGAGAGTAGGGGAGATATATGATAAACCATTAAAAGGTTATCCACTGTCCCTGTTGAGGAAGCACTTGTACACTCCCAATCTGTTTAAATAAAGACACGTGAAAGCTTTATAAAAAGTTTAAGCTACACTATTCATCTTTAAAAATCTCTTTGAAAAGTAACAAATTGAAGGTATCAGCACCTTCCCTCTTCCCCAAGTAGCTAAAGATCAATGAGAAAAATAAAGTGCCAATGTGTAAAACATTGTTACTTGTTTAAGAGGCACTAACCCATTTGATGGCTTAGGATTAAATATGAAAATAGGCCAGATCTGATCTGAATAATAAATAGAAGGTAGGTGTTC
Source organism: Canis lupus familiaris (assembly GCF_011100685.1). Taxonomy (NCBI): domain Eukaryota; kingdom Metazoa; phylum Chordata; class Mammalia; order Carnivora; family Canidae; genus Canis; species Canis lupus. The sequence continues at coordinate 38,471,259 of NC_049253.1, forward strand.
CAGTCTATGCAATTTCTGCCTAGATGGGGGATGGACCAGAAAACTACCTACTCCCCCATTTATTGCTTTGAAACCTGTACATACACTTTAAATTCTGACAGAACAATTAGATTTCTAAGATGGAAAGCACAGTGTCTGTGCCACTTTGAAGTTGAAAAAAAAAGTGCACTCTTGATCACTGGAAGGAGAGCTGCTGAGACTCTCTTCACAACTCATATCTTCACAAGAGTCCTCACTAAAAGGGAGGAAAAGAGACAAAGAAGATTCCATTATTTTTTTAAATATTTTATTTATTCATGAGAGATCATTATTTAGAAAATACTTAAAAGATTTTATAAGCCAAATAAAACTACTAAGCACATATCTCTAGTCTCAGGATTTTTATATTCAAAATTTAAGCTTTATAGAGACAAAATTTAACTTATTAGGACTTCCTAAAATGAATTGTAATCTCCTTAGAAAATATAGGTTTTAAGATGTTTAGACAAATTACTATCTGCCAAACTATTATTCTTGTACCAGTTAATAAATATCAACAACTAACTATACAACTCTAAGCATTTCAAATCCAATAAATGGAGACAAAGGACAACGAATCTCCCATCACATGGTTTTGATGTCTTTCTTGCATTAATAATTGTATCCCTGATATTCTCAAACCAAGAAACCAGTAAGCTATAAAAACTAAACTTCTCATTCTTTATAGCATAAAATAACCAAATTTAATAAAATCATTCATTTTATGAACAAAAATTAACTCTGAACAAGACAATGCCATTTGCCAAAATGGTAAAAATATCTAAAGCAGTCTGCCATGTTAGGGGTGGTGGTTTCCTTTACGTTCCAATCATTTAACCCACAGCCTCTTCCCACGGCACCATATTAGGAATTCATACTAACCCTGAAAAGCCCAGAATGCCATTTCAGGTTTTGTTTTTAAACTAAACTATATTTCAAAGAGCAAAGGAGATGTGATACAACCAGTTTTCACAAAGGGAAGAAATGAAAAAAGTCCAGAGAGAGGGAGGACAAATACCGTATGATCTTATATGTGGAATCTAAGAATAAACAAAAAATAAAAATCAGAACTCATAGATACAGAGAACCAGACTGGTGGTTGCTAGAGGCAGGGAATGAAGCAGGTGAAAATGCTCAACAGGTACAAAATTCCAGTTACAAGTCTTGGGGATGTAATGCAGAGCATCATGGTTTGTTTTTATTTTTATTTTTATTTTTTTGTTTTTAAATAAAGAATGAAAAGGGGGGAGGAGAAGAACATACTTCTAAATCATCACCTACTTTAATAAAACTACCTCTAGCTAATTTTCTCACCTGAAGCAATGATGCTATTGGAGTAGGAGCTTTCTCTAATACCCTGTAATATTCCCAGGTTCCATTTTGAGTATAAAATCAGTATTATTTACTATGGGAAAGTCTAATTAGTCAAGGAACCTGCTTACCTTTCACTTTCATCAAAACAACCCCCCTCTGGTATCGTTGGCAGCTCAGGAACACTGTAGTAGCTGTTGTGGAGGCTCTGGGCTGTGCGCCTTGAAACAATCCAAACCAATTTCTTATGATCTGGTTTGCAACATTCAGGAGAAGAATATTCGGCGAGGCATTTAGAAACTAACTCCCTCCAATAAATGAACTCGGTGTCATTAACCTGGAAAAAAATGTTAATGAAGAGGTTAACTACCCTACAATCACCCTAAAATGCTTAAATTATACTGATGCCTGGCTCCCACCACCGGATATTCTTATTTGATATGGGATATGACCTGGGCAAAAAGATTTTTTAAAGCTCTGCAATTCTAACGGGCGGTCAAAATCCAGTAAGCACTGGTTTAAAGGAGGAGCACCATAGGTATAAATAATTTACATAGAACCTAATAAAAAGCTCTGCCTATTTTAAGAAAAAACACTGACCTAAAAACATTAGATTTGTTAAACCGATCAATTATTAAGTATATTCTTTAATAGTCTCAATGAAAGGAATTTAACATAATTTAGCCCTCTATAACACAGCATTGAATGGACTGCTAAAATTATGCATTTACATTAAGACACTAGATATACACTAATGGAGAAGTTAGCAATAAGACAGAAGAGGAACTTCCCAAAGAGCACAGTTTCTCCACCACTGGGGAGTGCCCCAATTTATTTCAACTAACAAATTTTCACTTAAGATATTTGCAGATATTATTACAGAAGGTTTAAATTAAAACTAATAAATTTATGATTTAAATGAAAGCTAGAGGGATCCCTGGGTGGCGCAGCGGTTTGGTGCCTGCCTTTGGCCCAGGGCGCGATCCTGGAGACCTGGGATCGAATCCCACGTCGGGCTCCCGGTGCATGGAGCCTGCTTCTCCCTCTGCCTGTGTCTCTGCCTCTCTCTCTCTCTCTCTCTCTCTCTGTGACTATCATAAATAAATGAAAATTAAAAAAATAAAATAAATGAAAGCTAGAAGTTATCTGTTAAAAACAAAATGCTTCATAAAAAAGGCATTTTCATCACAAACAGAAGATAACTTTTTATCATCATGGTCTCCATTACCACCTAATCTAGCTCCATCTTAATCCCCTTGCAATATGGCTGGAATCCCTTCTTGTTCTACAGACATCTCCTAGGTATCTAATAGCCTCCCTCAATTCTTTTTTACACTGAGTCTCTCATCAAAATTCAATACTCCTGATTTGGGAATACTTCTTGAAAACCTTTTTCCAACCCAACAGTGCACTTGACTAATGTACCCTCCCTTCCCTTGCCTAAGGGGGAAACCACCAACAATGAAAACCCAGAGTTTTAACTGATCCCTAAGCAAAGAACTCCCACAAGTTTGGTATGGTTTCTACTACTATTTCTTCATGAGAAATTTAAAATCTCAAATCTCCAGCTACAAGTTATCTTCTGAATTTTTATTCCAGGTTGCCAAATATCTTCTAAATACCTACCCACCTGAAAGATATACATGTACCTAAAATCGTATTTCTTTGATCACAAACTGGTTTCTCTCAAACTTCCCTCAGTGGCATCAATATTCTCTTCTCCCCATCATTAGGTTCAAATCTTGGTCATTGTGACTCCGTGTCTCATATCCATGCTTGGCTTCCAAAACCACTATTTAAGTTGGATACTCGTATTACTTCTGCTTGTGACTATCACCTAGACATTCTAACTACAAGCCTACGTTAAATGATTCCCAAGCCCTTTTAGTCCACCAACTTCCTGGCCACAAGCCTTTGTTACCGATTGTCTAAGATTCTTCTGGTCCAACCAGAATATCAGACATCGTGCCTCTCACAGTCTGCCCTATTTGGTGCTAATGAAGCTCCCAAAGCAGTCCCTATTAGTGCTAACACCTGTTACTGCAAAACTTATTGGGCTGGCCAGACTAAGAGGTTTAAAAAGAAAAAGATGGCAGAAGGTATTTTGGTAATGCTACTAATGGGATGATGATCCAACCCTAAGGATGTAATGGACTGCCATTAGTTTATTTACTAAGTCTACTTCCTCACATGTATTTTAGAACAACGTGCAAGTAGCAATGTGGACCGCTGTGTTACCAACCGGTGAGAATACTATAGAAGGGACAACATCTGAACACAGAAAGAAGCTAGACTAAGTGATCAGGTTCCCTTCCAGCTTAACATTGTCTGGGTCAAATCTGCATTTTGAGAACTTCAACACTTGAGCTACAAGATAAAAGTGTAAAAGTCAAGAGCCCCATAAAGTATTATTTAATGTTTGAATCACCATGGGGGTGGGGGAGGAGAGAGGATGAAACACTAGAAATCTGCTTTAAAGAATAAGAACTGAAAAAAAAAAAAAAAAAAAAAAGAATAAGAACTGAAGATAATTTACCTTGGAATGTTTTTTAACAAGCAGAAGAATTTCCAGTAATTCAATGGATTTCAAAGTTTCTACTTCCAAATTGAGAAGGCACAAAGCTAACACAGATGGCTAAAAAAAAGGGGGGGGGGATAAGTATTTTTTATAAATTTAAAACAGAAACAGTGAGACATATGTAAGCAAGAAATTAACTTACTTTTGCTTTTGAAAAGGTGAGTCGGCAGTTGCAAGCTTTCAGTTGAGCTTCTAGTTTATCTAGACTTAGTATTTCTTTCCTATACAATGAAAAAATAGGACAAACATTTAAATCTTTGGAAATTTAATAAATAATTTTAAGAAACTGCTGTTAAAAGTCCAAATTAAAAGTTTTAGAAGAGTAAAAATACAAATTTCACTGGCACTGTAACTGTTAGCTTAAGTACAAAATCTTTATTTGTAATCCCACTGACCTTTCTGATGTATGACAAAGTACAATAGTATGGTATAAGTGCAAAAAGTTTAAGGCAGTAGTTGCTTCCAATTCATAGTGCAATTTTTCTGAAATTATTTTTTCCATCCGTTTTATGTCAGAAGCAGTACATTTACATTGACTAATCCGGATTACATCATGAGTGGATGGAATATTGCATTCTTCTTCAACTATTCTAGCAGCCAGCAAAAAACAACAGACTCCAATGCAAGACAGATGTTTAGGTTTCACCTGAAAAACAAAGAACAAAGGCTTCTTCTAACAACTGTCACTCTGACGTAGCAAAGCAGATACTTGAAAGAATATTATAATGATGTCCCTAACTCTTAAGACAGAACACAATCTAGCTGCTTCATGTACTTATCCTTAATTCACATTTATACTTAATCATTTTTTCATTTTAAACAGACTTAATTTCCCATTTTAAAAAACACATGTTAAAAAAATAAAATAAATAAAAAACACGTTAAGCATTTAAATTACGTAATTTAAATGCAAATTCAAAAGGTAAGTTTCCAACAATGAATTATACTTTGTATTTCAAATATGAAATCATAATAGTACAGTCTCCCCCAAAGTAAACTAAGCCTTTCAACACCAAGACAACATATACTTCTTTGGACATAAAAATAATACATGCAACTCATCTTTTTTTTAATCTTCTTCTCTATTTATTTTTAAGTATCATCCCACATTTCAATGCAAATTTGCCCAAGAGAAATACTGCATCAGTTGTGCAGAGTGGAGCATATGTAAAAGCTGCCATGGACAGATGGCTGCCCTTTTCTTTGCAGTGCCCCGAAAACTGACCCAGCAGCTGACAGCAATCCTATTGGCAGAAGAATCACCACATTTTTCTAACAGTTGCTGGTTAATAAGACTATGGCTCCCTGCTTTGAAAAGACTTTTCACAGGGAAAGCAGTAGGTCACCTTTAACATGTTTCGGCACTAAAAACAACTAAATTCCAAGAGAAATACGATGGAAGACAAAAATATGAAAACCTTATTTTGAGGACTGTATACATATACAGGGAATACCTAAAAACGGTGTTACCTTCGTTTTGTAACATCTTCAAAGAGAAGGTATATAAAAGGTAATAGTAAAACCAACTTAAAATACAACACAGTTAATTCTGTAGTCTCTTAATCTGGCACTAAAGATCACAATTTCCAATTAAAAATGTTTCTGTGTAATGACATAGTTCCTTTCAGTTGTCCAACATTTCTCAAACCCTTGTTATGTCAGGCACTGTGCTGGGCACTAGGTTTAAAAATAAAAGATGCATACACAAAAATGTTTAAATACCTTCATAAGAGCCAAGAATCTGTCCAGAATATTGACAGCCAAGACAAAAGTCTCAGTGCAAGACCCAAAAAAGTTGGTTAAACTCCTTAAATCTTCTACTTTAGCATTTCTCAATCTTGGACACAAAGTGTTATCATCCTGCAATAAAAACCAAGAGCCAAAGCTGTGACTTTCTAAAAATTGGATAGATGGCACACAAGTATATTCAAATAAGGTAATTTTTTTCTTAATCTTCGAGAGTACGGAAGAAAGAGTGGTATCATTAAACACACACTTTTTCAGATACAAGATACGTATAGATATCATGGCTTTTTAAAAATACATAGCATAAAAGAGCTTTAGCAATCCGATATAAAGTGAACTGTTGCCACACTTCCGGAGGATTGTAGCAAATCTAATTCCCCCATAATGGAGACAGTTTGTTTTCTTTATAGCAGGCTCTTAGATTTCTTTTTTTGAATAAAGCATTTCAGGGGATCCCTGGGTGGCGCATCGGTTTGGCGCCTGCCTTTGGCCCAGGGCGCGACCCTGGAGACCCGGGATCGAATCCCACGTCGGGCTCCCGGTGCATGGAGCCTGCTTCTCCCTCTGCCTGTGTCTCTGCCTCTCTCTCTCTCTCTCTCTGACTATCATAAAAATAAATAAATAAATACATAAATAAATAAAGTATTTCATGGGCAGAGGGTATTTCCATAATCCACCCAGAGGCTGCAGGCTGGGGGTGCCACTTAGGAGTACTTCTCTACAGTCAGCATCATTTTCGTTCTTGCGTAACCCTGTAAAAATTCAGTACTCGAGAAGACACATTTTGGTGCTAAGAAACTTAGAGCCTTTAATCTTGATTCAACTGGGGGCAAAAAACAACAACAACAACCACAACAACCACAACCACAACCACAGTCCTCCTTCTCCAAGGCCTACCAGCTCGTGAACAAGATCCCTTCCCTGGGAGCTCACCTCCGGGGTGGCCTCGATCAGGCTCAGCCCTTTCTCTCGAGGTTGGAATCTCGGTTCCTGCTCTAGATAGAGGCTCAGCAATCCGAAGAGCTGGACCCCTTCACGACCTGCCGAATACTCTGCCCCCAAATCCTTCATCTGCGGCAAAGACACGACGCCGTCGGAAGGTGTCCCCCGGGGGGGGGGAGGGGCGAGCCGGTGGGTGCCGGGGCCTCCGGAGGGGCGCGCGGGAGGGGAGGGGAGGGGAGGGGGGAAGGGAGGGGCGCGGCAGGAGGGTCACACCGGGAGGCCCCGGCCGGGCCGCCGCAGCTGAGGCCGCTGGGGGAGGGGCTGCTGCCGGCCGCGAGCACCCGGGGCCGCGCACGGCAGGGGAGGGGGGTGCGAGGCGTCGCGACCGAACAAAGGGCTGGAGGGAGGCGGCCGAGCCCCGCCCTCCCGGGAGCCGAGCCCCAGCAGCCCCTCGCGCTGCCGCACCGCCGGCTCCGCCGAGACTGCACCCGCGGGGCGGGGGGCGAGGGCAGGGGGGCGGCGCGCCCAGCACCCGGTGCCCACCGACGCGCGTCCATCCAGGGGCGCGGGGCCTGGGGCCGTCGATGCAGGCGGCGCCGCCCCAGCGACCCCCGGGGCAGGGGCAGGGGCAGGGGCAGGGGGGGGGGGGCACCGCCTCCCGCTCGGCTCCCGGAGCCCCCAGACTCCCTCAACGCCCCCCCCCTGCAGCGCACACTCCCGGCCGAGGACGCGGTCCCCCGCCGCCGCCGCCGAGGCCCAGCTGCGAACAAAGGACCCCGCGGCCCCGGGCGGGCGCACGTACCTCGCCGAGACGCGCCTCCCGCCGGCCCGCGGCGTCACGGCCCGGCCAGGACTGGGCGCGGCGGGGGCGTCCCAACCCGTCTCCGAGGCCGCGGCCCCGCCGCCTCAGCGGTGCCCCCGGACCGGCATCGGCGCCTGCCCCCTGCCGCGCCTCCGCCTCCGCCGCCGCCTCACGGCCCGAGCCGCATCCCGCGCCCGAGCGCCCACCCCTGCGGCTGGGGCGCAGCCCGGCCCCGCACCCCCGAGCCCCGCGCTCCGAGCCCCGCCGCCGCCGCCGCCGCCACGCTGGAGGCCGCCGCCAACCCCTTGTTTTTGTTTTGAGTCTCCGACGCCCCCAAGGGGCGGGGCACGTGACTCCCCGCGGAGGGATCCGAGGCTGCCGAAGCGGCTTTGAAAAAGAGTCCCGCCGCCCTCCGCCCGCCGCAGGCCTCGGGCCCTCCTCCCTTCGCCTCCCTGTGCCGAGCCCCCGCCCTCGGCGCCAGGGCGGAGGGTGGGATCTGGGAATCCGCCTTCGGGATTGAAGAGGAAAAGGAGGGACCGATGGTAGAGGCGGAAGGAGACGGTGTCGGGCCGCGTTGCAGCCTTTTAAAGGTCCCCGTTTGTTTTGTGTTCACTGTTTTGAAAAGTCCGCCCAAAGCAGCAAGCTCTCCGATTGGATGCTGGCCCCGAGGCAGCCTCGAGCGCGGATTGGCTGGCCGATCAGCCTCCGAGCCCTCTGATTGGCTTTCAGCTTAGCCGGCGCCTCTATCTTCCTTGGGGCCTTAGCAACTCTGGAGGCTTGGAGTGCGCATGCCCGGTGTTCCGACGGCGTTTCCAGAGCTGACCCTGGGCCCCAGGCCTTCCAGCTCTGCTCCGACCTCCACCTCCGGGGAGCTGGAATAGCTGGAAAACCTTCCTTCTGTTCTCGGGGCCCACTTTGTGATAACCAGTCAAGTCATTATAAAATTGCTGGGGTGCTTACTGAAATATTTATGAATAAAATGCTCTCATCTCTCGTATTTGAAGTGTTTCCTACCAAAAGGGAAAAAAATGCAGATAGATATTAATAGGTGAAATGAGTTGGAGAAAAGGTTAAGACTTTAATGGGTGCGTTTTCGTTATAAGACTATTAGTTTTGATTTGATGTGCCTTGAAATGTTTGCTAATGAAAATAAATGTCTAAGGAGGAACTTCAAGGGGAAAACCTAACCTGCTCATACTGATGAGGACATGTAAACGTTTAATAATTATAATGTGCCTCCAGAGGTTACAGTTCTGATGTTGTGTTAATCAAAACTCCCAGAGGCTTCTTGGCCCTCAGTCACCCATAAGTTATCATTTACTGTCCATTATAATTAACTTTATTGTTAAGAGGTGACACCTCTTTTGAAGCAAAGCAAAAAGCAGAACAAAGGGTGCCTTAGGCCAGAGAAACCTTAACAGAGGAGTTCTCTGGGGGATGTAAGAGACTCCCCTCTAATATTTATGGTTTATTTCTTTACTTTCTCCCTCTTCAATCCCCTGCCACTGTCAGCCAAATACACAAATCAGTAAATAGAATGATCAAACCCAAGGAACAGATTTCTCTTTTCTGTTCTTCTGTATGTTTTCTGTGAACTGTTTTGTTACTTGTAAAATATGAAAAGGCACACAACACAGCTTTAGACGCAGCTTTCTCTTCTTTCCAGAACAACTGAAAAATTTTAGAAATAGATCCCTTTACATATCAGCTTGGACTAGGCATGGGAGCCCAGAGCAACCTGGGAAAAGGGGACTCAAAGAGCAAATCCTTCCATTTCAGGGAGATGTGGCCTTGTTCAGGGTTTTGGGAAAGAAAGAAAATTATATATACAGATTACTTTTATATGATTTACAGGTTGCATAATTTTGTGCAATACTTGTGTGCTCTTTTAAACATTATTATAACTTGTTTTTTATTTGATATAAATCTCCGCTGGAAATCTATGCTGAAAAACATAAATGAGGGTATGCAACTAACATGGAAAATAAAGCTAAGATTAGAATTACATAGATGACAGCTCATCGCAGTTATAAAGAGGCTCCAGAGAGAGAGAGAGAAAGCAGATGGACAGAAAACAAGCACCATGAGAAAAAGAAGAGTTTGTGGCCAAAACATAAAAGAGATTGGGGATTTTTTTCAAGTAGCAGGGCAAAGGTAGAAAAGGAACATAAGATATAAAATAAATGATGTGAAAGAGGAAATGTAAAATTATGTGGTAGAAGATTTTTAAATAGAGATGGTATAAGACAGATCAAGAAATTGTCCATGACTTAGATCACTGACAGAAAGTTATACAAAATGTACATTCATGACTGTTTTGTGTGTGTGTGTGTGTGTGTATCTTTTATCAGGCAACCTTTTGAATAATGAGCAGCTCTTTAAGAGTAAGACAAGAAAGCTTGCTAAGTGGTGTTCAATTTCCTGGTCTTGGCAGGCCCTGTCCAGTACCAGAGAAAAGACTGATCAAATTGCCCAATATGGAGCCATTTATCCACTTCAGTCCACTTACCTTTTAAGATAAAGGAAATAGCAATCACTAAAATATATTAGTCAAGTATAACTACTTGACCATCATCCTTTTTTTCAAAACACTTCCTTTTAATGATGATACTCTGGGGTAGAAAATGATACAAGTTTTCCCTTTTTGTTCTACTGATTTCTGTTGTTGTTGTTTGTTAATATGGCTTTTATTTTTTAATTTTAAATTTGTTTTAAATGACAGTCTTTCTCCAGGCTCTATTTGTCTTTCTTATCATTTCAGTTGACTTTGTTGCAGCTGTAGATCTTACTTACTTAAAGGACATTCTCCCTTAGGTACCTGTCAACTACCTTTCTGTCCTTCCTAAGCTTTATTGGGGGTGACTTTCTTGTATCAGGCACACATACAAAATAGGGAATCAGAAATCTGGCAGTCCCCAAGAAGGACTTTGAGGGGATTCATTATAAGACATTGGATCTCCAGCACAGTGAGAGGGGTGGAGTGGGATTGGATGATATCCTCTCCCCAGTAACCTCTTTAAGGACAGACAGAGAGCTTGTCCTCAGTGACATCTGAGACTATGAAACTAGAAGGTAGGCACAGAGCAGGAAATAAGTAGTAGCACACCCAGAGAAATAATGCCTTCATTCAATGAATCCTTGACTTCTGATGAGTGTCCTTCAAACCACTCCACACTTCAGCTTCTCCCTTGGAAAGAAAATAGAGTATCAGCAAGCAGCTGCCACACTGCTTCCCTTAATACTTTATACTTGGACTTCTCTAAACTTCATAAGGCATCAAATTCCCTTACAACTTTTTTTTAATGTCCGTTTATTTATTTTTTTTTTTAGATTTTATTTATTTATTCATGAAAGACTCACACACACAGAGGCAGAGACACAGGCAGAGAGAGAAGCAGGCTCCATGCAGGGAGCCCAATGTGCAATTCCATCCAGGGACCCCAGGATCACACTCTGGGCCAAAGGGAGACGCTCAACTGCTGAGCCACCCAGGTGTCCCTAAATCCTAACTTTTTATATAATGAATATATACTAGATGCCAGGCATGATACTAGGCCTCAGGGATACAAAAATAGGTAAATAAAACACAGTCTCAGAATATGTCCTGGTACATCTGAGGTGTTAGGGCAAAAGCTCTAGCCCTGACTTTGAGTCCCAGCTTTCTTACTTACTAGAAATAGCACCTAAAATACCTTGAAATATATGAATTGTCCTGAACCTCAGTTTTCTAATCCAAAAAACAAATGGGAGGTGATAATCACCAGGAGGTCATTGTTTCTTCTTCATATGCAAAGATTAAATATAAACATTTGTGGGCAGCCCCAGTGGCTTAGCAGTTTAGCGCCGCCCGGGGCGTTCGAGTCCCAAGTCTGGTTCCCTGCATGGATCCTGCTTCTCCCTCCGCCTCTCTCTCTCTCTCTCTCTCTCTCTCTCTCTCTCTCTTCCTGTGTCTCTAATTAATAAATAAAGTCTTTTAAAATTTAAATATAAACATTTGTAAAAGCATTTTTACTATTTATACCTTTGCTCTTAGGACTTGCATAATGCTGTGACTGCTTGAGGAAAAAAGAGGGACCATCTCTAACTTTATCAAGGGAATTTGGTAGAGTGCAGCCCTGAAAGGAAAGAACCTGAGGACTGACATAGTGCTACATTCCCTCTTCCCCTCCATTCACTATCTGGCTCCATGCCTTGGTTATTTTCCATCATTGAGGTGTTTTGCAGACCAAAGTTTGTTTAGATTAACCTTGCTAGCAGAACCTGGCAAAGGGGACAGGAATGCTTGCTGGAGGGAAAGGAACAGGGCGAGCATAAACTAACCTGGGATGCCATCTTGAAGTGATTCAGCTTTTTAATTTTTTTTTCTGAACTTGAAAGAATGAGATGATTTATATGCAGACAATTAATCCTTTTCTTCAAGCGATCAGCAGAATAAATGAGTGAACATTTTCTATATTCTGCTTTGTGACTTTCTCATGGACAAACTCCAAATCTGAAATTGGCAAATTCAACCTTTACAATCTGTTTACTACATAGGTAGCTTGTTATTGGTGTTGTCAATGATGAAGTATGTTGTATCTTTCCAAGGGAGTGTTTATCTGTGCAAGGGCTAGTGATCTTCATAACACAATTAATTCCCAGATAGTGATGTGCTTCGCCTTGTAATTGTGGGACTTACCCATAGAGACCTTCTGAATGAGCACAGCAGGTTTTCCAGCCAGCCAGGTTAGGCCCTCCCGGTTCTATTAGCCTGCAAGTGAGTGAGCCTTATACAAACTATCTCTGAAACCCTTGAACTTAGTGCATTTGACATCAGTGTTCCAATTCATTACTTTAGAATTGACAACTCTTTCTGTTATGCTAAAAGTTAACTGAAATAAATGGAGTGACTTTGACATGGCATCAAGAGGCTGCTAAAGGAATATGCAACAGATAATATGACAGTTCTTGAAATCAGAGCCAATTATCTCAAAATGGTGGGTCTGTCCCGAAGCAAATATATTTTAAGTGACCCAGGCTGCATTTTGAGACATTGTACATGGTTATTTACATAACACATTCTTCTTTTATGATATGTTCTGAGAACCATTAACCTAAGTCAGATATTTCCTGTCTTTTCTTGCCATCACAGTGCTATGGGAAGAATCATTTAGGAGACATCTGCTGAATATATCATTTTAATCCTAAAGGAAGTTTTCATTTTCTGTGAAAGTAATTATCTCTTGTTTTGATCTCCAATGAAAAGGCAATTGGCATTTAAAGTGAGATGAATAAGTAATATAAGCTTAAATTTTTCTTTTGTTAATATTTTAAAGTGTCTTCAAAATGAAGGGCTTTTTTCAATTTCTAAAAAGAAAGACTGCATTATTTCAAAGATCCGTGGGTCTGCCTAATTGCATTTATTAGTATGCTATTTAACCACATTCTGAATAAGAAATTCTGGCTACGTGCAAGAACAGAACCAGATTTTTAAGGAGGGGTTAAAGCTTTATAATTGAGAGGAGTTCTCTCTAGCAAAAAGAGTAGAATTAACAAATACGAAATCAGATAGGAAAGTGAATATTTATTTAACATGAAGCAAAACAAGAAAAATTGTAAATTTTTAAAAGTTGACATATACTGTTCCAATTATTTATCACTGTGAGGTAAATCACCCTAAAACTTAGTGACTTAAAATGACAATCATTTTATTATCATCGCTCACAGCTCTAGGATTGGCTGAGCTCAGCAAGGCAGTCCTTTCTCAGGGTCTCTCATGAAGTTGCATTGAGATGGTACCTGGGGTGGAGTCATCTTGTGGCTTGCTTACTCACATGTCCGGAGTTGGTGCTGACTGCGGACTGGGACCTCAGCTGACGCTGGTGGCCAGAAGGCCCACGCATGTGATCTCTCTATGTGGTCTTTCTACTTCCTCATGGCATGATGACAAAGTTTGAAGAAATCTAGGTAAACACTGCATCTCCTTTCATGAACTATCCTTGGCGATCACATAATTTCTATACTAGTTCCAAATTGCTACTATAACAAATTACCACAAATTTAGTGGCTCAAAACAACACAGATTTATTATCTTATATTTCTAGGGGCCAAATTTTTGAAATGGGTCCTACTAGGCTCAAATCAAAGTGTTGGCAGGGCTACATTCCTTCTGGATATTCTATGGAAGATACATTTCCTTGCATTTTCCAGCTTCTTGAGAACACCACATTCCTTGGCTCAGGGCCCCTTTCTTTATCTTCAAAGCCAGCATCGTAGAATTTTCAAATCTTTTTCAACTCTGACTCTTCTACCTTCCTTTTCCACTTAAAAAGATCTTTGTGATCTTTCTCATTCATAGTATGAGCTGTAAAACTTGACATCATTGGAAACTGGCCATACTCCTTAATTAGCTTGTCTGTTTCCTTATTTCAGAAGCATATTTGAGTTTTATGTTGTCTTTGTTAAGGTCAATATTTTATATCAAATAAGCAAGAAATTTTTATTAATAAACAATGCATGGTTGTAAAATTTTTTGCCGAAGTTAATGGCTTTAAATTCTCTGATTATGTCTTCACAAGATTACAATATTGTAATATAATTTCCTATGTAATTTCTTAAAATTTAGTCTTTCCTTTAACATGGCTTATTTTAAAAAATTGTTGGTACCTTAAAACATTTCTTTCAGTTTTACAACTCATTATGGGTATCATAACATATGAAAAGATTGGATAAAGCTTTTCTTAAGTAAGACATCAATCCTAACGTATAATATTTGCATGTTTCCAAATTTCAATTAAAATGGTACGTCCCCAGATCAATTTCCCTTTAGCCAGATCTCAAAATATGGGTAGATACTCAAGTACTTCCAAACACAGTAGAAAATGGTAGAGTAGAATTTGACATGGAGAGAGACAGCAGCCTCAACTGACTACAGTTAAAATATCTTACTTTTGCAAAACTAAAAAATAATGTATGTGAACATTCTGCTACAGCCCATCTTGAGACCTCAGAAAGAGCCTGTGCAAGTGAGATACCCTAAAGCTACATTTCATTAGCTTCATAATAAATCCACACTTGGTAATCAATAATTACCTGTCAAGCATTATACTAAGTGATTTATATATATTTTATATTTGTATATATTTTATAATTTTAATGCCTATAACACACTCAGATGCAGAGATAGAGAGTAATTTGATCCCAAGCTAGACAGTGGTAGATTCAGTGTTTACTAGCAAGCAATCTGAATCCATGACCCACGCTCTTTTTTTAAGATTTTATTTATTTATTTATTTATTTATTTATTTATTTATTTATTTATTTATTTAAGACATAGAGAGGCAGAGACATAGGCAGAGGGAGAAGCAGGCTCCCTGCAGGCAGCCAGATGCAAGACACTATCCTGGGACTCCAGGATCATGCCCTGAGCTGAAGCCAGATGTTCAACCATTGAGCTACCTAGGCATCCCCATGACCCACATTCTTTTTTTTTTTTTAAGATTTTATTTATTTATTCATGAGCAACACAGAGAGAGGCAGGGACATGGGCAGAGGGAGGATAAGCAGGGTCCATGCAGGAGCCCAATGTGGGACTCGATCCCGGAACTCTGGGACCACATCCTGAGCCGAAGGCAGATGCCCAATCGCTGAGCCACCCAGACATTCCTATGACCCACACTCTCTTAGTATATGTGTTGCTGAAGTGAGCACTCTGTGACCCATACTCTTAACTACTATTTTACATAGTGATTCTGGTATCAGGAAAATGGAGACTAAAACTCCAAATTGGACATAAGCTTGCTCCATTTACTGTATTTCCTTTTTTTAAAAATATTTTATTTATTTATTTATGTATCTGAGAGAGAGAGATAGAACATGAGTGGGATTGAGGGGCAGAGGGAGAGGGAGAAGCAGGGAGCCTGACACAGGACCTTGGGATCATGACCTGAGCCGAAGGCTGAAGTTTAACCAACTAAGCCATCCAGGCACCCTATTTAGTGTATTGCTTGTTAAATTCATAAATAATGGTTGCATCAGTAGCTTAGGTTAGCCTAAACCAAGGCATTTTGGATTTGGATGTTTTATTAGGATAATTAATCGGTAAATTATTCACCTGCATACTTACATAATATGTTTCCCTTTTGTTGATGTCTTTTTTCGTAAATAGCAAGAGAAATCTGATATTTCTTTACCAAACTAATCTGAAAAGAAATTGTCCAAATAGAGACCAGGCCTACCAGGATTAACCCTCTACCCTGGGGTTTTGGATTAATGTGCTTCTAACAAAGCAGGCCAACTGTTTTGAGTACAGTCCTACTACTCAAATCCCAGGAAAGCTAATAAGAGAAGAAAAAAGGTGTTCTTTCTTTTCTTTCTTTAGACATTGCAGGGAGGTGTCTGAAAGACTTGAGACATCATATTAGTATGTCATATCAATAGTTGGCAAATGCTTAGGTGCTAGAGGGACATTACTGCTGTGTTTCTATTGGTCCTAATAAGGGGCTATTTGCAGACATTTGGGCTGTTTTCCATCTTATAACATATAAGTATTTTTTTGTCTTTATAACAATAGATTGTAATCAGCAAATACTCTGATTACCCTACCGTGGTTGGTTATGCTTGCCTATTTTCAGAATCTGCATATGGAAGTTAAGCTCTCTGATCATTAAGTGCTAAAAATAGCAGTTTTGAGCCTTATAGCCTGTGCAGGACAGAAGGAAGGTGGAGACAGGAAAGGGTAGCACAAATACAATATGTGGAAGATACTCCTTTTGACCTGAACCCAGAGGTTACCAATTTATTGTGCTTATTGTATTGTGCAATGTTTGTACGTTTTATGATAGGCATAATAATATTATCTATAGATCTTATATTTAAACTTTATGGAAATTTATCGACTCATCCTGCATGAAAATTAGCTTACTAGAATATTCAGGTTTTGTAGCCATGTGTTTTATAAATGCAGTCCACACTGCATTTTAAATTTTTGCTGCTTCTTTGTTCATTTTAATAAACATCAATCAGGCAGCTGCTCTATTGGAGGCACAGTGGTGGAAATAAAAGATAAAAAGTGACTATGATTAGACACTTCTCACAAGAAGGTCAGAGCCTAGGAGGGGAAAGCCAAGTCTATAAAGAACAATATTACTATGTGATTTGTACAACTCTAGGACTATGTACAAAGTATAACAGCAAGACCCAGAAAGAAAGAAGTTGTATCAAGAGGAGGAAGGGAGATTAGATAAATCTGTACAGAGGAGGGGCTATTTGGTTGCTTCCAAAAAAGTTGCATCTGCTATGTGACTATATCTTCTTCCTTCACCCCAAAATGCTATATTCATTTTTTAAAACTGAGCTGCGGGATCCCTGGGTGGCGCAGCAGTTTAGCGCCTGCCTTTGGCCCAGGGCGCAATCCTGGAGACCAGGGATTGAATCCCACGTCGGGCTCCCGGTGCATGGAGCCTGCTTCTCCCTCTGCCTATGTCTCTGCCTATCTCTCTCTCTCTCTCTCTCTATCATAAATAAATTTTAAAAAATTAAAAATAAAAAAATAAAAACTGAGATGCTTTTTTCCTAAGAACAGATTAGCAGCAGCCGAACTACTCAAGTGTACATGTTAGTAGAAATTCCACCTTCAGGGTGTTCTTTTAACACTGATGTTTCTCAAATATTTGTGAAATTCATTATCTTAATTAAAACTACTTCAAGTTGCATTTTATGATTTATTTAGGCTAAGTCAGAATATTGCCATTTGCCTATAAATGGATTCCTTTAATGTATTTTAATTATGAAGATAACAAAAACACAATTCAGAAAGTGTAGAAAAAGGGATCACCGGGATCCCTAGGTGGCGCAGCGGTTTGGCGCCTGCCTTTGGCCTAGGGTGTGATCCTGGAGACCCAGGATCGAATCCCACATCGGGCTCCCGGTGCATGGAGCCTGCTTCTCCCTCTGCCTGTGTCTCTGCCTCTCTCTCTCTCTCTCTGTGACTATCATAAATAAATAAAAATTAAAAAAAAAAAAAAAAGAAAAAGGGATCACCTATACCAACATAACTAATGTTACTGTGGTGACATAAAATCTGTTAGTCTCTTTTCTGACATGTTTTTTTTAATTGTACTGTGAAATAAACATACAAGAAAGAATATATAGTTTACACACAATTAAGACCATTGATAAAACAAGTAATTATATATCCACCACTCAAATTTATAAATATAGAATATAAGCCCCCCCATCTGGCTCCATGCTCAGTGGGGGAATTTGCTTAAAGATTCTCTCCCTCTGCCCCTCCTCTGATATGTACACGTGTGCACACATCTCTCTCTCTCTCTTACCCTCTCTCTCTCTCAAATAAATAAATAAATCCAAAAGAAAGAGAGAAAGAGAAAGAAAGATTCTGAAACCTGGAACCAGCACACTTAGCTTTGTATATTGTCATTGACACCAACTAGCTGAGTGGCCTCTCAAAGTCTCCATTCCCACATTTGTAAAAATAAAATAACTCCTAACTATCTCCCTGTCTGGGGAGATTAGGTGAAAGAATAGATATAAATGCCTTAGTAAACCATAAAATGCCAAACAAATGTAAGTTATCATTATTATTATTATTTTGGCCTCAAACTACAGCTTTATTATTATCTCTATGACTTATACAGCAAGTGACTTAACTTTTAAAGCCTTTTTTCCTATTTGAAAAATCAGTTTTATGAGGATTAAATGAGATAACACATAGGAAAGCTTAAGCACAGAGTGGATGGTGAGAACTTAACAAGGGTAACTATTATTTCTTATTGTAACTTATTACCCAATCAGGAGAAAAATTGCTTTGAGTCATTCTTCCAATAATTGCAATAGATTATACTGAACTGTCCACATGATCAATGACCTGCACTTGAAAGAGACCTAAATTGGACAGCACCCAAGCTATAGCAAAGGAATAGATCTTTTCTCTCTATAGCACTAACTAGCCATATGGAAACTGACCTTTGCTCTTATTAGTTAACTGGGTGAAGCAGCCAGGACACAAACTATATAAACAAATTTCATGTGCAAAGAATATTGTTGCAAAGCCCAAGGATCAACATCACTATAATTGATGACCATTATACTCATAAAATGTTTGGATAAGAATTAATATTGCTTGCTTATTTCATATAAGGACAATTCAATCATGACCTATTTCTTTCTTATTCAGGATACAAATCTGTACTCTGTCCTTCCTTATTGCCCATTTCTACAACCAAATGGCTGTTTCTACAACCAGCTGTCGTTTTTTCATGTTTTTTGAGAGGTGGACAAAGTGGATAACCGTGGAGAAAAGCCATGTGCTACTTCTCACAGGCTTAATTCACTTTCCCCTACAGCCCTTGAGGTCAGATATCTCCAAGAAGATTATGACCCAAATTCAGATTAGCAATGTGCTAGGGAAAGCAGACAGCTGTCGGGGACAATTCTGCTTGCAAATGATGCTAAACTTTTATGTAATTCCATTAAAAACAAAACCAGAAACAACCCCTAAAGTGATATACAATTAAAAAGTATAAAACTTTGGATGTATTGTGTTATGCAGCAAATAGAATAACAGCAATATACCCAAGTAGATATTGTTTTATTTCTCCATAGATATATAGCATGGTGTGTTCCCAGAAGCCACTGAATCATGGTCACTTCTGATCTTATCTCAACCAGTTGTACAGGTACCGGGAAACAAACACCTGTTTATTTGTTAATGCAACTGAAGGAACTTGATCATTGGGTTTCAATGACTCTAAAGTATACATACGCATTCTATTCCAGACCAAACACCATATTTCCTTTCTTTTTTTTTTTAATTTTTTTATTTATGATAGTCACAGAGAGAGAGAGAGAGAGAGGCAGAGACATAGGCAGAGGGAGAAGCAGGCTCCATGCACCGGGAGCCCGACGTGGGATTCGATCCCGGGTCTCCAGGATCGTGCCCTGGGCCAAAGGCAGGTGCCAAACCGCTGCGCCACCCAGGGATCCCCTTTTTTTTTAAATTTTTATTTTTTATTTATTTATTTTTATTTATGATAGTCACAGAAAGAGAGAGAGGCAGAGACATGGCAGAGGGCCATATTTCCTTTCATATAAGTGTTTGTTACGATAATTTATTTGAAAAAAAATAGTGTGATTCATATATTTGCCTCACTCCTGTTCTCAGGAAACAATAATTTTTTTATGAATATTATCGGCCAGTTTTTAAGAATTGTATATGGGGGAGGGGGCACCTGGGTGGCTCAGCTGATTAAGAATCTGCCTTCAGCTCAGGTCATAATCCCAGAGTCCTGGAATGGGGCCCTGCATCAGGCTCCCAGCTGAACCTGCTTCTTCCTCTCCCTCTCCCTCTCTCTGCCTCTCTGCCTACTTGTGCTCTCTCTCTTTCTGCCAAATAAATAAATACAATCTTAAAAAAATTGTATATGGTGTCAATAAATGACTTAGCATGATTTTGGGGTACAAGACAATCAATTAAATGCACTTATATCACATCATATCCTAATATTGGAAATATATTAGCATACACACTATAAATTAGTTATAGACTCTGACCACTTCAATTTTCTTTCAGAAGAAGGTTTTCTCCATTGCCCAAAGAGAACTTGACTAGACCCTGCTAGGAATGGTACCAGTATCCAAAATGCACTTGATATTCTCTTGGTTATATACTAGTTGCTATTCTGCTACTTCTGGAAGAGTTTTCTAAAATAGCACAAAAAAAATTGATGAAGAAAACATTCAACTCCAGCTCAATGAGTACTTAATGAGCAACTACTGTGCACCAGGTACCACAAAAGGCACTAGAAAAAAAAGAGATACACCCTTCATAGTTTGGTCAAAAGGCAGGCACATAGATAGGCCATTCAAATAAAATATAGTAAATGCTATAATACAGGTGAGCACAGGACCATGGAAGCACAGAGAAGGAGCTAAAATCTTCTTCTGAATTTCTGACTCCCTAATCCAACAGCCTACTGGATATCATTAACTTCTCAACATGTTCAAAACAGAACTCAGAGATTGTCCCATTCAAGTAACTTTGTAGCAGAAGCTGCAGGTGCCCTGTTCATTTTCTCTGGCCTTCAGAGTTGGCTCAGGCTGTACTGAAGAACAACCCTCAACCAATGACTGAGCAGGTGGATACATAACACAGGTAGGATAGCTCAGAGATGGGATATTTCTCAATGGTCCCATTGAATCTCTACACAGTGAGGATGATTATGGTAAAAATGAATCAAGTGGAAGGCCCTGAAAATTCCCATCCTTAGTGGGATTGTAATCTAAAAGCAATGCCTCATCCTTGATGAAACTTCAGAGATTAGCTTACTATCAAAGATCTGACAAAGAGTAGGTGTAATGGGACCTATAGAATCCCCATGTACTATACCTTGTTTGACCTATAGGGAAGTTGGATGGATGCCTGCAGGTGACCGTGCAGTGTGGCAGACTTAGTCAGGGACCTTCAATTGTAGCTGCTATTTAGATGAGTCTCTGGCACCTGATGTGTAGCTATTGATTTGAAAATACTTCTTTTCCCATATCAATTTGTACCAGCCACCAGAAGCTGTTTGCTTTTACCTGATGTTGCCTCAGTACTATATCAACTTTCCTGCTCTCTGCCATAATATGGTCAGCAAAGATTGTGATTATCTTGACAGTCTACATGAAATCATACTGGTCTACTGAATTGACGGCATTATATTGGTTGCACCTGATCAGGATCTGAAGAGGAAGTAGCAGGGGATCCCTGGGTGGCTCAGCGGTTTAGTGCCTACCTTTGGCCCAGGGTGTGATCCTGGAGTCCCGGGATTGAGTCCCACATCGGGCTCCCTGCATGGAGTCTGCTTCTCTCTCTGCTCTGTGTCTCTGCCTCTCTCTCTGTCTCTCTGTCTCTCATGAATAAGTAAATAAAAATCTTTTTAAAAAAATGAAGAGGAAGGGGGATCCCTGGGTGGCTCAGCGGTTTGGCGCCTGACTTTGGCCCAGGGCGCGATCCTGGAGTCCCGGGATCGAGTCCCGCGTCAGGCTCCCGGCATGGAGCCTGCTTCTCCCTCCTCCTGTATCTCTGCCTCTCTTTCTCTCTATGTCTATCATAAATAAATAAATAAATAAATCTTTAAAAAAATGAAGAGGAAGTAGCAGTTATTTTCTATGATTTAGACAGACATAGGTGGGTCAGAGAATTGGAGATAAACCCTACAAAAAGTCAGGGGCTCACTACATATGGGAAGTTCCTGGGAATCAAATGGTACAGAACGTCTCAATATATACTTCAAAGTAGAAGATAACTGCTGCATCTTGCACAGTCTATCTCTAAAGAAGAGGCACAAGGTAGACTTTTTTTGGATTTCAGAGGTAATATATGCCATATTGGAGTGGGCTGGTTAGGTCCTACTTACAAGTAATCTGCAAAGCTTCCAGTTCTGAGGGAGACCAGAGCAACTAACTGCAGGCTGAGGAGAAGAGGCTCTTCTTTGTAAGCCAGCAGACTCAATGATACTTGGACTGTCTGTGGCAGATGGGAGGTGCATGAAGTCTCTGTCAAGCAATAATTGGAGAATCAAGTGTAGAACAAAGGTTTGGAAGCAAATCCATACCACTTCTGCAGATAAAAGTCTTTAGAAACAGCATCTAGTGTGATATTGTCACTGAATGTCTTACATATATTCTTCATTTCCTATTATGAACTAGGTGACCTTCCTAGCCATAAGGTTAGGTATACACTGAAGCAATCATCATCAAATGGAAATAGTATGGAAGAGATTGAGCCCAAGCAGATCCAGAGAGCACAATTAAGTTGCCCAAGCAGTTGGCTTCTATTCCTTCAATATCAACTTCTGGCTCTTCCTCAATCCATATCTATAGCCACATAGGGGAGTTTCTTATCACCAGTTGAATGAGGAGGAAGAAGCTCAGTCCTGATTTACAGATAGCAAGACAATATAATGGGACAAACTGGAATAGATAATTGCAGCATTATATTCTACTCAGGGGTAAAGGAAAATGCACTCCAAAGGTGGAACTTCGAATAATACATTTGGTTGTCCACTTTTTCTGAACAGAGAGATGGCCAGAAGTATGGATTTAGCTTGGTTCATGGGTGATTGATAACAGTTTGGCTAGAAAAAAAAAAAAAAAACAGTTTGGCTAGATGTTTAGGGTGTTGGTTAAAAAAAAATTGGAATAATGACAAGAAGGGGTCTGTGGAAAAGATGTGTGAATGGATCTCTCCTAATAGGCCCAGAGTATGAAGTTATTTGTGGATACCCTCCAAAGAGTATCCATCACAGAAGAGGCTTTCAGTAATCAAGTAGGTAGGAAAAAATAACAGTCTGTATATATCCATCAGCTTCTTTCACCAGCCATTGCAGGGCTTGCTCACTGGGCCCAAGTAGAACATGGTCACAGAGGTAAGAATGGAGGCTATTTGTGGACTTAACAACATGGACTGATCTAACCACTGTTAATGATGAATGTGTAATTGGCCAATATAAGGGATGAACACTGAGCGCCCAATACAGCACCATTCCCCAGGAGACCAGCCAGCTACCAGATGCAGACTAATTACAGTGGTTCCCTACATTATGGAAGAGGCAGAGATTTGTTCCCACTAAAATAGACATGTATTTTGGATATAGATTTGCCTTCCCTGGTTGTAATGCTTTTGCAAGTATTACCATTTGTGGACTTTCTGAATGTTTTATTGGCCATCATGGCATTCTGTACAATGTTGCTCTTGGTCAAAGAATTAATTTCACAACCAAAGAAGTCCAGCAATGGGTCTGCCCATGGAATTCACTGGTCTTACCACACAACTACCACTCAGAAGCAATTAGCTTCCAGGAATGATGGAATAGCCTCCTGCATTCACGATGTCTACTAAGGGATGGGGCTCTAGCATACAAGATAAAAAATACCTTAAATCAGCAACTAGTACATAGTGCTGTCCTTCCCATAACCAAAATACGTAGGTTCAGGAATCAAGGAGGAAGTGAAAATGCACCCCCTCAATATTACAATTAAAGACCACTCCCAGAAGTTCTGCTACCCCTCTTTGTAATTTTCAGTTCTGTTGCTTTGGAGATCTTGGTTGCAAAGGGCAGAATATTTTTGCCAGAAGATACAACAATGATTCCAGTGAATTAGAAGTTGAGATCGACATCTGACTCTTTGGGACTCTTTTTACTACTGGCTGAGAGTATACTTTAGACTATTGGAATGATACATTCTGAGTACTGAGGTACAACTGAATTGCTGGTTGCACAATGGACATGGGGAGGTGGGTACTGTGTCTAGAGCCCAGGGAGTTCTTTGAGGAGCCTCTCACTGCTTCAAATTAATGGAAAATGTCAGCCATAAAACAAAGTCAGGACAACTGAATATTCCGATGCTTCAGGACTAGAAGTTTAGATTATACTATCAAGCAAAGAAGTCACATCAGCTGAGGTCCTACCTGAGGACAAATGAGAAATAGAAAGGAAGAGAGAAATTATTTAAAAACCAACTATGGTCCTGTGACCAGTTTTAGAAATAAAGACTGTGGCAGCTTTGTACATTTTCTGCCTTGCTTATTACGAATGTGTGCATATGTGTATATACAGAGAGAGAGAAAAAAATCAGTTTCATTCTCTGTCCTTCTTTCCCTTACTATTTTACACAAGTCTTGCTGGAGGTTAACTCTACAAGTTAGTCTTCGGTAGAAGAACATTCAGGTGAGACTTTTACTGAATTTGAGGAAAACTTGACATGTTCCAGGCATAGGTGGTTGACCAACTCCCAGAAACTGATTCAATGATTATTAGTACTGTGTGTCTCCTCAATTTGACAAGAAGGGAAAAGTGTCTTCATTCATACAAAGAACAGTTGAGTCTTGCTAAGTGGAAATCCTTCTTTTCGCTGTCAGATGGAGTAACAAGGTAAGTATGGATGCTGTGAGCCAAGGATAAACTGTGTCAGTCAGCAAGCTATTCTATCTCAGCTGCAAATGTACCCATCCATACTCTTGTTTCATGATGCTGGTACGGGAACTCCCACATTTCTGCTTTGCCGGCTGGCTTCCTATTAGACTCAGCCAATAAGGTATTCTAGGACACGGCAAAGCTGGAGGAGGATGAGGGGACTTGCTACATGATTTCTTTCTGCCTGCTTTCTGTGCCTGGGAACATTGCCCTAGCATCATTTCTTCACCTTAGCAGCACCATTTCTTTTCCTCCTAGATCAGCAGCTTAACTCCATTTGCAATTTTTCCTATTCTTGTAGCAACATCCTCATTTTGCTCCACTTAGAGACAATAGCAGTCAGCGGGCATCTCTTCCTCAGAGATCTGGCTTCCAGCCCAAAGGACTCCTCTTCTAAACTTGAGAGCTACCAGCACCCACTGAGCAATACCTCAGGGTCTGATATCTGAATTTCAGCATCATGGGGCCCCACCTAATCTTCTAAGTTTTAATAATTCTAACGTCTCTATTCCATCATCTTTGGAGTGGTAGCTGCTCCCAGCAATAGTCGCTTCCCTTATAATTTAGTGTTTTCCTTCTGTCTTTTTGGTTCCCTAGTTAACAATTGTGTACCTGGTTAATGATTCCTTGTGTTAAATTTTGGTGTGGTTTTTATCTTCTGACTGGATGCTGACTCATACAGACACCTTCCCAGGATTCCCTCACCTCCTCCCATCCCCTACTCTAGGCCGGAAATTTCCCTCATTGTACTACCATTAACAACTCCTGGCACAACAATTGTCATATAATTTTGTGGATATCTGTTTTCTTATATCCTTGCTAAATGGGGAACTCTATATTTCAAATTATTCATCTTGGCATCTCCATTTCTCAAGACAATGCCTAGTAAATAGGGATATTCTATGAATATTTATTAAATGAGTAAAAGAATAAAGTAGAACGTTTCCCCATAGGAAGATGACAAAGGAGAGAGAGAGTAACCACCAGACCAGTAGCTCACTAAGATTTTGATCTCAGGATTCATTTGGAGAGTAATATACTAGTAAATGTTGAATAAATGGTGTTTAAAAAAAAAAAAAAGAAAGAAATGCTATTTTGTAGCATTTGCTGATATTTGTTTTATAAGCACTTCCTCCATGGCCAATTTCAAGCTATCAACATGATGTCATTGAACACAGAGCTGGAAGGAGATCCACACAACTGGTTCTCATGAACCAGTGCCAGCCAGCTCCAACACACTTTTAAATGTAATGAGGACCTTAAAGAACTTTGGTTCATGTAAATTATATCTACAAAAATTTATTGTGTTTAGAAATTAGAACTGAGAAATTCTTAAAATTCTTATTTCTTAGCTCTATTAAAAATAACAATAATCCCACTACTTGTTAACATAAATAACATTTTTATGAAATATAACTATACTTTTCAAAGCAAAAAACAATTAGAAGGTGATCAAATTGTTTTGCATTTTGGCAAATCTCTTAATGTAAGAATTATGAGACGATAACTGGATTCTCACATCTCCTTCAACACTCATTCTGTTGTGATTATGTTTTTTTAAATATATGAAGAAAATATAGTACCACACATATGTTATTTGAAAAAGGAGGAAGAGTGTATATTGTAATAGCCATTTCAGATAACTGAGGTCATTATTCTTTGATAATATACTAAGACTCAAAAAGTGGTAGTTTCTTTGAGGTTAGTTATAATGCAGAATCTGAAACCACACAACAAATTTTTAAACTCTATTACAAGAATATCCATTGGTCTATCTTGCATGTTGAGTGAATCTTTTACCCAGCATAATTTTGTAAAATAAAACATTGGTTATTTGAAAAGTATTGCTTCCCTGAGTTATGCTGATCTTCCAAATGTTGCCATATTTCATTATATAATGTCAAAAATTATTTTCACTAATCTCATTAGTAAAGTTTTTACATTACTGGGAAACTATCAAGCTCACTGTGGTAGAGACAAGTTTCCCAAAATTCTAATTTTCAGTCCTGTTTTTCTCATTGGCAAAAATCACCATCGGTTGTTTTTCTGTAAGGGACAGCTTCACTTCCTGCATTTTTTAAATAAAATGTCTGCCAATGCCCAAGTCTAAATAACCATCGTTTTCTGTCAGCCATTTTTTTCAAGAGCAACTAGTTCAGATTGCACCTCAAATAGTTGCACAAGTGCTTTTACTCAAGGCAACTATTGTACTCTTCTCTGTACAGAAATGCTTTATGCATATTTCCCATTTTTTACATAGCATATTAAAGAATACATAGCCAAGTGCCAAGATTAAATACAATTTATTTTACTATTCCATCAAGGACATTCTTAAGGAAGACTCGCTCACTTGCTTGCTTGCTTGTTTTGCTTTCTTTCTTTCTCTCTTTCTTTGTTTCTTTCTTTCTTTCTTTGGTTTTTTACTTTGAGTGCATGGCAGTGAGAAAATACAATGACTCCTAGTACAATTTGGTGCCACTGCCTTTGGTGAGATGCTAGCAGTTTTAACCACCATTGCTTGATATCATTAGTGTTAATGCTGACACAGAGAAACAGTATTATAAGATTGTACCATCTTAATATTATGATAAAAAATAATTTAGACCTTACGGACTCCAGAGAGGATCTCCCCAGAGATTGATCACATTGACCACACTTTGAGAAGTATTGCACAAGACAACTGAAAAAAACATTTACCCACAATTCATCCTCTGGGAAGTTTGCATATTATAAAGACCATACAAATGTGAAAGATTGAGCATTTCTGGAAAGATGTTTCCCCAGTCATTATACAAGAAGGAGAGAAAAAGAGAAAAGAAAAGAATGATCTTATTGAGAGCTATATGAAACAAATGAATCATGTCCACAGTCTCTTCTGAGAGAGAATATCTCTAGGCTGTCGTGATGTACCATAAGACCATACAGCTCTTTCATAACATCTGGCATCCCGACTATTACCTTGCTATAACTTCGGACTGAGGGCACCAAATATAGAGTCTCATAGCAACCAGAATGTTTAAGGACACTAATGCAGGGCACCTGGGTGGCCCAGTGGTTGAACATCTGCCTTTGGCTCAGGTTGTGATCTCAGGGGCCAGGGATCAAGTCCTGCATTAGGCTGCTTCTCCCTCTGCCTATATTTCTGCCTCTCTCTCTCAGTGGTCTCATGAATAAATAAATACAATTTTTAAAGATTTTAAAATCTTCACATTCACATTCACAGAGGGAAAGAGAGACACAGGCAGAGGGAGAAGCAGGCTCTGCACAGGGAGGCTGAGGTGGGACTCGATCCCGGGTCTCCAGGATCACACCCTGGGCTAACGGCGGTGCTAAACCGCTGAGCCACCCAGGCTGCCCAAATGAAATCTTAAAAAAAAAAAAAATAAAGACATTAGCTCTCTGCCCAGCGCTGCCCTTCCTGTGTCAGGTCCTACCCCTAAGGCTGGCTCCCTTCGCCAGTGTCCATCACTCTGTGCGGAAGCGCTGCCAGCACATCGGACAAACTGCCCTACAAAGTCGCTGACATCAGCCTGGCCTCCTGGGGACGCGAGGCCTGGACATCGCGGAGAATGAGATGCTGGGCCTGATGCGCATGAGGGAGATGTACTCGGCCTCCAAACCACTGAAGGGTGCCCGCATCGCGCTGCCTACACATGACCGTGGAGACAGCTGTCCTCGTTGAGACCCTCATAGCCCTGGGTGCTGAGGTGCAGTGGTCCAGGGGCAACATCTTCTCCACCCAGAACCATGCAGCTGCTGCCATTGCCAAGGCTGGCATTCCAGTGTACGCCTGGAAGGGTGAAACGGATGAGGAGTACCTGTGGTGCATTTAGCAGACACTACTTCAAGGACAGGACCCTCAACACGATTCTGGATGACGGAGGTGACCTTTACCAATCTCATCCACACCAAGTACCCACAGTTCCTATCAGGCATCCAAGGCATTTCTGAAGAGACCACAACAGGGGTTCATAATCTATACAAGATGATGGCCAATGGGGAGCTGAAGGTGCCTGCCATCAATGTGAACGACTCTGTCACCAAAAGCAAGTTTGACAACCTGTATGGCTGCCGGGAGTCTCTTATAGATGGCATCAAGTGGGCTACGGATGTGATGATTGCAGGCAAGGTGGCAGTGGTAGCAGGCTATGGCGATGTGGACAAAGGTTGTGCCCAGGCCCTGCGGGGTTTTGGGGCCCACATCATCATCACGGAGATCGACCCCATCAATGCACTGCAGGCTGCCATGGAGGGCTATGAGGTGACCACTATGGATGAGGCCTGTCAGGATGGCAATATATTTGTCACCACCACAGGCTATGTTGACATCATCCTTGGCCAGCACTTTGAACAGATGAAAAATGATGCCATCGTGTGTAACATCAGACACTTTGACGTGGAGATTGAGGTCAAATGGCTGAGCGAAAATGCCATAGAGAAAGTGAATATCAAGCCCCAGGTGGACCGCTACCAGCTGAAAAATGGGTGCCGTATCATCCTGTTGGCTGAGGGCCGGCTGGTCAACCTGGGCTGTGCCATGGGCCATCCCAGCTTTGTGATGAGCCACTCATTCACCAATCAAGTGCTGGCACAGATAGAATTGTGGACCCACCCAGACAAGTACTCTGTTGGGGTTCACTTCCTGCCCAAAAAGGTGGATGAAGCAGTGGCTGAAGCTCACCTGGGTAAGCTGAATGTGAAGCTGACCAAGCTGACTGAGGAGCAAGCCCAGTACCTGGGCTTGTCCCGTGATGGCCCCTTCAAGCCCGATCATTACCGCTATTGTTTGCCTTATAACCAGGCCTTTTGTTTGCCTTATAAGAACCAGGCCTATTGTTTGCCTTATAACTGCTGGCCTTGGGATCCCTGGGTGGCGCAGCGGTTTGGCACCTGTCTTTGGCCCAGGGCGCGATCCTGGAGACCTGGGATCGAATCCCACATCAGGCTCCCGGTGCATGGAGCCTGCTTCTCCCTCTGCCTGTGTCTCTGCCTCTCTCTCTCTCTCTCTCTCTCTGTGTGTGACTATCATAAATAAATAAAAATTAAAAAAAAAAAGTAACTGCTGGCCTTGCTGGGGTCCCACCTCTCTTCCCCAAGAACAAATGGCACCAACTTTGAGACAGGTTTGTTAATGTCCCCCACTAACTTCCCAGGGCTGGTCACTCAGTCTTTGGCCTTTGCTGCATCCCTCATACTGTTCTAGATGTGGCAGAGGGAATTGAGAAGCCCCTTCTCAAGCCCTGGTCATAATAGAAGTACATAGGAGAAACCCACAAGGAACCCTGAGCTCAGGGGTTTTGGAACTGCTCAGTCAGTCCTTACTTAGTTTGGAAGTCAGCAGTGGTGGTCACAAAGCCCATACACTTTACCATCTAGGCCTTCACTTGGCCTATGAACTTTCTACCCATGTTCTTAGTTACTGGTTCACTGGTCCCTCAGCCCATGACAGATGAGAATGAATTATATCAAAAAGAAGGGAGGAACTTCTGAGAGTTTGAATGCCCCAGATAGCCTGGCTTAGTGCTGGGCATTCTCTTGAAGAGGTTTCACAGAACAATGAGATTAGTACTTTCAGTTTTTATTTTACAGAGGTTAGAATAGACTGTTAAGGGGCAGCCAGAAAGGACAAGAGAAGTGACAGCCAGAGGTTGAGAAGGGCCAGAGAATCATAAAAGCAGACATAGATCTGGCCACCTCTTTGTAACATGATGGTTCTTATCACAACCCTGAATCAAAAAGATTAGTTTGGTTTATAATGTTTAATTGTTTATAATGTTCAAAGAGAGTGGAAAGGAGGGTAAATAAAAATTTTGGTGCCTAAAAAAGTAATAAAAATAAATAAATAAAGACATTAATGCAAAGGCTCTTCTGAAGCAGAGATTAACTAGAGATATTAGACTTCTTCTCTCCAAAATGTCAAAGTAGAAATTTTAAAAAAATAATCACAAAAAATAGACACATATACCAATAGAACAGAATAGAAAACCCAGAAATAAACCCACAACTATGTGGTTGATTAATCTTTGCCAAGCAGGAAAGAATACCCAATGGGGAAAAGAATATCTCTTCAACAAATTGGGAAAACTGGACAGCAACATACAAATGAATGACACTGGACCACTTTCTTACACCATACACAAAAATAAATTTAAAATGCACGAAAGATCTAAATATGAGACCCAAAAGCATAAAAATCCTAGAAGGGAACACAGACAGTAACTTCTTTGGCATCAGCCATAGCAACTTCTTTCTAGAGCTGTCTCCTGAAATAAGGAAACAAAAGCAAAAAGAAACTATTGAGGCTACATCAAAATAAAAAGCTTCTGCACAATGAAGGAAGCAATCAACAAAACTAAAAGGCAGGGAGGGGATCCCTGGGTGGCTCAGCGGTTTAGCGCCTCCCTTCAGCCCAGGGTGTGATCCTGGAGTCCCGGGATCGAGTCCCATGTAGGGCTCCCTGCATGGAGCCTGCTTCTCCCTCTGCCTGTGTCTTTGCCTCTCTCTCTCTCTCTCATGAATAAATAAATCAAATCTAAAAAAAAAAAAAAAAAACTAAAAGGTAACCGATGGAATAGGAGAAGATATTTACAAAATGACATATCTGATAAAGGTTAACATCCAAAATATATAAAGAACTTACAAAACTCAATACTGCAAAAATGCATAATCCAATTAAAAAATGGGCAGAAGACATAAATAGATATTTTTCCAAAGAAGACATATAGATGGCCAACAGATACATGAAAAGATGCTCAACATCACTCAATATCAGGGAAATACATATCAAAACTACAATGAGATATTGCTTTTCAGAATGGCTAAAATCAACAGCACAAACAATAGGTGTTAGTGAGGATTTAGAGAAAAAAGAAACTCTTGCACTGTTAGTGAGAATACAAATTAGTGGTGCCACTTTGGAAAGCAGTGTGGAGGTTCCTCAAAAAGTTAAAAATAGAACTACCCTACAATCCAGCCATTGCACTACTAGCTATTTACCCAAAGAATACAAAAATACTAAAAAAATAAATAATAAAGAAAGAAAGAAAACAAAAATACTAATTCAAAGGAATATATGCACCCCGATGTTTATAGCAGCAATATGGAAACAATAGGCAAATAATGGAAACAGCTCAAGTGCCCATTGACTGATGAATGGATAAGGAAGCTGTGGTATATTTATATATGCAATGGAATATTACTCGGCCATAAAAAAGAATGAAATCTTGCCATTTGTAATGACATGGATGCACCTGGAGAGTATTATGTTAAGTGAAATGAGTTAAAGACAAGTACCATATGATTTCCTGCATATGTAGAATTTAAGAAACAAAACAGGGATGCCTGGAGCTCAGTGGTTGAGCATCAGCCTTGGGCTCAGGGTGTGATCCCAGCATCCTGGGATTGAGTTCCACGTCGGGCTCCCCATGAGGAGCCTGCTTCTCCCTCTGTCTATGTCTCTGCCTCTCTGTGTCTCTCATGAATAAATAAATTAAATATTTTAAAAAAAGAAAAGAAAGGAGCAAAAGGAAAAAAGAGAGGAAGGCAAACCAAGAAACAGATTCTTAACTATGGAAAACAAACTGATAGTTACTAGGAAGGAGGTGGGTAGAGGATGGGCGGGTAAGGAGGTGATGCAGATTAAGAAATGAACTTGTGATGAGCACTGGGTATTGTATGGAAGTGATGAATCACTATCTTGTACACCTGAAACTAAGGTAACACTGTATGTTAACTGGAATTTAAATAGAAACTTAAAAGAAGAAAAATATAACTAGAGAAAAAAAAGAATCAGTAAGTACAGATGATATAGAAGCTGAGAAGGGAAAAATATACTCAGATCAGAAATGGAATAGTCAGGGAGCACCTGGGTTCAGTTGGTTAAGTATCTGCCTTTGACTCAGGTCTTGATCTCAGGGTCCTGGGATCAAGCCCTGCATCAGGCTCCCTGCTTTTTGGGGAGCGTGCTTCTCCTTCTCCTCTCCCTCTGCCCCCCGCCCCCACCCACACTGGTACTCTCTCTCAAATAAATATATAAAATCTTTTTTTAAATGGGGTGTCAGGGTGTAATATGTTACAAGCATATAAAAGCTATAATAAGCTGAAGCTACAAGAAAAGAGACAAAAGGGGAGGAAAAGGGATGAGGTAGAGAAACGGGGCTGAAGAGAGGGTGAGTGGACAGAAGCCATAAAAGACAAGAACCAGGTCTCCATGATGGTAGAGGGCAACAAACTCCTGCTATTGAAAGGCTAACTAGAAAATCCATTTCTAAGAGTTGCTGTGCCAGGCCTCAGTTCTTAGCTGAAATTCCTTTTGTCCAACCTACTGTTGGGTTTTGTTTTGTTGGTTTATTTTTTTTAATACCTTGAGTGTTCCCTGTAACTGTTGGAGCCCAATTAACTTCTAACTCCTGGGGAAGGCATCATGCTAGGTGTTTTCCCATCATTATCTCAATTTAAGTCCTATTTCTCTGTTTAAACGTATATAACAGCAATACTCCCACACATCAGGTGCAATGGGAACAAATAAAGTTGACATGATTTTCATTTCCACAAGCCATGAAATACATAAAATACAGAGGCTATAAAGCCAGAGGGAACTGTGTAGTTGGAGAATTTGTTGCTTTTTCCTCCTAGTTCAAAAAAAGAAAAACAATTGATTGGCTTACCACTAGGGTAATAAGACAAGAGGGTAAATAACTAGTTGGGATTCTTTGTTACCGAAAACAAAAACAAAAACAACAAATCCAGTTGAATTAAATTAAGCAAATAGGAAGAATTTGTTATAAACTGCAGGAGTATCTCACGTAAGCTTAGAGAAATGCTCCGCCTCAGAAAGAGCCACACCTGGATTTCTTCTGCATCCCCATCCTATTTCTCTATGTGTAAACACTGCAGTCTCTGTCCAGGCACCCTACCTTCCTATCTCCCCATCTCTCTGGCAGAGTAAGGCTAGCCACAACTCCTGAGTTGGCAGATCACAGTCTACTTCCCAGGGAAATTGAATCCATTTCCTCCTTCCTTGCCTTCTTCATTCCTTCTACTCTTCATCCGCCTCAATTCTAAATTTAGAGAAAAAGTACTCTGATTGGTTAGCTAGGGTCAAATATTCATCACTGGTTCAATGAACTGCAACTGACTGGCAGAGTCAAGGAACCACCTTCCACAAAATGATTAGATAGTGGAATAACATGGGGTTGGGGACTGTTTGGTTTTATCACCATGGACCACCACATGTGGCAACTAGGTGAGACGTGATGCTTGTTATGAGTTGGCTGATTCCAGCCGATGTCCACTACAAATGATGAACTATACATCACCACCACATAAGCAAAACAACTCTTAAGTGATTCCAAATTGATGAGGCCCCATCACATGGATTTGGAAAAGGCCATTCCAGATCTTCCACCCTCAAAAAACAAACTATAACAACAAAAACCCACTTTCTGACACCCAGCAATAATGTCAAAATATGATTTGAGAACTGTCCCTTTGCAGAACCCCCTACCCAACTCATTTGCTTATGCTTCACTAGACCTGGGCTGACCATCCCCCATGCAATATGCCACATTCCAGACCTGTTCTTTTAATTCCTTTCACCCAAGTATTACCTATCTGTTCCATATTGCAGCCTTTTGCTCCATATAACAGCTGGAAAAGTAACCAGTGTCAGATTTTAATGGTCTGTACTGTTAAGCATTCTAAATAGGATGAATGCTTATTAGATATATGTAATTTCTCATTTTAGAGAAGTGGTTCTGACAGTAGCAACAACCTGGGCCAATTTTAAAAAAAAAGGAAACATTAAGAAAGGAAGCCCATCAATGTGCTACTTATAATGCAACCCCTTTTTCCTAAAATGTGGATCTTGACCTTTCCTTCTGTTTGCATTCCAAACAGTAGTCTTGTTTTCTAGACCTACTTTGTAATTGTTGTGTCTGTGTTTGCACATCTTAGCCATCACACTGTGTTCTCTACAGGATAAATAATATTATAAACCAGAGGCACTGCATGCAAAGTCCCAAGGAATCTGTGTCTGTGTAATACCTTCTAACATCATAAGGAATGAACAAATTCAGTTTTTAATGAGCCCTAAGAGAGTTTTCAAAGATAGGAGTTTTCCAAAATTTGCAGTTTGTCCTCTTAAAATGCAAATATACAAAGGTCCAGTAAGAACTGGTTTTTTAAAAAGAGACATTGGTGTTTACATGCATTTTAATAAGTATTATCCATACTTTCAGCATCCTTCTCACTTAAGGGGCTATAAATCATCTTAGAAACTGATCTACTTAATCTAAAATTCTGTCTGTAACTTTAATACAGTAACCAATGAAAGGAGATTATACATTACTCTGTCAGAGCTTCCAGCTCATTCTGTCAACTATAAAATCTATTTGCAGATCGTAGACTTCAATTCTATTTATTTCTAGCACAAAAAGACAGTATGTCTTATTGGTTGGACCATGGACTCATAATCAGGCTTCCTAGACTTAAACCCTTCAGTCAATAGTTGGGAGGCTTAGGGAAAGTTACTTAAACTTTCTGTGCCTCAGTTTCCTCACCTGAAAAATGGGAATAATAACACTATCCACTCATGATTATTGTAAAGATTAATTAACATTATGAAGCTCTTAGAATAGCATTGGCCATACTAAGGGTTACTATTGCACTAACTGTATAACCTCCACTGACTCGGTTACTGCTGATGAAGACTCCTTGACCTAATTTTAACCAGCTTTCTATAAGTTCTCTGCTGGGCCAGACCTTGGTTTCCCTCTTTGTCCTTGTAGAAGAATCCAGTTTGAACAAGAATTCTGCTAAATCTCATACCGATACCTTATTTCCTGGGCCTGGCTGTAGCAAGAATTCTATTGAACCTGCTAGCAAGACTCCTACTTAACCCATAATTTGCCACCTACTGACTCCTTCACCTTCCTTGGCTTGTCCTTAATGGAGTCAGAGTTGAGTCAGATCTATCTCCTCTACTACAGACCTCCACTGAGGTCACTCCCACTTAGGTAAAATCTACCTTCCTGTCTCTAACAAGTGTCAGGAAGAGTTTTTTTCCTTAACAGCATCCTGTTTTTGTCTTTAAATAATCAATCATCTTTGTGCAATGTGGGAGAAGAGACACATTTCCAAAATGCCTCTAATTTCATTTGTCTCTGATAATTTAACCCAACTTGTTAACATTTAGGATTTAGTAGTGCAATGGTTATACCTTAACTACATAGAAACTTGAAAAGGAGTGTGTGATTGCTTATAGGGACCAGCCTGTGAGAGTTAGGAGAATGGACAGAAGGAATTACCTACACCAGAAAAAACTGGCAAAATAAAAATAATTTTAATTTTAATAAAGTTTCCATTGATACTGTTCTTTATTATGGTCACAAACTCACTTGTTTGAGATGCATGAATAAGGAATACAATAGCTAAATTCCTCAATACCTTGTTAGAAGTTTTCTAAAGATGATTGCCTCAGTAGGAAGGCTACCAGTTTCCCCCTAGAGAGGCTCTATTCTATTATTCTGTAAGGAGCATGGAAAAATATTTCTTGACTGAATGGCTTTTAATGACCACACAATTGTGGGAAAGTGCTAAAACACATATCATTCAGGTAGATACATACATATTTACTGTTCTGTTAGATCACTCCCCAAGGAATATCTCGAAGTGCCAAAAAATATTAAAAGGTCACATTGAAAAACTAGACTGTTTAGTCTTTAGAAGAAAAATAGAGGGGATATGAGGCAGCATGTTAAATTTTGGGGTCTCTATTAAAACTTTTACAGACCTACATAATGTCACTAATCCTACCCTAGACAATGCATCTAGGAAACTATTCAGTACCTAAAACACCTTGGGTTTTGTAGATGCACACCCTGAGAAGGGGTTCTGATATGTATAGTTTATTGAGTGGATACTCTTTAGGAAAAACCTGAATGTAAGGAGGGGAAGAAGCAGCATAGAAAAGACCTGAATAAGACTGTGGTGCCAGGTTAAATCTAGGAAAAGTATGAAAGAGTGAAAATGAGTCAGTCTTTGATTACCCTTGGAGAAGGGAGGGTATAACTTCTCAGGAGTCTCCAGTAAAATAGTCCTACTTAGCACAGGTCAAGTCTCTGGAGAAAGTCACAGCTATAAGCTGTTGGCCAAGGCACTCACAGTTGAAGGATGGCTGCCCCAGCCTATAAAAAGGGGAACTGGGGGCATCTAGGTGGCTCCATGGTTGAGTGTCTGCCTTTGGCTCAGGTCATGATCCCAGGGCCCTGGGATCGAGTCCCACATCAGTCTCCCCACAGGGAGCCTGCTTCTCCCTCTGCCTATGTCTCTGCCTCTCCCTCTCTCTCTGTGTCTCTCATGAATAAATAAATAAAATCTTAAAAAAAAAGGGGGGGGGATCTGGGCTGGGAACATCTACCTCACTGTTCTTCTTTTTTTTTTTAAATTTTTTATTTATTTATGATAGTCACACACACACACACACACACACACACAGAGAGACAGAGACATAGGCAGAGGGAGAAGCAGGCTCCATGCACCAGCAGCCTGACGTGGGATTCGATCCCGGGTCTCCAGGATCGCGCCCTGGGCCAAAGGCAGGCGCCAAACCACTGCACCACCCAGGGATCCCTACCTCACTGTTCTTCAGTGACGGTTTGTAGCACATGACAGTAAGGGGCTTCATTTTGTGCCTGCTTTGTATCCCTGGTACTTATCACAGTGCTTAACTATGGAAGGTTTTTAATAAATTGTTTCATTGATTTAAATTATATAGTGAGAGTAGCCTATCGAATTTATAAAGCAATGTCTTAAAAAAGTCATTTAAATTCAGATTTTATTTTGCACACTTGCTAAGTAACATTGTGGTGTTTCCTTCATGTCCTTGTTACCACCCCAGCTGCTGACATTTCACATTGTTCTCTACATATCAGTAAGAGAGGAAGGAAATGTGGTCTTGTGGTTGGAAGAGTAACTTGAGAACCCAGAGATTCTAGCATTGCCTCTCTTTTATTGGATGTCTTAGTGAAGTTGATGAACCTCTCAAAACCTCCAGTTTTGGGAAGGGAGAGTAATAAATCCTTAAAATGATCTGTTTTACTTCAGATTAACTACATCTTTCGAATGTCCCTTTTTTGTTAACCCTTTTTATGTTATACACCATGAATGAGAACTATTTTAAACACCTTTCTACAGAAGAGAGGAGTCTAGAAGCTCTAATGTTTAGAAAACACATCCCTGGAAACTTAAAATATCTTATGTGTTCTCTGTTGTGGATAGAGAAGAGCTAAGATGAGCTTGTCTTTGCTTATCCACCTTAATGCACATGGACAAACTGGCTTCATTCTGTATGTATATATGTAGAGGGCAGGCAGAGAGATCGGAGTCGTGAATCTGATGAGGTTACTGCCAAGGAGGCATTGTTCCCTCACTAGCAAGAGCACCGGGCCTCTTAGACTATGCTTTGGGTTTTGTCCATCCTCTTTCTTAGACCTATAGAAACTGTCTGGTGATCACTTTCTCCCTTTCTATAATCATCTGACTATGCATGCCTACAGAGTGGGGGGGCCAGATCACATTCAAGAAAGTCCTAATTTTTTGAGGGAATGGAAATAGGTTGGGCAAAATATTGTACAGAAATTATGTAACTGAAGGCCTTAAATCAGAGAAAATTAGGGAATAAAGGCCAATCAGAAAAGTACAAAATCTTATTGCATAAGATATATAAACCCAAATGCTAATGGAATAGCCTAATTAAAATGTTTGCTCATAAATTACACAATTATGAATTAATAAAGGCTTCTATAACCACAAATTATGCCAAATATTTAACTCAAAAATCATCATCTGGCTTCACCAGGGCTGAGGACTTGCGGGTAGAAACACGGAAGGCTTTGGAAACTGATTTAGAGAGAGAATTTCTGAAGTTGACTCTGCATATTGTGTGTGTTTTTACTGCAAGTGTAAATAACTGCATTGTGAAGTCAGAGGGAAAGCTAGGTTTGTGGAGTTAGGGGTAAATAGAAATAGGGTACTTTGCAAGCAAGAAAACAAAGTTCTTACATCTCTAAGCATTTCAAAAAGTTTCCTATACGGTTGTCTATTGTCCTCTCACAGACCAAGTAGAAATCAGATTTTCCTCTCTGGAAATTGATGCTCATGGGAGAAAACTGAACAATTCCGTCATTACACAGTGGTAGGGTCAGATGGAGAAATCTACTACCCCATTATCATACCATGATAGGGCTAGATGGCAAATGAGTTTGGGGCAAGGAAAATTGGTTTCTACTGGTTTCTCTCTTCTCAAACATGAGAATCTGATCCACGGAAAGATTTAGTTCCTCACATATATCACACCCAGTGTCCAAACCCTCTCCTTCTTTAGCCTCTAACCTGCCTCAGATAGTTTCCTCTTAAGGATAGTCCTCGGGAATGGGTATAGAGATTGCTACAAACAAGTTGAGGACATTTGGGGTCATCACTGTTGTGTGCCCGGGTGCTGGGATAGAAGAGACATTAGGAAAAGAGAAAATATGGTAGAACCTTAGTAGTGCTCATCATAATTAGTTTCCCTCTTGGTCTTGGGCATACAGAAACACTTTCCAGCCTCCCTTGAACTTAAGTAGGGGCCATGCATGAGCTCTGACCAATGAATTGAGTGACTTATGTTATTTCCTAGCACACATGTGTTCTCACTTTTGCTTATCCCCTGCTTCGGTGTTGCTGGAGGTCTTGTGTTTCAGGTAGAGCAGCTGTAAGATAAAAGCAACCTGATTCCTAAGTCTTCACCTGGAGGGGAGCTGCCCTGAAAAGCTACTGGACCTACAGTACAGTTTGCAGGAGTGAGTGAGTTGAGTGAGGGGTTAGGGTTTGTTTATCGCTGCAACACGTCAGAGCCTCTCCTCACTCAAAAAGAAAAAGATGAAGAAACAGATGCAAGGACGTATCTATACCCAGCCCTGCTCTCTCCACCATTTTCCAGAGCCACAAAGAAAGGGCCTCTATTCTAGAAAAGGCATAAAAATTCTTCAGTGAAGGTGGGCTTCAATATCTGTCTGCTTTTGTATTTTTACAGTAAAAATGTACTTCCTCTGCAACTTTAAAAATAAAAAGTTACCCAAAAAAGTCTCTGGGCAACTTTATGAAGGCTTCATAATGAGGAATTTGGAAGACTTCCACATCCCTCAAAAATGTTTCCTCCACTTAGAGAAAGATTTATTTGGGTTACCAAGTGCCCATTTAAAAAAAAAAAAATGACTCAGTGAGGCAGCGTAAACAAAGTGAGTTCCTGGATTGGTATGATTTGAATCACAAAGCTGGTTTATTTGTCACTGGGCCTCGGGTGTACTTCATTTGGCAGGTTGATGATGTAGAAAACTTACTCCATTGGTTGACTCTGGCTTTTTGTTCCCTCACAGTGATGAGCACCGAGACCTAAAACTTCTTAAGCAAAATGAAAGGATTTCCATTGATAAAGTGTACTTCCTGATTGCGGCCTAAAAGGCCTTGTGGGAGGAGGTAGGATATAAAATAAAATAAGATCGTACCTACTAAGCACTGCTGAGTTGTTAAAAAACTAGGATTACTTTTTGAGTAAAGCCCAAGAAATTAGAGAAGTTAGTTTGAATGTATTCCATGAGACATCAGTTCACTGGACCCTGTGAAAATGACCTTCTGTGGGGATCCCTGGGTGGCGCAGCGGTTTGGCGCCTGCCTTTGGCCCAGGGCGGGATCCTGGAGACCCGGGATCGAATCCCACGTCGGGCTCCCGGTGCATGGAGCCTGCTTCTCCCTCTGCCTGTGTCTCTGCCTCTCTCTCTCTTTCTCTCTCTCTCTCTCTCTGTGACTATCATAAATAAATAAAAATTAAAAAAAAATGACCTTCTGTGTTAATACTGTTGGTGGCATTAGCAACTGAATTAGACAATAACATCAGCATCATAAATTCTGCTTCCCAACCTTGGTAGCACTGTGGGGCTTAGAGGCAATGCTCCCAAGTTTCTCACGTAAAAATACCTTCACAGACACTTTTATTCGTCAGTAAGCATTGAAGAGACAGAGGCCCAGAGAGATGTGAACCCTGAAGCTCTCCTTCCTCACCTCTGCCCACTAAACCTCTCTGCTGTCTACACTGAATTCCATCTTCCCCAAACTATGCCAACTGCTCTAATCAGTCATTTCTTCTCCTTAGTTGATTAACTACTCACACTAAGGTAGGAATAAATTTCTCTCAGCAAGTTACCACAACCGGGAATTTTCCCTGTAAGTCTTTTATCTCTACTTATATGGAGCCATAAAGCTATTAAAGGGACCCATTAAAGGGATTTTTACACATCAATATTCAGAATGTTTGGGGATAAAGGGCCTATGAAATCACAAGGGATTATTAGTAGGGTGGCCCAGAAATGGGAGGTAATCAGGATCATTTCATGTTTGTGGGGTGAAGGTTTAAAAAAAGATCACAAAAAAAATAAATAAATAAATAAAAAATAAATAAAAATAAATAAAAAATATAAATAAATAAATAAATAAATAAATAAATAAATAAATAAATAAATAAATATATATATATATATATCACAGCTCTGGGAGTGCCTGGATGGCTCAGTTGGTTGAGCTCTCAGAGTGGAGTCTGCTTGAAGATTCTTTTTCCCTCTGCCCCTCCCCCCACTCACGCATGGGAGCTTTCTCTCTCTCAAATAAATAAAATAAATCTTTTTTTTTTTTTTAATCACAGCTCTGTGAGTCTCCCCTTAAAAGGCACCCTACTCTCATATCATACAGGAAGATCTGATAGGCTTCTGGGAGACCTGTCCCCAGGAGTCCTCAGTGGTAACCAAGTTATCTCCCCACCCTGGACCCTGCCTTACCCTCATATGATCTCTCTAGAACACCCCTTCTTCTAGCTCCTGGACCTCCCCTCTCTCTGCTGGCTGAGCAGGAGTTTCCACTGCCTTCCCTATTTCCAAATGTTAACATGTCTCCTTCCTATGTTCTTAAGAACTGAGATGCAGTTTACTTTTTCTAGGAAATCTGATTTTATTTTCATTTTGGAAATATTTTATTATATATTTCCTGAAATTTCTCTTTTCTGAAATTTTGGAATGCTCTGACTTAATAAAGAAATGTCCTAAATTACTAAGAATATAGAAGAATGAGATTGTTATATATTTTTTAAGATTTTATTTATTTATTCATGAGAGACAGAAAGAGAGAGAGAGAGAGGCAGAGAGACAGGCAGAGGGAGAAGCAGGCTCCATGCAGGGAGCCTGATGTGGGAATTGATCCTGGACTCCAGGATCAGGCCGTAGGCTGAAGGCAGCACTAAACCACTGAGCCAACCCCAGCTGTCCCAGATTGTTATATTTTTTAAAGCCTCATTTGAGAATCCATTATTAGAGGGCCTAGAATCTCAAAATTCCCGAAACAAGTGTGTACATGTGTCATCACATCTTTTTCACATTAAAATTGGTCCTGGTACCAATTTCAATGTGTGTGGGTTCCCCACATGCCAACAAGCAATTTTGCCCTACCTACCTGGAGACAGCATCAGATTCCAAGTCCTCTGAGACTACCCTTCCCACACATGTGCCAACTGCAAGCCTAGGTAATTACCTGTAATTCAGATCCATTGGCTACAGATTGGAGGTTCCCACAATCCTCCCCTTGAGTTCCATTAATTTGCTAGAGTGGTTCACGAAATTCAGAGGAAAATTTTATTTACTAGATCACAGGTTTGTTGTAAAAAGATGTAACCCAGGATTAGCCAGATGAAAGAGATGCAAAGGGCAAAGTGTGGGGAAAGGAGACAGAACATACACGCCCTCTCCAAGCACAATGCTCTCCCCAAATACCTGTGTGTTCATCAACCCAGAAGCCCTTTGAACCCCATCCTTTTGGGTTTTTATAGAGGCTTCCATATGTAAGTGCAACTAATTAAATCATTAGCCATTGGATTGATTCAACTTCCAGCTGCTCTCCTGGTGGTCAGGGCATGGGACTGAAAGGTTTGTGGGAGCTTTTTAAATAAATTTTATTTTAAGATTTTATTTATTTATGAGAGACACACAGAGAGAGGCAGAGACACAGGCCGAGGGAGAAGTAGGCTCCATGCAGGGAGCCCGATGTGGGACTCGATCCCCCGACTCCAGGATCACGCCCTGAGCCAAAGGCAGACTCAACCACTCAACCGCTGAGCCAGCCAGGCGTCAGGGGACTGAAAGTTTTATGCGTCTAATCATATGGCTGCTTCTCCTGGCAATGTACCTTTTTCCTTCAATACTTTCCAGAAGACGCTTCATTAACATAATAAAAGTCACCCTGATCCTTCTCAACACTGAGGAACTGACAAGGGTTTAGGCAATTGCAGGAGCCAAGAACTATGGAAGACCAAACAGATATAAGAAATATATTTTGGGGATGCCTGGGTGGCTCAGAGGTTGAGTGCCTGCCCTTGGCCCAGGGGTGATCCTGGAGTCTGTGGATCAAGTCCCACTTCAGGCTCCCTACATGGAGCCTGCTTCTCCCTCTATGTCTCTGCCTCTTTCTCTGTGTCTCTCATGAAAAAATAAATAAAACCTTTAAAAAAAAAAAAGAAAAAAAGAAATATATTTTGGTTATTCAGATGACCAAAATATATTTC
Organism: Canis lupus familiaris; assembly: GCF_011100685.1. NCBI lineage: Eukaryota > Metazoa > Chordata > Mammalia > Carnivora > Canidae > Canis > Canis lupus. Next base: position 38,514,254 of record NC_049253.1, read on the forward strand.
TTATAAGTCATAGTATTACACACATGTGGTGAAGACTACTATTTCATTAAGCCTGAATAATTATAATGAAGTTAAACTGGTCTGAAAGAACAGATACTGTGACTCACTTGGTACTTAAACCCCATTCCAACTTACTTTGCTAAAACAAGTATTTGCTTTTGATTCTTCATCTGTTTCTGTGTTATGTCTTATTATCTCTAAAAAATAATATAAAATTTTTAGAAAAGCCTGCATAAGATTTCCACGGAGAGGGATCCCTGGGTGGTGCAGTGGTTTGGCGCCTGCCTTTGGCCCAAGGAGTGATCCTGGAGACCCGGGATCGAATCCCACGTCGGGCTTCCGGTGTGTGGAGCCTGTTTCTCCCTCTGCCTGTCTCTCTCTGTGTGTGACTATCATAAATAAATAAAAATTAAAAAAAAAAGAGTTCCATGGAGGAAAATCCATTCATTGCCTGTGTTATAAAATTTGAACTAATTTAAGTAATAAATGATTCTTTAAATTTTCTAAGTATTTATTTTTGGAACTAAAATTCTAAAAATTAGATGGACTAATGGGTGTTTTTTTTTTTTAATTTAAAATATCTGAAAAATATAACTACTTGTTATAACCACCCTGATGGTTTCCCTGTTGCAACTTTACTTTGCTATATTATTTGAGTAGCTTAAAACCTATGAATCTTGGGCAATATACAATATACTGTAGATGTTAAAAACAAGACAATAGGCCCAGAATGGAGTCACTTAATGCCAAGCCTCATTCACCAAACTGACCCTTAGAGTTTTAGCTCTCCCAGAAATAGAATCTTAAACCAATCAATTAGAAATCACTTGTTAGGTAATCTGCCTGGTAGACCCCCGCCATCCCCTAAAGGAAAGTGAACTTGCCATAACCATTAGCTTTTTTGTCTAGTATAACCTCCTTGTTCCAACTCCCATCTGTCTGTAAAAGTCTTTCATTTTGTAGAGCTCCTCAGAGCTCCTTTCTGGTTGCTGCTCAATTTATGAATTATTAAATAAAGCCAATAATGTTTGAAAACTGACCTCTGTTTCAGAGCCAAAATAAAACTCGACTGAGTTTGGGATAAAGAGGAACAATAGCTTTATTGCTTTGCTGGGCAAAGGAGGCTGTAGTAGGCTATGCCTTCAAAAATTGCAAGCCCACCCAGAGGAATGGGCTGACAGGTTTTGTAGGGAAATACAGGATCTAGCTGGTTTCTAAAGGAATTATGTATGTGTTGCCAGCCTGGTCGGTCATTTTCAGGGTGAAATGGGGTTCCTGGCTAAGAAGGGAGAAGGGGAGGTTTGTGGAAGAGAGGAAAAGGGTTACTTTAAAATCAAGCATCAGTGATTTGATTTTTGATTTTCGTTCAACTTTATGCTTTTAAGCAGTTTCAGTTTGATTTTTAAAATTTACTCAACTGAATTTTGTTTTTTCATAGATTACACATTGACCTATGTAGTGTCATTTATAATGAACAGAACAAGAGGCTGTATTATTAAAATATGTGGAGTCACACCGAATAGTAGACTTATGTAAAAAACTTGACCTGGCCTAAAATTTTCTCCCTGCCCCCCAACATCACACTAATAGCCTAAGATGTGAACTGGAAAATACAACAGAAGAAGTGGGGTTTTCTTGCCTCTGTTTTCCTCTTATATGGTACAGGTGAGTGTTGAAGAGCAATGAAATGGTCAAAAGGGAGACAGCAGAGGAGAAATCAGAAGAAACACTGAAGTTTCAAAAAAAACCCAAATTCAATAATCAGTCACTCAATAAATCATGGTGCTCTCAACTATTGATTAAATAAATGAATGGGGAGTAGTTCCTGTCTTAGTCTGCTAGGGCAGCAACAGCAAAGTACGACAGACTAGATGGCTCAAGCAAGATTTTCTTTTCTCACAGTTCTGGAGGTTAGAAGTCTGAGATCAAAGTGTTGGCAGGGTTGGTTTCTTCTTGAGGCCTCTCTTTTGCCTTGTAGATGGCTGTCTTCTCCTTGTGTCTTTATATCGTCTTCCCGCTGTACATCTCTGTGTCCTAATTTTCTTTACTTTTTTAATTAAGTTTTTATTTCTAATTCTAGTTAACACACAGCGTTATGTTAGTTTCAGGTGTACAATATGATGATTCAACAATTCTATACATCACTCAGTGCTCATCGTGATAAGTGTACTCTTAATCTCCCTCACCTATTGCACCCATCCTCTTACTCATCTCCCCTTTACTAATCACCAGTTTGTTCTCTATAGTTAAGAGTCTATTTCTGGGTTTGTCTCCCTTTTTTTCCTTTGCTTTTCCTGATTGAACTTACTTTGTTCAGCACTATACTGAACTCCATTATCATTGCAAATGGCAAGATGTCATCTTTTTAATGGGCTGAGTAATATTCCAGTGCGTGTGTGTGTGTGTGTGTGAGTGTGTGTGAGTGTGTGTGTGTATGCATGTGTGTGTGATATCTTCTTTATACATTCATCTATCCATGGACACCTGGGCTGCTTCCACAGTTTGGCTATTGTAAATAATGCTGCAGTAAACAGGGGTACATGTATCCCTTTGAATTATTGTTTTGGTATCCTTTGGATAAATACCCAGTAGTGTGATTGCTAGATTGTAGGGTATTTCTCTTATTAACTTTTTGAGGAACCTCCATACTGTTTTCCAGAGTGGCTACACCAGTTTACATTCTTACCAAAAGCGCAAGAGAGTTTTTTTTCCTAACACCCTCACCAACACTTGTTGTTTCTCATGTTTTTTATTTTAGTCATTCTGACAGGTGTGAGGTGATATTTCATTGTAGTTCTAACTTCCTCTTCTTAAAAGGGCACTAGTCATGTTGAATTAGAACCCATTCTAATGGTTCATCTTAACTTAGTCACCTATTTAAAGACTCTATTTTCAATTACAGTCATGTTTTGAGTTACTGGGGATTAGGACTTCAACATATGAGCTGAACTGTGTCCCCCACAAAATTTATAACGAAGTTCCAAGCAAGCCACCTGCTGAAAACCACCAAAAATTCCATTTATAATATGCAAAGCATCCTTTCATATGCATCAAGGAGCTGAGAGAAAAAATAGATATTTAAACACACAGGCCAAAAACTAAAGTGGGAAACTAGGTAAATAAAGGGAGCAGTGAAACTGGATTCACTTTGAGAGCACTTGCCAAAACCTGGTGAATGTGTCAGTTTTTTGTTTTTGTTTTTTAATTTACAATTTAATTTTTTTAATTTACAAGAGCAGAGAACAGGAAATGAAACACAAGACCTACCCAGAATGAGAAACCTAATAAAAGCTCCCTTAAACCAAAGGCGTAAGCATTCAGTGTAAGGGTGAGCTAGAAATAAATCTGTTCCCTACCTATACCATTAAATCATGGATGGAACCACATGGAAGCTGCCACTCTTGAACCATGATATTGAGCAGAGGGGGAAATATCTCTTCTACCATCCTCAAGCAGTTTTGTAGCCAGATTACACTATTTGTGTTGCCCAAAAAATTCTAAAGCTTAGAATTTAAGTTAATGTCTTATATTAGTCTTGTCCCCAGGTATCCGGCAGAATTATTCTGGTCATTGATGGCTGATGAATAAGAAGAACCCGCACTCCTCCAAATTTAGTATTATACTCATGGATTCTGTGGATCAAGAATTTGGAAAGTGCACAACAGGGACAACTTGTATTTGCTCCATTGTGTCTGGAACCTACCTGAGAAGACTTTGAGATCAGGAGGTCATTCAGGGGCTGGAACCTGGAATTAGTAAACTAGTTTACTCTCCTGTCTGGTGGCAGATGCAGCCTGTTGGCTAGGACTTCAGCTAAGGGTATCAGTAAGAATACTGCATATGGCCTTTCCATGTGACTACATGGGCTCTCTCATAGCATGGTTGCTGGTTCCAAGGGCAAAGCCTCCCAAGAGAACCAGAGGGAACCTGTCTTGCCTTTTATCTCCCACCTTTGGAATTTCCAGAAAATCACTTCCACTCTAGTCACAAGATCTCCCAGGTTCAAAGAGCGAGAACATAGACCCTGCTTCTCAATGGGAGGAATGTCAATGTCACATTGTAAGAAGAGTACGTGGGATGCAAGATACTATTGTCATACCATCTTTGGAACATACAATCCATTGTCCAAAAGTATATGCAAATTCTTTCCAGAAGAGCATTTTTCAACTCAGAATTTAAAGTATTTCTCTAGATAAAGTTCCAAAGAATAGCAGGACCAGAACCACAAAATACATAAAATTTATTTAAAAAGGCATTTTATGCAAGAGCTAGCAGAAACAACCAACAGAAGAATCAGACCCACAAACTGTCGTATACTGGAGTTATTAGACACAGGAAGTAAAATATGTTTAATGTGTTCAAAGGAATAAAAGAAAGATTATAAAATATGAAAATGGAAGAAAATACCATTTAAAGTGACAAAGCAGATTTGAAAAGGAGCCAATGAGAATTTCTAAAAATGAAAAATATGAGGATTAGAATTTAAAACTCAATGGGCAAGTTAAACATCAAATTAGCCACCATTAAAAAAATCATAAACTGGAAAACAGATTTGAGGAAACTATGGAGAATGTAGCACAAAGAGTTAAAGTAATGGATGTGAAATATAAAAGAGAGATCAACATGAAGGATAGAGGAAAAGCTCTAATATATATACCTATTCAAAAAGGAGAGAATAAGGTAGAAGCAGTATTTGAAGTGATAAAATCTGATAATTTTATAAACCAATGAAAGACACCAATCAACAGCTTTAGAGTTATCTATGAATCCTAAGCAGGATGTATATGAGGAAATCCACACCTAGACATACTATAATGAAACTGCAATTCACAGGGAACCTAGGTGGCTCAGTAGTTGAGCATCTGCCTTTGGTTCAGGTTGTGATCCTGGGGTCCTAGGATGGAGTCCCGCATCAGGCTTTCTGTAAGGAACCTGCTTCTCCCTCTGCCTATGTCTCTGCCTCTCTCTGTGTTGTTCATGAATAAATAAATAAAATCTTTAAAAAGAAAGAAACTGCAATTCACAAACAAAAAAAATATTTTAAAATATATCCTTCCAAGGAATGACAATTATGCTGCCATCAGACTTCTTAACAGATATTCAACAGATATATGAAAACCCTAAGTCAATAGAATAATACCCTCAAATATGTCAACCTAAATTTATATATCTAGCAAAGGGTGAAATTAAGATATTTTCAGAAACAAGAAAATGCAGAGTTTATCACCAATAGATCTTAAAAAAGAATGTTCCAAAAGACTAAAAGAAGGAAAGTGATTCAAGGTGGAAATTCTAGAATACAAAGATGAATGATGAGCAAAGAAAGTGGATAAATCTAAATAAATATTGACTATATGTTATAAACAAATGTAACTATATATTTAAACATATTATAAATATATAGTTATGTTAAATCTAAATTTAACATATACAGACAGAAAATAATAATAATGTGTTATTGGGTTAAAAAAATTCAACAATTGTATATAAGTCAAGAGAGAGATAATCAGAGCAAAAAGTGTTCCAAAGATCTCCCTATTGTTTAGGAGGAAGTTAAAGATAGTATAAATTTCTAAAGTAACCACTAAAATAAAGAGATGGAATGCATGAAATGAGAAAAAACGCTCAAATAATCAAAAAGTAATCATGGCAGAAGAAAAGAAACAGATAATGTGGGACATAAAATCTTAAAAATAAATTACACAAGTAATCTCAATAAATATAAGTAAATTAACTAAATGCGCCATTAAAAAGAAAACTATTAGACTGGTTTACATGTGTGCTGGCTCTTCTCTACTCTTCTCTATCTGGCTCAAGTCCTAGCTCTATGCTCTGCATTCCCAAACTCCTTTGCTCTCTAACTTCTGGTTGCGTTTGGCCAGTAGCTGATAGTGGCAGGAGATCATGGGGTGGGAGGATAGAGAAATAGGGGTGTTAATTCCCCCAGTTTCCCTCACTGCTGGGCCAAAGTTTTTAGTGGTTGTGTTATCTCTACTAAAGATCACAGATCCTGCAGGTGCCCCCTTTACCAGCAACAGCTTATGTTGGGTTCTACTAACAATGTTCACTCTCTTTGACCCTTCAGAGGTAGGGTGTAAATGTTTTTCCCTGTTTCTAATGTCTGAGTATTTCACCATCTCTTGTTGGCTCTCTTAATGCTGTCTATACCTCTCTAAAGAATTTCTTGGGGATCCCTGGGTGGTGCAGCGGTTTGGCGCCTGCCTTTGGCCCAGGGCGCGATCCTGGAGACCCGGGATCGAATCCCACATCGGGCTCCCGGTGCATGGAGCCTGCTTCTCCCTCTGCCTATGTCTCTGCCTCTCTCTCTCTGTGTGTGTGACTATCATAAATAAATAAAAATTAAAAAATAAAGAATTTCTTATTAAACTCTCTTCAGTGAACATTTTGAGTGCATTGTCCATTTATTTCCTATCAGAATCCTGACTCACAATAGGAGACACACCTAAAACATAGTAACACTGAAAGGCTGAAAACAAAAGGCTGAAAATGGTATAGCATGCAAATAACAACAACAAAAAAAAGCTGATGTCACTATACTGAAATAGACTTTAGGATTAAAAAGCAATATTAGAAATAAAAGAGACACTTGAAAAATTCACTTCACCAGTAACATAACATTATTACCATAGCTTCAAATTACATAAAATGAAAACAAATTTGAGAGAATTAGATGAATCTGTCAACATAACAGAGTAAAAAAGATAAGAATGATCTACAAATAAGTATTTTTTTAGAAGTACACCATATATTAGAATGGTTTTATAACAGGCCATTTATATTCCAAATTTTATGTTTTCTAGATTAATTTTACCTTTAGTTTGCATTTACCTTAGAAAATACTGATTGGGGCAACCCGGGTGGCTCAGTGGTTTAGCGCCGCCTTCAGCTCAGGGTGTGATCCTGGAGACCCAGGATCGAATCCCACATCGGGCTCTCTGCATGGAGCCTGCTTCTCCCTCTGCCTGTGTCTCTGCCTCTCTCTCTCTCTCAGTGACTATCATACATAAATAAATAAAAATTTAAAAAAAGCTTATTAAAAAAAAAGAACATAAGTACTATTAGTATCTCCATTTTGCAAATGAGGAAACAAAAGCTTACGGAGGCTACGTAAATCTCACTTAGCTATTGAAGAGCAGAGCTGGGAAATGTAGTACATATATCTGGACAACTCTGAAACTCATGTGCTAGATCATTATGCAACACAATGCTCCAATATTATCACTTAGATTGTATTGTAATATTTTAGCTAACATAACTACTGCTCCCCTGGATTAAACTCCTTCAGAGACTGAATCTTACCCATCTTTGTATTCCATCCTTTACACAGTACCTGGCAAATAACAAGGGCTCAGTATTTTCTTCCAGGATGAATAAATAGTAACGGTACATATATCAGTTAAATAAAAATGTAAGGTGCTCCATAACCGAATGTGAAAATTAATGTTGCAGACAATAAGTGGTTTTAGAGGTTCCAAGAAAAGATCCAGATGCACTATAGCATTTGTGAAGACTTCATTGTGCTCTGGAGTGAGACCTTAACTCAAGAAGAGATTTGATTTGATGTCAAGAGAAAAGCTACAGGTGCAAAAGTAAAGGCAAACAATTGAAATGAACATGCTGTGCTTAGAGTGTATTAGTGAATTCAGTGTAATATTGAAATAAAAGCTGACATTGGCTCAGAAGAGTGAGAGCAATTTGTGGCATGCTTTAGAAATCATGTTGAGGAATGTGGATAGCATAGAAAAAAAGGTTAAGAGTAGACTTCTAGTTTCATGTGGAGTTCCCATCCCAGAACCACCAGTAGTTGGGTGACCTGGGAGTTTTCTAAATGTTCTAAAATTCTTCCTGCCTTACAGAAATGTTCTAAAATTCTTTCTGCTATCACTCCTGGGGTGCCTGTGCCATCCAGCCGTGCTCAACCCTACCACGTTCTCTGATGCGGCATCGATGGCGAGCTCTGGGGCTGTATCTCCTTCTGGTCATTTGCAAACGAATTTCCAAAGATAGAAAACTTTCATGTCGTGAGCACTGGGGAGAAAGAATTTTTTTTTTTGACAGAAACAAAATTCTGGGTTTTATGTGCCAGGTGGTGACTTCATTTCATAATGGCACTGGAAGTAAGCCCCTCTATTGGGAGAAATTTGATGAATAGAATTTCATCCTGAATCACACTGGTCTTGATCTTGTACATGGCAAATGCTGAACCCAAGCCAAACCAACTTTTCATCTGTACTGAGACTGAGTGTTTGGATGAGTCTTTGGCAAGGTGAAAGAAAGCATGAATACTGGGGAAGCCATGGAGTGCTTTGGGTCCAGAAATGGCAAGATTAGTAAGAAGATCATCATGGCTGACTGTGGACAGATCTAATAAATTTGAATTGTAGAGATAAATAAACAAATACATCTTCCAACTGTATAATTATATATTTATAGGATTCCTCTGAGGATTAAAATAAAAAGAATTTAGTGCAGTGGGCGGCACCTAGCGAGTACTCAGTTAGTTTTCGGTGTAATTATTAACTGCAATCATATTATAACACCTCACGACATTAGCAATATTCTAGAAATATTAATTCTGTGTAGGAATGGGAGAACCTGGAATTTGAAGGCAAGTTAGGTGACTATTGAAATAATTTTGGCCTAAAATATAAAAGACATTGAATAGAACAGTGAGAGTGAAAAAAACAAACTCTGAGAAATTAGTTTAAGAAAAAAAACATAGGGGATCCGTGGGTGGCTCAGCGGTTTAGCGCCTGCCTTCGGCCCAGGGTGTAATCCTGGAGACCCGGGATCAAGTCCGGCATTGGGCTCCCTGCATGGAGCCTGCTTCTCCCTCTGCCTGTGTCTCTGCCTCGCTCTCTCTCTATGTCTATCATGAATAAATAAATAAAATCTTAAAAAAAAAAAAGAAAAAGAAAAAGAAAAAAACATAGAATTTAGGAAGTAACTGCAGTTGAGGGGCACAAGAATATTTTAAACTCTTGAGCCCAAAAGAATATAAAAACCATTAGAAACAGATATAGGAAATGGAAGAAAATCCAACCGAGGGGAAGGTGAGAGGAAGGATGAAATGATATTACATTTGAGGAAATAATTGGAAATCCATGTAAATTATTTAAAGTTTGATTGGAGAGTACCAGAGTTTAGTTAAACAAATAGGAAAGCAAGTATATATTTGAAAAATTATCTGAATGAAAGTGACAAAGAAGTACAAATTGATAAGTTTTCTTCTTTCAAAAAAATTTTGGGACATCAAAATTTGGAAACATCTGGAGTTAAAGTATGCAAGAAGAGCCAATAAAGGAGAAAATTTCCTTTTTTAAAAATTCTGTTTTGGGGCACCTGGGTGGCTCAGTAAAGCATCTGCCTTCAGCTTGGGTCATGATCTCAGGGTTCTGAGATCAAGCCCCATGTCAGATTCCCTGCTCAGTGGGGGACCTGCTTCTCCCTCTCCCTCTGCTACTCCCCCTGCTTGTGCTCACTTGCTCTCTCTCTCTCTCTCTCTCTCTGTCAAATGGGATGGGTAGAATCTTTAAAAAAAATTTTAGTTTTTATTTTAATTCCAATACGTTAACATAGAGTGTTATATTAGTTTTGGTGTCCAATATAGTGATTCAACAATTCTAGTGCTCGTTTCAGCAGCCCATGTACTAAAATTGGAACAATACAGAGATTAACATGCCTTCTGCACAAGGATGATACTCAAACTCATGAGGTGCTCCATATGAAAAACAGATAAACAGGAGCGCCTGAGTGACGCAGGTGGTTAAGCATCCAACTCTTGGTTTTGGCTCAGTCATGATTTCAGGGTCATGAGATTGAGCCCCATGTCAGGCTCTGTCCTCAGCGTGGAATCTGCTTGAGACTGTCTCCCTCTGCCCCTCCCCACCCCCTCTCTCTCTCTCTCTCTCTCTCTCAAATAAATAAGCAAATCTTTTTTTTCAATAAGCAAATCTTTTAAAACAAACAATTGTATACATTATGCAGTATTCCTCATGTTAACTATACTCATCCATCCCCCACTGACCTCCCTCTGGTGACCATTCGTTTGTTCTCTATAAAAAGTTCTTAGAGGAAAACAGGGTGGAGCCCTGCCATAAGCCAGATGTGTTAGGTGCTCTGAGAGGTCAGGAAGGATTAGAGGTGACAGTGGGCCATTACATGGACTACCATTAGTAAAGGGATGGTACACAGGCTTTTGAGAAATGCCAAGAAAGCTGATAGAAGAAGGCCTCAACCTTCTCAGAAAAGCTAATGAGATAAGGCCATTTGCTAAGAGTGATTGGAAGAGGATGAAGTTGAATGCTTCCTTGGGACCTTGGAAGAAAAGACACCAAGCACTGGAATTGGATAATTTGAGGGGAGTTAATAGAGTTGTGTGTAAGGATTAAGAAGAACAAGGGATGGTGCATTGCCCCAAGGCTGGCATCCCTAGGCCTGAGGAGCAAGGTGGGGGTGCATAGACAGCTGCTTGGAGAAGACCATCTGACTAGAACTGTGGCCTTTATGTAAAGGGATATAGCCCACCTGCAGGGAACTGGTAAGGAGGGTGCTGGAGAGTAAATAATCTGACCCACTCTACTCCCACCCTCTCTAGATCTCAGTTAAAACCATTAACTGAACCCAAATGGAAGCCAGAGGAGAGAGAACCAGGTTGTTGCAACCTCATAGTTTCCTGGATGCAGAGCAGAGTTCATAAAGTGGGGAATGGATTCAACACAAAGACTTCAGAAAAGCGGAAAAGGTGGCAATGACATGGCAAGGAAAGGGATGGGAAGCCAAGAGATGAAAAAGAATTGCCAAGCTTCTCTAGAAGATGTTTGATTTAGTCCTAGTCTGTACTTTAAAATAAAGATATTTCTCTTTATCTGATTACAAGGATCATATATAGTCATTGTAAAATATTTTAGGAGTATTAAAATCAAAGAAGAAAATGGAAATTACCTCCAAATCCCACTCTCCAATGGTAATCATTTCTAAAATTTGAGTATACCTTATTTCTTTTCTATGTGCACAAATAAACTTTTCAAAAACCAAATGAGATTACATTTACACACCTGAATAATCTGTTTCTTCAAATTTAAGCAACAGAAAGCAAATCAGATAAATTTATGATTACTTAACTAATTCAATATTTATTGACCACTTATAATGTATAAGGAACTTAATAGCATTACAAAATGGATAAAGTTTATGATTTCATGGAATTTACATTCTAGTAGAGAGATATATACAGTAAGCAAATTATCAAATTACATATAATATTTTAGGGGGTTGTAAGTGCTGTAAAAATATAAAGCTGGGTAAAGGGATAGAGATGGGAAGCTAGCACAGTTGTCAATATGAGAAATAGTGGCTTGGAGTAGGAAAGTAACAAGGGAGGTAGTGAGTGAAAGTTGGATTCTGGATGTATTTCAAGGTAAAGCAGACCAACTCGCTGATGAGAGTGCGTAGGGATTCTCCAACTGCCCCTTCAGATCTATGCACCATTCCTTCCCATAGCCTGGAAGTCTGACCTCCACAGACCACACACCTGGATTCTCCTGTCCTCTTCTGCTTAGGTTCAGACGATTGGAGATTGGAGGGCAGGAGGAGAACAAGGCCAGGATATTTATTCTCCTGGCTCCTTCCCTGCCCACATACAGCTTGGCAATGACTACCCTTCTCTACCGAAGGCCACAGCTCCTATTAGGCAACAGTCTACTATAGCTACAGCTCTTGCAGGCATTGGCAAACCCTCCCCATCCCAGACTCCTTCCAGCCTGGGGTAGTAAAGTCTTCCCACTACCTCTTGGGTGCTTCACCACCTTATATTAGTTTCCCTCTACTGGACCACATATTTCCAAACAATCTTTTGAATTTTCCTCAGATACCCCTTTACTGTGCCATTTGTATCCTGTGAGGACCCTGAGAGACATAGGATGTGAAAAAAAAAAAAAAAGATAAAAAAGGATTGAAAGATGACTCCAAAGTTTCTGGTCCAAGCATCTGGAAGAATGGAAGTGCTGTTTACTGAAGGGAGGGGAATCAATAGTATAAAATGAATTCATTAGAAGGATATGGGGTAGCTCACAGAATAGGTTAAAAAGCAGAAATGTAAAGCAGTGGGTTGAAGCTCCTGGTTTGTGGGGAGCTCAGGTTCTGAAGTTGGCAATAATTAGGTTAGGGTTCCTAAAGGAAAAATGGGCTTACAGTATTCCATTTAAGGGAAGGTGCAGATCAGCTCTTACTGCTTGAAGGGAGAAATAAAATAAAACAAAACTTGTTCACTACAGGGATGCCTGGGTGGCTCAGCAGTTGAGTGTCTGCTTTCAGCTCAGGGTGTGATCTCGGGGTCCTGGGGTCAAGTCCCACATCAGGCTCCTCGCGAGGAGCCTGCTTCTCCCTCTGCCTGTGTCTCTCCCTCTCTCTGTGTGTCTCTCATGAATAAATAAATAAAATCTTAAAACAAAACAAAACAAAACTTGTTGACTACATTTAGCAAAGCTTCAGGCCTAGAGGAAACCAGATACTGCTAAGCATCCTTCAATGTAGAAGACAACTTTCAACAAAGAATTACTTAGCCCAAGGTATCAATAGTGCGGAGGTTGAGAAACCCTGCTCCCCATGAAGGCCACCATATGCTTCAGTTTCTATGTCTTGGGGAGACAAATCAGATTATAGTATTCCAGATCCAAGGACTCAAACTCTATTAGGAACCAACTTTAAAAGTAGTGGTGGGGCTCCTGGGTGGCTTGTTGTGCCCAAGATTGCAAATCTGAGAAACCACCAAGGAGCTGACCCCGAGGTTAAGAGGCTTAGCAGTTTTATAGGGGCCAGTGGCCAATGAGATTGTAACACACAGAAAGTTGCATAGTCATGCCCGTCCACATGCAGGTGGCCAATTGAATTACAATTTACCCTATAGTGACCGTTTGAACTAGCCTATCACTCTGGTCAGAATTGGCATGCAGGTTTGGTGGGGCAAAAGGTGGGGTTTACATTCTTTGGCAGTTAGGGGTTCCGTATTCCTACATGAGCCGGTTTCCAGTAAGGGTGTGCTCAGCGGCTTGACTAGGGTGGGGGAGTGCCTTAAGCAATAAGCAGGTCATGTGGGGGTCATACAGGAGGTGGTGGGTGTAGCACAAAATGGAGTTGGTCCTGCTCTGCTTGTCCAGGGGTAGGGGATTTTTGTCAAATTCCTTGGGTCCCACAGTCAGTAAGTGGACTCTTGGTTTCGGCTCAGGGTCATGAGATCAAGCCCCAGATGGAGCCCCAGCTCCAGCTCTGCACTCAGCAGGGAGCAGTCTCGAAGATTCTCTCCCTCCGCCCCTCTCCTAACTTGTGCACACATTCACACGTGTGCTCACTCTCTCTCTCTCAAATAAATAAACAGAATCTTAAAAAGAAAAAAAAATGTGGTAGTGGTAAATAAATGTAAATGAGGCTCTGCAGGAATAGGCACCACATTTGGAAATTGTTTGAGCCTAGAATTTATGTTTACAACGCTGTAGAGCAAACTGCATCTACACAAAGGAATACAAACCCCACTCAGTATAACATAGGTTTATTAGTGGTTTAAATAGAGCGTTGTGTATGTGCTCACGTTTGCAACTAAAGTTTTAATCAAGTTGTAAATCATGTAATAACTTTACTAGTCACGTGGGAACCTTTGCCGGAAACACAGAGCTATGGTATGGTCTAATGACTGGTTCTGAAGCAGGCTTCAGCCAAGGTTGCTTTCACCAGGCACAACATGCCTTCTGTGTCCCAAGGATCCTCTTGAGACACATGGATGTATGTGGAGAATGCAGTGCACACTCCAGACATGCTCCTGTCACTAGCACAACAGGAGAACTGAGCATTTGAGACTGGCACAGAGCCAAGGGAAGGAGGCACAGAAAGCAGATGAAGAAGGGGAACTTTGCAAATGAGCCACAGAGCCTCAGGGCTTGGACGACCCCGTTGTTTCCTGACATTCTGGCAGAGACACATTTTTCATCAAGAATGATTTTTTTTTTTCCATTTGGAGCTAGAAAGTTTTGTGTCTAAAATAAACATGATTCATGTCCCAAGAAAGCTCCATTCTAAAAAACTCTGTATCCTTGGCTGACTTATACCTCTCCAACCACATAGAATCTGATTTCTGATTCCCAACTCTGAGAGAATACTTCTGCCCTTTATTTTCAAGGCCCAAGAGGAACTGGAACCTCAGTCTACCAGAGTAGAAAGTTCCAGGAGTTTGACTTTCAATTATCAGAAAACTGTGATCATTCTCTGGTTTTCCCCACCTCATTTTGCTACCTCTGGAAGTCCCCTAAGTTTATTTAACAGTACTTTCCTGAAGCTCTAAAGAAAGACTTTTTTTTTCTCAAATCAGGAATGTTTTGATCGTAAATATGAAATGCACAGAGATTTTGCTGAAGTATTACAGTTTAGGCTGTCAAATTAGTTCAGTAAAGTAATTCAGTCAACTCCATTAACTGATTCTTTTTCTGTCTCAAGTAAATATGTCTTCTCTTCAGATGTATATTTTTGAATGTTGTGCATATTTACAGTTAATGTGGATCCATCAGTAATTAATTCACTCAAAATATATTTTTTTAAAGATTTTATTTATCTATTCATGAAGGACACAGAGAGAGAGGCAGAGACATAGGCAGGGGGAAAAGCAGGCTCCATGCAGGGAGCCCGATGTGGGACTTGATCCCGGGACCGGGGGGATCAGGACCTGAGCCAAAGGCAGATGCTCAATCACTGAGCCACCCAGGTGTGCCTCACTCAAAATATTCTTAACTCATAAGGTTAACCAAAATATATTCATAGTATGATTAAATCCTTGTGTGTGTATGCTTTATACATGTATCATAAATACTTTGTACTTTAAAAACATATTCAATATTTGTTTCACAATCATTATGGCATTTGGAGTAATTTCTAAAAGTTAATCTCATTTTTCAAAAAAGTCACATTTTTAGTATTCATTTGCTTATTTTACAGTTTGGAAAAATGACATCCACGGGGCATTTTTCTCCTCCAATTAATGTAAACATTCTGTGAAATATTATGATATTCATTGTCTTCTTTTGAAGCTTCCGATTGGCTTGTTCTTCCTGGTTAGAAAACAGCTAAATTGAAATATAAATTTATGACAACTTCCTCTTAAGTTCTGTATACAAAATTTGTATTCTTTCAGACAGTGATAATAATTGGAATCTCCAGTAAATGTACCAAAAAAGAAAATATTAATCTTATTAATTCACTACAGAGGTCACTTAGGTTTATCTCAAAATGTGGTCTTCAGACTACCTGAGAATGCAGCTGCTAAAATACAGATTCAGGACTTCCTCTCAGAAATTCTGATTCAGTAGGTCACAGTTGATCCAGGAATCTGGGGGTTTTTGTCTTTTTCTTCTCAGTGTAGCAAACAAGCAGCACGCTTACAAACGTCATTTTCACATGTGTGTTTATTCAGCTTTATTGAGCTATAACTGACAAAATTGTAATATATTTAAAATATATAAAGTGATCTGATATATGTATACATCATGAAGGATTCCCACATTTGACTTAATTAACACATTCATCACCTCACATATTTACCTCTGTTTTGTGTGAGAACACTTAAGTTCTACTCTCAGCAAGTTTCAATTATATAATACAGTATTAAGAACTATAGTGACCAGATTATATTTTAGATCCTCAGACTTTATTCATCTTATAACTGAAAGCCTGTGTTCTTTATCAATCTCTCCCCATTTCCCCCACCCCCCACCTCCTGGCAACCACTATCTACTCTCTGTTTATATGAGTTTGATTTTTTCTTTAGTTCCATATATAAGTGATACCATGCAGTATTTGTGTTTCTTTGTTTGACTTACTTCACTTGGCACAATGCCCTCCATCAAAGTAACAAATGGCAGGATTTGTTTCTTTTTAAAATTTTTTTTTTTAGAGATTTTTATTTATTTATTCATGAGAGACAGAGAGAGAGAGAGAGAGAGAGAGAGAGAGGCAGAGACACAGGCAGAGGCAGAAGCAGGCTCCATGCAGCGAGCCCGACGTGGGACTCGATCCCGGGTCTCCAGGATCATGCCCTGGACCAAAGGCAGGCGCTAAACTGCTGAGACACTCGGGCTGCCATGTTTCTTTTTAAAGACTGCATAATGTTCCTATAAATATAATATATATAACATATATATATATTAGATAGATATCTCCATCATCTCTCGATGGACACAACATTTTTTCATACTTTGTCTATTGTGAATAATGTTACAATGAACATGGGAGTGCATAAATCTCTTCAAGATAATAACCACGTTTCCTTGGAATATACATACCCAGAAGTAGGATTGCTGGTCCCATGATAGTTCTATTTTTAATTTTTTGGGAACCTCCATACTGCTTTCCATAGTGGCTGTGCCAATTTATATTCCTGCCAACAGTGCCAAGGGTTCCCTTTCCTCTACATCTCACCAGGAGTGGGGGAAATGGGGGAGAGATTGGTAAAGATAAGAGTCTTTTTGGTAATAGAGATCCTAACAGGTGTGAGGTGATAACTCATTGTGGTTTTGATTTGCATTTCCCTGATGATTAGTGACACACTGAGTGTCTTTTCAGATGTTGGCCATTTGTATGCCTTCTTTGGCTCTTTTGCCCATTTTAAAATTTTTTGTTTTTTGTTTTTTGTTGTTGTTTTGTTTTCCTAACTAGTGGAGTTCCTTATATATTTTGGTTATTAACTCCTTATTGGATGTATGTTTTGCAAATATTTTCTCCTATTCTGTAGGTTTTTTCATTTTGTTGATCAATTCTTTTGCTGTGCAGATTTTTATTTTATGAAACCTTTTCTTTAAAAGATTTATTTCTTTATTTGAAAGAGAGAGAGCGTGCACACAAGTGAGGGAAGAGCAGAGGGAGAGGGTGAAAAGCAGACTCTCCGCTGAGTGTGGAACCTGTCTACAAAGGCAGGGCTCGATCTCATGACCCTGAGATCATAACCTGAGCCAAAAATCAAGAATAGGGCACTTAACCAACTGAATTACCAGGCACCCTGCTGTGCAGATTTTTAGTTTCATGTGGCCCCACTTGTTTATTTTTGCTCATTTCCTTTGTTTTTGGTGTCAAATCCAAAAAAATCATTGCCGTGACTAATGTCAAGGAGATTTCTCCCTGTCTTTTGTAGTTTTATGTCTTAGGTTCAAATCTTTAAACCATTTTGAATTGATTTTTGTGTATGATGTAAGATAGAGGCCAAGTTTCATTCTTTTGCATGCGGTATTGAAGAGACTGTCCTTTCCTCATTATATGTTCTTGACAACTTTGTCAGAAATCAACCATATATGCATGAGTTTATTTCTGGCTTCTCTATTCTGTTTCACTGATCTATGTGTCTGTTTTGTTTGTGCCATACTATTTTGTTTACTGTAGCTTGAAATCAGGATGTTTGATGCCTCCAGCTTATTTTTCTTTCTCAAGATTTCTTTGGCTATTCAGGGTCTTTTGGGATTCCATACAAATTTTAGGGTTGTTTGTTCCATTTTTGTGGAGATGCCATTGGAATTTTGATAGGGATTGCACTGAATCTGTAAATTGCTTTGGGTAGTATGAACATTTTAACGATATTAATTCTTCTAATCAATGAACACAAAATATCTTTCCATTTATTTGTATCTTCTTCACTTTCTTTCATCAATGTTTTATAGTTTTCAGTGTATATATAGATCTTGCACTCCTTGATTAAATTTATTCCTAAGTATTTTATTCTTTTTGATGCTATTATAAATGCAATTATTTTCTTTTTTTAAAATTTTATTTATTTATTCAGAGAGAGAAAGGCAGAGGCACAGGCAGAGAAAGAAGCCAGCTCTAAGCAGGGAGCCCAATATGGGACAGGATCCCACCCTGGGCTAAAGGCAGGTGCTCCACCGCTGAGCATCCCAATGCAATTGTTTTTCTTAATTTCTCTTTCCAATAGTTCATTGTTAGGATATAAAAATGCAACTGACTTTTGTATTTTGATTTTGAGTCCTGCAACGTACTGAATTTGTTTATTAGCTCTAACAGGTTTTTTTTTTTTTTTTTTTGGTGGAGTTTTTAGGGTTTTCTATATATAGTATCATGTCATCTGCAAACAGAGATCATTTTACTTCTTTCAGATTTGGATGCCTTTTATCTCTTTTTTTCTTGCCTAATTACTCTGGCTAAGAATTCTAGTTCTATGTTGAATAAAAGTTGTGAGAGTGGTCATCCTTGTATAGAAATTTATATATATATATTTAAGATTTTGTTTATTTATTCATGAGGGACAGAGACAGAGTGTGAATGAGAGGCAGAGACACAGGCAGAGGGAGAAGCAGGCTCCATGCAGGGAGCCCGATGTGGGACTTGATCCCAGGACTCCAGGATCACGCCCTGGGCTGAATGCAGGTGCTCAACTGCTGAGACACCCAGGGATCCCCCTAGAAATTTATATTTTGATAAAATTGCTATGATATTTTTATGCCCAATGAAATGTAGCACAATTTATTAAAAAGATATCTCTTGTGTTTCCTATTTCATTTGAAATAGAGGATCAATTTCATACCTAATTTTGTCTTGAAAATTTTATATTCTTTTTTCTTTAAAAATGACTTTAAAATTGTATAAGATTCAACACCCACAGAAATATCAATCCACTCCTACTGTAGATAAATTTGTAATACATATTTTTGTGTCTCTAATGATACCCACAGATCAGGTTATTCAAAGGAACATGATGGAAATCATGAAAGATTTCAAAAGGAGATATGAATAAGTCGTTTCCAAAATAAGAAGGAATCCTGGTGTTTAAATGCACCACATTTCTATAAGCTGAGACCACTATGGAAGAGTCTGAAACTGCCAATTCTTCAGCATAAGTGGATGAAGGCAAGAGGAAATAGTGCCTGTAGTCCCTTTAGGGGACCACCCTTTGGTACCAGTTATGGTATTTGGTCAGATGGTATTTTGTAACTAACCAGAGGTTTAACACTATTCCAGGCCCAACTCTGCTCAGCCCAATTTGGACTGGGATTAAAAATATATCTAATACAGATATAATCTTGTTATTTATTCATAGAGGCACACAGAGAGAGAGGGAGGCAGAGGGAGAAGCAGGCTCCACACAGGGAGCCCGACATGGGACTTGATCCCGGGTCTCCAGGATCACACCCCGGGCTGCAGGCGGCTCTGAACCGCTGTGCCACGGGGGCTGCCCTATCATCTTTTTAATCAGTCATCTTCCCACTCACAGCCTATTCTAAGAGCTTTTGGTCATGCCTATTTTAAGAGAATCTGCCACTTAACCTTTGGTCATGTTTGTCTCAGGTGTCTCTGCTTTCCTGGATACAACTGATTGAACCAGGGGTGGACATCTGACTCAGCCTGAGCCAATTAGATGTTCTCATTTCAGAAGTTGAACCAAAACACAAAAATTGAGGCTATTCAAATTGTGCAGAGGACTTCTTGGCCATGGGAGGATTGGGGACAAACATGATACCATAGCAAATCAAAGTCTCAGATAAGAATTGGAGGGGAGCAAATCTCAAAAGCCTTAGAAGGATCAGAAATGGATGGGTAGAGGAGATGGAACAAATGGACATGCCAAGAAGAGCAGAGATGAGAGATCATCTGACACCAGAAAAGTAGTTTTTGGATGGCTATTTCCTGTGAAAGAACACTCCATCTTCTGAAATTAGATTCCCTGATATCCCCTGAATTCCTTCAATAAGCAGCCTTTCCACCCACACTGATACACTTGGGTTGAGGAGTTTTCTGTTCCCATCAGCAGAGATCCCCAATCAAGACAATCTGGACTTATCAGCCACAGTTTTCAGAGTAGTTAAGGAAGGAAGCGCACATCCTGTGGAATGTGCTAAAGACTGCAGGGCTTCCTGTGGGATGCACGTAGAGTGTTGAAGCTCCGCCTGATGGGCATCAAGGAAGCAGGAGACCAATAGAAGTAGATCGACAGGGCAAGAAGCTAGGGGGATGAGGATGTCAAACAGGCAGACTCCTTACCTACAAAAGTAAAGTGAAGGGCATTTGAAAGTTGAGATTTTAGCTACATAGGAAAGGGTTACAGTCAGCTCCATAGTCTTATTTGTATTAGTGATATCTTTAACATATAGTGTTAGTGTACATTCAAAGTGAGGTGATCAGAGTCATAATGTAATCTGGCTCTTTGTGACACTCAGTGCAGAGGTTACACTTTTTTGCAGTGACAGTCAGCATAGGTATACTGCTGCACTGTGGGCTGAGATCAGGTTTTTCTTTACTGTTTTCTTACTACCTCCACCCCCAGTACTCTAAATACTAATAAGAATCTAAAGGAAACTAGGATGGAAGTGATGTATTAGCCAGAGCACCAACTGCTAGTTGTTGTTCTTTACAATTTTTTAAGAGATCCAGATCATATGAGTGTGTGGCGGACTTTGCTAATTGTCCTCTCGATATCTTTCATCTTCCATACTAATGATAGTTTAAGCTAGATCCAAATATAGCCAACGGCCGTGTAGTAAATGGAATGTAAGCCAAATGATATATGCAACTTCTGTGAAAGGTGCTTCCTTCACTCTTTTTCCTTCAAGTGAGCTGGAATCAGGATGTGATGGTGGTGAGCTATTTTCGGGCACAAAAATGAAGCCAATTCCCTAAGGATGGAAAAGTCACAAGATGGACAGAATTGGGTTCTCTATATTATAGAGTCGCCACTTTGTTATCTATATTTTTGAGTCTTTTGTTTTGACAACATAGGCACTATCCTGATGTAGGGCCATCATTGTGCAGACCTCTCAGATGATTCTTTTTCTGTATTTTGGAACATGATAGAAATCTAAGAGAAGAGTACAGAACATGTTTAGAGAGATGGTAGATGTACCACTGCACAGTAAACCTATATCAGGGGCAATAAACAGAGCTCTGGGAGATGAGATACATCCAATAAGATTTTACCAGGATCTTAGAATAAAAGAAAGTGTTTAAGAATACTTAGGAAAGTGGAAACTAAGTATTTCATCAGAATACATAGAAAAGTTAGACAAAACATTTGCATAGCTGTTCTCAGGTTTCCCTTAAAATTAGGATCACTTCACATTTCCCCATTAGCATACTTGTGTCTGTAATATTTTTTCCCTGCTTTTGTGGTTGGCTTGTGCTCAGCTTAGAATTTTAACTAAGCCCAAGGCCTTGTACACAGTTGATGCTCAATACACATTTGGATATTTGTTTATTGAGTCAAATAGAGTCCCATATAACTGCAGCTTTTACTAGTAAATGTGGCTTGCAAAATCAACTGACATTAGTGTCAGTCTGTACCACACAACGTACCAGGTTGTGTTTAAATATGCCTTCAAGAGTTTATTGAATTCATTTTTTAAAAATATTTTATTTATTCTAGAAAGAGAGAGAGAGAGAGAGGCAGAGATATAGGCAGAAGGAGACGCAGGCTCCATGTACGGAGCCTGATGTGGGACTCGATCCTGGGACTCCGGAATCATGCCCTGAGCCAAAGGCAGATGCTTAACTGACTAAGCCATCCAGATGCCCCTACAAAATGGTTTCTGATAAGAAAAATAAAACTTAGAAAACTGAAAAGATTGATTTCAAATATAATCTTTAGGTGCAAGGATTTTTCCTTAACTTTTATTGATCTAACCATAATATTACATGAAAAGTCATATTATTATTTACATTAACATTCCATGAATGAGTAATTATAAGTATATTATAAATAGGTTTTTATGTTTCTACTCCTTTTTGGCAGAAAATGAATTTTTCTCTTAAAAAGTAAAAGTTAAGTTTAACATGGGGGCTTTCTCTACTTATGCACTTTAGAAAGTAGGGCCACCAGAGGCTCTTATGGATCTTGAGAAAGAGATGGGAAGAGAGTCAGAGACCTGGAGAGGGAGAGAGAGAGAATACTTTGGAACTCACTGTATTCTCCATAGGGATGGATCAGGGAAGACAGAGAGACTGCCCCCTAATTTCTTTAGGGGTGACCTAAAGTAGGCTGGGAACTCTGAATAGTTGTGATTCAAAGTTCCAGATACTTCAGGAGTTAAGTGGTATCACTTTAAATGTTATCTGATCCAGTGCCACAGAAGTTGACGACAGAGCAAAAGAGGTAAGAACCATAGGACATGTGTCAACGTAAAATTTGACACTATGAGCTCTATAAAAGTGGAAAGCAAGACCACTCCATTTAGAAATTCATTGAAAGGATTATAACAGGGATGCCTGGGTGGCTCAGCAGTTGAGGTTGAGCGTCTGCCTTTGGTTGAGGGTATGATCCCGGTGTCAGGGATCAAGTCTGCATTCTCCCCCTGCCTGTGTCTCTGTCTCTCTCATGAATAATTAAATCTTCTTTTTTTTTTTTTTTTAAGAAAGGATTATAACATCAGCAGAGACAGAGAAAGTCCCCCAGTTGACTCCATTCTCTCTTTACCTAGAATAACATAGATATTGACTACAAGGGACTTAATCCTCTATCAGCAATGAGGGGGTGATGGCTGGGAAGCACAAACTGTGAGGCAGTGACCCCTAGGTGTCATACCAAGGTCATTACCCATCTGAAGAGTGCCAGCAGGGCAGCTATGCCCGAAGCAACCAGGCAGAGAACAGAGATGAAATTCTTTCAATGGCTGTCAAGCGGATCAAGTTTACTCTTCTAGGACCTGCCAAGGGAAAGGAGAAAGTTTGAGTGCTAGGAGGATTGGGGTGCCAGCATTTACACAGGGGATGTTCAGAGCCAGAAATTCCTGTTGTCATGACATCTACCTCTTGGGTTATATCCCTTCAAGCTGCTGTGGAAGATGAGGACGTGTGTTGCTTGCAACAAACCTTAATGAATTTTTAAATGTAAAACGGTTAACTCTTAATACAAAAAGAAAAAAAAAAGCCTTCCACTCAAAAAAGCCTTTTGAAAATCTTTTCTAATGTTGGCTTTTACTCCAATTTAACTGCTAACATTAGGGGTAATTTTAGTATTATGATAAAGGATCCTGGCTTTGTTAGCACAGAAATTGTATTTTGTCTTGGTTCCTTTGTTTAATGTGTACCAAACTTATAAAAACCAACAGCTACTACTTGACAATAAAAGTTTTATAAATTGAATTCAGCAACTAATGAGAACTTAGTGAATAACTAACTCCTTGGGTTTTGAATAGTTTTTGAAACTATAGTACTAATATGTGTTAAAGTCAAAGGCAAATAGCAAGATTCTATGTATAAATATGAAAGCAATATTATTAATAACATGGATAGCCTTGTTTTTTTCATATAGTCAAGATCTAGTTTCTGTGGCCTTAAAGGTAACTTTCTACAGTAAGGAACATGGTGCATACATTATAACGTATGTGGGAGTAGCTGTCATAGGAAGTCTGTTCAACAATTCTCTGGGTGGAAAAAAAACTTACTTGGCATTCAAATCAGTCATTTAATATTCATTACCTATTTATATGTATGTTGTAAATTCCTGATGGTGGCCAGGAGGCCAAGTTCCAATGGACCCATAAAAATTGATCAGTGGCCATCTCTGAGAGGCATGATGGAGAATATTTGATATTGTAGGAGGAAGGGAAGGTCCTATAGAACACTGGTTTCTTTAGCACAAAGATTGTTTCTTCTCACCATATTTCTGCAGCATTATTTTTCCTCCTTACCAAACTTATCCTAAGCATTCAGAAGACATTATGGATTCAGGAATGGAAATTATCTTATACAGTAGTGAATTTGGGGGATATATATATATATATATATATATTTTTTTTTTACTTTAAAATGCAAGTGGTTATAAATATAAATAAGATTTAAGTCAGAATTAGCCGATCATTTTCTACATGGGTTGATTTAAAGAGTACTTTTGTATAGTTAGATTTTAGGAACTTAATTTCTGGTATCACACAGTTTAAATGAGTAATATATTAGGAATAGCTTCCTGAAATATGCAAAGGAGCACAATTAAAAGGAGAAGAATGTTCCTTTAGGTTGGATTACTTACAGCATTTATGGAATACCTCCAGTGGCAATCTTTCAAGGTAAATTAGGAAAATGATTTTTCCAAGATGGTTTACCTTTAATTTCAGTTTAAACTATCAAAATCTCTTTTATTCATTGACATAATATTTGTGTTGATACGTTTGAAAATAAAAGAAACTGATTTTGGTAAAACCTTTGTTTCTTCATGCTATTAATGATGCCCCTTTTCCTATAGCACTCAAGATGGAAATCACACTTAGTTGGGCTTGTAGGATGATCAGTAGCAACCAGGGACTGGAGGGGGAAAGAAAAAAACACAGAGTAGCACTAATGCATCAAAGGTTTCTTTTTTAGGAAACTAGCATCTCCTTCAAAGGCTGCTGTCTTCTTCACTCACCCACAAAATCTGCTCATTTAATAGAATGTGCCAAACTACCTAGTGGTGTTATCCACCCATGGGTGTTTTGAAACTCGTAAGTTATATAACACTGTGTTTAAGAGGGAAAGTGAAAAGTGGGCTATATCCATAGAACTAACTCCCAAACTCTTGCCTTCTTTTATGCTGTACCACCAGGTCTCTGCCCCCACATATTGTGCAAGTCCAGTTCGGCTTGCCTTCCAGCTTGTTGCATCTTCTACTCTGCAAGGTTTTCTAGACCTTGCTTCCTGTTCTCTCCTGCTATGGCAGGATGTAACCACAGACCTATAATTCAGATCACTTCTGAGTGGCCTCACAAGACTCTCTTGCCCACCCCAACTGTGTCTTGTCCTCACTGAGGACCCAGAATGGAGTGAGTGGGCTGAAAGAACAGGCTGGGACCACTATGACTTTAAATTCTGAGGCTCCAAGAAAAATGTAAAGAGTTTCCTGCTCTATGTTAGCTACTAAGGGAAATCTCTCCAGCAGTAAGGATGAAACAGCTTTTCAGCTTTATGCACCCTCTGCAAAGAAATCATGCTTGAACAATATTTATACTTTTAGAACCACAGAGGCCAGCTGGTATACAAACTGGGTTCTTTTTTTCCACCTACATTTTTGTCTTCTTTCCTAATTTCACATTTCACTCTGGTAGGAGCATGGCTAAAAGGAATCCTTGAAATAAAGCACAAAAACAAAAGAAAGAGAAAAAAGTCCAAATGGGGAGAATAAATAATAGAAATATTTTTTAAATGAGTAAAACATTTTGAAATATGGTAAAGGCCAATTACTAAAATTATGAGGACTGGAAAGGAAAATATTGAAAGGAAAAAGTATAATGTCAATAAAACAATTTTTTCATTGGTTAAAAAAGTACTGATAATGAAGCATGATAGAAAAATATTCCAATATACATTCTCTAACAATTATTCTATGGGAAGACTCCATCAATATCGGATGTTCAAGATCATGTGTGGTTAGACATGACAGCCACGAGAGAGCCACTGGTTACATTCCACAAACTACTGAATGGTATATTCAACAAACTGCTCAGTTTGACATTTGGGGCCTTTTGCAATCTGAACCCCAAATTATCTCTACTATATAGGATGGTTATGATGATTGATTTTATCATCTCAGCTGGACTGTAGTGCTCAGATATTTGGTCAACAATTATTTTAGATGTTTCTGCAAAGGTGTTTTTTTGGATGAGATGTAACATTTAAATTGGACTTTAGGTAAAGCAGATTACCCTCTATAATGTGGGTGGGCCTCATCTAATCAGTTGAAGGCCATAATAGAAAGACTGACCTCTCCCAAGCAAAAAAGGGTTCTGTCAGCAGTAGCCTTTGGACCTGAGTTGCAACTCTTTTCTGGGTCTCTAGTCTGTCAGCCTACTCTGGAGATTTTGGACTTACCATGTTTCCATAATGATGTGAGCTAATTCGTTAGACTAAATCTCTTTTTCTCTCTCTCCGCATAGATATAGATGCAGATATAGACATAGATGCATCCTTTTGGTTCCGTTTCTCTGAAGAACCTTGTCTAATATAGGTAGTGATAAGATCTGGATTCTATAACCAGAACATATGGGTTCAGATCCTGGCTCTGCCCTTTACTATTTAACACATGATGGGAAAGCTACTTTACCTCTCTGCTTCTGCATCTTTAAAATGGGAAGAACAAAAACTCCCTCAATTCCCTGTTCTTTTGTTTCTGCTATTTTCTCACTTGTCATGAGTTTGTTCCTGTCGACTTAGCTAATCCTTCCTTTACCTTCCGTATCTGTGGCTTTAAAAATACATTCACTGATACTCTTCCCTTCAACTTTAATTCCCCTCTCCTTGGTCTAGCCTAGACTCAGTTGAGTTGCCCCTAATGAGTAGAACATAGCAGTGATAGGACATCATTTCCTGGATTAGGTTATAAAATGACCGCAGCTTCCATCCTGACATTCTGTCTGTCTCTGTTTGTCTCTCTCTCATCACTTGTTATGGGGGAACCAACTGCCTGTTCATAAGCAGCCTTTTGGAGAGGCCCAGCGGCAAGAACTGGAGCCCCCTGCCTACAGCCACTTTACCGAGAACTTCAAAGCAGATTCTCCAAGATCTCCATGACTTCAGCTTCAGCCAATGACTTCATTGTAGCCTGATTAGAGACTCTGAATCAGAACCATCCAGGTAAGATACTCCTGGTTCCTGAGCCTCAGAAATTGTGTAAGACACTAAATACTTGTTTTGCACAATTAAGTGTAATTTTGTAGATTTGATACACAGCAAATAATTAATGCTGCATGCAAGTCGATAAAAGCCCCCATCTGATCAACATAATTTTGTCTTTCTCTGTTTCCCATAGCATTCTGCATGTAACTATTATAAAACCTCTCATATTAATGTTAATGTGTTTGTCTCCTTTACAAGGCTGAGAGCTGCTTGAGGGTGGGCCATCCTTAACTGTATTAAGTGAAGAAAAGAAAAAAAAAATCAAACTCAAGCCTGGCACATAAAAGGCTCTTAGAATAGGCTAACAATTAGTATTTCCTTTGTCCTATCTGTGTTGTTCTAAGGCTTTTACAAATCCCATTTAGTCCTCATAAAAACCTAGGGGATATATTATTACCCTCATTTTACAGATGATGAAACTGAGGTCAAGTTATAGAGAAGCTGATTAATTTGTTCACCCGTACACAGCTAGTAAATGTTGCTGAATTACAGAAGGAATGAGTGAATAAATGTCTTACAAATAGGACCATCTATGACTCACATTCTAATCTCTTAGCAGTGCCGAGCCCCGTATGCAACTGGGACTCAGTATTTACTGTCACTCTCTGGTAATAAAAGTAGCTTACTTATGTGAGAAAGAAGTGTTGGAAATCCGTATTGTGGATTATTTAAATTGATTCCCCAAACAGTTCTTTTCCTTTACTCAGAAGAAATAAGGGTTGCAGTAAACATCTGTTGTAATGAGACTAAAAATATACTTTGGAAGATGTTTACCTTTCTCTCCATACATCCCCCATAAATGGTTGACAAGAAGCAAAGTGTATTGATAGTTTGATTATGTAAGATATATTTTAAAAGATTTTTTCTAAATTTACTAAATTTGGTGGTTTAGGAATTCAAAACAGTCTGTGAAAGGGTAAAGTGGAATGTTTTTTCATGGTAGATTGTTCTTCTAACAACAATAAGAGAATACAGTGTTTCTACTGAAGGCCTTTTGGTTTACAAATTTCAAATAGGTCGCTGCTATTTGACTTCTGAGGCCCCTCACCTGGCTGAGTGAGGTCTTTCTAAAAAAGCACCTAATGAGAAACCCAAAGCCAGCTCACATTCAGGGTTGCTCAAAGTCTGGAAAGCAGCTTGTGGCTTCTTATTTTAGAATTTTTTACTTTTTTTGCCGAAGCACTTCTCCCCACCTAATAGTAGGTATGAGGTCTTTCTACTATTTGATAAATGGGGACTATTTTCCTCTTGATGTCTATTTGGGAGATTTACTCCTTTTAAATTCTGTCACTGTAACGATTAATGAAAACATATTTTGGAAGCTGTAAAAATGATCTTTAAATGTAAGCAGATGCTAAAGATAAATGATTATAGTGACAATAAATCATTTCCTTTGTTCCTGTAGGCCTTAGTATTTCTCCTACTAGACAGTACCTTCATAAATTGTCTGCTGGGAACATTACCCTAAAATTTAATTTAAGACAAAAGAGACCAGACATTTCTGTCAATAAAGATTTAATAGCCTTGCCTTCTATATTCATAAAAACGTAAGCAGTGCACTTCTAATTATTTTTCTTGAAAGATTAAGGATGGCAAACCACTTTGTGCTCATCAACTTGACTCCCTTTAGTTGTCCTAGATGTTCCAAGGGGTCTCATTTTGCTCTATTTTTGCATTTCAGAACAGATCCTTTCTTATGACAGTAACACTGCTTCTTAGGTGTTTCCTTACTCTGCCACTCGCCATTTGAAGCAAGGCATGTTTATTATTTCAAGATTCAATATTCCAGTTATGGAATAAAACAAGTCTAAGAAAATGGAATAACCCATTTTAAGTAAAAATCAGCTCTCTAGAAACACAAGTATAAACTGCTAACTAAAAACTTATAACAAAATTTTTGTTCTAAGATTAAAGGCAATACAAAAATAACTAGAGGGTATTTTTGTTCAAAGATTTAATGCAAGCCAGAAATACCCACAGGGTATTAGGAAAGGGTAGTAATTGAAAGCACACCAGGCTCTGGATTCAGACGAGCTAGGTTTGCATTGTGGCTGTGCCTCTCCAAGCTGTGTGACCAGTCTTGCAGATTTATTTGACCTCTTTATCTTCTGTAAAATGGGGACAACAAAAGTTACCTTCTATAGTGGAGTGCTGTGGAGATAAAAATGAGAGGATGCAATAAAAGTGCCATGCCTGGTCCATAGTAAGTAATCAATAAATTTTGGTTATTATTATTTTCAAGTGTCATGTAGAAAGATACTTATTTTTTACTACTAGGATAAAAGGGAAACATTTCTAAAAGGATTGAAAAAATCTGAATTCCCTACCATTACATGGATCTTAATATATTTTCTTCGTATGCCTTATTTATTTTCTCAGGGAACCTCAAACGCCCCCCCCCACCCATTTTTTTTTACAACTACAACCATTTGTAAAAGCAGTATCACAGTTACTAAGAAAAAAGAGACGATGATTAAAAGTAAGTTCTTATGAGTCAATAGTGTAGAAAATAATGTTGATAGCTTTTGTTAGGACAACTGGAACTTGTTCCTTCCCACCTATTAATTACTTGATATTACGGGCAGCCCGGGTGGCACAGTGGTTTGTCGCCGCCTTCAGCTCAGGGCGTGGTCATGGAGACCAGGGATGGGGTCCCTCGTCAGGCTCCCTCTGCCTGTGTCTCTGCCTCTCTGTGTCTCTCATGAATAAATAAATAAAATCTTTAAAAAAATTACATTTATAGTACTGTAGGTTGTCACTGGCCCCCTCATAGACAGTAAGATAGCTTTAATAAAACTAAACTTCAAAAAGGTTAAGTATATAATGAGCTAGAAGCTTTTAAATGTCCCCAGTTACATTTTAATTGGTTCAACCCCTCTGCCAAACAAATAGGCAAATTGGTATTCAACAAAAGACATAAAACTGTAAGTACCATTGAACCCAGGAATAATCGAAAAAAAGATTAGGAATGACAATTAATTGTTTTTGTTTCTTTCATTTTTTGATAACAGCATTATTGATATATAATTGACACTACATTCAGTCCAATTAAGTGCACAATCCAATGGTTTTTAGTATATTTAGAGTTGTGCAACCATCATCACAATCAATTTTAGAACACTGCCCTCAAAAAGAAAATCAACATCCTTTGGCTATCATCCCCCAATTTCATCTCTACACCCAGTGCTTAGCAACCACTAATCCTTTCTTATCTTTATAGATTTGCCTATTCTGGACATTTCATATAAATGGAGTCATTACTTTAATTGAAAGAAACCAGTCACAAAAGACTATGTTTTCAAGGATCATCCATGTTATACCATTTACCAGTACCTCCTTTTTATGGCCAAATATTCCGGTTTAGATATATCATATTTATGTGTTCATAAGCTGGTGGACATTTGTGTTGTTTCACCTTTTGTCTAGTATGAATAATGCTGTTATGATTATTCACGGATAAGTTTGATTTTTAAAATTTTATTTTTCAGGTAACCTCTACACACAACATGGAGCTTAAACACAACCCTGAGATCCAAGAGCTGTGTGCTTTATCGATTGAGCCAGCCAGGTGCCCAACATGGACAATTTTTTGCTTGGACATACTCTCATTTTTCTTGGCTATGTACCCAGAAGTAGAATTTATATGATTCTAAATGATCAAAATCATGGTCCAACAATGTAATTATACTGTATTCCCAAAGATATTATGTAAAAATGCTATCCTCTTAAAAGTATTCTGCAGAAAAATGTTGGCCATGCAGAAGGAAAACTACATAATAATATGGAAAAAGACTACATGAAGTGAAAAGAGGACAAAACCCACTTAAAATCCTTCCTGGGCTTCCCATTCCCTGCTCTGTCCTATGGACCTAGGGACCTCAGTTCTCTCCCTGTCAGTTCTCAGGACCAGCTATGTATACTACCTATCAGAGATTTTTACATCTCAGCTTCAGGACTTTTGTTCATGTTGTTTCCTCTGCCTGTATCACTTTTTCCCCACTTCTTTGCCCAATGGTTTCAAGTCTCATCTTAAATGTCACTTCCTCAGAGAAACCTTCTCTGTTATCCCTGCTTAGTCTAAGATTAAGTGTTTCCATCGCAGTCTGCAATTTTCCATCTTAAATACTTTTGATACTGGTAATACTTTATTCAGTCAGTAATCAAATACTGAGAAGTATTACATGCAGGGATACAGAGTGAAACAAAACACACAAGATCTGCCATCCTAGACCTTGTATTCTAGGAAGGGTATCCATGCACATATATACAAATCAATGTACTGGGTAATTTTATTTCATTTTATTCCAGTGTAGTTAACATGCAGTGTTATAGTAGTTTTTGGTGTGCAATACAGTGATTCAACAGTTCCATGCATTATTCAGTGTTCATCAGTTAAGTATAATATTAATCTTTTTCACTTATTTCACCCATCCCCCCCCACCCATCTGATAACCATATATTCCCTATAGTTGAGGAATCTCAACTCTATAGTTGAGTTGTTTTTTTTTTTATTTCCCTTCGTTGGCTATTTTCTGTCTTAAATTCCACAATGCGTGATATTGATGGGGGAACACAGGGCTAGTTGAGGACAAGGCACGAGCTTAGGGCAGCACACTGACTAGTCTTTGAAAGAGGCAAAGGGACATTCCTCTACGGACTCAACTGCCTCGATGTTCATACTTTGCTAAGGGCAAAAGGCAATCTTAGCCTGACTCTCAGGAACCTGTAAGTCTACTTTAACACATAAAAATTCCTTTAGAAATTTCCCTTTATCTCTAAACCCCTAAGATATGTGTTGACAATCATCCCCCAAGCACATGGCCCACCAATACACATCTGAAGGGTCTCATGACTCAGGTTTTATTAGACCGTAATAAATGACCTTTCTCCAACAATAGCTGGCCCCTTCAAGGTCCTGGAAACCTTGCTTCCAGAATTCCTTAGAGAGTACGCTATCCCCAAGCCCCTCCCGCTCCCAGGTATCAGCTACACTTCACAGGCCGGGGGCAGCAGCTCTTCCTGCCTGGGAGACCTGTCCCCGGTGCCATTTTGCGCCAAACACGTCTCAAGAATTCTTTCTTGGTCATCGCCTCCGGGCTTTACCTATAATTCCAAAACTTCATCAATATCATTTATTTTCCTTTCTCTGATAGGCTTATTTCACTTAGCATTACACTATCTAGATCCATCCTTGTTGTTGCAAATGGCAAGATTTCATTCTTTTAATGGCTGAACAATATTCCATTATATATATGTATACATAGACATACACACACGTATGTATACATACCACATCTTTAGTCATTCATCTATCAATTGATACTGGGGTGCTTCCATAGTTTGTTGTAAATTATGCTGCAATAAATATGGGTGTGTGTATATATATCCCTTCAAATTAGTGTTTCTGTATTCTTTGGGTAAATACGTCCGGTAATTTTAGGTAGTGCTAATTAGCTTAGTTAATGTTTGGATTGTACACTCCATGGAAGTATAAGGTATTTGTCTTGGTTACTTCCAGTTTGCTAGAGCTTACCACTGAGTCTGGCCAGCTACATAAGCTCAATACAAATTCTGTCAATGACTGGTAAAATAAGCATATAAAAAAAACAGAAATAGAAAATACGAAGGAGACTATTCCTGTAAATGGTTGAGTTTGAGGTTCTTCCCTCCCCTTTCCTCTTTCAAAACGTTGTTCATTCTACATACTATTTCTATAATCAAAACGATTAAAAGACGAGCCAAAAATTAACCATAGGTGAGTAAAAAGAACCTCAAATAAAACACACTTATTCATACGTCACCATACACTCGTTAAAGACCTGGTAATAAAACCTGCTCAAATACTCAGACGTCTTGGTTTAGTGAGTAGAATTCCCTCAGCGCATGACCAAGCAGGTTCCCCGCCACCAACAGTATAATTTACCGTTTTATAAGGGCTTTAACACCCAAGACGGTGCTCAGGCCGGATGACAGTCTTCCTCCATCCATTATGTGTGTGACCACCTCCCCCCCCCATACTATTGATACGTAATAATTTTTTTTGCGAGGTCAACAAAGAATGCAAGATCTTTACACAACAGAACACCAGCCCCTTCCCAATAGATCTTTCTTACAAGCCCTAAAGCCGTATTAGGTGGGATAACGCCAGGTAGCTTTGCGGTGGGCCAGGAGAGCATCCAGAGCATCCAGAGCATCCAGAGCATCCAGAGCATCCAGACGGGCCCCCCCCCCCCCCCCCCCGCGAAACCCTCCGCCGCTCCTTTCTTCCTCGGGGCGCATGCGCAGCGCAGCGCACCCGCCGGCCACCGCGGCGGCCCTTACGTCACCGCAAGCTGTCGTGTGCCCTTCCGCTTCCCCGAGGAAAACGAGTTCGCGCACCCTCGACGCTCCTTGTCCCGCGGGAAACGCCTCTTCCCTCCTCCCGCCGCAGCACTGAAGGCTTCCCCCGCCGGCGTCCAGCAGCCTGGCGTTCTCCGGCCGGCGAGGCCTCGAAGACGGGGAAAGCGGAGGGCAAGAGGCCCCCCGCGGTGTTTACAGGAGCGAGCCGGGCTACGAATCGGTCCGCGGGGGCGGGGCCAAGGGAGCCGGCGCTTCTTTCCCCCCTTCCCCCCCCCGCCTTCCCCGCGAGCGGACGCGGCAGCGTCTCTGTCTCGCTTTTTCTTATTTTCCCCCCTTTCCCCCTTTTTTTTCCTTTTCCCTCCCTTCCCCCCTTCTCACCATTTCCCCTCAGAGACGCTTCTCCCGGGCAGGGGCAGAGCCGGCCTCACCCCCCGCCTCTCCCCGGCCCCCGCCGCCCTATGGCGAGAGGGAACCCCCGTCCCCACCCGGGCATTAGCGGCGGCGGTTGGAGGCGGGGGACCCGCGGCGGCCGCGACGGCCTCAGGTCGGGGGCAGTCATGGAGCTGGTGCGCTGACCCGCCGGCCGCAGCCCTGCGTCCCGCTCGACCGCCCGCTCCCCGCTCCCCGGCCCGGGCCCGCGCCCGCTTCCCCCTCTTCTCCCTCCTCAGTCGGTCCCGCCCGCGTCCCGCGCGCCCGGCCGCCGCGCGCTGAGGAAAATGAGGTGGTAACGGGCCCGCGGATGACCCCGCGTCTCCACTGTGAGGCCTACAGCTCCGCCGGGGAGGAGGAGGAGGAGGAAGAGGAGGAAGAGGAGGAGAAGGTGAGGGGGCGGGGGCGGGGGCGGGGGGCTCGCTGCGTCTCCGAGGCCCGTCCGCGCTGCGCCTCCTGAGGAAGCCTTCGGGACCTCCCGGCGCCGCGGCCGCTCGGGGCTCTGGGGCCGCCGCCCGGTTTTCCGACGGTCCGCCGTGGGCCCCCGCGGGCCAACTTGCGTGTAGCCCCACCAAGCTGCGCGCTCGTAGGCGCCGCGAGCCCGTGCGCTGCCCGGGGACGGGGACACACCCCCACCCTTCGCCTTCACGCTGCCGCGGGGGCCGCAGGAAGGTAGTTCGCGTTGCGAAGCGGAGTGAACGCCGAACGGTCCGTGGAACGGCCAGTGCCGGTGCTGCGGGGGGGCTGGGGGAGGGGAGCGTTACCCCAGGGGCGGGTGGGTGGGGGAGTCTGGGGAGGCGGGGAGATCTGAGTCGCACCCTGAAAGGCATGTGGAAAAGTACCGAAGTGTCGGAAAAACAGGGCGGAAAGGTGCTCTCTCGAGCTGGAGGTTCCATTGCAGGTCACTGGGCAGGAGTCGAGAATCGGGTAGCGGAGTAGTGGACTCACGGCTGAGATCGGCAGGAGGGATGTGAAACTGCCGTCAAGTCGGTTGGAACACGCCCCCCCCCCGGGAGACGCGCTCCTGAGGAGGCCGAGGGGGACCCGGTGAAGATCTCTGAACTGAACGCCGAAGCTTCAGTATTCAGCCTCCGTCCCGCCAGCGGGGGCGCCTCGGCGGTGGAGCGGCGGGTGCTGTTCGTGACACTTGTTGAAGGTCTTTATCTGACAGACATGGCGACCCCTTGAGTCCTCACAGAAGAGTCGTGAGGCAAGTCGTCCAGGGGTCTCGTTTCACAGAAGAGGACAACGGAGGGGCCGCGAGAGGAAGTAACTTGCCCCGCGGGTGACTCAGCTAGAGGCCAGGGGCCAGAATTCGAACCGGAGCTGTCTGCTAGAGAATCTCTGTCCCAGAAATGAGTTTGTTTGAGACCGTCAAGGCGGTATTATTTGCTCCCGGCTCTAATGAAACAGAAGGGAGTGGACAAAAAGATGAGGGACGAAAATGAGCAGATGAGTGATTCTGAACTTCGAGGATAAAACTCTTAATACTGAGGAGGAGCAGACTCGTTAGAATGAGCGTGTGTGCGGGGGAAGGCATGGTAGAGATGATTTGCAGTTACAGGTAACCGTTTGTGAATCACCGTGACTCCCAGTAGGTTAGAATGGAACTTTGCAATGTCAAGATCGGAAGCTGAGCGTATGTTTTATTCGGATTCTATGATACTTTAAAAATGAAGATATGGACCTGCGCCTGTTTATTTAAAACGGGCTTGATAATAGTAATACCAACTTTATAAGGTTGTATAAGGATTAAATGAGCTAATATGGCATAGTACTTTGAACAATGTCTGGCCAAGTAGTAAGCACTCATTGCTTTGACTTCCTAAGAACTTCGGTGTAAGCTATTTGTTAGACATAGTGCTAAACTCTGGAGAGTGTTGCCATCAAAGAACTCATGGTTAGTAGGAGAGACAGATCTACAAATAATTATCACAGAGCAATTAAATGCAAAAGTAGAATTATGTCCAAGTACAGATGTAAGAAGGCAGGGTACTAGTCACAGACCTACGCAAGTGATAGCTGTGTGAGAAGGGGAGTGCCAGCTGGAGAAGGACAATTCGGCTTCAGAGAACTGTATGGAAAGGCATGGAGCTAGTGAAACAAACAGCAGGTCGTTTTGGAATTACAGGCATTCACAGTTCATTATTAGGTTCGGGGCATGAAGTCAAGAGATGGTCACATTAATAAATCCCTCTTTTAGAATAGGATCAAAGATCCAGTAGTCAACATCAGTAGAAAATTATTAATGCACTTGGTTTTATGGTGACAATATAATTCTGTATTAATAAAGTTGTTTCTGTTTACCTAGCACTGTGCAGTACTTTTCCTTAGAATAGTAGGAGGCCCTGTATGTAGATATATAGTGTAGTTTATGCTGTACAATAACCATTTTATAAACTATTCACTCATTAAGTTATTTGATAAACACGGAGAAAGAAGCAGAAGTAGTCATTGAAAGATTGGCAGGGGAAATGTGAAACTGTCATAAAGTTAGAAGTGTGTGGAATATGCCAACCAAAATAAACTTTTTGATTCTTAGTTCCTAGAGACTTCTATCTAAGCATTCAAAGTTCTGAATATGACTAATGGCACAAAATAATAAGATACAAGTATAAAGTTCTAGTATTTAAAACAGTAAAATTATACTTTATATTTTATTCAGCAGATTTCATTTTACATAAATATTTTACGTGTAGGAAAAAGGATTGTGTGTTATCATTAAGTAAAACACAAGTAATGCTTTCTTTACTGTATCATTATCTGACTTACTAGTATCTTTATTTAAAAGATTTTATTTATTTATTTGAGAGAGAGCATGGGGGGAGGCACAGAGGGAGGAGACTCCTAACTGAGCAGGGAGCCCAATGATGTGGGACTCAATCCTGGACCCCAGGATCACGCCCTGGGCTGAAGGCAGGCACTTAACTGTTAAGCCACCCAGGTGTCCCAATGTCAGGAAATCTTGAACAGTGCTTTGAAGCTGTGGAAAAGATGAATGGGTGGGCATGGTAACCACCTTCAGATATTTCAAGAATTGGCTTATGAAAAGTTTAGACTTGGGTTTGTTTTGTTTTTGGCTACAAAGATGGAAACCAATCTTGGGTTGAGTCCCTGTTTCATCAAGATTCTATGAGTGATAAAAAGATAATACTGGTAGATATATTTTCCTAATGTTTATCATTTCATACGGGAAATAGTGGGAAACTCCTTTCAGAAGGGAGAGAAATCATACCAATTTAGAGAATCAAGAGTTCTTAGAAGTTAATTAAGTTAAAGATTAACTTCTTTGAAAATTTTTTTTTGGGGGGGGGTTAGGTATTATTTCTTTTCCCTCTCTCTTATTTACTTTTTCTTGGTATGAAAAGTACTTAATTCTCGTTATAGGAAATTTGCAAAAACTCAATTGTTTAAAGAAGCAAAATGAAAAAAATACAATCCAGTTAACCAGAGGTAGTCTGCAGTATGTTGAATAGCAAGCAAGTAGGCCAAGTATGTGAAGTGATGAATAAGAAAGGGATAGTACCTGGAGTTGGGGTGGGGGGGGTGAGGGCACCATGAAAATTGAAGTTTTCTTTAAAAAAAAGTATTTTAATTAATTTTTTAAAAGATTTTATTTATTCTTAAGAGACACAGGCAGAGGGAGAAGAAGGCTCCCTGCAGGGAGCCCAATGTGGGATTCCATCCTGGAACCCTGGGATCACACCCAGAGCCAAAGGCAGACGCTTAACCACTGAGCCACCCAGGTGTCCCTGTTACTTTTTTTTTTTTTTTTTTAATTAATTGTAAATTTTACTTAAAAAATCAGAGCTTTTCATTTGGAAAATGTAGTTAAATGAGGTCTATAATGAAGAACAGCATCCTGCTGCTGGACTTTCTAACCCTTTTCTCACAGGTTAGCCTCTGAGTGCTTATCGGTTTATCTTGTTTAAGATCATATTTTCAAATAATTTGCCCTACTGTTTTTTGATATTTCAATTTTAGGTATTATTTATGGTTTGCCAACTGTGACATGTAAAGAAGTGATGCTCATTCTACACCTCTTATCATCTGACACCTCTCATCTTCCCAGAGCGGGTTTTTTTTGTTTATTTGTTAAAGCCCTTATTCAGTATTTTCATTATCACTGGTATGTAAATGTCATGGTATATTATTACATTTGCCTTCTCGCATAATCTTTTTTTCTGAAGTTAATGACATTTTCAGTTCCTTACCTTTCATCACCTCTAGTTGAGTCTTGCTGTATCTTCAGCTTCTCGATCCAATTTTCTACACATGGTTGTACCTCTCAAATCTCTAGTTTTTCTTCTTCTTCTTCTTTCTTCTTTCTTCTTCTTTTTTTTTTTTTTAAACCAGAGGACATCTCTCCTGGACTTCAGTTGTACCACAGCGATCTAGATAGCCTGCCCTTTAGACTTGCTCATTTTAGAGGGCCCTTCACCTTATTGTTGAGTTTTCTAGATCAACACTCTCCAGTAGAACTTTTTGCAGTAATAGTGAAGAAAAGGAACGTTTCTATCTGATGCAGTGTCTACTAATCACACATGGCTATTGAGCATTTGAAATGGGGCTAGTGTGACTGAGGAATTGTATTTTAACTTTATTCAGTTCTAATATAGCCATATGTGTAGCTAGTGGATGCTGTATTGAAAGCACAAAGAAAGATGGTTTTATACTGATTATATGGGAATGGGTGGGATTTAATGTAATGTAATGGATGTAATTTTTTTTAATGAAGGAAAAGGTTAGTATCTTATCTGATTAGGTTTTTAAGAGGAATATTTGGGACAACTACTAAGAATTGCTAGTATAAAAAGCCCACGATTTAAAATTTGTTGACATAGTGTGAGACTTAATAATGTATTTTCATCAGAGTCTATAAGTTTTATCAATTATATGGTTCATGTTTTTATTCTCTTTACAACTGAGTTTCAAATTTAAAGCAAATATATTTAGGTAACTGATTATTATTGTAACATTTTAATATATGATGTTTTAAAGAGCTGTAAAATCCTATACTGCCTCATAACATTCTTATTTTGTTTTATGACTTGCTTAATGAGAACCAACATATTAATGCCATGCCACATGTATTTTATAATTAAAGAAAAAAGCATTTTTTTATGTTTGATTTTATAGGTAGCTACATCAGGCTGGGAGGCAGGCAGATCCAAAGGATATCATGAAGTTTCCAGGGCCTTTGGAAAACCAGAGATTGTCTTTCCTCTTGGAAAAGGCAATCTCTAGGGAAGCCCAGATGTGGAAGGTGAATGTGCCAAAAATGCCTACAAATCAGGTAATTTTTCTTATCACTCTAGATAGATGACTTCTTTTAGAAATAAGCGACCTACTGTCATATAGTGATATCTTGACACCGCATTGGAGAAATATATACCATTAAAGGATATGTTCTATTCTTTATTTGAGAAGCTTCTCCTTGTTTCATTCTGAAACAAACAAGAATGAATTTTTGGGGTTTGTTTGCTTATTTTGTTATCTGAGTTACAGCCTTAGGAGATAAATGTGTTCTCTTTTTGTAGTCCAGTACTAATGGTAGTAAACTTTTTTTTTTAGATATATATTTAGCTATGGAAGTTGAAATTATCTTTAGTAAACAAAAAATTGTTCTGTCTGTCTTGCATATTTATAACAAGTTCAAGTAAGCTACTAAGGTAATGCCAGTGTTGGACAATTCTAGGGAGATAGCCGGCCTACCTCTCAATTATTGTTAACTCTATGAACTTTCAGAAATCTTTATGCTTCTGTCATATAATCCTATCAGTGTTACTTTTGACAAATAACAAGTTTATGCACTCCCAAAGCTTATTGTATAAGCTCTTTTTAATCCCTAGTACCTAGCACTGTATTTGGGATAAAGAATAGTGGTCAAGAAAATTTTGACTTTTGATTTATAGGTAAATGAATAGCAAATATCTAAATTCCTTCTTTGGTTTAGGTTAACCTTTTTTCATAGGTTATTGAAATCTATGCATTTTCTACTAACCTATTCTGTCATTCTTTCTCATAAGCTGATGAAATATGTTTTGCATTTACTGTTACTTACTTGTCATTTAGCAGATTGAAAATTAGTTAACCTGAGTGAATATCTTTTAAGTTAGGAGCATTTACATATGCTATCACATTTACTATCTTATTATATCCTTTGAAATAGGTAGTAGTCCCTCCCACTTTGCTCAAGACTTTAGTAGAGGTATAATTTGAGCCTGGGGTAGTTGTCTTTCCATTATACTTTGTTTTTCAGTTTTTATTTTTCTATGTTTGTGTGATTTTTTTAGATTACTTGGAAATTCAATCATTTAGTAAATGTTCATTAAGTATCTGCTATCTTCTGAGCACATCTACACATTGGGGATATATATACCAGTGAGAAAAATAGAAATTCCTACCCTTATGTTCTGATATTCTGGTAAGCTTCAAAGCTTTAAGACAGAGCTGGCTTAAAGAACCATTTCTTTCTTTCTTCTTCTTGAGTCAGCATGTAACCAATGATAATATTCTTTTACAACATGGTCTTTGAAGGTGATACTCTACCAAGATTATAGTACATTGCTATATTATCACTTAATCTGGCCTATTTCTGTTGGTGATTTAACAAATATTACTGAGTTAATACCAGAGAATAGAACAGTATTACAGTTTCCAAGAAGGATCTCCTTAAGGGTTTGCCTTTAGTAATGTCAAGTAGAAGCCAAAGTTAATTCTGAAAAATGTGGGTGGGTTTGTTCTGATGGGGATAAGATTGGGATGAGAGTAAAAAGCTGTAGGAGGTCAAACCGCTTGCTACAATAAACCCCAAGGACAGTTGTCTATTACTTTCCTATTTTAGTTCTAATTTCTTTATTTTCTTTTGCCACTTTGCGAGACTGGCTTTTCTATTTCTCTTTCCACTATTGCTTCTAACCATGATTTCCCTCCTTGATTGCTTGCAGAAAAAAAAAGTCTTGTCCTTAAGCCATATACATACTTCTCTAGCTTTCCAAATATTTTTTTAAGGGCTTGTAAAAATGGAAAGTAAAATGTTTTAAAGCTTTCTGTTAGGCTTCTCTTCTTTCCTTCAGTTTCCTTATCTTTCTTTCTCTACCTAAGCTCTTCCTTTGGATCATTCTCTTCCAATTCTCTTTTAATTTGTATCTCCCCCCCCTTCAGGTTTAGGACAGAGAGGTCACACAAGAATATTGCATACTTATCTCTCCCTTTCTGGGTGCTCCCACAGTGCACTCTACTTCCTTTATGATAACACACAGTATTATAATTTCCTGATGATTTGATGGTGAGTTCCCTTGGGATTGGGTTGTATCATTTTTGTTTACTGGCATATAATAAACTTCCAGTAAACATCTGTTAAGTGAACGTTACCATTTCTTTATAATTAGTCCAGGTTAGATAAGTTCTTTGATATAGTAGTGCTTTCAGGTACACAGGATTTTTATTATATGGATTTGGGAGAAAAAATTGAAGGCTTGTCAAAGTGACATACACTTTGAAGATATTCTATGTTTGGGATGCCTGGGTGACTCAGCGGTGGAGCCTCTGCCTTCCGCTCAGGGCATGGTCCTGGAGTCTCCGGATCTAGTCCCACATGGGGCTGCCTTGAGGAGCCTGCTTCTCCCTCTGCCTATATCTCTGCCTCTCTCTGTGTCTCTCATGAATAAATAAATAAAATCTTTAAGAAAAGAAAAAGATACTCTATGTTTTGCCTAAGGTGCTTTTGATTTGCAAAAGTAAAACTCTGTTTCAAGCTATTAAGATGGTTTTCAGGGCAGCCCCGGTGGCGCAGCGGTTAGGCGCCGCCTGCAGCCCGGGGTTTGATCCTGGAGACCCGGGATCGAGTCCCACATCAGGCTCCCTGCATGGTGCCTGCTTCTCCCTCTGCCTGTGTCTCTGCCTCTCTCTCTCTAGCTGTGTCTCTATGAATAAATAAATAAATAAATAAATATTTTTTAAAAAATCTTTAAAAAAAAAAAAAAAGATGGTTTTCATTAGAAAGAAACCATCAGATGGTTTCATTAGAACTCTAAGGAATCTTGAAGGCCAATTATGTGGTTTCGGAATACAGGATCTCAAGCCTCTGGGCTACTGAGGGCATCAGAATCACTCAGGAGGCTTCTTACAGAGATTCCACGCCTCATCCAGACCTGTTAGGTTGTGGCAATTGTGGAAATTTGTATTTTAAAAAGCTGCCGGGCAGCCCAAGTGGCTCAGCGGTTTAGCGCTGTCTTCAGCCCAGGGCGTTGTCCTGGAGACCTGGGATCAAGTCCCATGTTGGGCTCCCTGCATGGAGCCTGCTTCTTCCACTGCCTGTGTCTCTCATGAATAAATAAATAAAATCTCAAAAAAAAAAAAAAAAGCTGCACTTTTTTATTAATATGCATTAGTTTTGGAAGACACCGATTTACTCTAACCACACAGTGGTTAATGAGCAATTCTCTACTTTGGTTACTTTGTCCATTCTACTGTAGGAAAACTATAAATTATGGAAAGATTTTCCTAAATTTAACTGGAAAACTGCTTCTTTCTAGTGGCCACATATTCTAGTTTTGTCCACTGGTGCAATACAGAATAAATCTTTAAATGGTAGCCCTTTACCTACTCAAAGATGTGTTAGGCCCACAAAGTCCTCTCTTTTCCGATTGAACATCCCTTGTTTTTTAACCATTGACAAGATTTCTCTTTTACTGCCCTAGATTTTTTTTTCTTAGATACACTCTTTTTAGCATTTAAGTTGTGACATTTCATTTGTAGTCATTAATGAGCAATGAAGTGAAACTATTACCTCGCTTTATCTTGGCTTGATAATTTTGTTGAACTAGCCCCAAATTTTATTATTGTTTTGGCAGCAATGTCATGTTGGCTTACTGAACTTGTTTTTAAAACCTTGTTGCCTCAAGTTTTAAGCAAAGTTTCCTTTGTGCTATATGTACTTTTTAGGTTTTGACCTGGGTATGGTGTTATTATTAAATTTAAAATTGTTGATTCTGACCCATTTTTCTAGCTCTAAAATTATGATTGTTATCTAATATGTTGACTTCTGTCATTTTTGTATACTGCGGATTTGGTAAATAAATAAATCTATTTACCCTGCAGGATGGTTTCTCTTTTTTATTTTCTTAAACAGTTTCTTGAGGTGTAATGTACAGAAAAGTACATAGATTGTAAGTGTACAACTGTAAAATATACCACTATATTTGCAGAAGCCTCTTTCTGTCCTCTTGCAGTTACTACCATCTACTCCCCTACACCAAGAAAACACTGTCCTAATATCACAGATTAATTTTTCCTGGTTTTGAATTTCACACACATGTATATTGAATCATAGAGTATATACTGGCCTCTTATTTAATATTTTTTCTGTAAGATTCATCTATGTTGCTTCGTGTAGCCATAATTAATTTATTCTCATTGCCATGTATAATTCTTTGAATTTATCACTTCTATTGATGGTCATTTGTGACATCTTGTGCATGTCTCAGTGGGAAAGTCCTCTTCTTGTGCATGCACATATGTGCATTTTGTGTGTGTGGGGGGGTATATTTCTAGGGATGCAATTGCTAGAACCTAGAATATGTGTATATCAGTTTTAGTGCATAACCACCAATTGTTCCAGAGTTGTTATACCACTATTATCCCATGGGTTTTTAAATTTTATTTTTTTTTACCCCTTCTAGCAGAGTATGAAAGTCTCAAGTTGCTCTACATCCTTCTCAACCTTAGTATTGTCTTTTCATTGTAGTTATTCTGGAAAGTGTATTATAGTATCACATTGGGTTTAATTTGCTTTTCTTGAATAACTAAGGAAGTTCAGCTTTTCATATGTTTATTGGCCATTAGATTTACTCTTTTGGTAAAATGTCTATTCACATCTTCCATCTGGGTTTATACTGAGTTGTCTCTATTTTTGTTAATTGTTTTATAGGAGTTCTTTTGTTTGCAGACGGTGCGTTACACGTCTTCAACTGTGTTGACTTTCATGAATAGAAAGAAGTTCTTTATTTTTAATGACCAAATTATCAATTTTTTTTCCTTTTTTAAAGAAGTATTTGTCTAATCGATGTAGTGAAGATACTCCCTTGTGTTTTCTTCTGCAAAGTTGATCGTTTCATCCTTTGCATGCATTTAGATTTATATTCCAGTTGAGATTTTTTTTTGGGGGGGGGGCGGCTATGGTGTGAAGTAGAAATCCATCATTTTTCTTCATACAGAGAACCAACACCATTTATTAAAAAGACACTTTTCCCCACTTCCCTGAAGTGCACTTCTGTAATAAATCAAGCGACTACTGTAAACCTGTGAGTATATTTGTGTGTCTGTTTCTTGCCTCTTGTCATCGGACCATTTGCCACTCTTTACATAACCATACTGCCTTAATTATTATAGCATTATCATAAGTGTTTAGGCATAAATTTTGTTCTCTTTTTCAGGATTGTCTTGGTTATTCTTAGCCCCTTGCTCTTCCATATATATTTTACAATATACTTGTCATTTAAAAATGGGATTATTGAATCTGTCAGTCAATTTGGGGAGAATTGACATGTTTATATGAGCCTTCCAATTAATGAACATAGAATATTTCTCCATTTTCTTTAAAGTTGGTCTTCAGTTTCCTTCCTTTTCCTTTTTTTTAAAAAAAATATTTTATTTATTTATTTGAGAGAGAGAAGAGAGAAGAGGAGCAGAGGAAGAGGGACAAGAAGACTCCCTCTTGAGGTTGGAGCCCATTGTGGGGCTTGATCCCATGACCCTGAGATGATAACTTGAGCTGAAATCAAGAGTCAGACACTTAACTGATTGAAGTACCCTAGAGCCCTGGTCGTCAGTTTGATTTATAATATTTGGTAGTTTAGGTTTATTACTAGATATTTGAATCTTACTGAGGTTATTAGAAATAGTATTATAGATTTTTCATTTTTTAATTTTAATTTTTATTTAGATTTTTCATTTTTTTAATATGCTGTTTCTATAAACTGGTATATGGAAATAAAATATTTTTATATATTGACTATACTAAATTAGCTTCCAGAATCTTTTGTATTTTCTGTATATTACACGTAGACATGTTAACTGTGAATAATCATTGTTTTATTTCTTCCTTTCCAGTTCATAATACTTTTTATTTTTCTTGTTTTATAGAATTAGCG
Source organism: Canis lupus familiaris (assembly GCF_011100685.1). Classification (NCBI taxonomy): domain Eukaryota; kingdom Metazoa; phylum Chordata; class Mammalia; order Carnivora; family Canidae; genus Canis; species Canis lupus. The sequence goes on from NC_049253.1 coordinate 38,558,818, forward strand.
AGGGCCTCCAGAACCCCATAAATGCTGGTAACAGGTGTCCTTGTCTCAGTTTTAGTTTGAGGGGGAAGTTTTCAGCATTTTACCATCATGTATAATATTTGTTATATATTTCTTAGATCATCTTTATCAGATTATCTGCCTTAGTTTGTCAAGAGATTTCTTTCTATAAATAGGTGTCACATTTTTTACATCATTGGATTTTGTTAACATTTTGCTTAGGATTTTTGCAATTGCCTTCATGGGTGAGATTGGTTTGTCCTTTGTCAGGTTTTCATAATAAAGTATGCTGGCTTTGTAAAATGAGTTAGGAAACATTCCTGCTTTCTTTAAAAAGCTTTCTTTCTGTTTGTTTGGGTTGTTACTTCTTTCTCAAGTGTAGGAAGGTTCCACTGTCATGCCTAGAGATTTATTTGTGGGAAAGTATTTAATAATTCAATTTCTTGGTAAATGTGAGACTAATCAGGTCTTTATTTAAATCTTATTTCAGTTTCAGTAAATTGTTTTTTAAGGAATTTATTTCATCTAAATTGTTAAGTTATTTTTGTAAAGTTATTTATAATACCTCTTTAAATTAAAAAAGTTTATCACTATGAACCTTAGTTTTCATTTCCTTAGTTTTTTCCCAGTTGTACATTTGCCTTCTTTTTAAGTTTTGCTCTTATTTTCTTTATCTGCTTTTGTTTAGTGTAATTTGTTTTTATCTTGTGGTCAATGCTTAAATAATTGATTTTCCACTTCTTATGCTTTAATATATACATTTAAAACTAAGTTTCCCTCAAAGTGTAATTTTCCAACTATGTCTGATTTATTGTTGGATCCACATATTGGATTCTTAATTGCATTACTATGTTTTTCAGTTTTATAATTTCTTTTTAGATTTTTTTATAGGTATCTTGTCTTTAGTGAAATTCTTCATCTTTTCATCTCTTTTCCCACTTTTCTTGTGTTATATGTTAAGTCCTTTTCTGGTATTCAAAGATCTAGGTCGTTTTTTTTTGTTTGTTTGTTTGTTTGTTTTTTTCTCTTGGTTTTTGGTCACTTAGTTCTTTTGTCATGCCTGGTTAATTTTTAGGTCTTTTTGTTGTTGTTGATTTGTTTTGTTTCTATTGAAGTTCGATTTGCCAACGTATAGTATAACACCCAGTGTTCATCCATCAAGTACCCTCCTCATTGCCCATCACCCAGTTACCCCAACCCCTCGCCTCGCCTTCTGCAACCCTTTGTTTCCCAGAGTTAGGAGGCTCTCATGGTTTGTCTCTCTAATTTTTCCCTTTCAGTTCCCCACCCTTCCCTTATGGTCCCTTTCACTATTTCTGATATTCCCCGTATGAGTGAAGCCATATGATTTCCCTTCTCCAATTGACTTACTTCACTCAGCGTAATACCCTCTACTTCCATCCACGTCAAAGAAAATGGGTATTTGTCCTTTTAATGATTAATATTCCATTGTATATATAGACCACATCTTCTTTATCCATTCATCTGTGGAAGGACATCGTGGCTCCTTCCACAGTTTGGTTATTGTGGACATTGCTGCTATGAACATTGGGGTGCAGGTGTCCCGGCGTTTCACTACATCTCTTTGTGGTAAATCCCCAGTAGTGCAATTGCTGGGTCATAGGGCAGGTCTATTTTTAACTCTTTGAGGAACCTCCACACAGTTTTCCAGAGTGGCTGCACCAGTTCACAGTCCCACCAACAGTGCAAGAGGGTTCCCCTTTCTCCACATCCTCTCCAACATTTGTTGGTTCCTGTCTTGTTAATTTTCACCATTCTCACTGGTGTGAGGTGGTATCTCATTGCGGTTTTGATTTGTACTTCCCTGATGGCAAGTGATGCGGAGCATTTTCTCATGTGCTTGTTGGCCATGTATATGTTGTCTTTGGAGAAATGTGTGTTCATGTCTTCTACCTATTTCATGATTGGATTTTTTTTGTTTCTTAGGTGTTGAGTTTGATAAGTTCTTTATAGATCTTGGATACTAGCCCTTTATCTGATGTGTCATTTGCAGGTATCTTCTTCCATTCTGTAGGTTGTCTTTTACTTTTATTGACTGTTTCTCCTGCTGTGCAGAAGCTTTTTATCCTGATTAAATCCCAGTTGTTCATTTTTGCTTTTGTTTCCCTTGCCTTCATAGATGTGTCTTGCAAGAAGTTGTTGTGGCTAAGTTAAAAAGGTTGTTGCCTATGTTCTCTTCTAGGATTTTGATGGATTCTTGTCTCACATTTAGATCTTTCAACCATTTTGAGATTTATCTTTGTGTTTGGTATAAGAGAACGGTCTAGTTTCATTCTTCTGCATGTGGCTGTCCAATTTTCCGAACACCATTTATTGAAGAGACTGTCCTTTTTCCAATGGATATTCTTTCCTGGTTTGTCGAATATTAGTTGATTGTAGAGTTGAGGGCCCATTTCTGGGTTCTCTATTCTGTTCCATTGATCTGAGTGTTTTTGTACCAGTATCATATTGTCTTGATGATCACAGCTTTGTAACACAGCTTGAAATCTGGCATTGTGATGCCCTGGCATCGGTTTTCTTTTTCAGTATGCCCCTGGCTATTCGGGGTCTTTTCTGATTCAATACAAATCTTAAGTTTATTTGTTCCAACTCTGTGAAGAAAGTCCATGATATTTTGATAAGGATTGCATTGAACCTGTAAATTGCCCTGGGTAGCATAGACATTTTCACAGTATGAATTCTTCCAATCTATGAGCATGGAATATTTTTCCATTTCTTTGTGTCTTCCTCAGTTTCTTTCAGAAGTGTTCTATAGGTTTTAGGGTATAGATCCTTTACCTCTTTGGTTAGGTTTATTCGTAGGTATCTTATGCTTTTGGGTGCAATTGTCAATGGGATTGACTCCTTAATTTCTCTTTCTTCAGTCTCATTGTTAGTGTATAGAAATGCCACTGATTTCTGGGCATTGATTTTGTATCCTGCCATACTGCCGAATTGCTGTATGAGTTCTGGCAATCTTGGGGTGGAGTCTTGGGTTTTCTATGTACAGTATCATGTCATCTGTGAAGAGGGAGAGTTTGACTTCTTCTTTGCCAATTTGAATGCCTTTTCTTTCTTTTTGTTGCCTAGTTGCTGAGGCTAGGACTTCTAGTACTATTTTGAATAACAGTGGTGAGAGTAGACATCCCTGTTGTGTTCCTGATCTTAGGGGAAAGGCTCTCAGTTTTTCCCCATTGAGAATGATATTCGCTGTGGGCTTTTTGTAGATGGCTTTTAAGATGCTGAGGTATGTTCCCTCTATCCCTACTCTGAAGAATTTTGATCAGGAAAGAATGCTGTCTTTTGTCAAATGCTTTCTCTGCATCTATTGAAATGATCCTAGGATTCTTGTTTTTTCTCTTGTTGATATGATCTATCACTTTGATTGTTTTATGAATGTTGAACCACCCTTGCATCCCAGGGATAAATCCTACTTGGTCATGGTGAATAATCTTCTTAATGTACTGTTGGATCCTATTGACTAGCACCTTGGTGAGAATTTTTGCATCCATGTTCATCAGGGATCTTGGTCTGTAGTTCTCCTTTTCGATGGGGCCTTTGTCTGGTTTTGGAATCAAGGTAATGGTGCCTCGTAAAACAAGTTTGGAAGTATTCCCTCCCTTTCTATCCTTTGAAACAGCTTTGATAGTTTAGGTATTGTTTCTTCTTTAAACGTTTGATAGAATTCCCCTGGGAAGCCATCTGGCCCTGGACCTTTTGTGTCTTGGGAGGTTTTTGATGACTGCTTCAGTTTCCTGATTATTGGCCTGTTCAGGTTTTCTATTTGTTCCTGTTCCAGTTTGGTAACTTGTGGTTTTTCCAGAAATGCATCCATTTCTTCTAGATTGCCTAATTTGTTGGCATATAGCGGCTCAAATGATTTTTAAAATAGTTTGTAGCTGAGTGAAGTAAGTCAGTCGGAGAAGGACAAACATTATATGTTCTCATTCATTTGGGGAATATAAATAATAGTGAAAGGGAATATAAGGGAAGGGAGAAGAAATGTGTGGGAAATATCAGAAAGGGAGACAGAACGTAAAGACTGCTAACTCTGGGAAACGAACTAGGGGTGGTAGAAGGGGAGGAGGGCGGGGGGTGGGAGTGAATGGGTGACGGGCACTGGGGATTATTTGGTATGTTAGTAAATTGAACACCAATAAAAAATAAATTAAAAAAATAAATAAATAAAATAGTTTGTATTTCCCTGGTATTAGTTGTGATCGTTCCTCTTTGATTTGTGATTTTTTAATTTGAGTCTTTTTTCTTTTTAATAAGGCTGGCTAGGGATTTTTCTATCTTATTAATTCTTTAAAAGAACCAACTCCTGGTTTGTTGATCTGTTTTATAGTTCTAGTCTCTGTTTCATTGAGTTCTCCTTGAATCTTTATTATCTCTCTTCTGTTTAGGGTAGAATTTATTTGGTGTTCTTTCTCCAGTTCCTTTAGGTGAGAGGGTAGCTTATGTATTTGAGTTTTTTCCAATTTTTTGAGGGAGGCTTGTATTGTGATGCATTTCCCTTTTGCAAGATTTTGAACGGTTGTATCTTCATTTTCATTAATTTCCATGAATCTTTTTAATTTTTCTCTAATTTCCTGGTTGACCCATTCATTTTTTAGTAGGATGCTCTTTAACCTCCATGTATTTGAGTTTCTTCCAAATTTCTTCTTGTGATTGAGTTCTAGTTTCAAAGCATTGTGGTCTGAAAATATGCAGGGGACAATCCCAGTCTTTTGGTATTTGCTGAGATCTGAATTGTGACCCAATATGTGGTCTATTCTGGAGAAAGTTCCATATGTACTTGAGAAGAATGTGTGTATTCAGTTGCATTCAGGTGGAAAGTTCTGTATGTATCCGTGAAATCTATTTGGTTCAGTGTATCATTTAAGGCCCTTGTTTCTTTGGTGATGTTCTGCTTAGAATATCTGTCATTTGCTGAAAGTGCTGTGTTGAAGTCTCCTACTATTAGTGTGTTATTATCTAAGTATCTCTTTACTTTGGTTATTAATTGATTCATATACTTGGCAGCTTCCACATTAGGGGCAGAAATACTCATGATTGTTAGGTCTTCTTATTGGATGGACCCTTTAAGTATGATATAGTGTCCCTCTTCATCTCTTACTACAGTCTTTGGTATAAACTTTAATTTATCTGATATGAGGATTGCTACCTGAGCTTTCTTTTGAGGACCATTTGAATGGTAAATGGTTCTCCACCCCTTCATTTTCAGGCTGGAGGTGTTCTTATATCTAAAATGAGTCTCTTGCAGATAGCATATAGATAAGTGGGTCTTGCTTTTTTATCCAGTCTGAAACCCTGCATCTTTTGATGGGATCATTTAGACTATTTACGTTCAGAGTAACTATTGAAAGATATGAGTTTAGTGTCATCATAATACCTATTCAGTTCCTGTTTTTGTGGATTATTTCCTTGGGCTTCCTCTTTTTTTAGATGGTCCCCCCTTAATATTTCTTGCAGAGCCAGTTTGGTAGTCACATATTCTCTCAGTTTCTGTCTATCTTGGAAGTTCTTTATCTCTCCTATTCTGAATGACAGCCTTGCTGGATAAAGTATTCTTGGCTGCATGTTCTTCCCATTTAGTACCCGAGATACATCATCCCAGCCCTTTCTGGCCTGCCAGGTCTCTGTGGAGAGGTCTGCTATTAATCTGATATTTCTCCCTATATAAGTTAAGAATCACTTGTCTTGACCTGCTTTAATAATTTTCTCTTTATCTTTGAAATTTGCAAGTTTCACTATTAAATGTGGAGGTGTTGAATGGTTTCTATTGATTTTTGGGGGAAGTGGGTCCTCTCTTATCTCCTGGATCTGAATGCCTGTTTCTTTGCCCAGATTAGGAACGTTCTCAGCTATGATTTGTTCAAATATACTTTGTGGTCCTCTTTCTCTTTCAGCCTCTCCTGGAATCCCAATTACACATAGATTCTTCCTTCTGAGGTTATCATTTATTTCCCTAAGCCTTTCCTCATGGCACTTAATTATTTTTCTCTTTTTTCCTCAGCTTCCTTCCATTCCATCAACTTGTCTTCTGTGTCACTGACTCTCTCTTCTATCTCATTAGCTCTAGCAGTTGGAACATCCAGTTTGGATTGTATCTCATTTAATCTATTTTTAATTTTGGCCTGATTAGATCTCAATTCTGCAGTAAGGAAGTCACTAAAGGCCTTAATGCTTTTTTCCTGAGCCACCAGTAGCTTTATAATTGTACTTCTGAATCGAATTTCTGACATCATATTGAAATCCAAATTCTGTAACTCTGTGGCAGAGAGTATGTTCCGGTTCTTTCTTTTGTGGTGAATTCTTCCTTCTAGTGATTTTGTTCAGTGCAGAGTGGCTGTATCAGCAGGCTGAGCCAAAAATATCAACCAAGACCTAAGTAAAGTACACCCTAGATCATTTCAAACAGGTCAGAGACCGGAAAATAAAAGTAACAGAACAAAATAAAACAAAAGGACCACTAAAGTGAAAAACAAATTTTAGAACAAAGTAGTAAAAATAAAAAGCTAAAAACAAAGAAGAAAAAGATAAAAAGTAAAGAAGAGAAAAAAAGGGGGGGGATGGTGGTGGTGAGGAAGTGGTAGTGGAGAGAGAATGTGGTCTACCTGAGGGGTCCTAGAGGATGATCCTCTTGGTTGAGTGTATTTTGTTTTGTATGTTAGAAGATGCTCAATCCCAAATTCATATAAAGCAGCAATACTTACAGAAAGCCCCAACATTGACCACCAAAATATTAACAAGAAAAAGGAGGAAGGAAGGGAGAATATAATCTCACAAAATGAACCAACACAGTGTTCCACTTGGTTCTGGGTGTTGGTCGTGTTTTAGAAGGTACTAACTTTATTGTAAAACAAAACGAGGCAGAAAAAAACAACAAAAAACTGTATCTCATATATCTACCAAAATTAAATTGAATACGTTGAAGTGAATCCAGAAGTGAAAAATATATCTAAGATCTATAATTGTAGAAATATGAAAGTCAAAAAAGGAAAAACTTAAAAATGAAGAGGTGGTAAAATATTTTAGTTAAGGTGGGAAAAGGGAAAATATATTGGAAATTTTTAGTCTGATATAAAAACAAGTCCTAATGGGAAAAAAAAAAAGAAATGACCCTCTAGTTTTATATACTATTTTCCCTCAGTCTTGGAGCTTTCCAGCGCTGCTCCAGAACTTGCTCTTCTGTTCTCCCAGCTGGTCTTCTGGAGGAGGGGCCTGCTGTGCTGATTCTCAGGTGTGTGTACCTGGGTGGAGATGCCCCCCACCTACCAGGTGCCGGGCTCAGTGGGAGCTGTTTATCCCGTGAGGCCTCTGTTCCCTGGCAGCCCCGCCCCTCCCAGGCACAAGGTGACACAAGGAGGAAAACCAACAATGGCAGCGACCAGATCTCCAGCTCTGGAGTCAGCTCCCCATGAGTAACTAACTACAACCTCCCAGTCTACACTGGCATAGATGCTTCTGGGACAAGGGTGCTGACATGCACAGCTTGGGGGCACCCAGTAGCAGGAGAGTCCTCACTGCCTTGCGCCCTCCCCGCCTCTACCTGACCCAGGGGGAACACAGAATCGCTGGCTTTGTCCGTTTGAGCTCCCTGGGATCCAGAGCCCTGCACCCCTGGACCTGTGCTCCCTGGGGGCCACCCCTCCCAAACGGGGGAGGAATGGGGCACAGCTACCTCCCTCTAGAGCAGGGCTCTAGAATAAAGGGAGCTCCAGAGCCAGCCTGCCTAACCGACTGGCTTCTCCCAAATGCCCTGAGAGCTGTTCCACTCCAGACCTTTTTTCTTTTTATTTGGGGCGGGGGAGGGGGGGGGGTCCAGGTTTTCTTCAAGAAGTCAAAGTATTTGAGATAAATGAGTTTTAATCCTCATCTTCCTCGTTCTGTTTAATATGGAAGTAATGCAGCTCGTAACTCTCCTTGCTGTTAGCAACTACGCGCAACCAGTCACAGAAGTGGTTATTTTTCAAATATTTTTTGGTGAGATATTTCAAATACCTTTTGGAAAAAGGCACCTCAGAAGTTACCCCTTTGCCACAAGCTTTTTCATGGGCGCCATGGCGGCAGCAGGGCGGAAAAGCTCCACTCCAGCCCTTTACCAAGATTGGTCCATGGTTTGCAGTGAGCTTTCTCCCAGGTGCCCCTCCTCTTACAGTGACTCCGGGAATCTTGAGGCTTCACTGTCTCCCCTGCGACTCTGCCTGATTTCTCTTAGGCTAAGCACTTTTCTTTCTGAAAACTCCGGCATGGATTTTTAAAGTTACCGCTTCTCCTGGGCTGGGCTTTCCTGCCATGGAGGCTTTTGCAGCTCTGCTTTAGCCCGGGTCCTCGCGGAGCCCTTCCCCCACTTTTTTTTTTTGCCTTCCTACCTTGTTAGAAGCAAAAATTTTCTCTCTGTAGCATTCCAGCTGCTCTCTCTTTAAATCTCAGGTCGAATTCGTAGGTGTTCAGAATATTTTGAAAGTTATCTAGGTAAGTTTGTGGGGCCAGGTGAGTTGAGGACCCTTACTCTTCCACCATCTTGCCCCTCCCATCTTTTATTATGTTTTTAATTTTAATTCTAATATAGTTAACATAGTATTGTATTAGATTCAGGTATACAATATAGTGATTGAAGAATTCTATTCATTACACAGTGCTCATCATGGTAAGTAATGGTAATCCCCTTAATGGTAATCCCCTTCACCTATTACATCCATCGTACCCACCCCGCCCCCCGACCTCGCCTCTGATGACCATCAGTTGTCTTTAATTAAGGGTTTGTTTCTTGGTTTGTGTCTCATTTTCCCCCTTTTGTTCGTTTTGTTTCTTAAATTCCACATGTGAGTGAAATCCTATGAGATTTGTCTCTCTCTGACTGACTGACTTTGCTTAGCATTATACTCTCTAGTGTGCCCAGTAATTTTTAATTGAATGCTGAACATTATGAAAAATTGTAAAGGTTCTAGATATTATCTTGCTGCAGAATGGTTCAGTCTTCTCTTTATTAGGCGACCGAGTAGATGAACCACTGTAACCCAGTGAGGGGTGGTGCTGATTGGAGTCTGGGCTGCACTTGGGTATGACTTCATTGGCCTGTCGTGTGCCCCACATCCTGGAGTGCAGCCCAGGATTCAACTTGAGACCTTGATTAGGGTACAGAACTCATTCTTGCTTTTCAGAGGCTTTTGCTTAGCTTATTACATCCCTGTCCTTTCCAACTTCAGAATTTCATTCTGAAGTTGGAAAAATTACTTGAGTGTCACATTCAGTTCTCTGACCCTTCCTCTCCCCACTTGGCTCCTTAAGTCTCCAGATTTTGTCTTTAGCCCCTATGAAAGTCTCTGAAGCTCTGTAGGTTTCTTTGCCCGTACTCTCAGCTTTTTGCCATACTCAGGATGGGCAAGTGCTCTGAAGGAAAAGCTACAGAATGTTGACTCCTCTCATTACAGGTTTCCCTCATTATTTGAAAATAGAGCATTCCTGTGAAAACTTAAGCTGAAATGGTGTAACAGCAAAGTAGCAATTATGAATTTGTAAGGGAAACTTTTTGAACATTCCCAGACCCTCTCTTTGGCTTTTCTGATACCTTAGGACACATCTTGCTAACAGATGGACAGAATAAATCAAGATAAAGCACTGATGCTCATAGACCGTTCAAAGCCATGGTGGCATGATGCTGAGGTGCTGCGTGTAGTTTTAGGGGAAGGAGATGGGCAGTACTGATTTGCTGCTCTGGGGGTGCTGCCGTCACTGTAACAACTTGTTGCAAAACAAATGCTGAATTCTATTTTTACTTTTTACCTTTTTCATAAAAGTGAAAATCTACTTCCGATTTTTTCAGATACTAAGGTAGGTTTTTAGTAAAAGTTAAGTGACATAACACAGACTTTTGAAATCAGGGGATAAATATACCTCTTTTGCATAATCTTGGTTCTGCAAAGCCTGGTTGTCCTAGCAGTTCTCATGACTTCAAAACAGGTAGTGGTGGTGGTTGCTGATAGCTTTTTCATAGCCAAAAGCAGAAATGTATTTTTTTTTTTTTAATGTTGAACTTTACAGGTGTGACGAGAGGCTGTGGGTGCACAGGAAGGTACTTAGCCCAACTAGACTTACAAGGAAAAGTGTGGTAAGGAGTGACCATTGAAATAGCTCTTGAAGGATAATTAGGTAGGTAAAAGAGAGAGGGGTGTGTTCCGACCAGAGGGAACAGTATGAACAGAGGAGCAGTGATGTAATAAAACTGCATGGCAAGAGCAGGGAAGGACATAATTACAAATACTGCTCTTCCAGTATGAATTTTAAGGCAGAGGTGATAGGAAGATGAGTAGGCTGGAGAGGTAGGTCATAGGGATTTGTACGCCATGCCTGGGGGATTCTACTTAATCTTTTAGGTAATGGTGAGCCTTTTAGAGTTTAAAGCTGGAGAGGATTTGTATTTTAAGGATCAGAATAGTAGCATGTGGAATATAAAATCCTGTGTTTTACTAGGTTGAATCAATCCGTTCCAAATTCTCTTGAGGATTAGTCATTCAACTTAGTGAACTCGCTTAGCCCTATTTGAGGAATCTGTGTAAAAGAAAACAGATTCCTTGACCAGGAAGTACTATCTGGGGTGGGCAGCCAGTTCTGCTTTCCTTTCTTCCTCCCATTCTTCCTTCTGAATATTAGTCATAGAACTTAATTTTTATAAAGCTATCCTGATAATATTACTCTTTAGTACATGTTTTAATTGAATTGAAAAGGTGATTTTAGTATGACTTCCTAAGAGTGAGTCTTAAACTGTTAAACTTGTGGGGTTTTTGCTGTCTGCTGCTGTTGTTATTGGTTTTGATTAGTGAGATAATACTAGCCATGCAGGAATGCTTTCTTGGCCCTGGCCTCATATTTTAATATAAGGTATAAAGTCCAAAGACTAGCCATGATCTCTTTCATAACTAGTTGTATTATAATTGATTTAAAATAATTATTTGTATGTAATATTTTTAAATTTGCTTTTTTCTGGGATTAGAACAGCAAGTATTTTTAGAGGTGGGAAAGAACAAAACCAGTATTTGAGTGCCTTTTATATTCTATGTGCTTTCTGTAATTTGAATCATTTAGTTACAACCATGATATCGAATCTGTAGGTAACTGTGTTCCCTATGTTACATACTTTTATAGCATATTTTGTCCATCTTTTGTGGCACTTCTTACAATTATATGTTTGTTATTTAATGTCAAACACCAAATTGGCACATTATATATAATTTGTCATTTAGGGATCTTTTTCTCCTCTATCCCTATTGTATGGCTTTCTGAGCTGAAGGTGGAATTGATGATGTTCTTGTTCCCTATTGCTACTCTGGATCATTGTTCTTTCACCTCCTTTAAGCCTCCCCAGTTTCATCAGGTTCTAGCAACATCTATTTCTCCTTCTGCAAATGTATTTCTTTATTGATTTGTTTGCATGGCTTGCTGAACATTACTTTTTTATTTGTTTTGGCATTTTAGATAAAAGCTCATCCTAGTAGGAATTTAATTTCTCTTGAATGCATAATTCTCTCCATCTAGAAATGTTGTGACTGCCTTTATTCACTTAGTTCCCAGGGACTTTTAGGAGCCCCCAGTCCAGAACTAGATCTTAAAGTAGCAGCTCAGGGCTCTGTGGAAAATGATATATTGTAGAACCAGTGACCATGCTAACAGCTCTTTGACTCAGGGCCTATAGTTGTCAGTCTGTGTCAGCTTTCTCTCACTTTTCCTGAAAAGCCACAGCTCCAGACAATAATGTTTTGCCACCTTTTGCAGACTCTCTGCGTGAGAGAGAATTCAGCTCTGGTTCTAATAACCTAACTCCAGTTTCCTCTGTCATGTTGAATGAACAGGATAGTCTATGCAGGACATAAATTATTTTGCTACTCTGTGCACCCAGAAACTGTCAAGCCCACAGCTTCAGTTTCATGAACTATGTTTCCTTTAAAAAAATTTTTTTAAATATATTTTTTAAAGATTTTATTTATATATTTGACAGAGCAAACGAGAGAGTGCAAGTAGGGAGAGTAGCAGCGGGGGAGAGGGAGAAGCAGGCATCCTACTGAATAGGGAGCCCAATGCAGGGCTCCATCCCAGGACGCTGAGATCATGACCTGAGCCACTCAGGTGTTCCCTGTATTTCTTTTTGATTAAAGTAATTATACCACTGATTCTCAGAATATCTGTTTCTAACAGTCTTTTTCACCCACCTTGATTTTATTTGCAAGTCAGAAGAGCTTGAGAATAGGTTATTTCCTCCAGGTTGACTTCATTTCCTATGCTTTAAAGTTCATGGGCTTTAAAAAAACGTAGCTCTTTTCAATGTCTTTAAAATGATTACATCCTCTCCTCACTTTTTAACTTTTAAGGTACACATTCATTACTGTCTTCTATAAGAAGCTTTCATTCTGCTTCCACACAAGACCAAGTGCCTTTCTAGTGTGTTCCTTTAGCACTGTATATGCCTCTCTTTTACACTAATCATTGTGTATTGACATTTTCTGATTGTTTGCCTCATCATAGGGCTTTAAGTTTTGAAGTTCAAACAGAAAGCTTTTTATTCCTTGTATTCCCAGGACCTGCCATATGATAGACACTGAATATTTATTAATATGAACTGTTGTGGTTGTCAGATGTTTTCAGATTATTGTTCATAGTCTTAACACCAGTTTGGTGGTAAGATGTTAATGTGAGAGGTTGTAAATTTTTATCTAACTTTCTTGGCCGTATTTTTTTGTGCAGTAGTCTAGGATCAGTCTTTATTTGACAAAAAGAATTGACTAGAAGGTAGATATATGGCAGTTAACCTTCTTTTTTTTTTTTTTTTGGCAGTTAACCTTCTGAAATACCAGTTACAACTGAGTTTACAGCTAGATGTAAAAATGACATGTGTGATTAGTTGGTTTGGCCAACATTAAGAAATACTTTACTATGTTATGCCAAAATGAAAGAGGAATTAGAAAAAAAAAGAGAGAGAGAGAGAGAGAAATTACTTTGCCAGTCCAATGGCAGATTATAATGAGCATCGAGTCATGTATTTCTCACACTAAAGAAAGCCAAGAGGAGGAGAGAAGAAATTCCAACTGAAATACTTGTTTGAGGAGATACATTATGAAAATATATAGCCCTCCTTGCTTTCATAACTCTTAATGTATCTCTCTGTGATAAAAGAATTTCATAAAATTGACCCATAGTAATCAGGTAAGAGGTTTAAGCTATGATCTCTCTACTTTCTAAGGAATGAGATAAATATATTTTAAAGGATTTCCATCTAAAATGGTTATAATTACAAAGATTGCAGTGCTTAGATTAAGCACTTTACTTGTCTGGAACCCTCACTTACTGAAAATACTTTTTCCCACTAATCACAGAGTCATTTCTGTACTCTGTTGTATTTACCTGGTAGAGGTAGTTCTCATGGATCTGTTTAATTTATTATAAGTAGATTATTATTAGGTTTGTTTTATTTGTATTTTTCATGGTGCCTGCAAAACTTGACAGTAAAGATATCGAAATCATTATTGCTTTAAAATGTGTACCTTCTAAAAAGTAAGCCTGTGCTCAGCAGTTTAATATGTAGGAAGCAGTAATGTTATGTGTTTGTTTAATAATCTCTCCACTGGTAAATTAATGCAGGTGAATTTCCCTTTCAATATTCTTCCATGATCTTTAAATGTGTAATTCATCTGGTTGTACCTGGTACTTTTCATTTATTTCTGTTGGCTTTAGTTTTGTTTTTAATGGGCTCTCATTCTATTACCATACTCTATTTATATTTCCTAAGATGGTTTAATGGCTATTTGGTGCCTTAGAAAGAAATTCACTGGGAAACTTAATTCCAAACTACTGTCAGTTGATACTAGTTACCTAACCTTTAAAGTGTTATATTCCCTGAACACCTTAGTTTAATTAAAATACAGGACTGTGGTGACATGACATAGTGAAGATTTTATTTAATAAAAAAATAAGAGAATATTGGGTATTGGTAAATGCTATGACCATTACATAATGTTTTATCTTTGTTCATCTCAAGTTTGATAGATTTTGAGTAAACTTAAAAATGTTTTTGACATATAAATGTATTCCATAGCATTTGCTAACCTTTTAAGAGATAGTTCATTCTTGATGATAATTTGAAATGTCACTTGTTCTCTTTTATTTTTATTTTATCTTTCAATTGTTCCCTTATAGAATGTTTCTCCATCCCAGAGAGATGAAGTGATTCAGTGGCTGGCCAAGCTCAAGTACCAATTCAACCTTTACCCAGAAACATTTGCTCTGGCTAGCAGTCTTTTGGACAGGTTTTTAGCCACTGTAAAGGTAAATATTTTAGGATACACTTAAACACAATGCCTTGTTTGAGGGTTTATATTTTAAACCAAGGGCAATTTGTAAACATTCTAGAAAGTGACAGGGAATGGAAAACCTTAGACATGATTTGTGCCCCTGTAAGAAGGCATGATGTTTTCTATTATTGCTGTAAATTTTTAGAAATGTTTTGAATCATAATCTGTAATTTTCTTTTTGCTATCAGTATTCATAACTTATACTTAACCTATAAAATTTTTGATTTCCTGATTTTATTACAAACCATATATCATCAGCAGAATGTTTAGTCATCTTTTAACATATTGGTGTACTAGATGTTAACAGTGAGGTAGATTAGAAAAGTATAAGCCTTCTACACATTTTTTTCTGTCACTGCTTATTGACTATCCGTAGTGTTTTAAAATACATAAATACTTTCTATTTGGAGTATAGCATACATTTGGAGTATAGCAAGATGAACTGAACATAAGTGGTATATTTTTGTTGAATGACAGCATATGAAAATAAATGATTAAGTTTTATATTGTCTCTGTTGCTATATATCATTGGCTATATTATATGAAATTGGTCATAGTAGGCTCTCAATTGATTTAAATCAGAAAGTTAGCATTTATTTAATGGCAAGGCATAAAAATTAGAAAAGCAATTCATTTGTTGTCATTTGTATGCCTGGGAATATATAAACTGGGGGAACTATGAATTTAGTGCTGAGGATACTGTACTGTGTTATTAAGTATGAAAAATAAAAGTTAAAGAAGAATGGAGTGGAAGAATTTGGATGGCCAGTTACTTTTTTTTTGTTTCACACTTGTACTCTTAAAAGAGACTTGAAGAATCTTTTATTATGATACTAATTGCCTGCAATCTAGGTTATCTGAGATGTCTATTTAATCTTACTATCAAGCCTCCCCTACTAGAGCTAACCTCCCTTTCACAGAGAAAGATGAGTTTAAACGTAATGTACTTTCTTGGTTTTATGTTCTTCACAAATTATTAATAACCTTATTTTAGCTTTTGTCATAGAAAAGATTCTTATGGGCAGCCTGGATGGCTCAGTGGTTTAGCACTGCCTTCAGCCAAGGGTGTGATCCTGGAGACCCGGGATCAAGTCCCACGTCAGGCTTCTTGCATGGATCCTGCTTCTCCCTCTGCCTGTGTCTCTGCCTCTCTCTCTGTGTGTCTCTCATGAATAAATAAATAAAATCTTAAAAAAAATTAAATTAAACATTCTAAACAGATTTGGAGAAGTTACTGGATCAGTTAAAGAATAGTGCCAAGTATCTCATTTTCTTCATAATTCTTTTTTTCTTCATATTTCTTATTTAATGGATCCTGTCATGTTATTAGCAAAGATTCTCTTACTTAGATGGTTATCTATACTGAAAAAATTAACCTAAAATGTATTCATAGTTTGAATACAGTGACTTAAAACAGACCATATAAGGCTGCTCCAATGACTAGAGCCTCAATCCTAGCTGTAGCTCTTTTAAAGTATGGACTCTGAGCCCTAACCCAGAGCTACTGAATCTGAATCTCTAGTTGGTAAGACCTGGATGTCTTTATTTAAAGAAGCAAAAACAAACTACACAGATGACTGATGTATATCCAGGAATGAGAACAACTCTTTGAAAAAAAAAAAAAAATCACACTTGCTATTGGGATTCTTTTTATTATAAAATTTTTTGGTGCCCTTGACTTTGGAGTTGCATTACCTACCTTGAGTTGTTAATTGTAGGGCTCCTCTTGGGAGTGAACTCTAATTACCTCAAGGATTTGACTTGTTGTATACACTTGGGGGGAAATAAAGGATCCTGGAAAACTCTTAGCCACAAGATCTGCCTTCACTTCCTAAATCACTTGTGTTGTGTTCTTAACTTCTGAGACATAATAGACATGATGGTATTTTTAGAAGTGCTTTCTAAACCATAATGTCTGATTAATGTTAATGATTACATAAAAATATTGATAGTATTGAATCAGCTTTTATTTTTCATATAGGCAGAGGACTAAAAGGTGCCTAGATAGTATGCTACTTACACTGAGGCATTGGTCACTGGCATGCTTATTCAATAAGTAATTAATCAAGGCCACATCAGGTCATTAGAAAGTTTCCCCAATTTTAGAGGAATGTAATATTTCAGTATAAGATAAATGTCAAAACAGGTTTTCTTTGTGTAATGTAACTTAACTCTGTCATTCAACGTAATTGGATTTAATTGTTCTGGTTATTTAAAACTGAATTCTGATGCTGGGTTTGGCAAAACCTTTATTCTATCAATAAGGAAAAGTAGGCCTACCTTATAGATAAGGAAAAGTCAAATTCAAGCCTTCCTATGCATGTCAAACCCTTTAGAAAGTTTTTTCTCCTACTAATTGATTCTGTGTGAATTTAGGAGCTTTTCATTCTCGCCATGGAACCTGAATATGTACATGTTTTTGTGGGCACTTAATTAGAAAATTTCTACTTATCTGCTAACAGTCTATATATAGTTTTTTAAAGCTGGAATAGGGGCAGTCCGGGTGGCTCAGTGGTTTAGCACGGCATTCATCCCAGGGCCTGATCCTGGAGACCCGGGATCAAGTCCCACGTCAGGCTCCCTGCATGGAGCCTGCTTCTCCCTCTGCCTGTGTCTCTGCCCCCACCCCCCTCTCTCTCTGTGTCTCTCATGAATAAATAAATAAAATCTTAAAAAAAAAAATAAAGCTGGAATAGGTTTATAGTCTTTTTAATGTCTTCTTTCTGGAATAGGTTTATAGTCTTTTTTTTAAATGTTGTTTTCTTTCTCTTTAATTCCCCTAACATCTAGTACATTAATATTACTGACATGACTGGTAAAGAGAGTAAAACTAGCTTATAAAATACACACATGCACAAATTTTTAATTTTTGGAATTGTATTTATTAAATAAATTGTCTTCTAAAATTAAGTTCTTCTCTACTGGGTAGAAATTTAACTTTGGGTAACTAGCATTGGTTGAACTT
This sequence comes from Canis lupus familiaris, assembly GCF_011100685.1. Lineage (NCBI taxonomy): Eukaryota > Metazoa > Chordata > Mammalia > Carnivora > Canidae > Canis > Canis lupus. The sequence continues at coordinate 38,576,128 of NC_049253.1, forward strand.
TTACAATGTAATATCTTAGTGTTGTCATAGAATATAATTATGGCTAGGGTTGTGAAGTTAAAAGTTAGTCCTGATCCTAGAAAGCAGTAGGTAGGAATCAGATTAATTATTCCTTCGAATATTGTGCATACCTGTCTCACATGCATATCTAGTTTTTAAAAATAAACTCTTTTAGCTTTTTGAAAATCACTGAATTGCTTTTTTTCTCTTCAAAATTATTTAGGCCCACCCAAAATACCTGAGTTGTATTGCGATCAGCTGTTTTTTCCTAGCTGCCAAGACTGTTGAGGAGGATGAGGTATTTTCCTTTAAAAATTAGTTGTGCCTGTTTCTTGAAAATTTCTATTTATTAACTTGCTTTCTGTTCACCAGAACAAACACTGAAAATTAGTTTATTTTTTTCTGCCCTCTTCACTCTGCCCTGTTCCCCTCCCCTCTGCTTTGGATAGAGAATTCCAGTACTGAAGGTGTTGGCAAGAGACAGTTTCTGTGGATGTTCTTCATCTGAAATTCTAAGGATGGAGAGAATTATTCTGGATAAGTTGAATTGGGATCTTCACACAGCTACACCATTGGATTTTCTTCACATTGTAAATATACCTAATGTCTCTTAGTTTCCTATTTTAATATGTAATCTTATTTTAGTAACTTAAGAAAGTAGATTGCCCACTCGTTTGTTTTGTAGTGATTTTTAGGAAAAAAAATTAGAAATTAGGATATATGTCAAATTTAACTTAAGATATTAATACCTGAGGTTATGTCGATTTCTGTACATAATTTACCTACAACTTTAAAGTAAATCCAGTGTGATGTTCTCGTGATTTTTTTTTTTTTTTTTTTTTTTTTTTTTCAGTTTCATGCCATTGCAGTGTCAACTAGGCCTCAGTTACTTTTCAGTTTACCCAAACTGAGCCCATCTCAGCATTTGGCAGTTCTTACCAAGCAACTCCTTCACTGTATGGCCTGTAACCAACTTCTACAATTCAAAGGATCCATGCTTGCTCTGGCCATTGTTAGTTTGGAAATGGAGAAACTTATTCCTGACTGGCTTCCTCTTACAATTGAACTGCTTCAGAAAGCACAGGTAGGTGTCAGTCAAATTAAGTGTTCATTTTCAGTTCTTGTCTTATTGGGGATACGTAGGGCTACTGGATGATTGTAAAATTAAGAGACCTTTCTAATTTGTACTGGCAAACCACTTTGAAGAGGAGATAAGAGTAAAGTAATAAATACTTTAAACTTACAGGCTAGGTGAACTTTTTTCTCTTCTAACGCTTAGATAGTATTTTCTTGCTTTTCAACCCTTCTTCTAAGTTACTTAAAATCTTTAAGTAGTAAGATTCTCTATATTATATTGTCCTTATGTTTTGTATGAAGAACCTTCCTAGCTATATGTGTAGGTTTAATCATAGTACTTCTTAACTGTATACTTCACTTATTTTGTAAAAGGTAAATTAAAAACATAAATGGCTAGAAGTTGCTTTTTAGACAAGCAAATAATTTATTGTTGGCTAGAAAGTCAAGTATTTGTACTAGACTTTGGCAAGTAGAACTTATCTTTCTGAAAGAGGTTTTGTCCTGGTAGTTCCTATTATTGCCTAAGATTATTCCATCACTTCTATCTGCAAATTGACAGAAAATGTTATAGGCCAGTTTATATAGACAGTTATCGACTGTCTATATAAAATGTACAAGTTTTAATGGAGAAAATTCTCATTCAAATGGAAAAGTTAGTAAAGGGTGCTATATGTTGGCAACTACTTTGGATAAGCTTATTGGTTGTATTCATGTCATCAAATAGAACTTAAAGGTTTACATTTGCTGTAAACCATACCCCTTGCCAACTGAATCCATAAAAGACTGTGTGTGAATAGTGTACTTTCCTTTTACATATCCCTATTTATTCTTATTTGGTGGTAGTTATTCTGATTTATTTTATTGGATTGTCTTTAGAGAAAAGAGAGTTAAATTCTGAGCTTACGTAATTACATTTTGTAATAAAAAAGAACTAAGTTTAGCAAAGAGCTGCAGTTATTGAACTTAGAGTACTGTAAAAGAGAATAATACTTGAATTTGGTGTTTTATAAGCTGCTTAATAGATCTCATGGATGTGAACTGTAAAAGTTAGCACACATGTAAGAACCTCAGTGCTACCTCTCAGCTCTGAGAATTTCAGTTCCTAGTCTGTGAGCAGAGAAAGATTAAAAGCCTTTTCATAAAAAGGTTGGTGATCAGAGCAATATATTAGCAATACATTAGACAAGGCCCGTGCCTCGTCTGTGTGCTTTGTTCCACTGTTTTTAGCATGGCTCTCCTTGTTCTATGTCCCTAGGACAGGCATATGATGTTAGTTGTAACACAGGCTGTTTCTCCTTTACAAGGGAGATATGTTCTATTATTAATTTTTTTTTTTTTTTAAGATTTTACTTACTTATGAGAGAGGCAGAGACCTAGGCAGAGAGTGAAGCAGGCTGCATGCAGGAAGCCCGATGTGGGACTCCATCCCGGGACCCCAGGATTACACCTTGGGCCGAAGGCAGGCTCTCAACCACTGAGCTACCCAGGTGTCCCGATATGTTCTCTTAATGGCATATCTTAGATTGTTAAAATTGAGAAGTATTTCTTTCCATTGAAATAAATGCTATCATGAAAATAAATTCTAGGAGATAGTTGCTATTTAGTGAGAATTTTTAGAAATTATCATAAACTACCATATAAGAATACTGTGGCACAGGAAATTTACTTTGCCTACCTATGGTGTTGGAAAGTGAACTTGAATATTAATCATTTACATGAGACTGTGGGAGTAGGGGAAGGGATATTAATAGAAAACTTCTACATTCCATTTTTCATTTTTTTATTGGAACAGTTGACATCTTTATTTTTAAAAAATATTTTATTTATTTATTTATTCATGAGAAACAGAGAGAGAGAGGCGCAGAGGGAGAAGCAGGCTCCATGCAGGGAGCCTGACATGGAACTCGATCCTGGGTCTCCAGGATCACACACTGGGCTGAAGGCGGTGCTAAACTGCTGAGCCACCCAGGCTGCCCCTGTTGACATCTTTAAACGCTCTGACTTGGTCTCTTTGCCTATTCCCAAAGCTAGTAGAGAAAATTTACTATATGAGGTATTACTGTCACAAAGAGGATAGACTCTGAAGCATAAATAGTAAGACTGTTGTAAATAGCATTTGTATTCTCTAGCTTTGAGAGCTTGTTCTCTACTAAAAAAAATACTGGAGAATATGCTTATTCTCTTTCATAAGTCTTCTGGTGTTTGGTGCTGTAAGAAGAATGTTCACTGAAATTTGTTCCTTTTTATTGAAGGAGTATTACGGATTTAGAACTTGAAGAAATCTTTGAAATCATTTCATTCATGTATATATCTTAAACCTGCAGTCCAGGGAACTTGGGACTTTCTCAGAGACATACAGGACTGCTTAATAAAGAACCAGTGCTTTCCCATGCACACCTTAAAGATTTAGTTCAGTGGTTTTCAGAGTTTCTTTTAGAACTGGAATCCTTCCCTTGACTCCAACAAAATCTTGTACACAATCCCAGAATATAAAGTAGGAAAATACTACTTTCTAATATGTATTTGGGGCAGAGACCTGTTGGGTGCAGTCTCACTCAGCATGGCCTCTCCCCTTCTGCAGGCTGTTAGGACATAGTTTAAAAAACATTGTTCCATTCTCTTATGTGAATAGTTATAGTCCACAAACATGTATTGAAAAATCTGTGGTCTAAGGCACTGGGGATACAGTGATTGTAAAAAAATGAAAAAAGGTCTCTGCCCATATACTATTCAAATTATAATGGAAAAGATAGTTAAAAACAGTATCACAGACTTTGGGACTTGGTCTAAACAGTTCTCTAAAACTAACTGGGACTGATAGCCAACATATGTGGCCCAAACCTGATGGATCCTGATTCTTTAAGGCTCAAGACTGTCTTTGCTGCATTCATTTGTGTTTAGGTAGGAGTATCAGGTCTAATATCTTTGTAATTAGACGTGTGATAAGGCCATGTACTATCAAATATTCTCTCTGCATTCTTGGTTCTAGCATAGGAAATTTTTGCAACGTATTGGTGAGATCATGCCAGAATTACTTCTGACGTGTTTGCCAGTGTCCTGGTTTGAGGGGACTACTGATGTCCATCATAGACAACCCCATACTGTGAGGAGACCACTCTCACTGGCTCTGTCTTTATTCCCTCTGACTGCAGACAAAGTACAGTGAGTGTTCCTGGTTTGAAAGGCAAGCTTCCTTCCTAGTTGCCCAACCCTGCTTCACTTAGCTCCCATGATACCTGTTGGTCACCTTTCTGGAATGGCTACACTTCTTTCTGTTATCCCTTCTTTCATTGTTCTACCTCTGTATCTACACTCATATTCTCCTTTTTCTGATCAATGTGACCCACTGAGCATTTCAGGATGTTAACTCTACTGAGTTGAGTGAGTGTAATCATCTCCCTCATCCCTAGCCCGGCAGTAAAGTAGCAGGCCTTCCCCATCAGGGTCTTGAGGGTTCGTAAGGCCAGACTGCTGCAGCAGGTGTTTTCAGTGCTTCGTGCTGTCCATGTCCAGCAAACCTGGGGCCATCTGAACCTGTCATGTGTGTTGTGTTCTTCTGGTCAGTAACCCATCCGGCTGTCTGCCCTATAGACTTTCAATGCTGTCTGCCTCACCTTCCTTGGTGAGCTACATTACAGTTGTGTTTTTCTTGCAAGGGTTACTTAAAAATGGTTCCCATTATTTGAAATTTGGAAAGATAGTCATGAAAACTATCACTAAATGTCCTCTTAACATCCTGCAATTAGAATGAGTTTGTTTTATATCTTTTTATTACAGTTTCATTAAAGGACTTGTCTGGTGTCTGAAGTTATTATGGTAATTCCAGTTTATGTGCTTGTTTTGTCTTCTCTACTGGATCTCAACAAATCATACTTGATTTGTTTCCTTAGAACAAATTCAGGTAGTAGATTAGAAGGAATTTCTTTTGATATAGGATTTAGTTGGATGGAAATAGAGTTTACATAGATGATATTGGTTTGAATAATGTCTTTATCATTTTTCAAAATGCAGTTGACTCTTGAACAACACAGGTTTGAACTGCACTACAGTACACTACTGTAAATGTGTTTTCTCTTTCTTAGGATTTCCTTAATATTTTTTCTCTGGCTTTATTGTAAGTATAATACAAAATATCTGTTATTTGACTTTATGTTATTGGTAAGGATTCTGGTCATTAGGTTATTTAGTAAAGTTTTTGGGGAGTTGAAAATTAGATGCAAATTTTTCTACTATGGGAGTTGGTTCCCCTAACTGCCGTGTGTTGTTCAGGGGTCAACTGTATAACTTTCTGTTAACTTTTTTTCACAGAGAAAGATTACAATGGCATAGTTTTCCTTTTACTTAAAATACATGTCCTTTTTCAAACCACACGTCTGTGTGAACTCTGTTTTGTAGTGTTCTGTGATGTTAAGCCCAGTGATCAAGGCATTAGAATATTTGTGATACTTTTACCTTTCTAGGCCCCTAAATATTAGTCATTTGCTAAAGAACAGTTTATTAAAGTAAAGTAGTAAGTACTTTTCAGAAATAATTTTTATACTATAACCTTTTCACTTCCCAATTTCTTTCATTTCTGTCATCTCCCTTTTGTTTGGCCTTCTTGAAATATTGACAGAGGTACTTCTCTCCTTAACCATAAACCCCCATCCTTCTTCTGTGTTTTTGTTCCACTCTTTTTATTATGGCTCAGCTTGTTCTGCATCCCTGGGACATGCTAAGTCCTAGCCTACAGTTGTAAGCTTCATAGTTGGGGACTATCTTTAAGTATTATGAATTCTTTTAAGGGAAGAAAAAAAAAATTCTAAGACTAGCTAGTAGTAGTATACCCTTAGGGTGCTATCTAGTGTCTTTCAAACAAGGGAAAAAAATTAGTGAACCAAATGGTAGAAATTAAAAATGGTCATTTTTCTGTATTGTTTCTGAAGAGTTTAGGCATTTTAACATTTGTACTGTGATAACACCTGCCTTTCATTCTTCTTTCCACTTATACTTTTCTGGGTAACAAATAATGAATATTTTTAGTGATAAAACCAGTCTTGTGACCAAGTGTGTTCGTTGTTCTTGCAGATACGTTATTTTCCTTTATTTTCTCTGTGGTATTGCAAACAGTCATGCTGTGTACTGTAGGTTATATAGGTATGAATAAAATGTGGTTAAGAAATATCCAAAAATGGGCAGCCCCGGTGGCCCAGCGGTTTGGCGCCGCCTTCGGCCCAGGGCGTGGTCCTGTAGACCCTGGATCAAGTCCCACATCAGGCTCCCTGCATGGAGCCTGCTTCTCTCCCTCTCCCTCTGCCTCTGCCTCTCTCTCTGTCATGAATAAATAAATAAAACCTTAAAAAATAAAAAATATCCAAAAATACTTATAAAATACACAAGACTGGAAAGTGATCCCTGATAGGTAATAATCTAGTAGGTTTCCTGGAGATGGTGAGTTAGCCAGACCTGGAAGGAATAGGTAATACAATTTCAACAGATAGAAATAGGATGAACCAGGGGTAAAGTAAGAGAGAGCAAGCTGTGCGCAGACTAGAGAGTGCAGGCCTGTTTGGCAGAAATGGGGAACACAGCGTAGGATACACCAGGAGATAAGACTGAAAAAGAAGGTTGGGGTCAGATTGTGGAGAGTCTTATGCCAAGCTAAAAAGGTTAGCTTATTTCTGGTAGGCACTGAGGGGGCCGCTAAAATATTCAAATAGGGGAGAAAATGTATGTTGTTAGAGGAAGATTATTTTATTTATTTTTAAATTTTATTAATTTTTTTAAAAGATTTTACTTATTCATGAGAGACACAGAGAAGCAGAGACAGAGGCAGAACGAGAAGCAGGCTCCATGCAGGGAGCCTGATGTGGGACTCAATCCTGGGACTCTGGGATCAAGCCCTGAGCCAAAGGCAGTCACTCAACCTGTGAGCCACCCAGGCATCTCAGAGGAAGATTATTTTAACTAATTACAGGGAAAGTAGGACAGAGAGACTAATTGTACTCTTTACCACAGGTAAGATTTTGAAAGCCTTCCATGTGTAGTCATTGTACTAGAAAAGAAACTTAGGGAATAAAGATGAATATGATGCAATACCTGCCTTTTGGGGGCTTATAGTCTATAAAGGAAAAGCTTAATGGTTAAGCAGATTATTTTAATACAGTGTGATGTGAGTATGGTGACAGGCTGAAATAGAAACAGATTCTGGAAGGGGCATGGGGGAGTCAAAGGGTAGCTTCAGAAAGGATACCTGAACTATCCTGAAGAATACGAAGGAATTAGTGAAACCTCCAAATTAAACAAAAACAGTTCTTGTTCATGTTGTCAAGCCTACTAATTTCTACAAAAATATAATTTATCAGAAGTTCTCATTGGCTATTTAAAAAAAAACACTTGTTCTAAATTATTGGCTATTTTAAAAACAAAGTTGTTCTAAATTCTTAGCCAGGTGATCTTCCCCATCTCTTAAAGTTTTTCATACCTCTGGTTTTTTTTTTCCCTAAATTCTTAATCAAGTTTATGTTTGTTCCTTGGTCTTCGTGAATAGATTAGAAGAGGCAAAGAGGGTGGGGTGAAGGGTCTTCTAGCCAGGGGGAGTAGACTGCACAAAAGTAGATGTTAGATTTATATAGTGAACAAAAGAGAATAGTTTCTGTTTTCATGAAGATGTTCACCGTATCATTGCAAATACAGAATTTAAGTTTCAAAGAGTCTGACATTAGAAGTACAGATTTGGACATGTTCCCTAAGAAGATGATAGGTAGACTGGAGAAATAGAGGAGTTTCAATTAGAAGGTGTGGGGAGAGAAAAGAAAGCTGGGGAGGAGGGAAGGTGGTCAGCAAAATGACAGAGTAGTCTATATTAACTACATGATCAACTTTGTGGGTTTTTTTCCCTCCTGGCCCAGATGGATAGCTCCCAGCTGATCCACTGTCGGGAGCTCGTGGCACATCACCTTTCTTCTCTGCAGTCTTCCCTGCCTCTAAATTCCGTTTATGTCTACCGTCCCCTCAAGCACACCCTGGTGACCTGTGACAAAGGAGTGTTCAGATTACATCCCTCCTCTGTCCCAGGCCCAGATTTAGATTTCTCCAAGGACAACAGCAAACCAGAAGTGCCAGTCAGAGGTGCAGCAGCCTTCTACCATCATCTCCCAGCTGCCAGTGGGTGCAAGCATACCTCTGCTAAACGCAAAGTAGAGGAAATGGAAGTGGATGACTTCTATGATGGAATCAAACGGCTCTATAATGAAGATAATGCTTCAGAAAATGTGGGTTCAGTATGTGGCACTGATTTATCAAGGCAAGAGGGACATGCTTCCCCTTGTCCACCTTTGCAGCCAGTTTCTGTCATGTAGCCTCAAGTGTTACCTTTAAGTGCAAACTAAGGTAGACTACTCTGAGAGTGGGAACATGGAGAACCATGGAAAGGCTATATAAAGGTATATACCTTATCAGGCTGATTTGAAGTGAGCCAGGAAAAAAAAAAAAAAAATTTACTTTTGTGGTAAATTATAATCAACATTATTTAAGCATAATAAAGACCAAAAAAATAAATAAATAAATAAAATTCAGAAGATCCAATTTTTTTTTTTTCCAAGTAAAAATTTTTTTGTAGTGTTTGTCAGTTCCATCCTTTCTCTACTAAAATGTAATGGAGATTGTACCCATATAAAAAATTCATATTCAGTGTTTTTTTTTTTTTTAAAGTTCCAAAATTCATAGCTGGCACACACCCTGTCTCCAGCATCCTGATTTAATTTTCCTCGTTTTTGTTTGCTGCTTTATTGACTACTTAATGAACTTTATGCATGTTGATCTGTATAGCCTGACTTCCACTGATTAGGAAACCCTCAAAATTACTTTTTTAGCAATTTAGTGAATAAATTATTTCAGTCTGGCAGCCATGTTTAATCCACGATTCAGATTGATCCAAAAAGGGTTCTTCAAAATTGCCCCATGTGAATGAGAGGTGGTAATAGAAAAAGGACTAGCATTACCACATTGATTTTGTGTTTGTCTCATTTCAGTTCCTGGAGTTCAGAAACAAAATTATTGTTTTCATTTTTATCTTAATTTAGAACTTAAAAGTGGCATGTAATTATAATTAGGGCACTGTTAGATTTGTTGAAAGCATATTTGACATTTGTATAAAAGAATTTGTGATAAAGTTAATATATCCAGGTGCTCACCAAAGAAATATCAAATGATTAAGGTTTTGGTTTCTTTTGTTTTTGGTAACTGGTCAGTTTTCACTCATTTCTAATCAGTAGGAGAGACTCTCTAGATATTGGGACAGCTCTATGATTTGGGTCTGTAACATGTAATAACTGAATTCAGTACCCTAGATTTATGTTAAGCTATTAGTATTTTCTTGATGAAAATTACCCTACCTGTATTTCTCCTAATTTCTGGATCCTGGGCTCCTTATGCAGTCTGAGGAAGGTATTACAGTCAGAACCGTGTACTGATGATAAAAGCCTCTGGTAGCAATAAAGTTGTCCTTAACCTTTGTATCTTTAACTTTTTTCTGCTTGCAAAGAGGTACAAGTTCCTATTGCTTAGGCACTGCTACTTCAACTACAGAAACTATAAAAATCCCAAATACATGCTCAAAGAAAATAAAACATGAAGGGGATTTAAATGTGACTGAGGATTAGGTTTTGACATAAGAATTTTTCTTCTGTATCCTTCTCTCACCCTCCAAACAGTGAATTTTCATCTGAGGGAACAGTTTGAGAGAGCACGCTAGACCTGCATCTAGATAACGTCATTTTTAGCCCACTGGTTGGTTCCAGGTTAGCAGAGCAAAGAGTATTCTCAGGTCAGCATTTGACTTGTGGTAAGGTGGACTGCCTACCTACTTAGGACCTTAAAATCCATTCAAATGGGAAACTTTTGCTTACATGTAAGTACAGGAAGTGGGAGAGAAGATTTAAAAAATGAACTATTTATGGGTGAAGATAGCAGGAGATTGGCTTTGTAGATACACATTTTAAAAAATCCCCCTTATCCTAATTTTCATCTGGTCGGTTTCTTAATTCTCCTGCATTGTGGGAGCTCTGAGAAATTTACAACTACATATATTCATCACTTCTACAGAATAAATGGCACTTAATCCTTCCTACCTCCATTTAACAGATAATAAGCACTTTTGTTGTATAAGCTAATGATAAAAATTGAGTCTAGGGTCAGGATGTTTCTAGTCAGCTGCTACAGATTGAATTAAAGTTAGAGGGCAGTAAAATTTCAATTGGTTGATTTGGAGGTTTTCTAATCTTACCAAAAATTGATGATGAATCAGTTTGGAACATGGTATTGTTTTCATGGGAAACTGAATTGGGGTGGGTGGGCTGCTAGCTCTAATGCCTCAAACCTGTTTAACCCATAGTTCAATTAAATGATGGAACGCTGGGGACCAGACCTTCCTGAGCACTATTTCACTTCACTGTCCCAAAGACCTGATCTACCATAGGGTCTTGGCTCTGAGGGGCCTGAGCTCATGAATTTAGACAGAAAAAGCACAGTTTTCTTGAACAGCATGGAACTTCTCATTAAGAATGCTCCTGTTCATTGTCTCGATTTTCTTGATGAAAATTACCCTACCTATTATTTTTCCTAATGACTTCTGGATCCAGACTTGGGTGCCTGCCCCCTAAAGTAGTATTTCTTTTCTCTTGTGTTAGAAACAACATGTATGTGTGTCCTCTGTAGTCTACATACCTGGATTTATAAGCTTCCTAATTTACTGATTCTGGAGTTCCTGAAATAAAGTCAGTCATGCTTGAGCATTACTGCCCAGAGCAGGACAGTGGCCTTTCACTTAACAATGTGATTAAGCTGCTGGCACTTGGCCAACATGGTGAGGCGCTTATCCTTATCCTTAAGGTAGTTTGTACGTTTTCAGCTGGAAAAGGGAAGGTATTGTGCCAGATGTTCTCACAACCATCCTGAAAGATCATATCCCTGCATTAGCAAGTTGAGGGTTAGAGAATCGTCTCATGCCACATAGCTAAGAATTTTTAACAAGGTTCAATTTCTCACTTCAATCTTCACCCATTGTATTTGCTAACATGAAGTTTTTTTTAACATGATTGTTATCTCTGAAGCCTCCAAAACTCTAGAAATTAGCCTTTAAATGTTTGAGAGGGTCTCCTATCTATGCCCAGTATTAAATAATGTTTTGAGCTTTGGCCACTAGGTGGTGCTTCTAGAAAAACAAAGCATCTTTTTAGAGTTTTGGGGAAAAACTGAGTTACTTAGGTTTACTGCATGAGAATGAGCAGTTGAACACTCGTCTCTTTGCGAAACATTAACATTTGCAGTTGCAGAATCACAATTTTTAAGGCACGGGAGTCCTGTATATCTGGGACTGAGGGAAAATGAGCAAGATCTGCTGTAGTATGGGGCAGATTGTGTCTAGCTAGGTCTCATACCAAAACCCAAAACAGAACCAGTTTTACAAAACGAATCCTAAATTTTCCAAGTTGCCTAGCCCTGCAAAGTAACCTAGAAATAAAATGGAGAAGACTTGTTCCCACATCCGTGAACCTTGCTGCTTTCAGTTTGAACTGTATTTGACCCAATTCATTCAGACAGAAAAGATGAAGTACAGGCATATATAACATTGGATGCATCAAGGAATTAAAAGCTTTCTCTCACCATAATAAATTTAGCGGCCATATAAAATGTACTATTACCTTACTATCTCTGGATTATTGAAAAGGCATAGTAAGAGGTAACCAAGAATGTCTTACCAGAGAAATTGGGGAAGAGTTTACAGCTCATTTTTAGTTTCCAGGAGCTTCTGAGTAAAGGGTAAAATGGGAAAAACCTCTCCCTTTCTTGACTATAATCAGCGCATCAAATGTCAGAATTGTTGATCTTACTGTGTTACACAACAGTACAGTAATAGGAAAGCACAGGCCCAGTGAACTGGTTTCTCATTTCTCTGAAACAGCTTATTTTGGTAGGCAAGAGGACACTCTAAAATGAAGAGCAACCTTAAGCAAGCAACCACTGAGAGGCAGTCTGGGCAAGGTGGGGGAGGAGAGGGCTTCTGCTTTTCAGAATACAGTCTGTCTTTAGCAGTTTCGCAGAGAAAGGGCTTACCTTTTCTTTTGCTCCAAAACTTTTCTGTGTTCATGAGCTATACAGAGACAAGTGCAATTCATAGTGTTTGGCTACATCCCCAGCATCTAATGTAGGCCTGGTACAGTAAAGCAAATGACGTATTAGGGAAGGGAGAGAGAAAAGGGGTAGGGAAGGTGGATGGATGGATGTAAATAGCACGGAGAACTGGAACAGCACCTTCACAGATCTGAGAGCATTGTGCAGAGGGTACACAGTTGAACCAAACCCCAGCACTTTATTCTGTACTCCCTTTCCCATATACACACGTACATGTGTGTGTGTGTTTGGGGGGGGGGGGGGAGTGGATAGGGACCAACTTCATTATAATAGTCTCTGCCTTCTCTGACCTAGGTGCTGTAGTGTTGAAAAAGTTTCCATAGTGGGCTGAAATGCCATTCAACTCACAGCACTGTGGTAACCGATTGGAGGCAGACATGAGATCTTCATTTGTGCCTGCCTCACACTATGTTCTACTGACTACCCAAAGATCTCATTCGTGTACAGCTACTTGTCAGAATAGGAAGGTTGGAAAGGGAGGAGTGGACTTGTAGGCTCAGAATTAGTCTTTTCAAATGAACATATTAAATCCCTTCACCAACCGGGGAGTTTCAGCTACTTGGTAGAAACTGATCGGAAGGCCAGATGGTATCCATCACAAGGACTAAATGGCATGGTCTTAAGAACTCAAGTACAAGGATCTTCAAAGCGATCCACATTGACATCACTGTCAGTCTCCAGGACGGAAAGACGACAGTCATCTGCAAAGCAAAAGGTTTTGCGTAGAAGCATTTAAATACAATGAAAATTATGTACTTAGTTTTTCAGATACTTAGGAACTGTTTACTTATAATAAGCTGGGCCAATAGGCAAAAATGATCAATAACTAAGAGAGAGGTTTCATTTTATAGTTGTCAGGAATTGGCGGAGGGGAGAGTTTGGTGAAGCATATTGGGAAGATGACCTAATTTTTTTCTGTCCCAGCAGCTCAGCAGATACTGATTCAGAAGATTTCTCTCTATACATGGGCTGTGCCAATCTCAAGTTGACCATCTAGACTACACTTGCTGAAAGTAATAAGGCAGTCTATATCTGAAATCGAGTAATGTTTTTATTTTAAAAGACTAAATGAAAAATACCCGTTACCAATGGAAACCGGTTCAGATGACTCAGTTCTTGCTCTGCTTTTCCACAATCTAGCTTGGGATAAGCAAATAATTATTACTGATAATAGTTAGCCCTGGAGTGGTTTACACAGCTCCTAGGTTCTCAAGTTCTGCTGGATGACCAACTATCTGTTTTATCAACACTTGAGAAAAGGAACCAACTAGGGTAAAAAGCCAAATCAACGGAGAGGACAGTGCACTTGATCAGTGGTGTCCGTGATCAGCTTGCCCTAGGTAGCTGAACAGAGGCCAAGCTAGAGTAACCTGTTCCCCATACTTCCTCTAACCTGGCCAAGGGACTAGCAACAATAGACTACACATTTCTTTAATTAAAGAAAAAAAGGTGCCTGATCTGACTTTTAAATGTTGCTCAAAAAATGTCTTTACACCTTGATGCAGAATTTTAAAGAATGAGTGACAGGGTTAAGTTCATATTAAAATATTAAAAATAAAATCAATTATTATACTTAGTGCTTACAGTGGTTTCACGTTATAGGGTGTTTGTGTTTGACTTACAAAACTGATATGTCATGCTCTGGCATCAGTTAAAGGAGTTGGGACCCACTTATCTACCCCCAAGCCACTGGTGACATCACTAACAGATTTATACCTTTATCGATTATAATGTAATATGGAGGGGAGGATGGCTCTTGACGCTTTTATTTTGACCATGTAGTGGCTCTGATGCATTTGACTTTATTGCATTTAAATGTATCTAAGAAAGCCTCTTGCCAACATGCTCATCCAATTGCTCTAAATGACCTCCTTCCAAAAAGTAAAGGACTCAAGAGGCAGGGACTTTTGCTTCATCATTTCACCTTTCAACAGAAAACCATGTTACCATTCTCAAATAGAGGGGAACACTCCTACAGATCTTTACCAAACGCAGCTCATGCCACCAATAGTTTTTATGGTCTTCCCTATAGGGAGCTGAAAAATGAGGAAATAAGCTAAGACTGTGGACCAGTAATAAAATTATAAGGTAACTTAAAATGCATGTTCATGGTCTAAAATAGAAATGAATTTGAAAGTTGTCCCTTGATTATGAAAACTGCCCCTTAGAGGTGACTGCTAATAAAGTAAAAGTAGCCCTGCCTCTCTAGCCCCTCACAAATGGGTCAGCATTCGAAATCATAGCCTCAATGGCTGGAAGTGTGTGTGTTTGTACGTTGGGGGTGTTTTAAGTGAATTCCAGCAAAATCTTTTTTCACAGCCATGGTAGAGAAAACCATCTGAGTAACTTGGAGGACAATGTGGATCAGAACCACATTGTAATGATGCTGTCACCTGGGACAGGTTTTATACTTCGCTGTTCCCATGGACCGGGACACAAAAACTCTGGAAACAAGGTAAAGCACAGCTTCACAATAAATAAAAAGGCAAGGATGCGCCAGAAAGTTATTTTAAGGTACCTTTAAGTATAAATTGAGTCCTAGAGGGAAAAGTCCTCTGCCCAACACTGGCACATTTTTAGCATGATTACAACTTGGAGATCAAAATCCCAGTGACAGCAGAGGGATTTCTTTTGGTTGTATCTGAGATGAGATATTCTCTTAAACAGAATTGTGACTTAAACTTCACTTGAATTTCCCCTTTAAAAACTGGTGTAATTTTGATACCAAACTAAGTTTGAATAATCAATACATAAAGCAGAACTGGCTAACTGGAAAAAAAAAATTTTTTTTCCCGAAAACAGAATCCCAAACCCAAAACAACTTATGTAAGAGATGCAGGTCACAGAAAAAGAGTTAAATAAAACAACAGTGGTTCCTGAATTTAAAGGAAGGATGCCCACTTCTCTCTCTCAAGAGGCAGATGGTCAGCTGAAAAATAAAAACATTGCATCAATAGAACACTCCAAATAAAAAAGTTGTAGCCATCTGTTCATTCATGCAATATCAAAAGTTAAAAAAAAAAAAATCCCAAACTCCAAGACAACCCATAAAACTAACGAAAGGGAGAGTGTTGCCCAGATCTTATGACCTGATTGACAGTTGAGGGTCCTGATGGGGCTGCTCAAAATGTTGCTTATGGGACAGAGAAGTCGAGTTAACATGAGATCGAGTTTGTGGGGCCTGGAGGTGGCTGACCACCTCTGAAGAAGGTGCGAGCTGTCTTCATCCGTGAGTTCTCGGATCAGCAACTTCAAGAATGTGACAGCTAAGCGAGAGGATCCCAACACATGGCTACCTTGGGTCTTGGCCCAAGTTCTCTTTTTCACTCAATTTCCTTTTAAGCATTATTAAGTATTCCTGGTTTTGGTAGTGAGAAGTCACTTAGGTAACCACCGTAGGCAGTGGTTTGTAAACAGACATTGACAAATACAAACAGCAATGCGGTATTTGACCCGGACTTTAAAAGAATAGGAGGCGATGGTGGAAATGAGGTAACTCTTCCCCAACACGTGTGAACAGACAGCTCCTGCTCTTCTAATGCTCTATGTCCATTAGGAGAGAGTAGGGCTTGTCAACAGGATGGTTACATAAAGAAGAAGCTACAGAAGAGAAAAAAGAAAGATTCAGATTCAAATTTGATTCTTCAAGTTAAAAAAAAAAAAAAAGGAGCTTTTCTACAACAACTGGGAAAGAACAGCAGCGTGTCAGTAAAAGGGATGACTTCCGTGAGCAGAGCCAGGAGTGAGCAGCCCCAGCAGCGCTGACACCAGAGGCCGGGGAAGAAGAGGATACCTCAACTGGGCCCCGGGGCAGTGGGGTGCCACGGACAATAATCAGGACAGAAGGGGAGGGGAACAGGGGAGAGAAAGGGTGGCAGAGACCATATGTGAAGTACAGGATACCACATGGCAAGTATCTCAGAGAAGTTGCTGCTGCCCGGACAGTAGCGTTTGAAATCCACCTGGCTGGAAAGCATGAGACTCTCATTCCAATTTCTTTTATCCAATATAATAATCATGTGTACATATGCATACCAAACACTGACTAAAAAGAACTCACAAAAGGGCACACGTTGTTTGGGTAAAAATATATTTTCCCCCACTTTGTGTCTTGGCACTAGTGATATATGCATAGATTACCTGTCCACCACTCTCCTACCTTAACAGACACCAAATTACTGAGCATATTTGCTAAGTGATTACTTTCTTACTTGAAAAAATGATATACTTCATATCGATACAATTATTTTAGTTTTTAAAAAAGACAAGTGTCTAACATGCAGCTTACATATATGACAATTCTGTATTAACACCAAAGGTAGATTACACAACACTTTTAGAAACACATTGGTTATTTTCAAACAGCAAAATGACAATGATCTACAACTACAGTTTAAGGCATATCAGCATATTTTAAAATTAAGAAATAGACAAAGTTCTAATGCTGTTCACAGCTTTTATTTAGAAAATTCCCTTCATACCTACATACAATCTAGACTTTGTAGGTCATAATTTCTACTAAAGAGTCATCACTTATGTATCCTGTCAATGGAACCAAGACTTCTGGAAGCAGAGACTTGATGATTTCAGACACTTGCAAATGGCAAAGCAGAGGGATCTGAAAGGACGGTTTGGAAGGACTACACAGAGACAGTATGACATGGGTTGGTAACAGCTGAAACCCAAATTCAACAGTCTGTATGTGAAACACTTATGGATATGTCAAGAAAGTGAAGAAACTCAATCCATTTGAGGTGCACAAGATATGAAGAATAAGTGTTATTGCTGGTGATATTACAAAGCAGAGAAGGAAGATAGTAAGTAACCTGTGCCCAGTGTGACATTAAATGCTCCCCTGGTTGAGATGCATTTTCTGGACAAACTGACCAATAAGGAGCCTAGGCTGGGAAAACATAGTCTCTAACTGCCAGAAAATTCTCACAAATGTTTTTCCATCACATTCTACATTCTATACAACTGTTACAGGGACCTGAAGTCCAGAAGCAATGGTCATTAAGGTTGAGCAGAAACTATGGGGAGAGGCTACTTAGAGCTTCTGACTGAAAAAAAAAAAAAAAAAAAAAAAGTGTTCACTGCCAGCAGTTAGCAGGAGGGAAAACCATTAAACCAAGATCATCAAAAAAGTAAGCAGGCATAAAAAGGCAATCTAACATAAAAAATATTATCCTCTTGGATTTCTGCAAAGGAAAGCTGGTAGTTTTTTATACTAACTTTATTACAAACTCAGAACCAAGGGCCCTCTGTAATATCCAGTGATGCCCACAATACTGTGTAGGACACAGCCTAGGAAGAATAATTTCTGACTTTCATACTGGTATCAAGGAAAAGTTGAATTTCTTGTGGAAAAGGTACAAATGTGGCTACTTTAAATATATTTAGTGTCTTTTTTAAATAAAGGCTACTCAAACCATTACCTCCTTACCTCCCTCCAAGAAGGAAAAAAATAAAATCCATCTATCCCATTTGTTTCTCTAATTTAAAAAAGTCAGAAAGATCCCAAAGTTTTCTTACTACTGTACTTACATGCAAAGGCGAAAGCACATCCAATTAGATTTGAGGGTATCATTTATTCCGTGCAGAGCCAAGGACTACTGTGAAAAAAGGCACAGATACAGAAAGAAGAGAAGGGCAGCAACAAACCAAACGGGGCCAGGGAGTGGGGGCAGAAAAGAGTTCAGAAGCAACATATTAAAAGAAAAAAAAAAAAAAGCTTCTAGAACTTTCTTTTGACTTTTTATTCCCTGACTCTCCATATGGTTTATTTTGTTGTGAAAATTTTCACTGGGGTGGGGAATAACCAATCAACAATCTTGGAATCAAAAAGTCAGCTGGATGCCTTTCACAGCAAGGCTCACTTTTGAAAAGGCTTTAGTGATGCATTAAAAATGATAATTTTAAAGTGACCATTTTTGGACTTTAGAAGTGTACTGTTACAAGGCACAAAAATGCTTACACAAGCAGCGGTTGGGACAAGCACACAAGTATTCAAGCTTTTGTCTGGTGCACAGCATATGAGCAAATTCAGCCATGGTTAGAATCGGCATGCCATCTAGTATTTGGCTGCTCCAGTACTAGTGTTGGACTAGAATAATTAAAAAACAAAGCAAAATAAAACCATTAGTCCACTGGCTCCTAAACCTGTCTTTATACCCCCACTGCTGCTTCTATTTGGCAGTTTCTAGCTTTGGCCTTCAGTGAAACTGAATTTTTACTTTGCCTAATTATAGGTCAAATCAATTCATGAAAAATCATAAAATCTTTCCCTGAAAAGCATGGTTGAGGATGAGAAGGGAAGAAAACTTTATTGGAATCAACTAAAGACTTATTAAAAAAAAAAAAAAAAAATGGTGTGGTGGGGGGGTAGGGTACAGCATATTCCACTCTGTTTACCGAAAGTACAGCTAATGGTGGCCAGAAGGAAGTGCAGATGTGAGCAGCAAGTTCATGAGATGTATTATTCTTTCAAGTGAGGAGCAGGAGACTATAGAGTTAGGAGGCGGCACAATCTTGTTAGCAGAGGGGGAATCAAGATGATGAAAAGATAAGCCTCACAAAGGGATAGAGAAGGCAGATTAAACATGCCCCCCCATACGAATGTGGTATGTAGTCTGTCACGGTGTGTGCATTGGCCCTAATCCCTGTGGCGGGACGATGCTTGGATGCAGAGCTCGGGTCGAGCTAGTCATGGTGAGCGAAAAGGTGAGGAGATTCCTTCAAGACAACTGGATTTGCAAGGTCAGCTCTTCTATTGCTTCTTCCCTTTATTGCCAGATATGGGAAGGAGCCCATGCAAGGATGCTGGATGTGCCGTTGAATTTCTACCTTTTCCACTCATGGGCTTGTGTTATACGTTCCTTCCCATGCCTACCTGGAATTGACAAGGTCCCCTCAGAATTGGTGCTGCAAATGATACAGAGTTTATAACAAATTTTCTATTTAATATATTTCTGAAAATTGTCTCATGATTATTGAAAAGTATTATCTGAAATTCTGATGTCCTAGAATCAGCTATTGCCCACAGAGAGTATGAAAGAGTGCTAACTTACTACAAGCAAAGGGAGGCTGTGGGCAGCCCACTAGGCAATGTTACCTGACCTGACCTTGCAGGTCTCTATGAGAGGGTCAATGTGCTGATAAAAGGGAACATGATCAGCTTTCTCATTATGGTCCAACTTGGCCAGGATCTGAGGGGGGGGGGGTGGTTCAGAAACATTTTTAAAGCTGTAAGAGGGGACAATCTGATGAGACCCACAACACAGGTCAAATAATGTTATCATAGTAATGAAAAATCCATGCAAATGTAAAAGTCCTAAAAAGTTGAACCATCATTCTGCCTCCATACGAAGCTACCTTGGGTTGGGGTAGGTGTGGAAAGAGGCAGAGTGAGTTCAGGGCTTCTGCCACCATGGAGATGAGAAATCAAGAAAGGCAAATTGTTGTCATGGTATTCGGGGTTATAGTTCAGCTGCTGAGGCGGTGAGAAGTTCTCCTGACAGACGTACATGGAGCCATTGACCCTCCGTCCCTCGGTCCAAAGCAACATACAAGCAACAGGCATGCTTCCTGCTGCCACTCTGAACAGGCATAAAAGGCAAATCATTTACTTTCCAGAAACAAAGTCCAGCTGCACATAGCTGTTGGTGTTATTCTCTTGTTCTACCATTTTTCACTACCCAACAACATTTAGCGAAATGAGTTAATAGTTACTGGTGTCTGGGGAAGGGTAAAAAAAAAAATAAAATAAAAGGACACAGATGGCAGAGATACAATATTACTGCAAAAGCAGGTGAATGCGGGACCATCCTTGGCTTGCCAGGCTTTATGTGAAGCTTGCACTGCAAGTTAAAAAACAAAACAAAAAAGTTAGAAATAATAATAAATAAAAAAGAAAGGAAAATTAGGAGCTCCAGCACCAGCATTCGGTGATGGTGAATACTCATGCAATGATTATGGAATTGACAGAAATTAAAACCACGAATCTGAGTAAGCTATTCTACACAACAAGCAAAAGCAAAATTTTAATATTGAATTAAAGAACATATAGTTAGTTTCCATTTGCCTGTAATTTAGAATTTCTGAGTGATTTCTTGAAACCACTCCATGTTATAGTAGAAGGATATACCCTTTGATTTTCATTTTCTCAACATAAAACATCTATTAGATTTGGTCATCACATTGGTATTGAATAGGAGCCACATCTTTCCATTTCTGAGTGGCTGGAGTCAGAGAATAAATCTACAACAATGTCTGAACAATTAACTTGGGGACTGGAATACAGTGGGTGGAGGGCATGCTATTAATCCACTTGGAAAGGTAAAACAGGACAGTCATTCTGGTTACAGCTACGGCAGTGCCAGGAGCCTTCCCCTCATTTAGGTACGATGCAACACCAAACCCGAGATCCACAGGTCTCATTTTAGGTGAGTCCAAAACATGCAACCTCATTCATTAGCGAGAATCAAAAATAAAAGTTTTCTTTTGAAAAGATGAGTGGATGACTATATAAACTATAGTTATCAGATGCCAGGTACAGTTTTAAAATGATGGATTTTAAAACCTTCTTTGGGGATGGATGAAACGTAACCACCAATGCCTACTGGAAATTGTGCAAAGTTTTCAGGAAAGAACACTGTCCACTGAACAACTTACCCTCGGGCAGTCCCACCGTGCGGTGTAGCCGCTGACAAGGAAAGTGCCTTGCTGGCCAGGGAGGGCAGGAGATGGGGTCCAACTAATGGCAGTGCCAGGGTTAGTTCTACTTTGTCTGTAACCTTAGGAAATGTTATATGCTCTTATGCCACTACAGGTCAAGAAGCATAAAGCCTTACCTACGTTAAAAAGGGAGTGTGTCATTAGAAAAACAATTTAAAACTATTAGAAAACCTAAGTTAATTTTCAAGGTGGAAGCAGAGCAAACGAATAAATAAGCATCTCTTTTATAACAATTTTTTCCCTGAAACGCCAGCTCCTGAGCGGCACATATGGGGCTTCGGCATCTCCTCCAGCTAGGTGAGGAGGCAAGAGTCTTCCGTTTGTTTTCAAAGTGCTGCTCTGGTGACCCTGGTGACTGTCTTTCTGTAGTCCTCTCTAACCAAAACTCTCCCTTGGCCCTAAGAGGGGGAGTTCTTTAACTTTTACACTTCAGGCCCCCAAGTGGCAGTCGCTTTCAGTGTTCAAATGAGAAAGGTGTAGAAAAGGTTAAGAACCTAACAAAAAAATATGTGCCATTGTCAGGTACAAAACCTGGTCACTACAGTGCACCAAATTAAGTCTAATTCTATTAAGAATACATGAGAATGCATAAATAAGGCTAAAATTGAATTTACACATACTTCATGTAAACTTGAAAAGCATTATATATCGCTAAGGCCCAAGGTTGGGATGAAAAGAACCTAAAATGCTCAAAAGGGCAAGGAGAAACCCCCCTACACTGGGAAGTCTGTTACTACATAGACTTTGTTTAGTGGAGGCACAGTACGGATCAGCTCATGGAACTTGTATTGCTTAAAGGCACATCCAGCGGACAGGAAATATCCTTGGATATTTTTGGAACATTGCTGGTCTTTTATAGACATCTTTAATTCTAAAACGTGTACCTTTATGCACATTAGCGCTTCAGGGTAAGAAAAACTTAACTTTGGATTTCCTAAGCTTTGAGTCAGCAGTTTTTTTTTTTAATTTCATCCATGCCTATAGATGTGGACGGACGGACACACACACACACACACACACACACCCCTATTTTTATCTTGGGTTAGTTAGGATCAACAAGGGTATGATGCCAAATGACTTTCATTTCATCTTACTGGATTCACTAATCTCTCAATGTTGCCTGGGGAGTGTCACCACGAGTGACTGATGCTCCCCCAACATGCATTGTACAAAGCACTTTTCTGAACTGGATTATAATCTAGGCAACTGTTACGCTCAGAATTATCCAGCATAACTAAAATTTCAGCCCTTGGAGTTCTTGATCACTTGAATCTACCAACCCCATGAACATCACACCACACCCACACCAACTCCTTTTAATTGTTTAGAAAATGTGCTTACTTCTTGGCTCTCCTGACACCTTTTCTGCTGTCTCAGAGCTTGGAAAGTCCAAGTTTGTAAGGTATCATTTAAAACTCCGGTGTCACTATGGTGCCGCGTTGTGACCTCTGCCTACAGGCAACACAACGATATTCCTCAGGGGTGAGTCTATGTGTTCACCAAGAATACGAGAACAGCACCACTGTGCTCACTCCCCCGTGACAGGTCTCCACTACTGCGCAGATCCAACCCTATCTGCTCTATTTTTTAAGATTTAATTTTTTGCCTACCAGTATCTGCACTGTTCACTTAATCGTCAGTTTTTCCTCTGGAAGCTTGGCACCTCAGGGTAAAGAGGAAGGATCCTGAGACACAGTCTGAGCTGCCTCATCACTGCCCTAAGAGCACTGCTCGTTAAACAGACACAGGAGGGCCGCCACGCAGCCGCCACCGAGGCTCTACTATCTGGTTTCGTACGGACCGCTGAGCCTCCTGTCGGGTCAGAAGCGATGGTCCTAAGACTGCATTCTCGAGGCATGAAGGTGGTCTGCTGTAGAGCTTCCGATCGTGAGAGAATGTCAGGGCAGGCCCCCGCCTCCCTCAGGCAGCCGCTGTTGAGTACTGAAGGAAGCGACTAGCTTACGAGCAGAATTGGACGGACCCTTTGGCACATTAAATCAAGGCCATATCTTAGAATATTCTTTTGTGTGCTTTGAGGATTGGCAGGGCTGCCTTAACTGGAAGGGTGTTTTGATCCCATTTCCACAATGAAACAATTCACCACCTTGTGGAATTTAGGGGAAAACTAGCGGCCACTGGTAGTTTGCTCCAATCTCCCATTTTGGAAACCAGACTTGCAGTGACTGGCTTATCAAGCCTCACAACGCAGAATAGAAAAATTTTCACAATCATCATTTTAGGATGCCCTTCATCACGAGGCCTGAGGACTGTCTCCAGAGGGCAGTGAAGAGAAATAGACCGTCTTCTCCAAAGTCCTAGTGTTGATGCAGAAGACACCACTGGAGACAGCAGGTTCCTCCAGCCCTGATTGCTTGGTCAAGGGGTCAAGTTTTATAAATTAATGTTTGTGTGCCCTTTACAAATACTTTAAAAACCTGTAGTATCTTCCCTGCACTGTAGAGAAAAGACTTGCTTTTATCTCTCTGGTAACAGACCAGTTTCCAGTCTGTAAATGGGAACGTAGAAACATGCAAAAGGAATAAATTATTAGAGGGCCCCAGAGCATGGGGGGGGGACACGCGCTTACTTTTTCTTATCCTTGTCTTTCTTGGTTTGTTGGGCCCCAGACTGCTGTGCCTGGGACTGTAGTAGCTGAGCTGCTGCTTTCTTCTTCTGGAAATTGTTCACCTCCTCCTCCAGTTCCTTCTTCTTGTCTTCCACTTTCTTCTTTTCTTCCTGGTGTGTCCGCTTCAGGAGGTCAAACTTCTCATGAAGCTGAGGAAGAAAAGAGGAGGGTAAGCTTGGTGAAGGCCATTTGGATCTATTCAAAAACAAAATGGGCTTCATGCTGCTACACGTGCTGTCGCCCCACCCCCACGAGGGAAGCACCGTGTGGCGCTCCTTGGGGGAGCCAGCTCATGAGGTGCTGCTGGGGGAGCCAGGCTGAGCTGGTAAAGAGCATCCTTCCCAGCCCCGCTCCACACCTTTGAGACTTGGATGCCTGGGCACTAAAGGGAGTCCTGTTCATTTTCACTGATAATAAAATACATAGTCATTGTAAAAAGCATAAAGAAGAAAATTAAAAAGTTATCCATACTCCTAATTAGAAATTCACCTGAGCGGTAAGAGTAGATCTTTATTTCTGGTCCTTTTTCAAAGTGTGAAATACACACTTACTTACAGACATACACAGTGACCACAGGTGATACAGGCTACTCAAATGGTATGTTGAGAAGTTTCTGGCAAATTTCTTGACAAATTGAATTTAGAAAATTGTCACGAGGCAGAAACAAAAGCAAGGAGGAAGGGAAGGAGACGGAGGGAGGAAGGAAGGAAAGAATTAAGGAAAAAACTCTTACTAGATCGTTTTAGATTTCTATCCAGCATCCAACAATATGGACCAATGATAACAACTCTCAACTTTCTCTGCAGCAAAACTATATTGAGTGCTTAGCTGTTTAAATAACCTTTGAATTTCAGTAGTCTTTCTAAAGATAATTAAAGGGGAATGATAAGGACATTATGTAGACAATTTGGAAATGTACAGAACCACAGGTCAAGCACTTGAGATACTCATTATGTACCAAGAGAGACAAATAGATTATTCTGTCTCCCTCGCTGCCTCCCCCCGTCTCTGCCTCAACGAGATGAGTGTTATAGCAG
Organism: Canis lupus familiaris; assembly: GCF_011100685.1. Taxonomy (NCBI): domain Eukaryota; kingdom Metazoa; phylum Chordata; class Mammalia; order Carnivora; family Canidae; genus Canis; species Canis lupus. Next base: position 38,600,773 of record NC_049253.1, read on the forward strand.
AAATCCATGTGAGCTTCTAGGAGGCAGTTCACTTGGCCTGGTCATGGGCAGCGAGACGGAGTCACAAGGACCCTGGCACAGCGAGTACGTGCCCACAAAGCAAGAAGCACACGTACAGACATGGTGTACAGAGAGACCACAGCCCACCAGCTTGCGCACAAGGGCCCCTCCACAGACTGGCTGACAGACAAAAAAAAAATTATAGTCCCGGAATCCCAAATCTTATGTTGCAAGAGTCGTAAGTTGAGGAAATATGGAGCCCCACAGAACACGGGACCACATCTGAAGACCTAAGGCCTAGTTTTAGTTTCAGCTCTGCTACTAGGTGTCTGACCGCAGAAATCACCTAACGTCGAGGACTCTTGGTTTTATCATCTGTGAAATGGGGATAAGAATACCTGACCTGCTGCCCTCACCACGTTAGTGTGCTGCTCGTGTGACAAGATCCATGCAGAAAGAACCGAGGAGAGCACGAAGCTCTATCAAATGTGATGGATTAAGGACATACTTGGCCTGCCTGCCTCCGGCCTGAAGGCTTGGTAAGGTGAGATGGCTCACTTACCTCTTTCTCTGCCTCTTTAAGTTCAGCTTCTTTCTCCTTCACTCTCATCACAAACATTTGCCTCATTTCTTCTTCTTTCTTCTGAAGTTCTCCCAGGAATTCATTTCTTTTTGCTTCATAGGTCTCCTGAAGACTATTTAAAAGCCACAAACCAAGGAGAGTGTTGTGAAGTTGAATAGGACATTTCACTTCATATAATTTCTACTCACTGCTTCCAAAAATACAGCCAAGGCTCCACTTACTGTATCACAGGACACACAGAATAGCACACCGTCTCCTCCTTAGTTACGCAGTGATCGGAAAGGCAGGCACGTGGAGCATCGGGAGGAGTCACTGTGCACAATACAGCACGACGGGCATGTCTGGCCACGTTTGTGCCAATACGCTCACACGGGGAAGGCCCGGGTTGGGCTGGCCGGTACCCGCCAGATCAGCAAACAAGGTAGACACCAAGGAAGATGGAGACTTTGGAAGAGGAAGGCAGCACGGTGTAGGGAGAGAAGCAAAGCACCGGGGCCTCACAGACCAGGGATTGGATTTGGCCGCAGCAATTTACTGGCCAATCCTGGGAAGGGCACAGTCCCTAAGCCTCGGTGTTCCCTGTATCAGATGTGGCTACAACAGTGCTTCCTTCTCAGGACAGGATCGTGGGAATTACATGGGGGCGATGCGAGGGCAGGATTCAATCGTCAGGGCTTAGCAAATCTCACCCCGCTCCCGATCACCTCCCGCCAGTCCCCGATTCGGAAAACAGACCCAGTGAATCATCTAAACAATAGTTTATCTAAAGATACTAGAGAAAATTGCTACTTTTCATGTTCTATTGACAATTGTAAATAGAGCAGGCAGGAGTTTTATTTTTATCTTAAACCCCATTCTCCCCCTGACTCTCTACAGAACTCTGAGCCCAATATTTTATTTTTTTAAAGCTTTCATTTATTCATTCATGAGAGACATGGAGAGAGAGGCAGAGACATAGGGAGAGAGAGAAGCAGGCTCCCTGTGGGGAACCCAATGCGGGACTTGATCCCGGGACCCTGGCTGGGATCCTGACCTGAGCCAAAGGCAGACGCTCATTCGCTGAGCCCCCAGGCGTCCCTGAGCCCAATATTTTAAATTGAATGCCAGGCTCAGCTTTACCTCCAAGAACAAATACATTGACAGAAAAATTGCTTTTGGTAACACAATTTAAGAAAACACACCCCCATACACCTACACAAACAGAGATTTTGGCTGACCTGATTTTGGCTCAGGTCATGAGCTCACGGTCATGAGATTGAGCCCTGGGTCAGGCTCCATACTGGGCATGGAGCCTGCTTAAGATTCTCTCTCTCCTTCTTGCTCTGTACCACCACCCCCTCACCACTCTGGCGCTCTCTCACTCTCAAAAAAAAAGTTCTCTTACCTTCAAAAGTGTCAACACTACCTGTTAATGAACAATCAAGTACTCTGAGTTCTAGAGGTATATTTAGCTTTCATATTATCTTTTGAAACAAAAACGATTTTGGCCAATGTTGATATTGGCTAATATTAATAGCATGGGAGATACTATTTTGAGGGAGACCTTCTTATGATAATGAGTGTATCTCCCACTTCTTTCTAACAAGGAGTGGAAATAGCTTTTACAGAAACAGTACCAAGAAACACTACTCAAAATGTGTTCCAGAGATCACTAGTTTCAAGAGATCTTCAAAAGAAGGGTTCCCAAGGCAAGAGAGTCCAGGGAAAATGCTGTGTGATCTCCAGTTAAGAGAGTCAAAGTGGTTCCCAAGACCAGCAGCAAGTCAGGATCAGCTGGACATGTTTTATGGGACTTTTCTAAACTGTGTTCTAATCCTACTCCTGTAGGGGCTGATTCAGGATATCAGGCAAAGACAGAATAACCTGTATTTTTTTTAAAGCTTTTATTTATTTATTCATAAATAAGAGACACAGAGAGAGGCAGAGACACAGGCAGAGGAAGAAGCAGGCTCCCTGCAGGGAGCCCGATGTGGGACTCGATCCCAGGACCCCAGGATCACGCCCTGGGCCGAAGGCAGATGCTCAACCACTGGGCCACCCAAGGGTCCTAACCTGTATTTTTAAAATGCTTCCAGGTGATCTGATGTAACTCATCTGCCAACCACTGTTTGTCTTAAATGCTCTAGAAGTCCTCACATACAAGAACCTGTTTAAGTTTATTAACTTAGTGCTCCCCAAATTTGTTGATTCATGGAAACTTTTTAAAGTAACCCACAGGGAGAATGCAGTTTAGGTAGTGTTACCTACAACATGAGAACCCTCGGGATGACTCTGCCCTATCCAGTCCCAACCACAACCTAGTTTACACTCCAGTTTCTGGAGATACATTTTCAAACTACAGGTCATGACCCAATCAAGGGTCTTAACCAATATGTTAAATGAAAACGTTTAACAGAATAGGATAGAAAATACCAGAGTGCATTGCAAACAAGAAAAGACAAGTGTACTTCAAAGTCTGTATACTGGATCATGATGCAGAACACATTTTATAGTAAAGGTTGCCACCCAAAGTCAGAAAGCCCACGTCCTAGAAAAAGATTATCAAGCAACCAGCCAGACGGCCTCGGCCAGGAGACACAGCCAGTAGCCTTGACATCTGGGCTGCGACAGCAAAGTGGCCTTGACAAATGCTACTTATGCCATCACTGTGTCCTGGGATATGAGCCAGGCTTTGAACTCTGACCCTGGAAATGATAAGCAACACTTAAGAAAACCTAAGACCCTACTCCAAGGAGTCATAACTATAGTGAGATACTTAGAAACGCCTTCAGACAACAGCCACACATTCACGGGGCTATAGTCCTCAGGAGCCTCTGCCAGTTGAGCCGTAAATGAGATACCAGAAACCTTCACTAATGCTTCCAGTCGGTAAACACAAGTTGAAAGGAACTGGTTCTACGGCACCAGGATGACATCTTTGGCAATTTTTAGCTCTTTCAACTTAATTTTTAATCGCAGTTATTAACACCCTATTCCCATTGAGAAATGTGCAATTTTTTCACGAGGTTTTGAGCTAGTCTGAAGCTGCAGATTTTACCTTCTTGTTTTCTCACTTTTTTAAATAAGATTTTATTTTTAAGTAATCTCTACACCCAATGTGGGACTCGAACTCACAACCCAGAGATTAAGAGTCACATGTTCCTCCGATGGAGGCCAGCCAGGCACCCCTCTTCTTGTTTTCTTAACAGTCCTAGGCGGAGGTGGGCTTTGCTCGTGGAGATCAAGGGAAAGAAGAATTGAGTAGAGGTACTCAGTTCAGACTTCACTCTGATCATGGACAGAGCATAATCCTCTCTCTGTCAAAATCCCCAGGAACCATCTGGTGAAGGGCATGCCAGGAAGAACACATCACCAGTGTTTATGAAGCACTTTATACACAAGAATTCATTCATCCTCACAACAACCCAATAAGATGGGTATTTACTAGCCATCTCCCACTTTAGAGATGAAGAAACGTGGACACAAGTGCTTGGCAATCTGTCCAGGTCACACAATGGAGGGTGTGAAGCTCACTCTGTCACTCAGGCCACCAAACTGAGACAGGAGCTCTGCCCACTGCACCACACAGCTGGTGAGCCGGCGTCTACGTGATCCCCCCCAACATACACATGGGTCTCATGGACCTGAAAAAACCATTGTGATCTCTTGAGAGGATGGTGGTAACGAAGCCCTTTTTCTGACCTGAGAGAGTCAAGAGAAGTTGCAGGAGACAGAGTCCCGTTACTGTGTTCGCCCAGCTCCCGCTCCCGTTTGGACAGGGACTGTTGAGGAAAGGGCAATGGTGTCTCAGGAGAAAAGCAGCAGGAACAAGATCGGCCCAGTCTCTACCTGTGTCCTACATCCCTTCCCCTCTTCTCCAAACACCAACCCCAAAGCAGCTGAGGTGTGGGGAAGGGGGACCAGGGTCCTGAGAAGGCACGGTGGTCTAGTTGGGTTGAAGGCTATAGGGCAGCAGGTGGGAAAGGCGGGCACAGGAGAAAGCAAGCTGACACCTGGATAGGTAGGTAGGTAGACAGACAGATACAGAGATTCTGCTAGAAGACAAGTCTGAAATGAGGCAGGTTCGAGGACACCGCCAGGGACAGTCTCAGTTAGCTCTAGGGCGTCCAATGTACTTCCAAGCCTTTAATAGAGCCTGTTACTGTGCAGGCCCAGCTCCTACTTTTGTTTCACAGCGTACAATACATTTGGGTAATGGCTGCCCCTTACTAGCCTTGGCTTTAGAGATCACCTCCTGCTTTATAAACACCAGAGGGGCTTGGAGGACACGGGATGCTCAAAGGGAAGGATGGACTTCATTGTACACCCACAGATGAAATTCTGGGGAACCACTCAAATCAGCTGCAGCTTTGGCTTTACCTCAATTGTGTCATCCTTCATGCAGGGTCCCCTCACTGCATCACCCCTCACAGTGTGGCTCCAGGCTCACAGAAGTGCTGGGGATGCTGGAAATGCCTCAAAGGGAAAGTCTGAGCCCTTTTTAAAGTAGCGGTTCTCAAGAAAGGGAAAACTAAGTTAATTTCAGCTTCCTATTTGCTAAGACAATTGATTCAAAGCCAGCTTTGATTCTCCAAATGACCTTGCTCACACCACGCCGGACAGCTGGGTTTAAATGAGTGGATTTCTAAGAGGACAAACCATTTCCAGCGTTCCCAGTAACTGAGATGATAGCAAGTATTTCAGAAGATCTACCTGTTCTTATTTTTTTGTGTAGGGAAAAGAATAAAGGCTTTGGATGTATATTTATTATATATTCTCCCCCCTTTGCATTATCAAAAAGGAAACCTCAGTCCCATAATACTTTATTTTCACTTTTGTTTCCCTTGCCTTAGGAGACGAGACTATCAACAAAATGTTGCCACAGCCAGTGTCAGAGAAGCTATCTGTGGTCTCTTCTAGTTTACGGTTTCAGGTTTCACATTTAGGCCTTTAATCATTTTGAGTTTATTTTTGTGTATGGTGTAAGAAAGTGGTCCAGTCTCATTCTTCTGCATACAGCTGTCCAGTTTTCCCAGCACCACTTGCATCTCCCCATTGCATATTCCTGCCTTCTTTGTCGTAAAGTAACTGACCACATAAGTATGAGTTTATTTCTGGTATTTCTATTCTGTTCCACTGATCTCTGTGTCTATTTTTGTGCTAGTACCACACTGTTTCAATTACTACAGCTTTTTAGTATATCTTGAAATCTGGGATTGTGGTACCTCCAGCTTTGTTCTTCTTTCTAGATACGTTTCCTCAGGCAAAGGATACAAAAGCAAAAATAAACTATTGAGACGACATCAAAATAAAAGGCTTTTGCAAAGCAAAGGAAACCATCAACAAAACTAAAAGGCAACCTTATGGGCAGCCCGGGTGGCTCAGCGGTTTAGCGCCGCCTTCAGCCCAGGGCGTGATCCTGGAGATCCGGGACCGAGTCCCATGTCGGGCTCCCTCTGCCTGTGTCTCTGCCCCTCTCTCTCTCTATGTGTGTGTCTCTCATGAAAAAATAAATAAATTTAAAAAAAAATTTTTTTAAATAAATAAAGGCAACCTTATGAATGGCAGAAGGTATTTGCAAGTTGATAAGTGGTTAATATCCAAACTATATAAAGAACTTATACAACTCAACACCAAAAACAATCCAATTAAAAAGTGAGCAGAGGCTCTGAACAGACATTTTTCCAAAGAAGACATACAACTGGCCAACAGACACATAAAAAGATGTTCAACATGACTCATCATCAGGGAAATGCAAATCAAAACCACAATGAGATATCTCCTCACACCTGTCAGAATGGCTAGTATAAAGACAAGAAATAACAAGTGTTGGTGGGGATGTGGAGAAAAGGGAACCTCACGTACTGTTGGTGGGAATGTAAACTGGTACAGCCACTGTGGAAAACAGTAATGGAGGTGCCTCAAAAAGTTAAAAATTACAACTACCATATAATCTAACAATTCAACTACTGGATATGTACCCAAAGAAAACTAAAATTATTAGTTTGAAAAGGTATATGCACCTTATGCTTACCGAACATTATTTACAATAGCCAAGATATGGAAGCAACTTAAGCATCCATCGGTAAGTGGATGGATAAAGATGTGGCATATATAGGCATATATACATAATTACTCAGCTATAAAAAAGAAAAGAATTAGATCTTGCTATTTGTGACAAGATGGATGGATCTGCAGGATATTACGCTACGTGAAATAAGTCAGACAAAGACAAATACCATATGTTTCACTTATATGTGGAATCTAAAAAACATAACAAATGAACAGGGCTGCCTGGGTGGCTCAGCTGGTTGAGTGTCCAACTTGGTTTTGGTTCAGGTCATGATCCCAAGTCCTGGGATAGGCCCCGTACCAGGCTCTGTGTCCAGTGGGGAGTCTGTTTGAGATTCTGTCTTCCTCTCCCTCTCTCTCTCTACTCTCTTTCTCTCAAGTGAATAAATCTTAAAACAAACAAACAAACAAAAAACCCAAAACACAAATGAACAAAGTAACAAACCAAAACCAAACTCTTAAATACAAAGAACCAATTGGTGGTTATGAAAATATGTGTGTGTGTGTGTGTGTGTGTGTGTGTGTGTGTGTGTATGTGAGAGAGAGAGAATAGGTGAAATAAAAAAGATAGATATAAATAAAGGAAGATAGAAACAGGAGTGCCAGGGTGGCTCAGAGATTGAGCATCTGCCTTTAGCTCAGGTTGTGATCCCGGGGTCTTGGGACAGAGTCCCGCATCGGGCTCCCCCAAGGAACCTGCTTCTCCCTCTGCCTGTGTCTCTGCCTCTCTCTCTGTGTCTCTCAAGAATAAATAAATAAAACCTTAAAAAAAAAAAAAGGAAGATAGAAACAGATAAAGTTTGTACCTCTTAAAGGTTATAAAATAAGCAAGTCACGGAGATGAAAAGTACACCACAGGGAATACTGCCAACGATATTGTAGTAATACCGTGTGGTGACTACACTTACTGTGGCAAGCACTGAGTGGTGTATAGAATTGCTGAATCACTATGCTGTGCATCTAAAACTAATAATATTATATGTTAATTATACCTCAATAAAAAAGTGAATATAGTGAAATATAAAAACGAAACAAAACAAAACAAAAAAAAGGAAACCTTAAGCCAGAAGAAATGGAACCAAATGGGGAGCAGAAGGCATGTGAATAAAGCATATCCTCTACCAGTCAAAAGGCCTGGATGACATCTGCCACCATCCTGAAGTCCCCGAAGTCAAGAAGGCCAGAGCAGTATGGACCTGGCTCTACCAGGCCTTCCAGAAGCCCTGCTGGACCTACACAGCAAACACCTCCTCCCGGGGGGCAGCTACCCGAGGCTTGCCAGAGGTATTTTAATTTAAATGCCAAAAGCAGAGGCAGCAAAGGAAGAAACAGTCTTTTCCAGTGGAACTTCAGCCCCTAATCCATGCCCAGAAACACCTCACATCACCTCAACTGAAATCTTCTTTGAGACACCGTATAGGCCCAGGCTGGACAAAGCAACCCTCTCCTGAGCCCGGAGGAGGCAAATCTGGCCTGGGAGCCCCACCTCCCCTCACAGCTCCATGGCCCCACGACTAAATTCTGACAGTGACTGGGCCTTTGGAAAGCCACTAATTCTACATTAACTTTGATAGTCTCCCCTTCACATGTCACTTGTCCATCTCCACCTATGGATGATGTAAGAAAACACACAAGAAATTTTCTACGAGTTATCCGCCTTTGTGTCCTTAGTTGTCAGCATCATATTGAACTACTAAGGGCCTTGGGAAAGGAGACCCAGCTGGCAGCCACGAGCACAGCACACTGCAGTGAGCAGCCAAGCTCTGTAAGTGCCCGGCCAGGCTCTGTGCCTCCGTGAGTGCAGTGGCGCGGAGCAGGGCTTCATGGCCTCCTAACAGGACCTGGGCTATGTTACTTACACTTTCAGCACCTTAGTGTCCTGACCGGTAAAATGAGGAGGATAATGACATCAACTACATTGCTTAGTTGAGATAATGCCAATAAAGTGCTATCACGATGCTTGGCAGGTATGCTAGTACCGTGTCCTCACCAGGTCCTTCCGCCACTTATATCTTATTTTCTTTCTTTCTTTCTTTCTTTCTCTTTCTTTCTTTCTTTCTTTCTTTCTTTCTTTCTTTCTTTCTTTCTTCTTTTTTTCTTCTCTTTGTTTCTTTCTTTCTTTCTTCTCTTTCTTTCTTTCTTTTTCTTCCTTCTTTTTCTTTTTTTTTTTTAATATTTATTTTAGAGAGAGAGGGAGAGAGAGAATGCACCCTTGCAAGGGAAAGGGCAGAGGGAGAGAGAGAATTGGAAGCAGACCACCTGCTTAGTGCAAAGCCCAATGTGGGGCTCGATCTCACCACCCTGAGACCATGACCTGAGCGGAAACCAAGACTCGTCTATGTAACTGACTGAGGCACGCAGGTGCCCTAGTCTGACAAGATTTTGATGATACGTGAACATATCGCTGAAGCCACTACCTGGGAAACAGCTGATTGGTAGGTGCCCGCTTACCTGAAAGGCTTACTGTCAGGGTCAGTGTCCTTGAACCCCATCTCCTCGAGCTTACAGCGCCGATACAGTTCATAATGGCGGGTGTGAGTCTGCTCTCGCAAATCTTCCATGTTCACACGGATCAGCATCTCTCGAAGTTTCACAAAATCACAATGGTTTTCATTCTCAACTGCAAGAGAGAGGAAGGTGGGGTGGCTATTAGCAACCATGTTCCTGAAAATCTGAAGTGGCACTTTCAAGAGGTTATCGCCGTTGCTCCCGAAATCTCTGAAGTCTCAAAGCCACCGGGACCTTTACTGAATTCACCTCACATACACGGTGCGGACAAGATTGTTGACGATGCAGATCGTCATAGTGATGACTACAGTAACTGTAGCAGCCTGCTCAGGGCAGGCCACTGTGGGAGGAACTTTATAAATATTGTTTTTGGCCTTCAGAAGAATTCTGCCAAGGAGCACTGTGCCTCTGGCATAAGCACGCTCACCTCCTGAGTAGAGGCAGCGAAGTCTGCATTCAAGCACCACAACATGTGGCCGCAAAGCCAGGTCTAATTCTTCTACTCCATGCCCCCTGGAAGCATACCAGCCACTTTCTATATGCCACTTCCTAAGTTTTATCAACACTATGAAAAAAAAGTTTTATTGTAGAGAAATAGGTAAGATTCACAAAAATTTTAATTTTCCTAGAGATCCCAAACGTGTCATTTCTTCTCACTTCTCGCAGATTTATTGCCTTTATTCAGAACAAAAAAGAAAAAGGAGGACTGATGTGAACCAGTGAAGGAACTTTCTATAGCGATCCTACTTAACGTATAGCATTAGACATCCTCCTTCAAAACGCACAAGGGCGGGTAACAGAGTTCTTGCCCATCATAGTGACGTACGAGAAGCTTCTTTAGGTCAGAGACTGTCATCACGTCCTACAGTGCCAAACGTGGGTCGGACGGTCTTAGAATTCTCCGATATTTACCGAGATAACATTTAATTGGAAGGCAAGTTTTCCAGAGATGATGGAGAAACAAATATCCTCTTATTTACAAGAAACGTTTTGTAGCTTTCTTATACCCTGCTGAGGAAACTGGTGTGAAAGTGGCTGACACTTTTAGGGAAGAACTCTTCTTCTCTCAGCAATGTACACTGAATTTGCCATATAAGCCAACATCCTTGCGGGGCTGCTTCATTGGCACTAGAGCCCTGCACTCACTTTTCCCCACTGTCTACCTACCTGGTCTTCATGTCTCACTTCCTCACTTCACAACTGCCACGTGCACCACCCTGCTGCTCCCTTCCTCTTGCCTGTAGCTGAGGACCTCCCTAAACACAGCAGGGAGGGAGGAAACCTGGACGGTCACCACGGGGGTTAAGTGTGAAAACGCCCTTCCCTGTTCTGCGCACGCACGTACCCTGCACCACACCCCAGGGGTACTGCCGGGCCTTTGCCATCTTGTTGCCAATCTTCACCTCCTCGGTGCTGCCGACCACAGCAAATGGGAGATGGACCTGTGAAGCAACACAAGGGGACAACAGTTACCTTCTCTCCCTTCTGCAGGCCTCACTTAGCGGCAAAAGCAAACGGGGAGGGACCTGGAAGAGGGCCAGGGCTCTGCAGGTCGCGGGGGGAAGGGGCTGCGTGTACGCCACCCCTTCTGCAACCAAATACAGGGTATGTGAAATGAGCTAGAGTCCAGGGAAACCGTGGGAGTCTCTGTACCACGAAGGATGCTTCAGACACATGTTGTACATGACCACGGCCACTAACACATGTGGCCACTGAGCACTTGAAATGGGGCTTGTGAGATTAAGAAACTGAATTTTTTATTTGATTTACTTTTAATGAACTTACATTTCAATTTAAAAACGTAAGATTAAAAAAAAAAGTAAGATAAAATATTTCCCCATTAACTAAAACTCTGTTGTTTGAGGACTGCACTTCATTTTGCTCAAACTCAAATCTAACAAAAAAAAAACAAACAAAACAACCACTTTGTTCAACGTGGATGTAAGTGTTGAAGGAAAATTATCTTTTGGTACTTATCTCATACTGAAACACTTTCAAGTATGTTAGGAGCAACTTGAGTATGCATCCAAATTGGGTATGCTTTAATTATAAAATAAACATTGGATTTCAAAGACTTACTATGAAAGTATCTCATTGATTTTTATATTGATTACATGTTGAAATGATATTTTGAATATATTCAGTTAAGTTTTTCAATTATTTTTACATTTCCTCTTTTTTTATAATGCCATTTCTACCATTTTTTTTCAAAGTTATTTATTTATTTATTTATTTATTTTATTTATTTATTTATTTATTTAGCGAGAGCAAGCGAGCAAGCTAGCAGAGGGGGAGGGAGAAGAAGAGGAAAAGAATTGAAGACTGCTGTGCTGAGCACTGAGCCCAATGTGGGGTTCAATCTCATGACCCTGAGATCATGGCCTGACCCCAAACCAAGAGTCAGACACTTAACTGACTGGGCCACTCAGGCGCCTCCCTTTTATCACTTTTAATGTGACTACTGGGAAATGTTAAATTACTTGTGTGGCTCATATTTTACTTCTATTGAACAGCATTGCTTGAGACAGTTGACCATGGTGCAAAATTCAAATCAGAAATACACTTTAGCCCAAATTCTGGCCTAAGCCTTGCAACCCAGATTTATCTTAGACAGAGGTGGTGTTCAAGACAAAGGACTATTCCACATTGGTTTATTTGGTAGCTACGGCTACATTCTGGGAGTGGGGCAGGGGGTAGGGGGATAGTAAATCCATCTTTTTTCTATTAGCATGTAAGAATAAGAAACTGTGAAATGGCTGCTCTGAAAATGATTATCTCGAGTTCCTTGATCCACTGCTCTTACACTGCAGAAAAGTTGAGAAAAACAAGAATTTTTTTTTTAATACTTTACTTATCTATTCATGAGACACACACAGAGAGACATAGGCAGAGGGAGAAGCAGGCTCCATGCAGGGAGCCCGACGCGGGACTCGATCCCGGGTCTCCAGGATCACGCCCCGGGCTGAAAGCGGCGCTAAACCGCTGCGCCACCCGGGCTGCCCACGAGAATGTTTTAAAGCCGAATCATAACCCACAGAAGGCATAACCTTCAGCCAAGGCTGCCCAAGGGGTATTTCATCTGATGCTCAAGATGTTTCTATTTTCTGGTTCGTCTCACATTCTATAGGATGGAAGAAAGCACATTCTCTTTTTCAGACTCTGAGTCTGGGACTGTTCTCTGAAGTTCTCTGAAGTTGACGAGCAACAAGACCCTTCCAGCCAACACTCTGAGGTAATGACCCAAGGAAACTGTTTTCTCCACTCACAGAGTGACAAGAGCGACTGCCAAAGTTACCTGTTTTCCACCTATCATATGGGATTTCATTACCAAGAACTGCTCGCAATGGAGGGCCTAAAAAAAAAATATTTCTCATTGAAGAATAAGATTAAAATGGGACTATCAGCTCGATTAATCTGATAAAGAGAGAAAGAGTCAAGATTCAGAGATATTTCCTTTCCAAGAAATTTAACACAAAGTTAGTGGCATGACCATCCAAAATGACTTAAAAGGATGGGGAGGGCATAAAGAGAAAATTAGTTGATATTCCTTCATGTGACTTCTCAAACCCTACACCGCCATCCCAAATGGTTCTACAGCAGAACAAACAAGTGCTAGCCCAGCTCGAGCTTTTAACAAGGCTGTAAGAGGGGATCCCTGGGTGGCACAGCGGTTTGGCGCCTGCCTTTGGCCCAGGGCGCGATCCTGGAGACCCGGGATCGAATCCCACATCAGGCTCCCGGTGCATGGAGCCTGCTTCTCCCTCTGCCTGTGTCTCTGCCTCTCTCTCTCTCTCTCTCTGTGACTATCATAAATAAATAAAAATTAAAAAAAAAAATTAAAAAAAAAACAAGGCTGTAAGAGGAGCCTGCTGCTCTGCTGGCATTGGAGCCAAGCCGCCTGCATTCGCATCCCACCCGCGCTGTGCCACGTGAAAGGCCAGTCTGCAATCTGCCCCAGGGGAGGTAGAAAATAACAGTATCTACCAACGGGATTGATGTGAGGGCTGCACGTAATAAAGCCTCGCACAGCGGCTGGTGCACAGTAAATGCTCCATAGATAGCAAAAATGTCAGTTGCTATGGTCACTAGTAAGCTCTCAGGACCCATGACCAGAGAGTTCTACATGTGGATGAGGCCTCACACACCACTGGCTTTGACCGTGCTTAGGAATTCCTTCTACAATAGCCCTTCCAAGTGAGCTAATACAGAATCTGCTGTCCTACCTGTGATGAGAACATGCGCCTTCAACGGGATGTGCGCTACACTGTGGGGCACAGGTGGCCAAATGTTGACCTCACTGCCCTTCACCTACCCCTTAGTTTCAGCTGCCTTTTTGAATAAGAGCAGTCCCTCTCCCCTGTGACAAGCTTCCTTTCACACGCTCGCAGGCCATCTTCCCAGGAAGAATCTGCTCTCCAGTTTCCAGAAATTCCAGAGCCTTTACTGTCTGACTACCGGAGCCTGGCAACCAGAGTGGGTCACACAACTCAGAGTGTGGCCAGACTGGAGCAGAGTGGAGCTGGACTACCTGTGCTTTAATGAGCTCCTAAATTTTAAATTCATACAACAGCCCCAGGGAGGAGAGGAGTTACATTTGCTCCCAGAGTCCTACTCATATTGGGAATAACTTAAGGAAGAAATTCCACCTGGAAGCATAACAGCACTATATAGAAAAGTCCATATACTGAACTGAAGAAATAACAAATAGTTTTGTGGAACAACCCTGTTCTCCTAAATTATGATGTCAAACAACACGGATGTGGGACCAGGGTTAAAATCTCAGTGCTGCCATTAGCTGGCTTTGACCAAGTCATTTAATTCTCCAGATGAGCTTCAGTATGAGTTCCCTTCATATGAAATGTCTAAAATAGGCTAATTTTTTAAAAAGATTTTATTTATTTATTCATGAGAGACACAGAGAAAGAGAGAGAGAGGCAGAGACACAGGCAGAGGGAGAAGCAGGCTCCCCATGGGGAGCCTGACATGGGACTTGATCCCGAGACTCCAGGATCATGTCCTGGGCCGAAGGCAGATGCTTAACCGTTGAGCCACCCAGGGATCCCTAGAATAGGCAAATCTATAGAGATAAGAAAGTAGAGTGGTGGTCGCCTAGGGCTGGGATGGTTAGAGGGCTGACGGCTAAAAGGTACACAATTTCTTTTTGGGGTGATGAAAAGTTCTAAAACTGATGGTGGCAATGGTTGTACAATTCTGTGAATATACTAAAAACCATGAAATGGTGTGCTTTAAATGGGTAAACTGTACAGTATATCAATTATAACTCAATAAAGCTGTTAATAAAAAAAAAAGAGTATCTTTAGTGCATTTAATAATGACCTCATTAGACACTTTTCATGACCAGATCTAGGGAAAGCAGAACATAGCTCACCCTACCACAATTCAAAAATCTAGACTGTCTTCTGCTGCCACTAACATCTTCTGAATCATTTTTAGCATTCAGGGAAAGGCAACTTATTTAATAACTTCTAATTACTTTTCACTGAAGCTAATCCACAGTTTTGAGAATTCCAAAAACCATCACTAAGCATCTAAGCATCTACTATGAGCAAACAATGCTACTTTTACTGAAGTTATGCATTTCTAAATAGAAAAAAAAAAAGTATAGTAATTGTGGCTCAGAGATGAGCCATGGCTGTGAGATACAAAAGAGGCAGTGGGAGAGATTTGGGTATCCGCGGGCAGCCTGGAGGCTCACCATGAGACATCGTATTGCAGCCACGCTGAGAATTGCCGAAGCTCGGGCTCCTGGGTGGCTTAGTTGGTTAGGCATCTGCCTTGGGCTCAGGTCATGATTCCAGGGTTCTGGGATCGAGCCCTGTGTCAGGCAGCCTCCCTACCTGGTGGAAAGCCTGGTTCTCCCTCTCCCTCTGTTGCTCCCCCTGCTTGTGTGCCCCCTCTCTCTCT